>NC_134086.1:11024385-12224385 GCF_000715075.1 Nicotiana tabacum
TGTTCGGGGTGAGCCAGGGAAAAGAATCATTCCTTCTTATCAACCTTTTCCACTCCAAGGTCTAACCAAGGCTTAATTTGGTTATCCTTTATGGAAAACGGAGCCTTCCTCCTGTAACAACAAATAAATGTCAAAAAAAATTGTAGATTGAATTAGATATGTAAAAGATAAATGCTGAAATGCAAGTGTCAAATTATGCATTCATACCTCTTTGAACCTTTGTCGCTACAGTGGTATAACCACTTGTTGAAGTTTTCTAAAACCTCCGGATCTACATATTCACCAATAACAGTAGTAAAAGGGTGCTTGAGGTAGAAAATTTTAGGTCCAACCGAGCTACTGCCCCCAGAACTGTATAGAGCGATAAATGGTGATCGGGCATGCTGTCCCGGATGCCTTGTTCTCCCCGGATGCATAGGTGTTGCATCATCTTGTATAGGCTCGCCAAACTTAACCAACTGGGATAAGTTGTCAGGCAACTCAAAATTATCTAGTGTGACCCTATTCTTCTCAACTCCTGATCCTTCTGAATCACCTAGATCCACATATTGTGCATGTGCACCTTTATTGTCATGACCTATTCCTCATACTGAATCACCTATTCCTCAATGACCTGTTCTGTCTGAGCTGCTACTGTCACTCCGTGAATTGGGGACTGTGCATTGATATATTCCATCACTGTAACACAATTCATATCTTACTTAACAAGAATGTTAAAATTTATAAACAACAAGAAAATATCTCCGAATGACAGTATGATACCTGCTTTGTCTTCATCAGTTGCAACTTGAAAATGTGTATATAAATTACCATGTGATGGAAGATTTTCTTGACCAACTGCACCTTCAACATGTTCTGTTTTATAATTAAAAATGGTAAATAATACTGGAAAATGGTGGCTTGAAAGTTGTAGCATATGTGTAGCAAAATTGTAGATATTTTGTGGATAAGTGTACATATGTTGTATATACACTGAACAACTTGTAGATACTTTGTAGGTATTTTGTAGATACCTGTTTTGCTAGTGCTTTCCTGCACTTGTTCCCCAATATTGAACTAAAAATGCTGATTGTTCAAGTCTTTTTGTTGGTCATTGTTTTTTGTTGAACTGCAAGCAAACTGAATGTTTTATGTTAGTTTGTATATATTTTTTCATATGTCTAAATTATTTTGCTATAAAAGTAAAAGTCAGATCTTACCTTTGCATCATCTTGCACATTTCTACTGTTTATCATTTGCAAAACAGTCTGCACAGAATCATTTATAAACCCTCGAAGGCTATCGAGTTCTACAAAGACAGCTTTACTAAAATCTTCAAGCTTTCTATCAACCTACAAGTTACAATATAGTAAGTTGTTAACTTCATAATATGTCCTAACATACAATGCAAAACATATGCAATTATGTAAAGATATATATCAGAATTTAAAAATTTGTAGATATTTGGTAGACAGTTTATGAAATGTAGATATATAGATAAATTGTAGTTTATATGTATTACCTGTTCAATTCCTTTTTCTAATTTTCTGATCTTCTTAGCAATAGACTCCTTGTCCTCTTCTCCATTTGTTTGTTTGGGTTCCAATGTAGGAGGATCAACATTGGGAACCTCAAATGTTTGTTCACCTTCTTGAACTTTTTACTCAATTTTGTCGGGCAAAATCAGCACTGCAATCTCTTCTCCAGATTCAACTATGTTGGTAAACTGAATGAGGAAAAATAAATTAGTTTGATCAAGGCAGAAAATGTAGAATACTTGTAGATATTTTGAAGGTAAATGTCTAATCATAAAAAAGAAACTATACCTTTTTCCACTCAGGCTTTATCATCTTCTCTTCAAAGGCAGCTAACCAAATCTGCCCCTTACTAGCTGACCATCTTAGTATGCGAGGTATTGAGTTAGAATACCTCGTAGTTAGATCAGTGCTGACAGTAGAGCAACACTCATAAAGCCATACTTGCAATGCTAGTGAGCATCCCCCTATGAGATAAGAATGTACATACGGATTTAGTCTGTGCCTAACAGATTCCATCATCTGGGTGAAAGATTTAATATCCCATGGGTATGACTCATATTACCCAGATTCTACCAAATAGAATCTAAAGTGATCTACAAAAGAAACATGATCTTTGTCCGAAGGACAACTAAAAGATAAAGGATGCACAACTTCACCGCATCCTCATCGTTTACCCAGGATCTAGTGGTTACTATCTGTTTCAAATAAGACTTCTCCACTCTTAATTTGTTAGGAAAATAACTGCTCATTATTTTGCTAACATAAGTGGGAGTATAACCAAAATCAATAACCTGGGTAATACATCTTAGACCAGTAATTAATGCAAACTCACTCAATCCAAAATTTAATGTTTCACCCTTTAACTATACAGAAAAATATGATGCATTAAATTTGGTCAATTCATACTTCATCAGAAAATGAATGGCTTGGTTTTGCATGCATATGGTGGGAAGAGACAGTAAGTATCCAAAACACGTCTTTTTGAAAAGATTCAACTCATTTAAGGATAGAAGCTCTTTAATCTGTCTAGGAATGCTAGGATTTCACAAAGTGTGGAATCTAAGCACCTCATAATCAACATTATGTGGGACAAAAAACTGTCCATTCTGCACAAATAATAAATTAATTTACATTAATAAAATGCATAAAAAGGATACATTCATCTATATTTTATCTACAACATAACTACAAATGATTACATAATATCTACAATTTAAAGCATTTTCTACAAAAAGGCAGCAACAAAGATAACTACAATTCTGCTTCAAATAGTACAAGTTACCTAACAGTATAACTACAAAAAAACTACAAAATATCTAAAACTATAAAGGCAGAACATCACAACTACAAATAATCTTCAAAATTAAGACAATTACTCTATACGTGTCTCACACACGTATAACACAGATTTTACCATCCTAAACCAAACTAAAAAATTAGAAACGAAACTAATAAATGTTTACCTTCGCCAATGATTGGTTCTGAACAATTTTAGGGTATTTTTTTGAATGTTTCTTCATTTTTGGATTTTTCGAACCAGGAGACACCTTTGCTTTCTTTCCTGTTCGAAGATTAGGGACCTCTTCTACAAAGTCGTCGTCTACCGAAATCTCTTTTCCTTTTCATTTGACTTGTTTGCCTGGTGTAGAAGTTTCTCCAGCATCTACATCATGTTTTTGTTTGGTTCTCATCTCGGCTCTGATTTATCGGGGAGAGGAACTATGAGTAGTCTCTGCAATTGCATGTGGAGATTTACCTTGCTTTTTGGGTGATTTTGGGGATAACACACCCAAATCAAATGAGGGTATATCAGCTACTACTAATTTTTTAGGACTTTGTTTTGAAGCTTTGTTGTTCTTTATTGATGAACTTCAACTGGAGTAAAATGAGGAACCAATTTTGTTGAAGAATTTCTTTAATATTTTGTGAATTTAGAGGGAGAATTTGGTTTGAGAAGATGGAAAATGGTAAAAAGAATGTGGGTATGGGTAAAACGTGGGTGAGGCTGAGGGATTAGGAGAGAGAAACGTGGGATGAATGGGGATACTGAGATATATAGATTCCTTTAATTAAGGAGTGAAAAACGTACAATTAATTATACCCTTAATTAATTATGGTATAAAATTGGTAATTTGGTACACTAAGTGTAATTAAGTCAAACCTTAAACATTGAGGGTAATAAGGTTTCCTATGTCGCATAGGAATGTAAAAAATCCAATATAATATGGAGAAAATAAAAAAAGTATGTATATTATGGGAGTACATGAAACACAAAAAAAACTCAAATAATCGGTCTTGAATCCTACTCCAATTCTAGGTTTTTTTCCTGTCCTATTTCAGTTCTAAACCTTCATGATTGTTTTTCTTCTTTGCCTTTTCTACATTGAAATAGAACACCTTTACTTTTTTATAATTTACATCAAATTAAAACATAATACAAAACCTTTTTGCATGGACCTCGAGATGAATCTATCACGCCCCAAACTAGGGGAGGCACGACTGGCACTCGATACCGTATTCGATCGAGTTAGCCACTAAATATACTAGCTAACTAAACTGGGGACCAACAGATCGGGTAGCACAACATCTGAAATACTAAGCCTGGACCATTATGGTCATGACCTAAATAACAATAAGCCATATAAACAAAGGTAGACGAGCCAAAATAATAAAATACTAGCTGGCCGACAAGGTCGCTATTGGAGACATACATGCTTACACACATATATATACATGCCAAGCCTATGGGCTGGAGACTGAAAGCTGCAAAAAGAAACCCAGAATATTGTGTCTACAATAGCCTCTAAGAGTGTCATAAGCACTGTCGGGACAAGGCCCCGACTATACCCAAATTGTACAACAAAAGTAACCATCCTATGAAAGCTCCAGGAAGAGGTGGAGCTTACCAACTCACAGCTGAACCCCGAAATCCTAGCGGAAGGGTCGATCAGAGTCCCTACCTGGACCTGCACGCACGAAGCAAAAATGAAGTGTCCCCGGGCAATGGGACATCAATACGAATAAAATGTACTAGTATGTAAGGCAGAAAGTAGAATCATACATAGCTGATGAAAAAAAAAAGCAATAGAGATACCACCTGACACTGAAACTCTGATAGCCTCCATGGCTGATATCTGACCTCATAGTAATCAAATATGCATGGTATGCTCGTGTAGTCGTATGTCGTGAATACATATATATTGATGTAAATGCATGACATACCCAACCAAATGCTAGCAATGGAGGTCTCTCCCGGTAGCTAACCGGTATCATATTGCCAATTTGTGGCCATCTGTACAATATATATAGTTTTTCGAGCAAATAGGCCTTTTACCTCCGATTATAACTCGAAGTCCATGCATAATATGCCATGTATGATATGAACTTTGAATGCACATAATAGGCCATAACAAGAACTTAGCCAATCTTGGCTCATTGGTACTTTTATTCTCATAATCTCACAATCACCTTCGTATCACATACAATTGTCTCGTGGAACCTTATATGTTTTTTTCTTTGAATAAGCTTGAAAACTTAAATCGACTTTTAGAAAGATAATTTAACTCTAAAGATGTTCGTAAAAAGCTTAAGGTGCTTTACTTAGTCCTTATACCTGATTTCTTAATATTTAGTAAAAGAAAGTATTTCAAAAATCAAGTGTTTTAGTAGTTTAAACATAAAAATTATATTTGAGATTTTTGGAAATCGACGTGTCACTTTAGAGATTTTAAAATATACTTTAACAAGGAAGAAGGACTGATCGCAAATACTAAATGCCTTTCTTTTTTTAGTCACACAACCCAAAGACGAATAAGAATTCGTATATATAAACATATAGTTAAGAAAGCCGACAAAATGACATATATAGATGTCGAATACCTTATTTAACCGAATGAGTGGAATATCAACCTAATAGCATCATGAAAATACTTTAGCTACGATCCCAATACCTTTCACAGAAGGTCTTTCTAGCAATAGAATAGTAAAATATCACATTTGACGTCTTAGGAATTTCCCAGAATTCGTGATAAAAGGAAGGACAAAGCGTAGCCTTAACATACCTTTCCAACGAACGTGCGAATGCATGTAGTTCCTTCACAAAAGTTGTTCCTTACGTCCTAAGCTTCGCAAACACTATACATATGCAGCTTATACGCACCTATAAACAGTTCATAATTGAGTTTAAATCGGCAGATTTGCCATATGACCCTAACTTGTCGAAACGCCCATATAACTTTGTAAAAACTATCATAAAAGAGTCCCAAGATGATTACCTTGGCAAATCAAGTACAAATCCTGAAGAACCAGAAAGAACAACAAATTCCTATCTTCCAAGAATAGCTCCAAACACAACTAATAAAAGGGGAAACGATTGCAAAGCGTAGAGATTACGTTTCTAGGCACGGGGGCAAACTTTAACGATAGAAATCGTTAAAAACGAACCTTAATCACTTAAGAACACTATGGAGCCTTCTCTTCAACTTGCTCACTGTTTTGGGACTAAAATAAAATGTTTTGAGGTCTTAAAAGTCGAATTTGCCGACTTATACCACTTGTTTGACCCGACCCGGTTCGCGACCCAGTTTTAGCCTGGACAGTGCGTGGTAAAATAGTCATAACCTTTTACTCCAATGTCGGTTTGATGTGATGTTTTTTTGTTGCGAACTATACTTATAGACCTTCGATTCGGTAGGTTGTGGGTCCCATAAATTGTCACGACCCCAACCCCGGCCGTGATGGCGCCCAACACAATGCTAGGCAAGCCCGACCAACTAACATCTCACAATCTCTTTCTTTATAATTCAATACCAATTTTCGGGATTTAATACCAATTTAATATAAATAAAAGTATGAATATAACAGATGAAATGTGCGGAAACCATAATCACGAAAAATCTCAATAAAACAGCCCACTGATCCGGTGTCACAAGTCTGAGCCTCTAATACAAGGTTTCAACAATCTAATACAGAAATAAGTCTAAAATGCGGAATAATAAGTGGAGATAGAAGGAGAAATCGGGTCTGCGAACGCCATGCAACTACCTCGATAACTCCGATGAAAACAGAACGGCAGGAAAACTCGCTCTATGCCTCAGGAATACCTGTACCTGCACACATGGTGCAGGGAGTAATGTGAGTATTCCGACCCAATGAGTAATAACAATAAATAATGGCTGACAATATGAAATCACGTAAAGGCACTAAGCAGTTCTATATCAAAACAATAAAATCATTTAAACATCAGTGAATAAGGAAATCATGTGAAATTCTTTTAACCAGGTAAAACAGATATAATCAGTATAAATCAGCTCCTCAAGCATTTTAGTTCATTTATTCGTTCTTATCCTCGGTTCTCAATTCATATACTTCTCACGATAAACGAGTCAATAAATATATATACTGCTGCGGCGTGCAGCCCGATCCGTATATCGCTGTGGCGTACAACCCGATTCATAATAATTATAGTCGATTGCGCTCACTAGGGGTGTGCAGACTCCGGAGGGGCTCCTTCAGCCCAAGCGCTTTATAATTGCTGTGGCGTGCAGCCCGATCCATATAAGTAGTTGCTGCGGCGTGCAGCCCGATCCATAATATGTATAATATATATATATATATATATATATATATATATATATATATATATATATATATATATATATATATATACTATTACGGCGCGCAACCCGATCCATATCATATAAAATATCCTCACTATTGGGTCCTCGACCCCTCTCAGTTATTTAAAAATCATAGCCTCTCGGGCATAATGTACGGTCAAGATCTCAGCCCTCATATCTCTTCCTATTTGTGATTAACATTTCAAAAATTTGGTTCATATCATTATCAAACAATTGGAAACATGACTGAAGATATAAATTCTTTAACAAAATAAATGAGGAAAACCAGTCAAAAAATCCCCTAAGGGTTCTACAAGTCGGCACAAGGCCCCAAGCATGGCAACAAGCCCAATTCACAACAATAAAGTATATATCTTAATCAAAAATGTAGTAAAATATCATTCGGGATGGATCAAGTCCCAATTCCCATAGCATTGAACCTCACACTCGTCACACATCGTGTATCTCAACTTAGTATAGCACTACGTTGTGCAAATTCGGGGTTTCACACCCTCAGGACATCATTTAAAATCATTACTCACCTCAAACTGGCCAAAACTCTAGCTCGCTATGCCCTTGCCTCTCAAATTGGCCTCCACGCGCGTCGAATCTATCCAAAATCAGAACGAATAGGTCACAATATGCTAAGGGAATATAGCCCAAGCGAAAACATTCCAAAAAAATATCAAAAATCTCGAAATTAGCAAAACTCGAACCCCGGGCCCACGTCTCGGAATCGGGTAAAATTTACATTTTCAGAATCCTCATACCTTCACGAGTCTAACCACACCAAAATTATCCAATTCCGATACCATTTGGTCCTTTAAATCATTATTTTATATTTTTGAAAGTTTTCACAATTTTTTTTCCCAAATTCCATCCCAAATCACGAATCAGATGATGAATTCAATGATAGATTCATGTACCCTAGCCAAATCTGAGTTAAAATCACTTACCCTGATGAATTTCTTGAAAAACCCTCGAAAAATCGCCAAAATCCAAGTTCTCTAGGTCAAAATATCAAATAAAACCAAAAACCTCGTATTTATATAGAGTACCTTTCAGGTCTTCTCACCGCGGGCCGCGCCGGTTTTTACGCGGTCCGCGCGATGCCTACCACAGCCACGACCCTTCCGCGCAAGCCAGCGCGGTCAGCGCGACACCTACCGTGGCCGCGCCCGTTTTTGTGCGGTCCGCGCGATGCCTACTGCGGCCGCGCCCCTTCCGCGCAAGCCAGCATGGTCCGCGCGACGCCTACCGCGGCCGCACCCCTGCAGTCCTCTTGGACCTGCTACAGCTGCTGCATTTTTCTGTTATATTTTTCAACTCCAAACTTCCCGTTAGCCATCTGAAATCACCCCGAGGCCCCTGGGACCTCAACCAAAAGCACCAACGCATCCTAAAACATCCTCCAAACTCGTTCCAATCCTCAAAATACCTCAGACAACATCAAAACCATCAAATTACATTGAATTCAAGCCTAAGAACTCCAAGAACTCTTGAATTATGCTTTCGATCAAAAAATCTATCAAATTTCGTCTGGATGACCTGAAATTTTGCACACACATCCCAAATGACATAACGAAGCTACTGCAACTCTCGAAATTCCATTCCGACCCCAATATCAAAATCTCACCTATCAACCGGAAATTGCCAAATATCAATTTCGCCAATTCAAGCCTAAATCTTCTCTACAACTCCAAAACCAATTCCGATCGCGCTCCTAAGTCAAAAATCACCTCCCGAAGCTAATAGAACCATCGGAACTCACATCTGAGCCCTCTAAGACATAAGTCAACATCCGGTTGACTTTTTCCCACTTAAGCCTTCTTAGAAGAGACTAAGTGTCTCATTTCTTACCAAAACCACACCAACCGCAAACCAATCAACCCGATCACATAAAACACGGATAACGAAGCATAAATAAGTTGAAATGGGGGAAGACAAAGCGGTAACTCATGAGACGACTGGCCGGGTCGTCACATCCTCCCCAACTTAAACAAATGTTCGTCCTCGAACGGGTCAAGAAACATACCTGAAGCCTCGAATAGGTGAGGATATCTGCTCTGCATATCCCGCTCGGTCTCCCAGGTAGCCTCCTCCACGAGCCAACCTCTCCACTGCACTTTCACTGAAGCTATATCCTTTGACCTCAACTTCCGAACCTGACGACCCAAAATAGCTACTGGCTCCACATCAAAGGTCAAATCATCATCCAACTGAGCCGTGCTGAAGTCCAAAACATGAGACGGATCCCCAATATACTTCCGGAGCATAGAAACATGAAATACCAGATGCACGCTAGACAAGCTGGGTGGCAAAGCAAGCTTATAAGCTACCTCCCCAATCCTCCGAAGCACCTCGAACGGCCCAATAAATCGCGGACTCAACTTTCCTTTCTTCCCAAATCTCATAACACCCTTCATGGGCGAAACCTTCAGCAAGACCTTCTCACCAATCATGTAGGATACATCTCGAACCTTCCGGTCCATATAACTCTTCTGACGTGACTGAGCTGTACGAAGTCTTTCCTGAATCACCTTCAGTTTCTCTAAGACATCCTGAACCAAGTCTATTCCCAACATCCTAGCCTCGCCAGGCTCGAACCAACCAACTGGAGATCTACACCGTCTCCCATACAAGGCCTCATATGGTGCCATCTGAATGCTGGACTGATAGCTGTTGTTGTAGGCAAACTCTGCAAGCGGCAGAAACTCATCCCAAGAACCTCCGAAATTAATAACACAGGCGTGCAACATGTCCTCCAGTATCTGAATAGTGCGCTCGGATTGTCCGTTCGTCTGAGGATGAAACGTTGTGCTCAACTCTACCTGAGTACCCAACTCTCTCTACACGGCCCTCCAAAACTACAAAGTAAACTGAGTACCTCTATTTGAGATGATAGAAACCGGAACCATGCAATCGAACAATCTCCCGGATATAAATCCCTGCCAACCGCTTTGAAGAATAGGTAGTACACACAGGAATGAAGTGCGCGGACTTGGTCAGCCGATCCACAATCACCCAAATAGCATCAAACTTCTTCAAATTCCGAGGAAGTCCAACCACAAAGTCCATAGTGATCCTTTCCCACTACTACTCGGGAATGACCATCTGTTGAAGCAAGCCACCCGGTCTCTGATGCTCATATTTCACCTGCTGACAATTGAGACATCGAGCTACAAATACCACAATATCTTTCTTCATTCTTCTCCACCAATAGTGCTGCCTCAAATCCTGATACATCTTCGCGGCACCCGGATGGATAGAATACCGCGAGCTATGGGCCTCTTCCAGAATCAACGCTCTAAGCCCATCCACATTGGGCACACAAATCCGGCCCTGCATCCTCAACACACCATCATCACCGATGGTTACATCTCTGGCATCACCATGCTGAACTCTATCCTTAAGGACAAGCAAATGCGGATCATCATACTGGCACTCTTTGATGCGATCATATAAGGAAGACCGAGAAACCACACAAGCCAACACCCGACTGGGCTCCGAAATATCCAATCTCACAAACCGATTGGCCAAGTCCTGAACATCAACTGCAATGGGTATCTCCCCAACTAAAATATATGTCAAACTGCCCATACTCACTGCCTTTCGGCTTAAAGCATCGGCTACTACATTGGCCTTTCCCGGATAATACAAAATAGTGATATCATAATCCTTAAGCAACTCCAACCATCTCTGCTGCCTCAAATTAAGATCCTTTTGCTTGAACAAATGCTGAAGACTGCGATGATCAGTGAACACCTCACAAGATACGCCATACAAGTAATGCCTCCAAATCTTCAATGCATGAACTATGGCAGCCAACTCCAAATCATGAACGGGGTAGTTCTTCTCATGGGGCTTCAACTGACGAGAAGCATAAGCAATAACTCTACCCTCCTGCATCAACACACAACCAATCCCAACTCTCGAAGCATCACAATACACAGTATATGAACCTGAAGCTGATGGAAAAACCAACACCAGAGCTGTGGTCAAGGCTGTCTTGAGCTTCTGAAAGCTCTCCTCACACTCGCCCGACCATACAAATGGAGCACCCTTCTGAGTCAACTTGGTCAAGGGCGATGCAATGGATGAAAATCCTTGAACAAACCGACGATAATAGCCTGCTAACCCAAGAAAGCTACAAATCTCTGTGGCTGAGGACGGTCTAGGCCAACTCTGAACAGCCTCTATCTTCTTTTGGTCAACCTGAATACCCTTACTGGACACCACGTGTCCCAAGAAAGCCAATGTACTGAGCCAAAACTCACACTTGGAGAAATTTGCATAAAGTTTCTCCTCCCTCAATCTCTGCAACACAACTCTCAAATGCTCCGCGTGCTCCTCCTGACTACGCGAGTACACCAGGATATCATCAATGAATACTATAACGAACGAATCAAGGTAAGGCCGGAACACGTTGTTCATCAAATGCATGAATGCTGCTGGGGCATTGGTTAGCCTGAAAGACATAACAAGAAACTCGTAATGACCATATCTGGTCCTGAAAGCAGTCTTAAGAATATCTGAATCCTTGATCTTCAACTGGTGATAGCCCGAACGGAGATCAATCTTGGAGAACACTCTCGCTCCCTGAAGCTGATCAAATAAATCATCAATGCGAGACAAAGGATACTTGTTCTTAATTGTTACTTTGTTCAATTGCCTATAATCGATACACATTCTCATTGTGCCATCCTTCTTCTTCACAAATAGAACGGGCACACCCCAAGGTGACACATTAGGCCAAATGAACCTCTTATCTAGGAGTTCCTGAAGCTGTTCTTTCAATTCCTTCAACTCTGCTGGTGCCATACGATACAGCGGAATAGAAATGGGCTGAGTGTCCGGCAACAGGTCAATACCAAAATCAATATCCCTGTCCGGTGGCCCGGCAGGTCTGCAGGAAAAACATCAGGAAAATCCCTCACAACTGGAACAGAATCAATACTAGGAGTCTCGGCTCCAACATCCCTCACAAACGCTAGATATGAAAGGCAACCCTTCCCAACCATATGTTGGGCCTTCAAGAAGGATATAACTCTACTAGGAACATAATCAGTCACACCATGCCACTCGATCCGTGGTACACCCGGCATAGCCAAAGTGACTGTCTTAGCATGACAGTCTAGAATAGCACGACACGGGGATAGCCAATCCATGCCCAAAATGACATCAAAATCCACCATGCTCAATAGCAATAGATCTACTCGGGTCTCCAGACCCCCAATAGTCACCACACATGACCGGTACACACGGTCTACAACAACAGTATCACCCACCGGGGTAGATACATGAATAGGTAAAGCAAGAAACTCATAGGGCGTACCCAAATAATGAGCAAAGTATGATGACACATAAGAAAGGTGGAACCGGGATCAAATAATGCAAAGGCATCTCTGTGGCAGACTGAAACAATACCTGTAATGACAGCATCCGAAGCAATGGCATCGAGTCTGCCTAGGAGTGCATAGAAACGGGCCTGACCCCCCCGGATCGACCTCCCCTTCTATGGCGACCCCTGGCTGCCTGACCTCCACCCCTAGCTGTCTGGGCGGGTGGTGAAGTAACTGGAGCAGAAGTCGAGGGCTAACCCCTTTGCTGATACTGACCATCGCGAAGTCGGGGACACTACCTCCTCATATGCCCAAACTCTCCGCACTCGTAACAACTACCCGGTGCTGGATATGGGGACTGAAGGGAACCCCTGGCACCATAATGGCTAGAAGAAGGACCTGCCACGGAAGAACCCTGGACTGATGGGGCACGAGATGAACTCTGAGATGGAAGGGCGCTGAGTGATGACTGGCCCTGCTGCGACCCATGATAACCACGACCTGAGGATGCCCCACGATATTTTGGATGGGCCGACTGAGCAGGCCTAAAAGAACGACCTCTACCCTGCTGGAACTGGCCCCTCGAAGGAGCACCACTGAAACTGCTAGAGCATCGAGGCCTCTTGGCCTCTCTCTCCTTTCTATCCTGACGGCGAACCATCTCAATCTCCCGAGCGATATCAACCACCTCCTCGAATGTATCACCTAATACCCTCTCTCTAGTCATCAAGATACGGAGATGGTAGTTAAGGCCATCCACAAATCTCCTGATCCTCTCCTGATCGGTTTGGAACCATCCAAACGGCATGACGAGCCAACTCAGAATACCTCACCTCATACTGTGACACAGTCATATCTCCCTGCTTTAGCCACTCAAACTACCTACGCAGCTCCTCCCTACGAGATTTCGGTACATACATCTCCAAGAAGAGAGTGGAGAACTCCTGCCAAGTCAGGGGCGCTGCACCAACCGGCCTACGCCTCTCATACGCCTCCCACCAAGTGAAGGCAGCCCCAGTAAACTAAAAGGTGGTAAATGCCACACCACTAGTCTCAAGAATCCCTATTGTACGGAGCATCCGCTGACACTTATCAAGAAAACCCTGGGCATCCTCGCCCTCGGCACCACTGAATGACGGAGGCTGGAGTCTACCAAACCTCTCAAGACGACGCTACTCATCGTCCGGCATGACTGGCACAACAAACTCTTGAGCTGGTACAACCGGCTGAGTTGGCGGTGCCCCCGGTGTCTGTAGTCCCTTTACTACCCGCTTAGGTGTACGAGCAACGGGGGTCTGAATGCCTCCCCCGGCCTGTGAAGTAGCTGCTGCTGTGGTGGCTGAAACTGCCTGAGTCAGGCCTTTGCAAACTGTCAAGATCTGCGCCAAGGCCTCCTGTAGACCCGGGATCACGATGGGCACTGCTGGTTCCTGAACCGGTGTTGCTGTTGGAGCCTGATCGGGAGTTGAGGCAGCTGGTGGGTCAATAGGTGCTGCCCTCGCTACCCTGCCTCTACCACGGCCATGACCGTGCACACAGCCTTTGGTGACCTTAGTGGGTGGCACTGGTGGTCGTCTGCCTCGTCCGGTAGCGCGAGTCCTCGCCATCTGCGAGAGAATAGAATAATGGAAGTTTAGTACTCGGACCAACAAGTTCACACGATAAGAGTTTCAAGAACATGAAGTTTTTCTTAAAGGTTCTGCAGCCTCTCGAGGATAAATATAGACGTCTCCGTACTGATCCGCGAGACTCTACTAAACCGGCTCATGACTCGCGAGACCAAGTAACCTAGGCTCTGATACCAACTTGTCATGACCCCAACCCCGGCTGTGATGGCGCCCAACACAATGCTAGGCAAGCCCGACCAACTAACATCTTACAATCTCTTTCTTTATAATTCAATACCAATTTTCGGGATTTAATACCAATTTAATATAAATAAAAGTATGAATTTAACAGATGAAATGTGCGGAAACCATAATCACAAAAAATCTCTGTAAAATAGTCCACTAATCTGGTGTCACAAGTCTGAGCCTCTAATACAAGGTTTCAACAATCTAATACAAAAATATGTCTAAAATGCGAAATAATAAGTGGAGATAGAAGGAGAAATCGGGTCTGCGAACGCCATGCAGCTACCTCGATAACTTTGATGAAAACAGAACGGCAGGAAAACTTGCTTTATGCCTCAGGAATACCTGTACCTGCATACATGGTGCAAGGAGTAATGTGAGTGCTCCGACCTTGTGAGTAATAACAATAAATAATGGCTGACCGTATGAAATCACGTAAAGGCACTAAGCAGTTCTATATCAAAATAGTAAAATCATTTAAACATCAGTGAATGAGGAAATCATGTGAAATTCTTTTAACTAGGTAAAACAGATATAATCAGTATAAATCAGCTCCTCAAGCATTTTAGTTCATTTATTCGTTCTTATCCTCAGTTTTCAATTCATATACTTCTCACGATAACTGAGTCAATAAATATATATATCGCTGCGACGTGCAGCCCGATCCGTATATCGTTGTGGCGTACAGCTCGATCCATAATAATAATAGTCGACTGCGCTCACTGGGGGTGTGCAAACTCCGAAGGGGCTCCTTCAGCCCAAGTGCTTTATAATTTCTGCGGCGTGCAGCTTGAACCATATAAGTAGTTGCTGCGGCGTGCAGCCCGATCCATAATATGTATAATATATATATATATATATGCTGTGGCGCGCAGATATATATATCTGCAGCGGCGCGCAGCCCGATCCATATCATATAAAATATCCTCACTAATAGGTCCTTGACCACTCTCAGTCATTTAAAAATCATAGCCTCTCGGGCATAATGTACGGTCGGGATCTCAGCCCTCATATCTCTTCCTATTTATGATTAACATTTCAAAATTTTGGTTCATATCATTCTCAAACAATTGGAAACATGACTGAGGATATAAATTCTTTAACAAAATAAGTGAGGAAAACCAGTCAAAAAATCCCCTAAGGGTTCTACAGGTCGGCATAAGGCCCCAAGCATGGCAACAAGCCCAATTCACAACAATAAAGTATATGTCTCAATCAAAAATGTAGTAAAATATCATTCGGGATGGACCAAGTCCCAATCCCCATAGCATTGAACCTCACGCTCGTCACACAGCGTGTATCTCAACTTTGTATAGCACTACGTTGTGCAAATCCGGGGTTTCACACCCTCAGGACATCATTTAAAATCATTACTCACCTCAAACTAGCCAAAACTCTAGCTCGCTATGCCGCTGCCTCTCAAATTGGCCTCCACGAGCGTCGAATCTATCCAAAATCAGAACGAATAGGTCACAATATGCTAAGGGAACATAGCCCAAGCTTAGCAAAACCCGAGCCCCGGGCCCACGTCTCGGAATCGGGTAAAATTTATATTTTCAGAATCCTCATACCCTTACAAGTCTAACCACACCAAAATTATCCAATTCTGATACCATTTGGTCCTTCAAATCATTATTTTACATTTTTGAAAGTTTTCACAATTTTCTTCCCAAATTCCATCCCAAATCACGAATCAAATGATGAATTCAATGATAGATTCATGTACCCTAGCCAAATCTGAGTTAAAATCACTTACCCAAATGAATTTCTTGAAATCCCCTCGAAAAATCGCCAAAATCCGAGCTCTCTAGGTCAAAATATCAAATAAAACCCAAAACCTCATATTTATATAGAGTACCCTTCAGGTCTTCTCACCGCGGGCCGCGCCCGTTTTTGTGCGGTCCGCGCGATGCCTACCACGGCCGCGCCCCTTCTGCGCAAGCCAGCGTGGTCCGCGCGACACCTACTACGGCCGCGCCCATTTTTGTGCGGTCCGCGCGATGCCTACTGCGGCCGCGCCCCTTCCGCGCGAGGCCTACCGCGGCCGCGCCCCTGCAGTCCTCTTGGACCTGCTACAGCTGCTGCATTTTTCTGTTATATTTTTCAACTCCAAACTTCCCGTTAGCCATCCGAAATCACCCCGAGGCCCCCAGGACCTCACCCAAAAGCACCAACGCATCCTAAAACATCCTCCAAACTCGTTCCAATCCTCAAAACACCTCAGACAACATCAAAACCATCAAATTACATCGAATTCAAGCCTAAGAACTCCAAAAACTCTTGAATTATGCTTTCGACCAAAAAGTCTATCAAATTTCGTCCGGATGACCTGAAATTTTGCACAACATCCAGTTGACTTTTTCCCACTTAAGCCTTCTTAGAAGAGACTAAGTGTATTATTTGTTACCAAAACCACACCAACCGCAAACCAATCAACCCGATCACATAAAACACGGATAACGAAGCATAAATAAGCTAAAATGGGGGAAGACGGAGTGGTAACTCATGAGACGACTGGCCGGGTCGTCACATAACTCTTTATATATTAGGATAAATGGTCTGATACATTTGATCCAAAGTTTAGAAATTTTGTTAGAGAAATATACGATAACTTTTGCCGACCTTTATTTCGCAAATTGCTTGATTCCAAAACGTAACATGTGACCAGTGTGATATTATAATACCTCATAACACATTATTCTCAGCATATTAGACACTCTTAGTCTTATCCCACAAGTGCAAGTTAACTTAAACCTTCTGAACGCGCGGGGTGCTACCCGAGCCATTTCTTTAACCACAAACCTTTGTTTAAGGGATTCCTTTGACCTAATGCTTTAGTTTAGTTCCTTGATATTACCACACATTTTCAATCTTATTCTCCCAATGTGCTATACCCAATCATATATACCTAATATAACCACGCCACCTTACGTATATTACGTAAGAGAAGAGAGAGAAAAAAACACATGGGGTCTCATAGAATTGCCCCACGGCGGCTATGCATCCGGTTAATCTTTGCACGAATTTCACGTTGTCCACAACCGTGATATCTTTTATGGCTTTGATCTTGTTGGGGTTGATCTAGATTCCCCGGTTAGATACCATGAATCCAAGGAATTTACCTGATCTAACTCCAAACGCACATTTCTCCAGGTTCAGCTTCATATTGTACTTCTTCAATATGCTAAAAGTATGTTTTAAATGGTCCTCTACTCGCAGGGACTTAACCAACATATCGTCAATGTAAACCTTCATTGATTCTCAAACATCCGGTTTACTAGGCGTTGATAAGGTGTACCGGCATTTTTTAATCTGAATGGCATCACGTTATAGTAGTATGTGTCGTACTTAGTGATGAAGGAGGTTTTTTCCTGATCACCCGGGTTCATCCGTATTTGGTTGTACCCAAAGTAGGCATCGGGAAAACTGAGGATCACGTGGCAAATCTGGCTCGGATATTGGGCATAGGGAAGGAGTTCTTTGGACATGCCTTATTCAAATCCTTATAGTCTACACACATTCTTAATTTATTCACTTTTTAAGGGACTACCACTATGTTTGCTAACCAATCCGGGTATTTAACCTCCCGAATGGATCTTATTTAAGGAGCTCAGATACCTCGTTCTTGATGAAAGCATGTTTGACCACAGACTGGGGTCTCCTCTTCTACTTGGCTGGGTGGAACTTCGGGTCCAGGCTTAGCTTGTGAGTGGATATTTCCGGCGAAATCCCTGTCATATCAAGCTAGGACCGTGCGAAGCAATCTTTGTTAACTATAAGGAATTGAATAAGTTTTTTCCTGAGCTCGGGGCTTAACCCTGTGCCTAGGTATACCTTTCGATCGAGCAAGTGTTCTGTTAGTGTGACTTGCTCTAGTTCCTCGATCGTTGATTTTGTAGTGTCGGAATCGTCGGGGCTTATGAAAGATCTGGGGACTCCGTAGTCATTGTTCTCGTTTACCCCTCATTCCTCCGACTCTATTGAGGCTGGTATCGGTGATTGCTATTTGACCCCATCTTTGACCATCCAATTCGGATCCTCCGATGTTGAGAGTGTGGATGCCGGGATTACTTCATTAACCACGAACATCTTCTTTGCAGCCGGTTGTTCCCCATAAATTTTTTTGACTCCTCCAGGTGTTGGGAATTTCACTTTGCTTGATCTTGAATACGTCGGATTTCCTTGTTGCTATTTTGATGGCACCGGTATGTTCCTTAATGAAAGAATCTGCCAGCAGGGCAAATGAATTTTATTATCATTTTTATTCTAACTAGTATATATGGAGATTTGGTTGTCGTAGATTATGTTTTCTTGCTCTATAGCTGGTTGTATTACTGCTAATGGTAGAGTGTGTCATGATATTTGTAGGGAAGGTGATCAAGGTTTGCATGACAACCACGTGTTGATTCTTAGAATATGATTATGTAATTTATGGTGTTTAACAGCAGTCGGTGTGATATTTAGTGAATTAGATCAAGTGACAACTGATATTATTTCAGTTTGATAATTGAATTTAGAAAATGAGAAAGAAAAAAGAAGGTATATTGTACTAGTTATATTAAAAAAAGGTAAACAAATATTTACAATATCAGTTATTTTTTCTTATTGTATAAAAAAGAATAATAAAAATAGTGAAAACAGTAAATCAAATTAGATTATGAAGAGAAAAAGAATATAAAAAAAGAAGTTAAATGAAATTAAAAAGGGAAAAAAGAAGAAAACGAGAAAAAAAGAAAAGGAGAAAAGAAAGAAAAAAAGGGAAAAAGAAAATAAACATAGAAATAAAAAAGAATTGGAGAAAAAAAAAACTCCCCACAAAAACTACTATGGGTAGGAAATGTAATTAGTTTGATGAATAGGAAAACAAATGGGTAAACAAGGGTAAATAGTTTCGTTTTTGTGGGTAACTGTATCATTCTCCCTTCATTTTTTTATGTTGGACCGGGCCGGTGTTGGAGCAGTTCAATCTTCAACAAAACAAGAAATTTAAAAATAGCCAGATTTACAGGCGGTCATTCAAAAATAACCACAATTTCAAAAGTAATCAAAATTTAGTCAATTTTCATGTAAAGATAAATCTGAACGAAAACACTGTTCAAAATCTGAAAAAATACTTCAACATAATATACTGGAGTTCCACTATAATATACCGGTCCTGCATAATATACTAAAGTTTGGAGCATCGGTGCTCCAGTCTCCAGTATATTATATTGGAGCCAGCGAAGTATACCGGTCCAGCATAATATGCTGGAAGTTCATACACAGGTGCACCGAACTCCAGTATATTATGTTGGACCGGTCTCTATTGCAGCAAAATAGTGGCTATTTTTTAATGACTTGACAAACACTGGCTATTTTTGAATGACCAGTCCGAAAACAAGTTAGACCGTGCTATTTTAACATTCAATTATATTGAAGAAAATGTGTCGAAAATTTATAGTGGTTTTTTTCCTGATTTATTACGTCTAAAAATAAAAAAATTCATAAGCCACATAACTAATTGACACGTGCATAAGTTTTTTTTATTCTGCCTGAATAGTCATGTAGAAGTCCCAAACATTTATATTCCATTAATCTCAAACTACCAATGTGGAATGATTTTACCAATTCAAATAAAATGTAACATTGCTCTGTAGCTATAATTGTACTTATGGAACCTTTTCAAAGATGGTGAAGGGTATGATATATATCCCTCTACTATTAACTATTATTTAAAATTGTCCTTGGGTCAAAAGACTCCTTATCGTACACTATTAATTAAAATTACTCCTAAACTGACTGAATGGACAAGTGGCATGGATTTAAGGCTCAAGGCCATATGGTTTTTTTTACCTAATTGATCTGAACCCGCTCCTGATCCACAAACTTGACCCACTTTTCTCCAACTAATTTAACACGGGAACCTAAATTAGTCGACCACTTTGCACTTTCTCTTTCACTCTCTCTAGAAGACTCTGCTAGAACCCTAGATGAAAATTGTTGATTTCCACTGCAAATGCATTAAAAGTAACATTTTTCTCCATGAAAAGGCTTCATTTTTCTTTCCTTAACTGTTTTTTGCTTGATATTTGCGTGTTATTTCTGTTTTGGCAGAATACATTAATAGCCCCTTAAAATTGTCCACACTATTTACTTAGACACTTTATCTTAAATCTATTTTATTTGAATACTCCAACCATATCTCAAATGTGTCATTTAGACACAAAATTGATAAGCAGTCAAATATAAAACATGCGTGTAATTCACACGCCAGGGTGACAAATAAGATGGGGACATGTGGATTTAAAAAAAAATCACTTTTGAAAGAAAAGTAAAAGAAAAATAAGAACCCCACCCCATCCTTTCGTCATCTTCCTCGATGACACCTCCCCCTGTTACACCCCATGTTTTCGTACGTGGAAGTATGCCATAAATAAATTGATGAAAGCTCGAAAATGAGATGTTACATCCCGCATTTTTTTTGTACATTAAAGTTCCGTCGTAAGTTAATCGACGTAAGCTAGGGAATGAGATTATTTTAGGATTATAAGTATTATGCTATTTCAAACAAGGGATAAGTAAATTCGTGAAGGTGAGAGGGTAAGCAGATTGAAAAAATGAGTTTCGTCGAAGTTTGGCATTTTGGGATAAAATACGGCCCGAGCTAAAATACCCGGTATTTATGAACTAGTATCATACAAGGTACCACATGATCATGATAGTAAGGTGTATAAAGTGTGTTAAAAGTGAGTAGTATTTTAAGTGTTTGAGATAATTCTTAATTATGTGAATAATTGGGTAATTATTGATTAATGAGGGATTAACAAGTTAATTAAGGAATTGTGGATAAACTTAATTAAGAGTTCGTTTGGCTTAGCTGATAAGCATTAGGTGCTGAAAAATACTTTTAAGTGCTGAAGCTGATTTAAAAAATAAGCAGTTACGTGTTTGGATAAAAGTGTTGAAATTAATAATAAGCAGCTGAAGAACTGGGTATACGAAAAGTTTTGTTTTAAAAAGAAATATTTTAGGGATAGAATTATAAATATTTTGGTCAAACCTAAAATGCTTATAAGCTGAAATTTGATAAGTTGGTGGAGACCAACTTATGGCTTTTGACTTATTTTGGGCTTATAAGCACTTAACTTATAAGCACTTTTAATTTTACCAACTTATAAGCTTAGCCAAACACCCTCTAAGCTATTGGATAAGCTTAATCAAGACAACAACGTGGCAACCCAAGATTTCTCTTAGTCATTACAATATGTGGCATGTAGGGGCCTTAAGGCCAAAGATTAGTCATCCTAAAGGTGGGAGCACTCTCTTTGATAAAGACACAAGTCATTAAAGGGTAATGTTATATTTAGAATGCAAAGGATTACAAAAAAGCTCTTATGAAGTGAGATGCTCTTAAGAGCCCATACACATTTTCCCATATCAGTAAGAAAGTGATGTACTTATGTTGGCTAAGATATCGGATGAAAGCCACAAAATTCATACGAGACTACGTAATGTTATAGCAACAGAATTTTGCGATACTAAAGGAGTAAGGTGCAATCTTTCTCAAGAATAACATACGGATTTTTTCCTACTTTAATATGCCATTATGTGTTGTCGCAAGTGACGTGTATTAGAGGATTTTCAAAAGAACTGGTTCAGGTATGTTAAGGCTATTCCTTCTTTCTTTTGGCATAATCTATACGACACAAACAAAATGAGCAAATACACAATTTCCATAAATGACTCTATTCATAGAAATGCTAGAGATGCTTATATTCTTGATTCCCTATGTGTCTTATTATTCTATCATCTGTCCATGGGTCTTAGAAAATACGTAAGTTGATAAAGTCTATTTCATGATATAAATCAGAGGCATAATGGACTCCAAAAGATTTTATTGATTGTCACGATCTAAACCTATGGGCCGCAGCGGGCATCCGGTACCTTACTTAACCAAGTACCAACATAACGTATATTTCCATATCATACTTATCATAGATAACTAAGCTGGAAGGCTGCTATGAAATAAGTAGAATACAACATGTGATATCAACTTATACATAAGACATACGGGCCTATAAGACCAAAATAACCACTCGTATACTGAATATAGGCCGACCAGGCCATACAACCTTTTACGTACATGACATCTGTCTACAATCCTCTAAGAATACATAATTTTTATAAAGGTCGGGACAGAGTCTCGCCATACAAAACAATACACGTCTAAATCATACTAACCAAACAAGAAACTCCGAAGTAAATGAAGTACACCAACATCTTCCGCTGGCCTGATAGCCTATTTGGAGGGCTCTCGACGTGCCTATCGGAACCTATGGGCATGAAACTCAGCGTCCCAAGGTAAAAGGGACGTCAGTACGAATAATGTACCGAGTATGTAAGACACATAAATAAGTACATAACAGACATTGAAGAAATATAGAGTAAATGACTCAACCTGTAAGTCTGGATAACTCTGTAAATTATGAAATAATTATAGTGTCATGCATATGCATATGAATGTCATGTCGTGCATAGGTACATGTTTCATAACATCATCAGGCCTCTGAGGGCATCCCATCATATTATATCAGCCACTGTGGGTAAAATCATCAACGTATACCAGATGATAGGTGGCGGTACATATATAACGCCGTAACTTTTTTTCATATCCCATATACATATAAAATACATATATACACATATATAACGTCATCTAGTCATGGGTCAATGTGCATGTATAAATGCATGAAATGCATATGAAATACGTTAATAAAATCTCTCAGTACGTCATAAGACCATTATGCCTCTGATTAATACCATGAAATAAACTTTATCAACTTACATATTTTTTGAGACCCATGAACAGATGAGTAGGTTTAGTAGAGTCTTGCGGATCAGTACAGAGACGTCTGTACTTATCTTCCAGAACTGAACCCGTAGGAAACTTCACATTATTGAATTCTTGTTGTGCGAATCTGTTGATTCTGGTAACTAAACTTCTGTCATTCTATTCTCTTATAGATAGTGAGAACACGTACTACTGGGCAAGATGGACAGATACCAGTACCACCAGTTAGGGCAGCGAGAGACCGAGGTCGCGGTAGAGGCCATGGTAGGGGCAGAGGCACAACTCATACACCTGTAGACCCACAAGTCGCTCAAGCTTAGGATCAGGTCCCAGATACAGTTGAGCCAGTGGGGCAAGCTCAGGCACCAGTTGTGCCCATCCTAATTCCATGCCTTCAAGAGGCCTTAGCTCAGATTTTGATCGTGTGCACCAATTTTGCTCAGGGGGCGCAGTTTTGGCCGTAGCAACCACTTCTCAGGCCGGGGGTGGTACTCAGACTCCCATTGTCCGCACACCAGAGCAGGTGATGAAGGGACTCCAGACATCGGGGGCACTACCAGCCCAGTCGGTTGCAGCTGCTCAGGCCCATGTGGTTCCTGCCATGCCTGATGATGAGCAGTGGAGATTGGAGAGGTTCGGGAGGCTCCAGCCTTTATCTTTCAGCAGGGCAGAGTCGGAGGATGCCTAAGGTTTCTTGGATAATTGTCAGAGGATTCTTCGTACAATAGGTATTCTAGAGACCAATAGGGTCTCGTTCATTACTTTTTAGTTCACTAGGGCTGCCTTTAGTTGGTGGGAGGCTTATGAGAGGTGCAGGTCAGTCAGTGCAGCACCACTTACATGGCATAAGTTCTCTATTCACTTCTTAGAGAAGTTCGTATCGCAGTCTCGCGGAGAGGAGCTGTGCAGACAGTTTGAGCAGTTACATCAGGATGACATGTTTGTAACGCAGTACGAGATGAGGTTTTTTGAGTTGGCTTGTCACATAGTTTCGTTGGTTCCCAATGATAGGGAGAGGATTAGAAGGTTCATTAATGGCCTCACATATCAATTGCGGTTTCATATGACTCAAGAGAGGGTATTTGGTGCTACTTTTGACGAGGTAGTCGACATTGCTCTGCAGATAGAGATGGTCCACATTCAGGAGCGGGGTGAGAGGGAGGCCAAGAGGCTTTGTGGATCGGGTGGTTTTGGCGGTGTTCCTTCTGGGGTCAGTTCCACCACAGCAGGGGTTGTCTTTACAAGCATACTCAGACGACTCGACCAGCTCATTGTAGTGCATCAGTTAGCCACTGTTCTTACATTGCTCGCTCAGGCCAGTCTTCATTCAATGCACTACCAGCGTAGAGTTCTCACCATTCCTCATCCGCTCAGGTTTCTACGGGTAGTTTCTCGGGGTATCAGGAGCAGCAGTTCCGTCGGGGAGGGGGGAGGGGGGTTTGTTTCGAGTGCAGAGATCTTGGTCACATCAATAGAGATTGCCCTAGGTTGTTTAGTGGGACTCCACAACATAGTTCTCAGCCGATAGCACCAGTACCAGCAGCTACACCACCCTTTCAGTTAGCTCGGGTGGGGCTCAGTCAGCTAGATGTCGCCCTAGAGGCAGAGGCCAATCAAGTGGGGGTCAGGCCTGATTCTATGCTCTTCCCGAAGACTTGAAGCCATTGCTTCAAATGTAGTGATCACAAGTATTGTCTCAGTTTGCCACAGGAATGCCTCTGTATTATTTGACTCTGGATCCACTTATTTATGTATCATCGTATTTTTCTCATTATCTAGATTTGCTCCATGAGTCCCTAGTTTCATCTGCTCATATATCTACACCGGTGGGCGATACTATTGTTGTGGACCGTGTATATCGATCGTGTGTACTGACTGTTGGGGGATTGGAAATAAGATTTGATCTCATGTTGCTTAGTATGGTTGATTTCGATGTGATCTTGGGTATGGACTGGTTGTCTCCATGTCATGCTATTTTGGATTGTCACGCTAAGTCCGTGATGTTAGTGATGCTGGGGTTGCCACGGATTGAGTGGCGAGGTTCTCTAGACTATGTTCCCAGTAGATTAATTTCATACTTGAAGGCCCAACGGATGGTTGGGAATGGTTGTTTATCTTATTTGGCCTTTGTAATGGATATTAGTGTTGAGACCCCTACTATTGATTCTGTTCCGATAGTGCGAGATTTCCCGGATGTGTTTCTTGTAGACCTACCAAGCATGTTGCCCGACAGGGATATTGACTTTGGTATTGACCTGGTGCCAGGCACTCAGCCCATTTCTATTCTTCCATACCGTATGACACCAACTGAGTTGAATGAGTTGAAGGAGCAGCTTCAGGAACTCCTTGATAAGGGGTTTATTAGGCCTAGTGTGTCACTTTAGGGTGCACCGATGTTGTTTGTGAAAAAGAAGAAAGATGGTATTATGAGGATGTGCATTGATTATAGGCAGTTGAACAATGTCACAATCAAGAACAAGTATCCTTTGCCGCGTATTGATGATCTATTTGACCAGTTTCAGGGAGTGAGGGTGTTCTCCAAGATTGATTTGAGGTCTGGGTATCACCAGTTGAAGATTCAGGACTCGGATATTCTAAAGACAGCATTCAGGACCCGTTATGGTCATTATGAGTTCCTTGTGATGTCTTTTAGGCTGACAAACGCCCCAACAACGTTTATGCACCTGATGGATAATATGTTTCAGCCTTATCTCGACTTGTTTGTTATAGTGTTCATTGATGATATCTTGGTGTACTCTCGTATCCAAGAGGAGCATGCCCAGCATTTGAGGATTTTGTTCCAGCGATTGATGGAGGAGAAGCTTTATGCCAAGTTCTCCAAGTGTAAGTTTTGGCTCAGTTCAATAGCGTTCTTGGGGAACGTGGTGTCCAGTGAGGGTATTCAGGTGGATCCGAAAAATATAGAGGTGGTTCAGAGTTGGCCCAGACCATCCTTAGCTACGAAAATTCGGAGATTTCTTAGTTTGGGTTATTACCGTCACTTCGTGTACGATTTCTTGTTTATTGCATTGCCCTTGACCAAATTGACCCAAAAGGGTGCTCCTTTCAAGTGGTTGGATGAGTGTGAGGAGAGCTTTCAAAAGTTCAAGACTGCTTTGACCACAACTCCAGTTCTAGTTCTACCATCAGCTTTTGGTTCCTACACAGTGTATTGTGATGCTTCTAGGGTCAGTATCGGGTGTGTTTTGATGCAGAAGGATAGAGTGATTGCTTATACTTCGCGCCAGTTGAAACCTCATGAGAAGAACTACCTTGTTCATGATTTGGAGTTGGCTGCTATTGTTCATGCATTGAAGATTTGGAGGCACTATCTCTATGGTGTGTCTTGTGAGGTATTTACAGATCATCGGAGCCTCCAGCACTTGTTCAAACAGAAGGATCTAAATTTGAGGCAGCGGAGATGGTTGGAGCTAGACAAGAGGGGTTGCTCTGATGGTAAGCAACCTCCACTTCCAACCAAGAGGTTTTGAGTTCGAGTCTCCCCAAGAACAAGGTGGAAGTTTTTGGAAGGAAGGCTGCCGAGGGTCTATTTGGAAACAACCTCTCTACCCCAGGGTAGGGGTAAGGTCTACGTACACACCACCCTCCCTAGACCCCACTAAGTGGGATTATATTGGATTGTTATTGTTGTTGTTGTTGTTGTGGAGATGGTTGGAGCTGCTAAAGGACTCTGATATCACTATTCTGTATCATCCAAGAAAGGCCAATGTGGTGGTCGATGCCTTGAGTATGAAGGCAATGAGTATGGGTAGCCTTGCATTCATTCATGTTGGTGAGAGACCTCTTGCAGTTGATGTTCAGGCCTTGGCCAACCAGTTTGTGAGATTAGATATTTCGGAGCCCAGTCGGATTTTAGCTTGTGTGATTTCTCGATCTTCCTTATTTGATCTCATCAGAGAACGCCAGTATGATAATCCTCATTTCCTTGTCCTCAAGGACAAGGATCAACATGGTAATGCCAGAGATGATACTATTGGAGATGATGGGGGTGTTAAGGATGCAGAGTCGGATATGTATGCCCAATGTAGATGGGATACAAGAGTTAAGGATGGCGGTGCCCCCGGTGTCTGTAGTCCCTTCACTACCCGCTTAGGTGTACGAGCAACGGGGGTCTGAATGCCTCCCCCGACCTGTGAAGTAGCTGCTGCTGTGGTGGCTGAAACTGCCTGAGTCAGGCCTTTGCAAACTGTCAAGATCTGCGCCAAGGCCTCCTGTAGACCCGGGATCACGATGGGCACTGCTGGTTGTCACACCTCCTTTTTCCGCACCCGCGAGGGTGCAAGGGAGTTTTTCCAATTAAAGGACAATCGAGACGGGATTGGTTTATTTATTTCAGAGTCGCCACTTGGGAGATTTAGGGTGTCCCAAGTCACCAATTTTAATCCCGAATCAAGGAAAAGAATGACTCCATATTACAGTCTGCGTACCAGAAATCCGGATAAGGAATTCTGTTAACCCGGGAGAAGGTGTTAGGCATTCCCGAGTTCCGTGGTTCTAGCACGGTCGCTCAACTGTTATATTCGGCTTGATTGTCTGATTTTATACAAATATGAACTTATGTGCAAATTTTATCTTTTAACCGCTTTATTATTATTGTTTTTAAAAGAAATATGAACATCGCTTAAAACACGTCTTTGGACTGCGTTACATGAAATGCACCCACAATCCGGAACACGTTTTATTTGATGTTTTGGGATTTGGATTCGGATCGCATGAAATGCACACCCAGGCTTAAGAAAGTAAAATATTAAACACGCGCCTAAAGAGACTATCGCGTTATTATTTTGGGGAAGACCGTGAAATTCGCTAAACGGTCCTTCCGAATTCTAATTAAACCATACATTTTGTGAGGGCCCCGCAATCTATACGTTTTATTTGGCGAGGCTCGTCTCATTTTTATTTTTACAGGATAAACCTACAATGACTATATTTTCTATTAAGTTCGTCTCTAAACTAAAAGAAAATCTCTTGATTATTTACATGCTGAAAAACGTAACTTATTAGTTATTAGTTTACGGCTAATGCGAATGGAAAATTGCGATCGAGTTTGTACAAAGAAAAACTGCTTTCATTTTATATTCTGTTATTCAATAATACTAGAACATGAGATTGACCATAATATCAAAACAAATTAATTATTCTCCGTAATTTAAACTAACATTATTAGATGAAGAAAGTATACATATGCAACCTCATTATTCATTAATCATTCAACTACATCTTTATACGAAGAAAGAAAAATTATATTCAACCACAAATCTAAACAGGAGGAATTCAACAGGAACAAAGCCTGATTAATATTTCATTTTTTGCTTCAAGCCGAGATTGTACAAATGTGTACCTGGAACAGCAGTACAAGAACAAAAGAAGGAGAAGTCAGCAGCAGTAATAACACAGCAACAGCAGATTCAGCAACATCGCAAACCAGTACAGTAGGAATAGCAGAAAACCCAGGAGACTATAAACGACTCCAAGTATAGTGAAGAAGTAAAAGGCAGGAAGGTTCTGACTATTTCAGATCTTAAGCGAGGCAATGAAGCAGTAACTATTTTTTTTCAACTTCAAAACTCTCCAAAATGAATTCTGCCCATGTATATTCAGAGTATACAGAATGTATATCGGGTGTATACTTCTCACTCCGCCCCCTCTTTTTTTTCTTCTCTCTATCTACTTTTTCCTCTCTTTTTTTCCACCCTTCTTCCTAAATTTTCTCTTCTATTTATAGCAAAATTTTCGAAATTTTCAGATTTGTTTTTTATTATTTTATTATTTTTTTAATTAAAAGAAATCCCACTTACAAATTGCTTTTATTTTTTAGAAAAGGAAATCCCACCTTTATTTACTTTTATTTTTAAAATTCCAACTTTAATTACTTTATCTTATTTAAAATCCCACTTTTTATTTTTTTAAAAGAGAATCTCACTTTATTTAACTTTTCTTTAAAAAATAAACCACTATCTTTTCTTTTTCTTTTAAAAATGCTACTTTCAATTACTTTAAATTTTTTAAATTTTCAGATATCTTTATATTTATTTTTTAATTCCAACCTTCTTTTACTTTTAAATTTTTTAAAACTTTTTACTTTTTTTTAAATTTTCTACATTCTTTTACTTTTTTTTATTTTTTTATTTTTTATTTTTTTAAAATCATTTCCGAAATTACTATATATATATATATATATATTTTTTTTTTAAAATAAAAATAATAAATAAAATAAAATATTTTCGGATTTTTTTATATATATAAAAAAACAAAAAATAAAACTATTAATAGTGATAATTCACTTTTTTTTTTTTTTGGTTTTGTTTTGTGTTGGACAAAAATGAAGAAGGGGTGTTGGGTTAATGGATTGGGTCGTAGGGAAGATTGGGCCATTTTTTGGGCCTATAGCTTGAAATTGAAGAAGAGGCCCAATTCCGACTTTCTTTATATTTTCGCTCTCTTTTCTTCTTTTATTTTTCTAAAACTAAATTATAAAAATACTTAAACTATTATTAAGAACTAAATTAAGTTATAAAGGCGCAAATTAACTCCCAATAACAATTAACGCACAATTAAGTATTAATTAAGCATAAAATTATATATTTGGACATTAAATGCTAAAAATGCAAACGATGCCTATTTTTGTAATTTTTAATTTTTGTAAAACAATTTTAATTACTAACAATTGTAGAATTAAATCCTACATGCAAAATGCGACATATTTTTGTATTTTTTATTAATTTAGCGAATAAACACGCACAGACAAATACAAATAATTCTTCAAAATATCACAAAATTGTACACCAAAGAAAAATCATTTTATTTTTGAATTTTTTGGGAGTAATTCTCATATATGGCAAAAATCACGTGCTTACAGCTGCCCCTCTTTGCCCGGAGACACGAAGGGTTTTCGTGCAAAGATAAAGCGAGTGATTTTTGCCCATCCGCTACCCTGCCTCTACCACGGCCATGACCGTGCACACGGCCTTTGGTGACCTCAGTGGGTGGCACTGGTGGTCGTCCGCCTCGTCCGGTAGCGCGAGTCCTCGCCATCTGCGAGAGAATAGAATAATGGAAGTTTAGTACTCGGACCAACAAGTTCACACGATAAGAGTTTCAAGAACATGAAGTTTTTCTTAAAGGTTCTGCAGCCTCTCGAGGATAAATATAGACGTCTCCGTACTGATCCGCGAGACTCTACTAAACCGGCTCATGACTCGCGAGACCAAGTAACCTAGGCTCTGATACCAACTTGTCATGACCCCAACCCCGGCTGTGATGGCGCCCAACACAATGCTAGGCAAGCCCGACCAACTAACATCTTACAATCTCTTTCTTTATAATTCAATACCAATTTTCGGGATTTAATACCAATTTAATATAAATAAAAGTATGAATTTAACAGATGAAATGTGCGGAAACCATAATCACAAAAAATCTCTGTAAAATAGTCCACTAATCTGGTGTCACAAGTCTGAGCCTCTAATACAAGGTTTCAACAATCTAATACAAAAATATGTCTAAAATGCGAAATAATAAGTGGAGATAGAAGGAGAAATCGGGTCTGCGAACGCCATGCAGCTACCTCGATAACTTTGATGAAAACAGAACGGCAGGAAAACTTGCTCTATGCCTCAGGAATACCTGTACCTGCATACATGGTGCAAGGAGTAATGTGAGTGCTCCGACCTAGTGAGTAATAACAATAAATAATGGCTGACCGTATGAAATCACGTAAAGGCACTAAGCAGTTCTATATCAAAATAGTAAAATCATTTAAACATCAGTGAATGAGGAAATCATGTGAAATTCTTTTAACTAGGTAAAACAGATATAATCAGTATAAATCAGCTCCTCAAGCATTTTAGTTCATTTATTCGTTCTTATCCTCAGTTTTCAATTCATATACTTCTCACGATAACTGAGTCAATAAATATATATATCGCTGCGACGTGCAGCCCGATCCGTATATCGTTGTGGCGTACAGCTCGATCCATAATAATAATAGTCGACTGCGCTCACTGGGGGTGTGCAAACTCCGAAGGGGCTCCTTCAGCCCAAGTGCTTTATAATTTCTGCGGCGTGCAGCTTGAACCATATAAGTAGTTGCTGCGGCGTGCAGCCCGATCCATAATATGTATAATATATATATATATATATATATATATATATATATATATATATATATATATATATCTGCAGCGGCGCGCAGCCCGATCCATATCATATAAAATATCCTCACTAATAGGTCCTTGACCACTCTCAGTCATTTAAAAATCATAGCCTCTCGGGCATAATGTACGGTCGGGATCTCAGCCCTCATATCTCTTCCTATTTATGATTAACATTTCAAAATTTTGGTTCATATCATTCTCAAACAATTGGAAACATGACTGAGGATATAAATTCTTTAACAAAATAAGTGAGGAAAACCAGTCAAAAAATCCCCTAAGGGTTCTACAGGTCGGCATAAGGCCCCAAGCATGGCAACAAGCCCAATTCACAACAATAAAGTATATGTCTCAATCAAAAATGTAGTAAAATATCATTCGGGATGGACCAAGTCCCAATCCCCATAGCATTGAACCTCACGCTCGTCACACAGCGTGTATCTCAACTTTGTATAGCACTACGTTGTGCAAATCCGGGGTTTCACACCCTCAGGACATCATTTCAAATCATTACTCACCTCAAACTAGCCAAAACTCTAGCTCGCTATGCCGCTGCCTCTCAAATTGGCCTCCACGAGCGTCGAATCTATCCAAAATCAGAACGAATAGGTCACAATATGCTAAGGGAACATAGCCCAAGCTTAGCAAAACCCGAGCCCCGGGCCCACGTCTCGGAATCGGGTAAAATTTATATTTTCAGAATCCTCATACCCTTACAAGTCTAACCACACCAAAATTATCCAATTCCGATACCATTTGGTCCTTCAAATCATTATTTTACATTTTTGAAAGTTTTCACAATTTTCTTCCCAAATTCCATCCCAAATCACGAATCAAATGATGAATTCAATGATAGATTCATGTACCCTAGCCAAATCTGAGTTAAAATCACTTACCCAAATGAATTTCTTGAAATCCCCTCGAAAAATCGCCAAAATCCGAGCTCTCTAGGTCAAAATATCAAATAAAACCCAAAACCTCATATTTATATAGAGTACCCTTCAGGTCTTCTCACCGCGGGCCGCGCCCGTTTTTGTGCGGTCCGCGCGATGCCTACCACGGCCGCGCCCCTTCTGCGCAAGCCAGCGTGGTCCGCGCGACACCTACTACGGCCGCGCCCATTTTTGTGCGGTCCGCGCGATGCCTACTGCGGCCGCGCCCCTTCCGCGCGAGGCCTACCGCGGCCGCGCCCCTGCAGTCCTCTTGGACCTGCTACAGCTGCTGCATTTTTCTGTTATATTTTTCAACTCCAAACTTCCCGTTAGCCATCCGAAATCACCCCGAGGCCCCCAGGACCTCACCCAAAAGCACCAACGCATCCTAAAACATCCTCCAAACTCGTTCCAATCCTCAAAACACCTCAGACAACATCAAAACCATCAAATTACATCGAATTCAAGCCTAAGAACTCCAAAAACTCTTGAATTATGCTTTCGACCAAAAAGTCTATCAAATTTCGTCCGGATGACCTGAAATTTTGCACAACATCCAGTTGACTTTTTCCCACTTAAGCCTTCTTAGAAGAGACTAAGTGTCTTATTTGTTACCAAAACCACACCAACCGCAAACCAATCAACCCGATCACATAAAACACGGATAACGAAGCATAAATAAGCTAAAATGGGGGAAGACGGAGTGGTAACTCATGAGACGACTGGCCGGGTCGTCACATAACTCTTTATATATTAGGATAAATGGTCTGATACATTTGATCCAAAGTTTAGAAATTTTGTTAGAGAAATATACGATAACTTTTGCCGACCTTTATTTCGCAAATTGCTTGATTCCAAAACTTAACATGTGACCAGTGTGATATTATAATACCTCATAACACATTATTCTCAGCATATTAGACACTCTTAGTCTTATCCCACAAGTGCAAGTTAACTTAAACCTTCTGAACGCGCGGGGTGCTACCCGAGCCATTTCTTTAACCACAAACCTTTGTTTAAGGGATTCCTTTGACCTAATGCTTTAGTTTAGTTCCTTGATATTACCACACATTTTCAATCTTATTCTCCCAATGTGCTATACCCAATCATATATACCTAATATAACCACGCCACCTTACGTATATTACGTAAGAGAAGAGAGAGAAAAAAACACATGGGGTCTCACAGAATTGCCCCACGGCGGCTATGCATCCGGTTAATCTTTGCACGAATTTCACGTTGTCCACAACCGTGATATCTTTTATGGCTTTGATCTTGTTGGGGTTGATCTAGATTCCCCGGTTAGATACCATGAATCCAAGGAATTTACCTGATCTAACTCCAAACGCACATTTCTCCAGGTTCAGCTTCATATTGTACTTCTTCAATATGCTAAAAGTATGTTTTAAATGGTCCTCTACTCGCAGGGACTTAACCAACATATCGTCAATGTAAACCTTCATTGATTCTCAAACATCCGGTTTACTAGGCGTTGATAAGGTGTACCGGCATTTTTTAATCTGAATGGCATCACGTTATAGTAGTATGTGTCGTACTTAGTGATGAAGGAGGTTTTTTCCTGATCACCCGGGTTCATCCGTATTTGGTTGTACCCAAAGTAGGCATCGGGAAAACTGAGGATCACGTGGCAAATCTGGCTCGGATATTGGGCATAGGGAAGGAGTTCTTTGGACATGCCTTATTCAAATCCTTATAGTCTACACACATTCTTAATTTATTCACTTTTTAAGGGACTACCACTATGTTTGCTAACCAATCCGGGTATTTAACCTCCCGAATGGATCTTATTTAAGGAGCTTAGATACCTCGTTCTTGATGAAAGCATGTTTGACCACAGACTGGGGTCTCCTCTTCTACTTGGCTGGGTGGAACTTCGGGTCCAGGCTTAGCTTGTGAGTGGATATTTCCGGCGAAATCCCTGTCAAATCAAGCTAGGACCGTGCGAAGCAATCTTTGTTAACTATAAGGAATTGAATAAGTTTTTTCCTGAGCTCGGGGCTTAACCCTGTGCCTAGGTATACCTTTCGATCGAGCAAGTGTTATGTTAGTGTGACTTGCTCTAGTTCCTCGATCGTTGATTTTGTAGTGTCGGAATCGTCGGGGCTTATGAAAGATCTGGGGACTCCGTAGTCATTGTTCTCGTTTACCCCTCATTCCTCCGACTCTATTGAGGCTGGTATTGGTGATTGCTATTTGACCCCATCTTTGACCATCCAATTCGGATCCTCCGATGTTGAGAGTGTGGATGCCGGGATTACTTCATTAACCACGAACATCTTCTTTGCAGCCGGTTGTTCCCCATAAATTTTTTTGACTCCTCCAGGTGTTGGGAATTTCACTTTGCTTGATCTTGAATACGTCGGATTTCCTTGTTGCTATTTTGATGGCACTGGTATGTTCCTTAATGAAAGAATCTGCCAGCAGGGCAAATGAATTTATCGAGTTTGGGGCCAGGTTGTAATACCACATCATTGCCCCATTATAAAGCGTTTCTCCGAACTTCTTTAGTAAGACGGACTCGATATCGTCGTCCTTTAGGTCATTTCCATTCACTACACAAGTATAAGAGGTAACGTGCTCATTGGGGTCAGAGGTTCCGTTGTACTTCAGAAGGTCTGTCATTCTGAACTTCTTTGGAATGGATTTCGGGGCCGCTTCATGTGGGAACGGCTTCTGTATGAACTTCTTTGAATCCACACCTTTTAGGATCGGGGGTGCGCCCAGAATTTGGTCGACCCTGGAGTTGTAGGTCTCGACCTCCTTGTCGTTGGCTTCTATCTTCTTCTCGCCCAATTCGATCCTCTTCGTGAGATCTTCGAGCATCTTTATGATGGCGGGGTCAGCTGCCGACCCGGTGTTGTTTGATCTCTCTGGTACCTACTCGGCTGGGGGAGCCATCCTCGGTACTACCATGGTGGGAGTTTTCTGGTGACTTTGTAGCTGGGCAATCGCCAGCTGTTGTGCCTACAACATTTCAAAAATAACGTGAAGGCTAACCTCCCGTTCTTCCCTAGCTGGGGTTTTCTGAGCTTCTTGTTGGTCTCCTTGGTGCACGCTCCTGTTAGTGTGGGAGCTTATATCGACGTGTTGGGCATCGCATGAGACCGTGTCCACGGGAATTGGTTCTGGTGCGTTCTCAGGGTTTCGTGGTGGTACACCAACACCTAGACATCCACAACATTCTCTCCATGGTTCTCGAGATTGTTGTTTACTGAGTCAGACATTTTGACCTGAAATCAAAGATCTTGGGCAAGAAAAAGTGTGAAAGATAACTTGCATTACGTAGTAAAACCAACAAGAAAATAATCACTATTATTTTTAGCCCCACGATGGGCGCCAAACTGTTTACTGTAAAAATGGTAATAACAATTAAATTTGATTATGAGGTTCTAAAAATACGTGATCTATTTTTATGCTAGTTGTTAGGCAATGAATGCCGGGTAAAAGGTTAGAAATCAAGATTACAGCTTAGGAACGATATGACAATCGAACCAAATAGTTAGAGATCGGGGCCTCGAGCCGTCGATTATAATGCCTCGAGGTCGAGTTGGGTAACCGGTTTAGAATGATTGAGGAGGGCTAACAATTATAATATAATCAATGTCGGCTCTTTATGGCCAATAATAAGCAATACATGAAGAACAAAAAATAGAACACATTAAATATAGGCAATAAATGGAAGTAATAATATTAAGAGAATATGTTAGAGAGCAGAGAGAATGTTCTTGTGTATTTAGTATTGAGCAACAGATGTTTACAAAATGTCAAGGATCCCCTTTATATATGATGGGAAATCCCAACATTGTACAAATACATTTATTACAAAGATATGGAGATGGGATAGCTAGTTAAGGCCATGATGCGGGCTCAGACTAGCCTGATAGACTTTTTCGGCTCTAGCCTAGTCCATTAGGCTTTGTCAGCCCTATTTATGCGCCTTGGGACTCCCCACTTTTCCATCATAATCGCTGGTTTGTATTGCCTCGACGTTGAGCGCCAATAGCCCCTCGGGGTCTGCCTGGACCATAGCCTCGAGCTTTTGAGATGTGCTTACGAGCCATCGTAACGACGGAAGATTGGACCCTCCGATTTTACCGTATACAATAATAGTCTTGAAAGCTTGTTCATGTTTATGATTTAGCTTTGATTGTGCTTCCTTAGATACTTGTATAACATTTTGATTCTTAAAAATATAGTAACTTTTTTGCTTTGTGTCTAACGCTCTTTTTATGGAATAAATTTATGTACCCTAATATTTTATTTTCTACTTGAATAAGAACATTTACTCATATGATGAATTTAAAAAATAATTGAATGGGATTCTCTTGCTAAATAATTGTCACGACCCAAAATTCATTAAAAGTCGTGATGGTGCTTGACACAACTTGTCAGGCAAGCCAACACGAAGAAGTTAAATAAATTCCTCATTTTAGTATTTTTGAAATTATTTCCTTTCCCCACATTAAACAATAAATAATGAACTTAACCAAGAAGATAATGGTGTCTTTAACAAATTTAAATAATGAATAAATCTCATAGTCATCCCAGAACCCGGTGTCACAAGTGCATGAGCAATTTCTAGGAAATAAAGTACAATACAATAAATGTCCGAAATACAATTGGACAGAAAATAATTACAATACTCTGAAAGAGACTCTACTGGTTGCGGGTCATCTTAAGAGATGCAGCTCACTTAAGTCTCTTTGTCAACCATGTTGCTGCGCCCAATGAGGTCACTAGACGTACATGTGCCTGTGCAACAAAAATGCACATCAAGTGTAGTATGAGTACGAAAACAATGTGTACCCAGTAAGTATTCTGTCTAATCTCGAAGAAGTAGTGATGAGAGGTTGACTTCGACACTCACTAGTGGTCCAATAAATAAATACAAAAATGTATAGAAGCATGGATTTTATAAAGTGATTTCAAACTCAATAGGCATGAAGCAGGTAAATAATTCTTTTAAATAATAAGAGATTTTCAAAAAATTTATTTCATCATTTATCAATTTATCTCAGGCCAGAGAGGCAATATCATTATTTATAAATGTCAAGGCAAGCATCACAAACCTGCGCAAGTCATAGCCGAGGTCGTATGGCCTGATCCAACATAATAATAAAATGTGCACTGCCAGAGGGTCGAATGGCGCAAACCATAAATGCATCTATTACCCCGTTCGTGAATCATACATGTGACGCGGTCAAATATAAATAAACACAAATACTCTGCTCGCGAATCATACATACGACGCAGGTACACATAGAAACACAAATCCAAAGAGTCAATCAAGACTTCATCAGGGGACAATTACCCGGGGAATAGACAACTTTTCTTTTAACAGTCAAAAAGTGATGTTTCTCCCTTTTGAAATCTATTTACCAAGTTCAATATGATTTAAGCCTTTTAATTTGTCAATAAGTTACAAGTACGGCAAGTAAAGCATGCTTTTGGGTCCTAGACTACCCGGACTTAAGCATAATAGTAGCTACGCACGGACTCTCGTCACCTCGTGCATACGTAGCCCCCACAAATAGGAGCACATATTTAATTATTTCACCTATGAGGTTAGTTTCCTCTTACAAGGTTAGAAAGGAGACTTACCTCGCTCTGCAACCAAACTCAAGATTCCAATAAACCTTTGCTTCGCGAATTCATATCTGAAAGCCTCAAATCTAGTCATAAAGAATTCGAAATACTCAATACAAATCGTAAGATTTAATTCCATATGAATTTACTAATTTTCCAGATTAAAATCCGAAATTCATAAAAAAAAATTGACAGTGGGACCCATGTCTCTAATCCCGAAAAAACTCATGAAATCCGAACGCTCATTCCGATACGAGTTCAACCATATAAAAATTATCGAATTCCGACGTCGGATTGACTTTCAAATCTTAAATTTTTGTTTTTGGAATATTTTACAAAAATCCCAATTTCTTCCACCTAAATCCGAAATAATTGATGAATATGGACATGAATTTATGAAATATAATCACTTTCGCATATAGAATAGTTACCCATGTCAAAGTCGTGAAAAATTCTTTCGGAATCGCCCAAATCCGAGACTCAAAACTCAAAAATGAGTAAAAATGGCTAACTCTCATTTTTAAGCATTCTGCCCAAGCAAGTCGCAGGTGTGAAATGCGACCTTGCCTGATTTTCGGGCAAATATAAATTGCTATCAGCCTTCAGTCAACCAATTATAACTTTCTGTATAAATGTCCAAATGATGTATGGTTTAGCTTTATGCAAACTAGAATGAAAGGGCTACAACTTTCATATTTTTATAATTTTCAGATTACTTATATATTTTGAGATACAAGCTTTCAAAATCGGCTCCAAGCATCAGAAATTTCTAGCGAAACTGCTTTACCAGCCTTACTTTATTCGACCATAACTTTCTGTACAAATATCCAAATGATGAATGGTTTAACTTTTGGGAAACTAGAATCAAAGAGCTACAACTTAAGTGTTTTGATAATTTTCAGATTCCCTATAGATTTTGAGATATAATCTCCTAAAGTTAGCTTAGCGATTGCACCAGTTGTTGTCCAAAAATAGCTTCTGCAGCAGAAAAATTCAGCAGCTCCTTTTGTCTGAAATCCATTCCGTTAACCTTCCTAAATCCACCCGAAGCCCTCGGGACCTTAAAGAACTATACCAACACGTCTCAAAATGCAATATAAACTTAATCGAGGCTTCAAACCACGTCAAACAACTTCGAAATCACGAATCACACCCCAATTCGAGCTTTATGAACTTTAGAACTTCAAACTTCTACATTCGATGTCGAAACCTCTCAAATCACATCCGATTGACCTCAAATTTTGCACACAAGTCATTCGATATTGCGGACCTACCCCAACTTCCGGAATCGGAATCCGACCCCGATATCAAAAAGTCCACTTCTGGTCAAACTTCTCAAAAACCTTCAAATTTCTAACTTTCGCCAAATGACTCCAAAATGACCTACGGACCTCCAAATCCACTTCCGATCATGCTCCCAATACCAGAATCACCATACGAAGCTATTCCCAGACTCGGAATCTCCAACGAACATCGCTAGCGTTAAAATACACTTCAACCCAAATTTATGAAATTCTTCTAAAATGCTAACTTCCACAATAGGCGCCGAAACACTCCCGGATCATCCAAAACCTGATCCGAACATACGCTCACGTTCGAAATTATCATACGAACTTGCTGGAACTTTTCACTCCCAATTCCGAGGTCGTTTACTCAAAAATTCAGTCTTAGTCAATTCATCCAACTTAAGGTTTACGAAATGAGAATTCTTTTTCCAAATCGACTCCGAACTTCCAGAAATTCAATTCCGACCACGCGTATGAGTCATAATACCTGAAATGAAGCTGTTCATAGCCTCAAACCGCCGAATGACGCGCTAGAGCTCAAAACGACTGGTCGGGTTATTACAATAATTAATTAGAAGATTTAATTATTTGATTTTAACATAACAAATAATTTATTCTATGTTGATTCAGATCTTAATATTAGTTCATCTCTTATTTTGAATATTTAATCTTAATTATAATTTTATCCACCATAAATTTTATTTTAAAGAGTAAAAGATCGATATGACCTTTCACTTTTAGATCTTTATATCTCTAGAATCATTAGTGGTATTGACTCTTATCGACCATTTTTCTCTTTTTTCTCACACATTTATATTCGTAAATATTTTCTTAGTTGTTTTTTAGTTATTGGTATTTTTTTAATATTACACGAAAAAATTGATTAAAAATTTTTTATTTGAGTAGGAAAATAGTTCAAATATAATATGAAAATATATTATCATGGGGGTATTTTGTTTTCTCAATTTCAACTCTTTATATTGTCCATTTAATATTAATTTTATTTTTTCTTGGTATTGGGCATTATGGAGTGGTAATGTATTGCCAATACGGAGGATTCTTATGAAATTGATTTTATTAAACCTTCCTATGTGTTTCTAATAAAAAATTTAATAGACAAATTTTCTTAATTTTAAAATCTTAAGTATTAAAAATTAGCATAGAAGATATTATAGTCCAAAAATAGGTTATTGCGATTATGTCCTTTCCCTATGAGTTCTTCCATTTAATATTTTAGGGCTATTTTAGTATATTAATATTATATTTATACTTTTATAATAAGAAAGGCTCTCCTTTTTGTAAATGAATTTGGGCACTATAATACATTCTTAAATTAAATTTATAATAGGACATTATAATATATTTTTAAATTAAATTAGTAATAGGAGTTTTTAAGAAGTATATCCTAAAAGTAATAGGATTACATGACTAAAGATATTTACTTGTTTAATTTTATATGAATTAGACAGTCCGAAAGTAATTATACTAATAAGATTCCTAAAGGTAATCATGTAGGATTCCTAACATGTAGTACTATGACCTAAAACCAATAGGATTATAAGGCTAATATCTAGAATTCTGGTTATGTCCTTTTATGATGAGTTATTAAGCTTAATATTATAAGGTTATTTTTGTAAACTGACATTGTATTCACGCTTTTAATAATAATATAGATATAGATAGATAGATATATTACATACATTTATACAAAAAAAAATCTCCGCTATTATTTTTGTGAACAATTAAAAAATATATAGTTCTCTATTATTTGGGAAAATAAAAAAAGTTAAAGCTTAATGGACTATTAGTTGTCAAAAGCAAGCCCCACTTGGGTAATGGAGGTAGTTTAATGGGCTCAACAGTCAGAAATAGAGTGCTACTACTAATGGGTTGACTATGAACTGGATCTAATAGCCCATTGATCACATTCAACGTCTTAAGCCCAGAGTTTGCAATTTTGAACTATATAATTTCACCGTCAAAATAGCATGGGCTGACCAATTTTTGAATTAATAATTGAAAAACAATCAGTATTTGTAAAGTAATTAAAAATTAGTTCGAAAACTGACTAGCCCATACTATTTTTGCTAGAAAAAATAAGCAGTAAAATCGGCTGGCTATTTGCGTAAAAATCCCTTAACTTTTTCGGGAAAACTAAAGGAATTTTTACCTCCTATAGCAAAGATTAACACCTTATTTATTTTAAATAAATACCATTTAAAAAAATTATATTCTATAGATGCCTTTTAAGGTTTATAGCAAAATATTTATTTTTGATTACCTCCTAGCCCTAAGCCACTAAATACGCTAATCAGTTACACTATTTTCTTTCTCTCTCTACTTTGATACATCCCATTCTCTTCTCTCATCCCATTAAATTTTCCGATCTCCTTGAAATTTCCTCAACATATTCACCTATCCTTTTCTCGTTACAGTTTCGAGAGTCAATTTCAAGTTCAATCTGGACTTAGCATCTGGTATAATATCACATATCATGATTATTTTCGTACAATATTTTTTTGGTACTCTTAATGTGAAAAACATACTGTAAGTAATGATTATGTTATGACATTGAGGACGGAATTGACTGGGTCAGCAGGGGAAGTAACCATAGCGAGGCGAGTGGAACTGCTTGAACTGCTACGGATCAAGAAGTTGTCTTGCGACAGCGTATTTCCATGCCCGCAAACATCAGCGTTATTGTTGGAATTGTAATGGAGACTGTGTAGCAAGTGTCGAATCCGCCAAGGCTTGTCACTGTCGTTTTCCTTCCCATTCTCCTCCTAAACTCGTTCCTCACTGTTGTATAAGCTGGCTCCACTAGCCTCGTGAATACCGTCCCTGCCAATTGAAAAAATTGAGATGTGGATGTTGTAGGATGATTTTCTGTTAATATATGTCAATGTATTTTCATGTATTTCATTGTATTCATTGTCTTATTTTTCATTGTAATTCAATGTATCTTGTTGTATTTCATTGTATTCACTGTCTTTTTTTCTCATTGTATTTCAAGGTATCCCGTTGTATTCTATGTATTTCATTGTATTCGCTGTCTCGCTATATGTCATGAATGTATTCATAATTTTTTTTAATTAATACAATTTATGTATTCAGATGTATTATATAATTTCTCTGAAGATTGCTATGTTTTTAGGTTATTTTTCGGTTGAGAATCTTTTTTTATAACTGAAAATACAAAATTTGTGTGTTATAATTGAGTTTGTTGAGTTATATTAGGAGTCTATTATGTTAATTGATTCACATTCCCTTTTAAAAACAGTGTAATCCCCTATTTCACGTCGTGAATATAGTCGAATATAATAATTTGTCCAGCTGTAATCTCATGTTTCACTTCATGAATACAGTCGAATACAACAACTGATTAGCTGGACTTCCCTGATTCACGCCTATTTTTGCTACTGTATTCATAAATACAATAACTTAAATGTATTAAATACATCTTATAACCACATAAAAGGTATCTATAATCCGTAATATAGCAAATGGTATCTATAGATGGCTAATTACTACTAAAAAATAGTGCTTTATGAAAATTTCCCAAACTAAAACACTTACAACTTAATGGGCTATTAGTTGTCAAAAGCAAGCCCCAGTTGGGCAACAGAGGTAGTTTCATGGGCTCAAAAATAAGAAATAGAGTGCTGCTACTAATGGGCTGATTATGAACAAGATCGATTAGCCCAGTGATCACATTCAACGTCTTAAGCTCAGTGTGCGCAGTTTTGAACCATATAATTTCACCGTAAAAATAGCATGGGCTAAACAGTTTTTATATGAAATTTTTACGTACATACTACATATGAAACCTATTTACCATCCTTAATCAAGTTTTAACCTAATTACATGATCATATTGTAACGACCCAAATCCACGTAACCGGCACCTGACACACTATCCGACCCGAGCGAACCAACCCATATGATGCACCTAAACCATATGCATGAAAACCAATTTAACTGCACTCTTTGAAAATTCTATATATTTTCAAGTTAAACCATGAAATAATTTTCCAATTCAAAATCATACATGAAGCCTCTCATAATCATAACATTGAGATTAGGTAAAATAAATATCTTTTCATGTATGTCGCGAGCAACCCCATTACTACAACTTTTCACAACTATTTATTGAGCCTTTATACCAAGGAATAGAACTAAACACTTAGGCTAATGCCCGACTAACATAAATGTAGAAAACAACATGATAGCTACCACGAAATTAGAATGGTGTCTCACCATATACCTCAGGAAGAGAGTCATCCTAGCTATGTCCATATGTCACGTACCATACCTCATCCTGAAACATGTAAAGTAAGTGGGGCCCCGGAGGGGAGCACCCAAGGGCTAGGTACACCACATCGGTACTCAATAAGTGTCATAGTGTAACGATCCGACCGAGTCATTTTGAGCTCTAGCGCATCGTTCGGCGGTTTGAGGCCATTAGCAGCTCCACTTAAAGTATTATGACTTGTACGCTTAGTAGGAATTGAGATTTAGGGAGTTTGAAGTTGAATTGGAAAGAGAATTCTCATTTCAGAAGCTTAAAGTTGGAAGAATCTGACCAAGGGTTGATTTTGAGTAAATGACCTTAGAATCGGGACTTGAAAGTCTCAGCAGGTTCGTATGATGATTTTGGACTTGGGCGTATGTTCGGATCGGATTTTGGATGACCTGGGAGCGTTTCGGCACCTATTGTGGAAGTTAGCATTTTTGGAAGAATATCATAAAGTTGGGTTGAAGTGAATTTCAATATTATTGATATCCGTTTGGGATTCTGAGTCTGAGGATAGCTCCGTATGGTGATTCTGGTATTGGGAACGCATCCGGAAGTAAATTTGGAGGTCCGTAGGTCATTTTGGAGTCATTTGGCTAAAGTTAGAAATTTGAAGGTTTTTGAGAAGTTTGACCGAAAATGGACTTTTTGATATAGGGGTCGGATTCCAATTCCGAAAATTTGAATAGGTCTGTAATGTCAAATGTGACTTGTGTGCAAAGTTTGAGGTCAATCGGACGTGATTTGATAGGTTTTGGCATGAAATTAAGAAGTTTGAAGTTCAAAAGTTCATTAAGCTTGAGTTGGGGTGCGATTCATGATTTTGGCATTGTTGGATGTGATTTGAAGGCTCGACTAATTTCGTAATGTGATTTGGGATGTATTGGTATAATTGGTTGAGGTCCCGAGAGCCTCGGGTGAAATCCGGATGGTAAACGGATCGAGTTTGGACTTGAAAGAAGGGCTGTAGAAGCTTCCTTCTGGTGTAACCGCACCTGCGAGGTTTTGGCCGTAGGTGGGGAGCTGCAGAAGCGGCCAAGAGGGGCGCATGTGCGATTTTGTTGGGGAGGTGCTGAGACCGCAAATGTGGTCATTTCACCGCAGATGCGAGACTGCACCTACGGAAGAGAAGGCGCAGAAGCGGAGCAGGCAACTGGGGGCATCTGTGCAGAAGCGGATCATTTTCCGCACATGCGGAACCACAGAAGCGGTCAAGTGACCGCAGGTGCGAGGATTGCTGGGCAGTGAGGTCTCTTTAAAGCGGGAATTTGGCCCATTTTCTTCCATTCTCTTTTGGTTGGAATTTTTTTGGAGAGATTCAAGTTGGGGGTTTTCATCATCTATGTCAAGGTGTCACGACCCTAAATCCGGACCCGATCGTGATGGCGCATCTCGTAAAGACAAGGTCAGCCGACTCTTCCCATTTCAAATTTTAAGCAATTAAATCATAAGAAATAAGTCTAAGACATAATAAATAGAATCTCAAAGTAGCAGGTAAGAGCATAATTTGCGGAATACAACCCAACACAGCCCGATACGGAGGTGTCACTAGGCATGAGTATCTAAAAATCCGAAATACTCAGAAAAGCCTACAGAGTTTAATATGAAACTAGAAACAAGGACAAATAAGATAGGGAAGAAACTCTGGACTGCGAACGCCGGCAGCTACCTAGAGAATCTTCGGATCCGCCTGAGCTGGAAAGATCAACACTCGAGAGCGGGACCAGATGCGCCTGAATCTGCTCACGGGGTGCAGAGAGTAAAGTGAGTACTCCAACTCAGTGAGTAATAATCATAAATAAAGATTGAAAGCAACAAATCACGTAAGGCACATTACATGCTATAATGAAGCAATAAAACCATTAAAAACAGTGAATCAGTAAAGATACGAATAATCACTTAAGTTCAGTTTAAACTTCAGAAAATACCTTTTCAACAATTAAACAGATAATGACACACAAATAAGAAAGATAAACACACAAAGGTTCGCCACTCGGGCACAGTATCAACAAATCCGCCCCTCGGGCAATATCTCAGAACAATACCAGCCCCTCGGGCTACATCTCACGTCACAATGGGTATCCGCGCTCACTGGAGGTGTACAGACTCCTGGAAGGGCCCCTTACGGCCCAAACGCAATATCAAGCCATCTCGTGGCATCATCACTAGGCTCTTGTCCTCATATCAACAAGCCACCTCGTGGCGTACATATCTCAGGCCCTCGGCCTCAAATCATGATCAGTATTTCCTCACAACATAGGCCCTCGGCCTTACTCAGTCAAAAATTCTCACAAGCCACTCGGCAATAGTAAAACATGATTTTCAGCCCAATTATCATTTAAAAGATCATTTAAGTGTTAAAACATAGTAAACATGGCTGAGTATGAAAACAGTGGAATATAACATGACTGAGTTCAAGTATAAAGTCAAAATAGTGAGGAAATATCAATAAAAAGCCCCGAAGGGTTCAAATAGTTGGCACGAGGCCCACATATGGCATTCAGCCCAAGTCATGATGATAACAAATAAAATTTAGTCAAACACGCGGTAAAATAGTCATTCGGGACGGACTAAGTCACCATCCCCAACAATGCACGACCTCACACTCGTCATCAAGCGTGTGCGTCACCTCAATATAGCACAACGATGTGTAATCCGGGGTTTCATACCCTCTGAAAATCATTTACAATCATTACTTACCTCAATATGGTCAAATCTCTAGCCCGTGGTGCCTTTGCCCCTCGAATCGGCCTCCACTCGCGTCGAAGTTATCCAGAATCAGAATCACGACGTCAAAATATGCTAAAGGAACGAAGCCCGAGCGAAAATATGCAATTTACAATACAAATCTTGAAATTACCAAAACCCAACCCCTGGTCCCATGTCTCGGAATTCGATAAATTCACATCAATAGAATCCTTATCTCCCCACGAGTTCATACATATTAAAAGTACCAAAATCCGACCCCAATAGGTCCCTCAAATCCTCAAGTCTAGGTTTCCAATACTAAGCCCTAATTTTCCCAATTTTAACCTTTAAATTCCATTAATTTTAGATTTAATCCGTGAAATAATACCATAGGAACGAGTTTTAGGTCCAAAATCCTTACCTCAATGAAGTTCCATTGAAATCCCTCTTCAAAATAGTCCAAAAAGCTCCAAAGCCGACTCAAAAATGGTGAAATAGCTCAAAAATCATGAAGGAGAAAATTTATACCTTTTCGACCAAGGATTTCGCATCTGCGGCCATATTCTCGCTTCCCGCTTCTGCGGTCAAGACCACCACATCTGCGGTCCTCACTTAAGTCCCCATTTTTCCGCATCTACGATGAAATATACCGCACCTGCGCCTTCGCAGATTCGGTCCCACAACCGGTTCTGCAGTTCCTGCCAACTTCACCAGCTTCCGCTTCTGCGACCACTCTTCCGCATATGTGGCGTCGCACTTGCAGTCCCCAATTCGCAAGTGCGGAAATACCAGAAGCAGCAAAAATTTTGTAGCTCACCAAAACTCCAACTCTCCGTCAACTACCCGAAATCACCCTGAGCCCCCCAGGACCTCATCCAAAAGCACAAACATAACCAATAACCTTATTCAAACTTATACCAATCTTCACAACACCGAATCAACCAAAACACATCAGATTCAAGCGTAACTTTCCAAAATCTTCCGAATTCCGCTTTTGATCAAAAACCTAAACCAAACCACATCCGAATGACCTGAAATTTTGCACACACATCCCAAATGACACAACAGAACTACTGCATCTGTCGGAATTCCATTCCAACCCCTATATCAAAATCTCACCTACCAACCGAAAATCGCCAAAATAACAACTTCGTCAATTCAAACCTAAGTCTACTCCGAACCTCCAAAGCTCATTTCGATCACGGTCCTAAATCTCAAATCACCTCCCGAAGCTATCCAAACCATTGAAACTCACATTTTAGCCCTCTAACACATAAGTCAACATTCGGTTGACTTTTCCAACTTAAGCTTCCTCAAAAGAGACTAAGTGTCTCAAACTTTACCAAATCCTCTCCGAACCCAAGCCAAACAACCCGATCACATATAGAACCAATAGACAAAGCAATAAGAAACAGAAATGGGAAAAATGGAGGGGTAACTCATGAGATGACTGGCCGAGTCGAAACATCCTCCCCAACTTAAACAAACGTTCGTCCTCGAACGAGTCAAGAAACATACCTGAAGCCTCAAACAGGTAAGGATATTTGCTCCGCATCTCCCACTCGGTCTCCCAGGTACCCTAGCCTCACCTGGCTCAAACCAACCAACTGGAGATCTGCATTGCCTCCCATACAAAGCCTCATATGGAGCCATCTGAATACTCGACTGGTAGCTGTTATTATAAGCAAACTCTGCAAGTGGTAGAAACTGATCCCATGACCCTCAGAAATCAATGACACAAGCACATAACATGCCCTCCAATATCTGAATAGTGCGCTCGGACTTCCGGTTCGTCTGAGGGTGAAAATCTGTGCTTAACTCAACCTGAGTACCCAACTCTCGCTACACAGACCTCCAAAACTATGATGTAAACTAAGTGCCCCTATCTGAAATGATGGAAACTGGAACACCATGCAAATAAACAATCTCCCGAATATGGATCTCTGCCAACCGCTCTGAAGAATAGGTAGTACACACATGAATGAAGTGCGCGGACTTGGTCAGCCGATCCACAATCACCCAAATAGCATCGAACTTCTTCAAAGTACGTAGAAGTCCAACTACAAAGTCCATAGTGATCCTCTCCCACTTCCATTCTGGAATATCCATCTGCTGAAGCAAGCCACCTAGTCTCAGATGCTCATATTTCACCTGCTGACAATTGAGACACCGAAATACAAATCCCACGATGTCTTTCTTCATTCTCCTCCACCAATAATGCTGCCTCAAATCCTAATACATCTTAGCGACACCCGGATGAATGGAATACCGCGAGCTATGGGCCTCCTCCAGAATCAACTCTCGAAGCTCATCCACATTGGGCATACAAATCCGTAGTGGTGTATTTTGGGCTGACCAATGCCCCAGTAGCATTTATGCATTTGATGAACAACGTGTTCTGGCCTTATATCGACTCATTTGTCATAGTCTTCATTGATGATATTCTGGTGTATTCGCGTAGTTAGGAGGAGCACGCAGAGCATTTGAGAGTTGTGTTGCAGAGATTGAGGGAGGAGAAGCTTTATGCAAAATTCTCCAAGTGTGAGTTTTGGCTCAGTTCAGTGGATTTCTTGGGGTACATGGTGTCCAACGAGGGTATTCAGGTTGATCCGCAGAAGATAGAGGCGGTTCAAAGTTGACCCAAACCGTCCTCAGCCATAAAGATTCGCAGCTTTCTTGGCTTGGCGAGTTATTATCGCCGGTTTGTTTAGGGATTATCATCTATCGCATCGCTCTTCACCAAGTTGACTCAGAAGGGTGCTTCATTTTTTATGGCTGGACGAGTGTGAGGAGAGCTTTCAGAAGCTCAAGGCAGCTTTGACCACATCTCCAGTGTTAGTTTTGCCATCAGCTTGAAGTTCATATACCGTGTATTGTGATACTTCGAGAGTTGGTATTGGTTGTGTTTTGATGCAGGGGGTAGAGTTATTGCTTATGCTTCTCGTCAGTTGAAGCCCCATGAGAAGAATTACCCCGTTCATGATTTGGAGTTGGCTGCCATAGTTCACGCATTGAAGATTTGGAGGCATTACTTGTATGGTGTGTCTTGTGAAGTGTTTACTGATCATCGTAGCCTCTAGCACTTGTTCAAGCAGAAGGATCTTAATTTGAGGTAGCGGAGGTGGTTGGAGTTGCTTAAGGATTATAATATCACTATATTGTACCATCCGAGAAACGCCAATGTGGTGGCCGATGCTTTGAGCTGAAAAATAGTGAGTATAGGGAGTTTGACATATATTCCAGTTAGGGAGAGACCTCTTGCAGTTGATGTTCAGGCCTTGGCCAATCAGTTCGTGAGGTCGGATATTTCGGAGCCCAGTTGGGTATTGGCTTGTGTGATTTCTCGGTCTTCCTTATTTGATCGCATCAGAGAGAGCCAGTATGATGATCCGCATTTGTTTGTCTTTAAGGATAGAGTTCAACATGATGATGCCAAAGATGTAACCATTGGTGATGATCGGGTGTTGGGTGCGCACTTTGCGCGTGTTCCCCTTGTTAATAAGTAAATAACTTCTTTAAAAATTACATAAATAATATTAAGCAATGTTTTGAGTTATAATAAAAATAAAATAAAATGTAAAGCTTTCTAAAAATATATATATATTGATCTCATATTCAGGGCAATGAAAATTCTTATAATTTTATAAGAATATCTTATGATAATTATTATTATTTTATGCATTGGTAATGATCAATACGTTAAAAATAATTAATATATATATATATATATATATATAGCTTTCATTTATTAAAATATTTGCAAAAAGAAAAAGATAATTAACGGCGACTCATTTAGAATCAATTAACTATTTAATATATATATATATATATATATATATATATATATATTTCACATAAGAACAACCGGGATCTCTACTTTTCAATTTTATAGCCCATATTTCAATTTACTACCAACTAACCCAAAAATAATAGGTTAAGATTCAACATCCAACTCCAACAGGTCCTCAAAATTACTATTTAATTTTTAAAAAAGATTGCTCAAGCTTTTAAGTTAATTTTTGAATCGGTAACTGTAACTCAAATATTAGTCCAACAAACCAAATTCATTTGGATGGTGAAAATTAGATTTTTAACAAGCTTAAATATGTGGGGTTTAGATTCCGAATTTGATTTTATGAGAAATTTGGAGTGGGTATTATCTAGAATTGTTAGAAACAGTATAAGAGGCTGTATATAAAATTTGAAGTCATTTAATGGAGATTTGGATTGATTTTAAATAAGAATTGCAACTGAAAATCGTGGAAGAAGTTCGTCTACAGACGCTTGCATAAAGATGTATAAAAATGTATAAGATGTGTTTATACACTCATATACAAGATTATACATATTATACAAAAAACTGACTTCGTCTTCTTCGTTGCGTTTTTTCTTAAATTTAACTCAAATCTTGCTCAAATCTACTCCAAATCACTTCAAATTTAAATTTTGAACTCCTTTTGATATTTTCAATCAAGTGGAACAACACCCAATCTAAACAACAAACAAACTCAAAAAATCTTATTTTTGAAAGCAAAGCTTTGAATGGCCTTCAATGATGGAATGTTGAATCTTCAATTTTCTTAAATTGCAACCAAGTGACACATGGAAGAAGCAGTAATGGCGGAGGGCCCCTTGAAGCATATGTAGAAGATGTGAGAAGAAAAGAGAGTGAAATCAATGGTTGTGAGAACATAGATTTAACTCCATAGCTTTTAAAAGCAATGTTGGTAAGAAACAGATTTTGAATTTGCTAATGCTTTCAAAATATGTATAATATGGGCTAGGTCAGGTAGAACTTAAAAACATGGGCAATTTTTTATTATGGTGTGAAATCATCTGTATTGTTTTGTAATTCTTTCTATATATATAGATAGAAGATGGATAGATAGAGATTTCAATGTTTTCAAAATAATATTCCGTTTATTCAAGAATATGTAAGTAAATAATGTTCAATCCATTCTCTTCAAATTAACTCTCTTATCAAAAGTATTTCTCGCGTTGGCACAGATAACTTAACACTTTTTACATACCTTTCCAGTACATGCAAAAGTTTATTTTTGTGAGGTTTGATTTCTGGACAATAATAATTGTATTTATTCTATGACAACATTTGTTCTCAAAAAGGTATTTTTCAAAAATAATTCTCACACTAAATCTTCTTCTACAACGCCAAAGTTCTCAATTTTTCTTAATAAATAATTTTTTGCTTTGTCTATATTTGTTGTTGCATAAGCCATTAGGAGATAAAAGAAGGAGAATTAATATGTACATAGCTAAAAAAACAAATTAAGAGAGGAACATAGAATAGATACATACCAATAGCATGTGATTTGAAAATGTTATGTCTTGGTTTTCGTCTCACATTTGATTAGGATGACATACCTTAGATTGAAAAACAAACTCTTAATTGATTTTGAAATCCTACATATTTGGAGTAATTCCTACATAGTTCAAATATGAAAAATTTAATAATCAAAGGATAAATCAATTTTAAAGTCTTAAATATTAAGAAAATAATTAAATGATTATTAAAGAGTAAAAAGAGGGAACAACAAATTACTTCGGGCTTTATTATAGTATATAAATATAGATTATAAAATAAGTGTTAAAAGTCGATAAACACATTTGGAAAACATTAATTTAAAGTTTTCCTGAGGCAGCTCTCTTGTATTGACCAGGAGACACGGATTGAAAGAAAAAAGCAAAACAGCAGGCATAAGTAACATGGAATTTGTTTTTTTTAAGAATAAAGAAGAGAGAGTGGTTGTCTCTAGCCTCCAGATCCTTTAAAATAATAGGGAAAAGGAGGACACTTTGGTTTAGAATAGAGAGATGTAGCTAGCAAACTGGTCCAGATTTCAAACATTTTATTAGCTTTAGCTTCGTTTAGAAAGCAATGTTGGTGAAGCAGAGATTGTATTTTCCTGTACTAGTCATCATTTATCTCCAACTTTTGTCATCCAGATTTGCCTCATCCCAGATTTCGTGGTACCTAAATGCCAGTCGTTTGAATTCTACAGCAGGACTTCCCACTTCCTGGATCAACAAGCCGTTTTCGTTGGCTGATTCCACCTTCGGCTTATCTGTCTTGACACCCATCCTTGTGAGTGGAACTGATGGCACTAAGTGCCACCTCTTTGCCTTCCACTGCAATGTCGAAAGCACCGAATGCTTTCTTGGTATCCTTTTTGCATTCAAGAACATCCCTGCTAGCGAAGACAAATATTATATGGATTCCCGGTTAGTTTGGTCTGCTAACCGAAACCATCCTGTCAAACCCAATGCAACCTTACAACTAGGCCAAGATGGTAACTTGGTCTTGGCAGACTCTGATGGCGCTCTTGTTTGGTCTACAAATACAAATGGGAAATCGGTTTCAGGCTTAAACTTGACAGAAACGGGGAATCTCGTGCTCTTTGATAATACCAATCGCACAATTTGGCAATCTTTTGAGCATCCTACGGATTCTATGCTCCCGGGGCAGAGTCTGGTTTCTGGGCAGAAGCTCATAGCAAGCATTTCAGCAACCAATCAGAGTCAAGGTTTGCTATCGTCAACTATCCTCAATGGAAGCCTTGTCACTTATGTAGATTCTGACCCACCTCAGTTTTACTATGCTTCACCTCTTCCGGATATTTCTTATTTCAATTTTGATGGTCAAACCCTTACTGCTCTGCAATACCCTCCTACATCACCAGCTCAGTTCATAAAGCTTGGGCCTGATGGACATTTACGGGTTTACCAATGGGAGATGAAAGTATTTGATTGGAAAGACGTATATGATCTTTTGACGCCATATGCAGGGAACTGTGGGTACCCAATGGTGTGTGGAAAATATAGCATTTGCACAAATAACGGGCAATGTACTTGTCCGCCAGAAAGAAATTTCTTCAGGCCATTTTTTGAGAGGAAACAAGATCTTGGATGTTCACAGCTGACATCCATTTACTGCAACTCCTCGCAGTATCATAGTTTCGTAGAGCTCAGGAATACCACATATTTTGCATTTGAGTTCAATCATGAACTAACTTCTAGCATATCACCGCTTAAGGGGAAAAAGTTGGAAGATTGCAAAAGGGCCTGCCTTAGCATCTGTTCCTGCAAAGCTGCTGTTTTCAAATATGATTCAGATGGGGCTCAACGAGGGAGCTGTTTGTTACTGAATGAAGTCTTATCTCTCATAGACAACGAGGGTGAACTGGACACGAGAGTATTTCTTAAGGTGCAGAATTCCTCAAAGTCACAGGATTCCTCTAAGGCACAGAATCAGCCTCCAATTATTTCTGGAGGAAAAAAACCAATACCCCTCCGAGTGATAATAGGATCTACTCTTGCAGCTTTCTTTGGGATAATTTTAAGTATCAGTACATGCTTTGTTCTTTTCAGAAAGAGGACACATGAGTCCAGCAAGGCTGGGGATCTTCTGGATCTAGAGCCAATCTTACCGGGAATACTAGCTCGGTTCCCTTACAATGAGTTGAAAATAATAACAGAAGATTTCAGTTCAAAGCTAGGGGAAGGAGGATTTGGCTCTGTGTATGAAGGAACACTGAGTAATGGCACCAAAATAGCTGTGAAGCATCTGGATGGTGTAGGTCATGTGATGGAATCATTCTTAACAGAAGTAAAAATAGTCGGTGGAATTCACCACATCAATTTGGTGAAACTCATTGGATTTTGTGCTGAAAAGAGCCACAGGCTTCTGATCTATGAGCACATGGTAAATGGATCACTAGATAGATGGATTTCTCATAAAAATCCAGAAAATGGGCTTTCATGGCGTACAAGGAGAAGGATAATATCAGATATTGCCAAAGGATTAGCTTATTTACATGAAGATTGCAGCCAGAAGATAATTCATTTGGACATCAAACCACAAAACATCCTTCTAGATCAAAATTTCAATGCTAAGATCTCTGATTTTGGGTTGTCGAAACTGATTGAGAAAGACAAAAGCAATGTTGTAACTAGAATGAGAGGAACACCAGGGTATTTAGCCCCTGAATGGCTGAGGTCAGTAATCACTGAGAAAGTAGACGTGTATGCCTTTGGTATTGTGCTCTTGGAAGTTCTCTGTGGACGAAAGAATTTAGATTTGTCCCAGGCTGATGATGATGTCCATTTGCTAAGTGTTTTTGAAAGAAAAGCTGAAGAAGAACTGCTCATGGACATGGTTGACAAAACCAATGAGGATATGCAGCGCCATAAAGAAGAAGTGACAGAAATGATGAGCATTGCTGCGTGGTGTCTACAGGGAGATTACACCAAGAGGCCTTCCATGACATTGGTGGTTAAGGCGCTGGAAGGTTTGGTGTCTGTTGAAACCAACTTGGATTACAATTTCACAAACGTACCTCAGGTTGGGGCAGGCAAACAACAGAGGGAAGCCACTATCAGTTCAATATTGCCTTCAATTTTATCCGGACCAAGGTGAACAATAAGCTTAAGAGGTTTTGAGTTTTATTTTCTTTCTATCCTTTATTTTTTGAAGAATAGAAGAATGCTTGTATCTACCCTTATATTTGCATTCTTCATCATTAGATCCATCTCTCTCTTGTACATACTGTTTCCATAAATTTCTTCCCTCAGCTTTGGCTTTGTTAGCATCTAAATTTGGCTATTGGGTAAATTGGAAGATGGCACAATATAAAAGGATAACTAAAGTAGCTTACCAATTAACATATCCATGGCCGAGCTGGATACAGTTTTCTTTTCTGATTTGCATCTTTGTGTATGAATACATCTTCATAGGCAGCACATTGTATATTTCTAAGAGTCTACATATTCTACTATAACTATGAGGTCTCAAAGTTCAAACTTCAGGGGAGGTGGACAGAGTTATCCGATACCTGTGTTGGTGGGAAATAGCAGTAAAATAGTCGAGGTATTGGCCCGACACCATTCTCAAATAATAAATAAATAACAGCAAAAACTGCACTAGAACATACTAGTCGAGGATTAAATATGCTTTTCGCATGTGCTCAGGCTAAGGAAGAACAAACTGAGACAAGATGGGAAAAAATCCAAATGAGAGCTAGGGAAAAGGAAAAAGAAAAAATAAAATGCATCAGCAGCGCAATCAGATTGAATTGACCAAAACTTACCGTAAAGGTGGCGAAGAAATTCAAAAGGAAAAAAAACATGAAATGACACATTAATCTCAATAAGGTAATTAATTAGCCTGTGAATGTGATCAAAACAATATTTCTAGCGTAGATGTGGTTTCTACTTCCACATTACGTTTCGGAAATGGGAAAAAGGGAATTATGAAAAATTAATCTACCTGTGAAGAATTCCATAGCGTATACATGAGTATTTCATTAACCTCATATACTGGGGGATCTTCCTTCCCGTAATTGTGAGAGAACCGATTTCCCTTTCATATTTTTGAGAAAACTACCCTATGTACCTACCTAATCAAAAGTAATTACCTGTAATTATCCATTTTAAATGTAATTATATCAATACCTATTCTATTACAATTAATTACCCGCTCAACCCAATTCTCGCGTGCGATGGACATATCTAATTTAAGAAGCAAAAGCGTGAATCCTAAAAAGAAGCCAAAAAATAATATCATCACCCCCTTTTTTTTTTCTTTGTGCTCCATAGTTTATTTTATCTTCTAAAAGTAAAACAAAAAATAATATGTACTATCTAACTAAAATTTGAATTTTCATGTGTGTTGAAGTATTTGCTGTTGGAATTTATTGGGTATTGTTCTTTGATTACGGTGTTAATGCTAATTTTCAAAGATTTTATTGTGAGAAAATTAAATCCATCATTGAAGGATCTTGAAACTTGAAACTCATAAGTTGATTTGTTTGAGTTTTTAATTATTTTGATCCGATCCTGTATGGGTTTGTTTGGAAAGTTGATTGGAGGTTGTAGCTAAAGTTTTAGTCAATTTGATGGAGATTTTGTAGTAGATTTTAGAAATTTGGGTTGAAATATAGTTGAACCAGAGAAGATGATGAATTTGTATTGTATACCCAAATAGTATATAAATATACCATTTTGGTATATAATTTATTCCAACTATATACCCTATTAGTATAGTTATATACTATATTGGTATCATATGTTAGTTGAATCATTTTTTGGTGTATTAGCTGCATTTAATTGGTGCAATATTTGATTTTCTTTTAATAATAGTAATATAGTACAATATTTTGAAATACTTTATTATATTAATATGTGGTACACTATTTTTTATTTTTCTCTTTATGCATGTGTGTTATGTAATAGTAGTATAGTCATATAATTGCCAGGAATTAACCAGTAAAGCTGTATACCATGACTTATATGTCATATTGATATCATATGATAGTTTGAACATTGTTTTGATTGTTTTAGCTGCATTTTAAGTGAATTCTATTATGAAATTATTTATATGAATATGATTTGCAGTGCTGGAATTTTTTGTGCCGATGGACATAAATTATGTGTATTATGTAATAGTTTTATAATTATAGGCAATTGTTGGAACGACCCCATACAACTATATACCATGTTAGTATATGGAATGAGCAAGTTGTTTTGCTAATATTTAGCTTGCAATATGAGCATGTAATTTTCTCATACTTTTATTGCGTCTGTTAATGTTTTGGTACAGTAGTATAGTTGCAGATAGTTGTAGCAATCATATGCTCTGTTGGTATACATATATACCATATTGGTATCACATGGTACAGGAAGTCTTTTTTGCTACTTATACTTTTATTGCATTTTTCAATATTTTATTATCATTTTTATTCTAACTAGTATATATGGAGATTTGGTTGTCGTAGATTATGTTTTCTTGCTCTATAGCTGGTTGTATTACTGCTAATGGTAGAGTGTGTCATGATATTTGTAGGGAAGGTGATCAAGGTTTGCATGACAACCACGTGTTGATTCTTAGAATATGATTATGTAATTTATGGTGTTTAACAGCAGTCGGTGTGATATTTAGTGAATTAGATCAAGTGACAACTGATATTATTTCAGTTTGATAATTGAATTTAGAAAATGAGAAAGAAAAAAGAAGGTATATTGTACTAGTTATATTAAAAAAAGGTAAACAAATATTTACAATATCAGTTATTTTTTCTTATTGTAGAAAAAAGAATAATAAAAATAGTGAAAACAGTAAATCAAATTAGATTATGAAGAGAAAAAGAATATAAAAAAAGAAGTTAAATGAAATTAAAAAGGGAAAAAAGAAGAAAACGAGAAAAAAAGAAAAGGAGAAAAGAAAGAAAAAAAGGGAAAAAGAAAATAAACATAGAAATAAAAAAGAATTGGAGAAAAAAAAAACTCCCCACAAAAACTACTATGGGTAGGAAATGTAATTAGTTTGATAAATAGGAAAACAAATGGGTAAACAAGGGTAAATAGTTTCGTTTTTGTGGGTAACTGTATCATTCTCCCTTCATTTTTTTATGTTGGACCGGGCCGGTGTTGGAGCAGTTCAATCTTCAACAAAACAAGAAATTTAAAAATAGCCAGATTTACAGGCGGTCATTCAAAAATAACCACAATTTCAAAAGTAATCAAAATTTAGTCAATTTTCATGTAAAGATAAATCTGAACGAAAACACTGTTCAAAATCTGAAAAAATACTTCAACATAATATACTGGAGTTCCACTATAATATACCGGTCCTGCATAATATACTAAAGTTTGGAGCATCGGTGCTCCAGTCTCCAGTATATTATATTGGAGCCAGCAAAGTATACCGGTCCAGCATAATATGCTGGAAGTTCATATACAGGTGCACCGAACTCCAGTATATTATGTTGGACCGGTCTCTATTGCAGCAAAATAGTGGCTATTTTTTAATGACTTGACAAACACTGGCTATTTTTGAATGACCAGTCCGAAAACAAGTTAGACCGTGCTATTTTAACATTCAATTATATTGAAGAAAATGTGTCGAAAATTTATAGTGGTTTTTTTCCTGATTTATTACGTCTAAAAATAAAAAAATTCATAAGCCACATAACTAATTGACACGTGCATAAGTTTTTTTTATTCCACCTGAATAGTCATGTAGAAGTCCCAAACATTTATATTCCATTAATCTCAAACTACCAATGTGGAATGATTTTACCAATTCAAATAAAATGTAACATTGCTCTGTAGCTATAATTGTACTTATGGAACCTTTTCAAAGATGGTGAAGGGTATGATATATATCCCTCTACTATTAACTATTATTTAAAATTGTCCTTGGGTCAAAAGACTCCTTATCGTACACTATTAATTAAAATTACTCCTAAACTGACTGAATGGACAAGTGGCATGGATTTAAGGCTCAAGGCCATATGGTTTTTTTTACCTAATTGATCTGAACCCGCTCCTGATCCACAAACTTGACCCACTTTTCTCCAACTAATTTAACACGGGAACCTAAATTAGTCGACCACTTTGCACTTTCTCTTTCACTCTCTCTAGAAGACTCTGCTAGAACCCTAGATGAAAATTGTTGATTTCCACTGCAAATGCATTAAAAGTAACATTTTTCTCCATGAAAAGGCTTCATTTTTCTTTCCTTAACTGTTTTTTGCTCGATATTTGCGTGTTATTTCTGTTTTGGCAGAATACATTAATAGCCCCTTAAAATTGTCCACACTATTTACTTAGACACTTTATCTTAAATCTATTTTATTTGAATACTCCAACCATATCTCAAATGTGTCATTTAGACACAAAATTGATAAGCAGTCAAATATAAAACATGCATGTAATTCACACGCCAGGGTGACAAATAAGATGGGGACATGTGGATTTAAAAAAAAATCACTTTTGAAAGAAAAGTAAAAGAAAAATAAGAACCCCACCCCATCCTTTCGTCATCTTCCTCGATGACACCTCCCCCTGTTACACCCCATGTTTTCGTACGTGGAAGTATGCCATAAATAAATTGATGAAAGCTCGAAAATGAGATGTTACATCCCGCATTTTTTTTGTACATTAAAGTTCCGTCGTAAGTTAATCGACGTAAGCTAGGGAATGAGATTATTTTAGGATTATAAGTATTATGCTATTTCAAACAAGGGATAAGTAAATTCGTGAAGGTGAGAGGGTAAGCAGATTGAAAAAATGAGTTTCGTCGAAGTTTGGCATTTTGGGATAAAATACGGCCCGAGCTAAAATACCCGGTATTTATGAACTAGTATCGTACAAGGTACCACATGATCATGATAGTAAGGTGTATAAAGTGTGTTAAAAGTGAGTAGTATTTTAAGTGTTTGAGATAATTCTTAATTATGTGAATAATTGGGTAATTATTGATTAATGAGGGATTAACAAGTTAATTAAGGAATTGTGGATAAACTTAATTAAGAGTTCGTTTGGCTTAGCTGATAAGCATTAGGTGCTGAAAAATACTTTTAAGTGCTGAAGCTGATTTAAAAAATAAGCAGTTACGTGTTTGGATAAAAGTGTTGAAATTAATAATAAGCAGCTGAAGAACTGGGTATACGAAAAGTTTTGTTTTAAAAAGAAATATTTTAGGGATAGAATTATAAATATTTTGGTCAAACCTAAAATGCTTATAAGCTGAAATTTGATAAGTTGGTGGAGACCAACTTATGGCTTTTGACTTATTTTGGGCTTATAAGCACTTAACTTATAAGCACTTTTAATTTTACCAACTTATAAGCTTAGCCAAACACCCTCTAAGCTATTGGATAAGCTTAATCAAGACAACAACGTGGCAACCCAAGATTTCTCTTAGTCATTACAATATGTGGCATGTAGGGGCCTTAAGGCCAAAGATTAGTCATCCTAAAGGTGGGAGCACTCTCTTTGATAAAGACACAAGTCATTAAAGGGTAATGTTATATTTAGAATGCAAAGGATTACAAAAAAGCTCTTATGAAGTGAGATGCTCTTAAGAGCCCATACACATTTTCCCATATCAGTAAGAAAGTGATGTACTTATGTTGGCTAAGATATCGGATGAAAGCCACAAAATTCATACGAGACTATGTAATGTTATAGCAACAGAATTTTGCGATACTAAAGGAGTAAGGTGCAATCTTTCTCAAGAATAACATTCGGATTTTTTCCTACTTTAATATGCCATTATGTGTTGTCGCAAGTGACGTGTATTAGAGGATTTTCAAAAGAACTGGTTCAGGTATGTTAAGGCTATTCCTTCTTTCTTTTGGCATAATCTATACGACACAAACAAAATGAGCAAATACACAATTTCCATAAATGACTCTATTCATAGAAATGCTAGAGATGCTTATATTCTTGATTCCCTATGTGTCTTATTATTCTATCATCTGTCCATGGGTCTTAGAAAATACGTAAGTTGATAAAGTCTATTTCATGATATAAATCAGAGGCATAATGGACTCCAAAAGATTTTATTGATTGTCACGATCTAAACCTATGGGCCGCAGCGGGCATCCGGTACCTTACTTAACCGAGTACCAACATAACGTATATTTCCATATCATACTTATCATAGATAACTAAGCTGAAAGGCTGCTATGAAATAAGTAGAATACAACATGTGATATCAACTTATACATAAGACATACGGGCCTATAAGACCAAAATAACCACCCGTATACTGAATATAGGCCGACCAGGCCATACAACCTTTTACGTACATGACATCTGTCTACAAGCCTCTAAGAATACATAATTTTTATAAAGGTCGGGACAGAGTCTCGCCATACAAAACAATACACGTCTAAATCATACTAACCAAACAAGAAACTCCGAAGTAAATGAAGTACACCAACATCTTCCGCTGGCCTGATAGCCTATTTGGAGGGCTCTCGACGTGCCTATCGGAACCTATGGGCATGAAACGCAGCGTCCCAAGGTAAAAGGGACGTCAGTACGAATAATGTACCGAGTATGTAAGACACATAAATAAGTACATAACAGACATTGAAGAAATATAGAGTAAATGACTCAACCTGTAAGTCTGGATAACTCTGTAAATTATGAAATAATTATAGTGTCATGCATATGCATATGAATGTCATGTCGTGCATAGGTACATGTTTCATAACATCATCAGGCCTCTGAGGGCATCCCATCATATTATATCAGCCACTGTGGGTAAAATCATCAACGTATACCAGATGATAGGTGGCGGTACATATATAACGCCGTAACTTTTTTTCATATCCCATATACATATAAAATACATATATACACATATATAACGTCATCTAGTCATGGGTCAATGTGCATGTATAAATGCATGAAATGCATATGAAATACGTTAATAAAATCTCTCAGTACGTCATAAGACCATTATGCCTCTGATTAATACCATGAAATAAACTTTATCAACTTACATATTTTTTGAGACCCATGAACAGATGAGTAGGTTTAGTAGAGTCTTGCGGATCAGTACAGAGACGTCTGTACTTATCTTCCAGAACTGAACCCGTAGGAAACTTCACATTATTGAATTCTTGTTGTGCGAATCTGTTGATTCTGGTAACTAAACTTCTGTCATTCTATTCTCTTATAGATAGTGAGAACACGTACTACTGGGCAAGATGGACAGATACCAGTACCACCAGTTAGGGAAGCGAGAGACCGAGGTCGCGGTAGAGGCCATGGTAGGGGCAGAGGCACAACTCATACACCTGTAGACCCACAAGTCGCTCAAGCTTAGGATCAGGTCCCAGATACAGTTGAGCCAGTGGGGCAAGCTCAGGCACCAGTTGTGCCCATCCTAATTCCATGCCTTCAAGAGGCCTTAGCTCAGATTTTGATCGTGTGCACCAATTTTGCTCAGGGGTCGCAGTTTTGGCCGTAGCAACCACTTCTCAGGCCGGGGGTGGTACTCAGACTCCCATTGTCCGCACACCAGAGCAGGTGATGAAGGGACTCCAGACATCGGGGGCACTACCAGCCCAGTCGGTTGCAGCTGCTCAGGCCCATGTGGTTCCTGCCATGCCTGATGATGAGCAGTGGAGATTGGAGAGGTTCGGGAGGCTCCAGCCTTTATCTTTCAGCAGGGCAGAGTCGGAGGATGCCTAAGGTTTCTTGGATAATTGTCAGAGGATTCTTCGTACAATAGGTATTCTGGAGACCAATAGGGTCTCGTTCATTACTTTTTAGTTCACTAGGGCTGCCTTTAGTTGGTGGGAGGCTTATGAGAGGTGCAGGTCAGTCAGTGCAGCACCACTTACATGGCATAAGTTCTCTATTCACTTCTTAGAGAAGTTCGTATCGCAGTCTCGCGGAGAGGAGCTGTGCAGACAGTTTGAGCAGTTACATCAGGATGACATGTTTGTAACGCAGTACGAGATGAGGTTTTTTGAGTTGGCTTGTCACATAGTTTCGTTGGTTCCCAATGATAGGGAGAGGATTAGAAGGTTCATTAATGGCCTCACATATCAATTGCGGTTTCATATGACTCAAGAGAGGGTATTTGGTGCTACTTTTGACGAGGTAGTCGACATTGCTCTGCAGATAGAGATGGTCCACATTCAGGAGCGGGGTGAGAGGGAGGCCAAGAGGCTTTGTGGATCGGGTGGTTTTGGCGGTGTTCCTTCTGGGGTCAGTTCCACCACAGCAGGGGTTGTCTTTACAAGCATACTCAGACGACTCGACCAGCTCATTGTAGTGCATCAGTTAGCCACTGTTCTTACATTGCTCGCTCAGGCCAGTCTTCATTCAATGCACTACCAGCGTAGAGTTCTCACCATTCCTCATCCGCTCAGGTTTCTACGGGTAGTTTCTCGGGGTATCAGGAGCAGCAGTTCCGTCGGGGAGGGGGGAGGGGGGTTTGTTTCGAGTGCAGAGATCTTGGTCACATCAATAGAGATTGCCTTAGGTTGTTTAGTGGGACTCCACAACATAGTTCTCAGCCGATAGCACCAGTACCAGCAGCTACACTACCCTTTCAGTTAGCTCGGGTGGGGCTCAGTCAGCTAGATGTCGCCCTAGAGGCAGAGGCCAATCAAGTGGGGGTCAGGCCTGATTCTATGCTCTTCCCGCAGACTTGAAGCCATTGCTTCAAATGTAGTGATCACAAGTATTGTCTCAGTTTGCCACAGGAATGCCTCTGTATTATTTGACCCTGGATCCACTTATTTATGTATCATCGTATTTTTCTCATTATCTAGATTTGCTCCATGAGTCCCTAGTTTCATCTGCTCATATATCTACACCGGTGGGCGATACTATTGTTGTGGACCGTGTATATCGATCGTGTGTACTGACTGTTGGGGGATTGGAAATAAGATTTGATCTCATGTTGCTTAGTATGGTTGATTTCGATGTGATCTTAGGTATGGACTGGTTGTCTCCATGTCATGCTATTTTGGATTGTCACGCTAAGTCCGTGATGTTAGTGATGCTGGGGTTGCCACAGATTGAGTGGCGAGGTTCTCTAGACTATGTTCCCAGTAGATTAATTTCATACTTGAAGGACCAACGGATGGTTGGGAATGGTTGTTTATCTTATTTGGCCTTTGTAATGGATATTAGTGTTGAGACCCCTACTATTGATTCTGTTCCGATAGTGCGAGATTTCCCGGATGTGTTTCTTGTAGACCTACCAAGCATGTTGCCCGACAGGGATATTGACTTTGGTATTGACCTGGTGCCAGGCACTCAGCCTATTTCTATTCTTCCATACCGTATGACACCAACTGAGTTGAATGAGTTGAAGGAGCAGCTTCAGGAACTCCTTGATAAGGGGTTTATTAGGCCTAGTGTGTCACTTTAGGGTGCACCGATGTTGTTTGTGAAAAAGAAGAAAGATGGTATTATGAGGATGTGCATTGATTATAGGCAGTTGAACAAAGTCACAATCAAGAACAAGTATCCTTTGCCGCGTATTGATGATCTATTTGACCAGTTTCAGGGAGTGAGGGTGTTCTCCAAGATTGATTTGAGGTCTGGGTATCACCAGTTGAAGATTCAGGACTCAGATATTCTAAAGACAGCATTCAGGACCCGTTATGGTCATTATGAGTTCCTTGTGATGTCTTTTAGGCTGACAAACGCCCCAACAACGTTTATGCACCTGATGGATAATATGTTTCAGCCTTATCTCGACTTGTTTGTTATAGTGTTCATTGATGATATCTTGGTGTACTCTCGTATCCAAGAGGAGCATGCCCAGCATTTGAGGATTTTGTTCCAGCGATTGATGGAGGAGAAGCTTTATGCCAAGTTCTCCAAGTGTAAGTTTTGGCTCAGTTCAATAGCGTTCTTGGGGAACGTGGTGTCCAGTGAGGGTATTCAGGTGGATCCGAAAAATATAGAGGTGGTTCAGAGTTGGCCCAGACCATCCTTAGCTACGAAAATTCGGAGATTTCTTAGTTTGGGTTATTACCGTCACTTCGTGTACGATTTCTTGTTTATTGCATTGCCCTTGACCAAATTGACCCAAAAGGGTGCTCCTTTCAAGTGGTTGGATGAGTGTGAGGAGAGCTTTCAAAAGTTCAAGACTGCTTTGACCACAACTCCAGTTCTAGTTCTACCATCAGCTTTTGGTTCCTACACAGTGTATTGTGATGCTTCTAGGGTCAGTATCGGGTGTGTTTTGATGCAGAAGGATAGAGTGATTGCTTATACTTCGCGCCAGTTGAAACCTCATGAGAAGAACTACCTTGTTCATGATTTGGAGTTGGCTGCTATTGTTCATGCATTGAAGATTTGGAGGCACTATCTCTATGGTGTGTCTTGTGAGGTATTTACAGATCATCGGAGCCTCCAACACTTGTTCAAACAGAAGGATCTAAATTTGAGGCAGCGGAGATGGTTGGAGCTAGACAAGAGGGGTTGCTCTGATGGTAAGCAACCTCCACTTCCAACCAAGAGGTTTTGAGTTCGAGTCTCCCCAAGAACAAGGTGGAAGTTTTTGGAAGGAAGGCTGCCGAGGGTCTATTTGGAAACAACCTCTCTACCCCAGGGTAGGGGTAAGGTCTACGTACACACCACCCTCCCTAGACCCCACTAAGTGGGATTATATTGGATTGTTATTGTTGTTGTTGTTGTTGTGGAGATGGTTGGAGCTGCTAAAGGACTCTGATATCACTATTCTGTATCATCCAAGAAAGGCCAATGTGGTGGTCGATGCCTTGAGTATGAAGGCAATGAGTATGGGTAGCCTTGCATTCATTCATGTTGGTGAGAGACCTCTTGCAGTTGATGTTCAGGCCTTGGCCAACCAGTTTGTGAGATTAGATATTTCGGAGCCCAGTCGGATTTTAGCTTGTGTGATTTCTCGATCTTCCTTATTTGATCTCATCAGAGAACGCCAGTATGATAATCCTCATTTCCTTGTCCTCAAGGACAAGGATCAACATGGTAATGCCAGAGATGATACTATTGGAGATGATGGGGTGTTAAGGATGCAGAGTCGGATATGTATGCCCAATGTAGATAGGTTTCAAGAGTTGATTCTGGAGGAGGCCCATAGCTCGCGATATTCCATCCATTTGGGTGCTGCGAAGATGTACCGGTACTTGAGACAACACTATTGGTAGAGGAGAATGAAGAAGGATATAGTAGGATTTGTAGCTCAGAGTCTTAACTGGCAGCAGGTAAAGTATGAGCATCAGAGGCCTGGAGGGTTGCTTTAGAGGATAGAGATTTCAGAATGGAAGTGGGAGCAGATCACTATGGATTTCGTAGTTGGGCTCCCACAGACTTCGATGAAGTTCGATGCTATTCGAGTGATTATGGATCGACTGACCAAGTCCCTACACTTCATTCCAGTTGTTACTACTTATTCTTCTGATCGGTTGGCTGAGATTTACATCCGAGAGATTATTCGCCTTCACAGTGTGCTAGTGTCCACCATTTCAGATCGAGGCACGTAGTTTACATTGTAGTTTTGGAGAGCCATACAGCGAGAGTTGGGCACCTAGGTTGAGTTGACTACAACATTTCACCCTCAGATAGAAGGGCAGTTTGAGTTCACTATTCAGATATTTGAGGACATAGTATGCGCTTGTGTCATTGATTTTGGGGGTTCATGGGATCAGTTTCTGCCGCTCGCAGAGTTTGCTTACAATAATATCTATCAGTCGAGCATTGAGATGGATCTGTATGAGGCTTTTTATGGAAGTCAGTGTAGATCTCCGGTGGGTTGGTTTGAGCTGGGTGAGGCTAGACTATTGGGTACTAACTTGGTTCAGGATGTTTTGGACAAGGTTAAACCGATTCAGGAGCGGCTTCACACGGCACAGTCTAGACAGAAGAGCTATGCCGATAGGAAGGTCCTTGATGTGTCTTACATGGTTAGGGAGAAGGTTCTACTGAAGTTTTCACTCATGAAGGTGTTATGAGGTTTGGGAAGAAGCGTAAGTTGAGCCCTCATTTTATTGGTCCGTTTGAGGTACTTCAGAGGATTGGGAGGTGGCTTACAAGCTGGACTTTCCACCTAGTTTGTCGAGTGTGCATCCAGTATTTCATATTTCTATGCTCCGGAAGTATGTCGGCAATCCGTCAGATTTTCTGGATTCCAGCACAATTCAATTGGATGGTGATATGACTTATGATGTGGAGCCGGTGGCCATTTTGGATCAGCAGGTTCGAAAGTTGAGGTCAAAGTATATAGCTTCAATGAAGGTGCAGTGGAGAGGTCAGCCCGTGGAGGAGGCTACTTGGGAGATTGAGCGAGATATGCGGAGCAGATATCTACACCTATTTGTGACTCCAGGTATGTTTCTAGACTCGTTCGAGGACGAACGTTTGTTTAAGAGGGGGAGGATGTAACGACCTGGCCTGTCATTTCGAGAGTTGTAAGCCTGTTCCCCCATTTTCTGCTCCTTATGTGCTTTTCAGTTGTTATTTGACTTACTGGGTTAGTTGGTTCGGGTCCGACAAGATTTTGGAATGAATTGAGACACTTAGTCTCATAATTGAAAGCTTAAGTTGGAAAAGTTGACCGGATGTTGACTTATGTGTAAACGACCTCTAATTTAAATTTTGATGGTTCCGTTAACTCCGTTGGGTAATTTTGGACTTAGGAGCATGTCCGGATTGTGAATTAGATACCCGTAATGGAATTGGGCTTGAAATGGCAAAAATTGGACTTTTAAGAAGTTTGACCGGGAGTGAACTTTTTGATATCGGGGTCGGATTCCGATTCCGAAAGTTGGAGTAGGTCCGTGGTGCCATATGTGACTTGTGTACAAAATTTTGGGTCAATCAGACGTGATTTGATAGGTTTCATCGTCGTTTGTAGAATTTGGAAATTTCAAAGTTCATTAGGCTTGAATCCATGTGCAATTTGTATTTTTGATGTTGTTTGAGGTGATGTGAGGGTTCGAATAAGTGCATATGATTTTTTGAGACTTGATGGTATGTGTGGTTGACGTCTCGGGGATATCGGGTGGGTTTCGGATGGTTGACCGATCATTTTTGGACTTGCCTGTTGGCTGAAAATTTCCGGTATTTGCTGGTTCTGGTTTCCTCTTACGCGTTCGCAAATGGCATCTATTGGTTGAGGAAGATTTGTTCTTCACTTTTGCGAAGAAGAGAATGCGAACGCGAAGGTTTGGACTGAGAGTGCATCGCGAACGCAATATGGGGGACGCGTTCGCCAAGAAGGGAGGAGGCAACTGGGGACCTCATGATTTTGGTCTACGCATTTGCGGGGCTGTGGTCGCGTTCGCAAAAAGTGGGGTCGGTAAAACTTCGCGTTCGCGAGACTGAGGTCATGTTCGCGAAGGGTTATTTTGAGGGGCAGTCAGAATGGTATACTCGAACGCGAGGGGTAGGTCGCGTTCACGATGAAGGCATCACTGGGCATATTTAAAAGATTTAAAATGAGGGTTTCGAGTTCATTTCACAAAATTGAATTGGGAGCTCGGTAGGAGGCGATATTTGGAGGTATTTTCACGTGGGTGTTTGGGGTAAGTGATTTCTATCTAGTTTTGGTTAATTTCCATGATTATGCCTTTGATTCTACCATTAAATTTGTGATTTGGGATGGAAAATTGGGGAAAATGAGGAAGAGTTCTTGGACTAGATTTTTGAGGTTTTGAATAGGATTTTGTTATCGGATTTGAGTAAATTTGGTATGGTTAGACTCATGGTTGAATGGGCTTTCGGTTTGTGACTTTTGTCGGATTTCGAGATGTGGGCCCGGGGCCCGGGTTTGAGCCGATTTTGGATTTTGAGCTATAACTTCGTAATTTCTTAAAAAATTGATTCCTTTAACCCGTATTGATTGTATTGTACCGCTGTGGCTAAATTCGGGACATTTGGAGGCCGATTTGCGAGGCAAAGGCATATTGGAGTAGAGTTTTGCTCGGATTGAGATAAGTAATAATTCTAAATCTAGTTGTGGGGGGTATGAAACCCCAGATTATGTGTTATGTGATTGTTTTGGAGGTGACGCACATGCTAGGTGACGGGCGTGTGGGCATGCACCGTGAAAATTGTGACTTGGTCCATTTTGTGGAACTGTAAAGTTGAATAACTTCTTGTTAGCTATATGCTCTCCATGTGTTATAGAAATTTGACTCTAAATCATGTTAGAAATCACATGTTAGGCTATGTATTGGTACTGTAGGGACCCACAGAAGTCGTGATACCAGTTGAATTACTTATTAATTGCTACTTGTACTCAGTCGTAGTTTTACTTGCATATCTTACCTTAGTCTCTATTATTCCTTGTTGATATGTTATATCATTTTTGTTTTGAGTTGATTTTCATGATTACTGAGAGCCCGTGAGACTAGAGAGGTTGATGACTGAGTGAGGCTGATGGCCTGATTGTGATATATTGATACCATAGTAGGTGAGTTGTCCGTGCGGATCCTGAAATAATACTATAGCACGTGAGTTGTCCGTGCGGATATAGCGTTTGGGCTGTAGGAGCCCCTCCGGAGTCTATACACCCCTAGTGAGCACCGATACCTATTGAGTGCGAGTGTTGAGGGCTGAGTGCCGAGTGATGAGCTATTGAGGAAGTAGGAGTGGTTGTTGCCCTGAGAGGCTGTACTTGCTTTCATTATTGTTGCACATAGCTGCCATATATTACTGTTTGAACTTTTGGGAGATATTATATCAGGTTTTTACTTGAACTTGAATTGTATAGACTGATTTGACTTAAATTTCCGGATTTGAAAGTATATCTATTTTTCCTTGTTGAAACTACTGGAAATGAACTATAATTGTGTAGCTTGTCACTATTTTCAGCTCTTTATTTAGTATTGTTACTTGCTGAGTTGGTTGTACTCACGCTACACCCTACACTTAGTGTGCAGATCCAGGTATTTCTGGACACGGTGAGTGTTGATCTTTCGCAAGGTTGACCGTCGGAAACTTTGAGGTAGTTGTCTGGCGTTCGTAGTCCTTATTTCTCCTTCCGTATCCTTTCTTTTATTGTATTTTTTATTCAGACTTTCATAGACATTTTTTTTCTAGACTGGTGATGTATAGACGCTCATGAGCTTAGTGACACCCCGATTTGGGAGTTATTTTCCGCATTTGTGTTTTGGGTTTGTACCCCATTTTATAAAAACTTTGGTTATTTAAAATTACTTAATTCTTTTTTTGTTAAATGTTGGGAGTATTTTGGAAATGTCGGCTTGCCTAGTACCACGATAGGCGCTATTACGACAGGTTATGATTTGGGCGAAGAAAAAATATAGTGAGGCTATCATTTATAGGACTGAATGCCAGAAAAGGAAAACATTAAAAATGACGACTTAGTTATAATATACTTTATTTTTTATTATTTTATCCTTATATTTCTTATAAAGAAAAGGTTCAGTTTATTACTATTAATTTAGAATATAAATTTTGGTATCTTATTTATGCTTCAATTATCTAATTGGGTTATTGCTTTAATATGTATAACTTCAACAAAAATTTCAAAATACATTATAGTTTATTTTTTTTAGCAAACAGGAAATTTATATATTAATAAAGGTCTCCTATTGTTAGAAACAAGGGAAAGAATGAAGGTCAGTTGGGGTGGACTTTGCTTATTTTACTGGCTAGGGCCTAAGGGTTGGACTATGGCTTAGTTTTACTACCTAGGCTTACTTAAAATCTTTGGCATTTCGGTATTTATACCGAAGTATTGAAAATTCAATACTTAGTACCATACCAAAATACCGAACAATCGAGTAATTCATTCCAAATTGATACCGAAGAACTGAAACCGATATACCGAATTAATTTGGTCCGGTCCGATTTTTCGGTTTTTTGGATTTTAAGCCCATCCCTAGTCAAAAGTAGGTTGAGAACCATGAGGTCTCTGGCATAAATCTCAGCTGTGGCAAAAAACACTAGGTATTCTTCCCATCTATCCACGCCTTAAGACAGATTTAGTGATAGAGAGAAACTTCTCCAGAAATAGCTGAGTAAACTACTACGAAGTCAAAGCTAGTGATCCGGCTGGTCTAGCCAAGCAATAATCTCTCCATCAAGTCTTGGCGGATCCCGACAAGTGAATAGTAGCAAAATCGACCCCATTGGTTTCAACTATCCCCATGTTCTTGAGAACCTCATGACAGCTGTCTATATAATCCTGGAGATCCTCAGAAGATGCACCGCTGAAAGTAGTAGTGAAGAGCTTGGTGAACCTATCCAATATCTACAAGGCATCGGTAGACATAGCTGCTCCATCATCGATCTGAGCTACCATACCCGGCTAAACTGCTCCAACTGGCTGAGCTACTGGAGTCTGAAACTGGGGAGCCATCTACTCCAGAGTGTGAGTAGCAGAAGTCTGGGCTCCTCCTCCATCCTGAGAGGCGGCTGGTGCTACAGGAAGCAAGCCTGCCCGGGTGACACTCTCCATAAGGCCCACTAGACGGACCAGAGCATCCTGGGGTACCAGGGTAGCAATAAACCCCTCTAGGACTTGAGCTGGGCCCACCGGAACTGCTGGGGCTGGAACCTCATCATCAAAGTTAACCTAAGGCTCCGCTGCTGGTGCTACTGCTCTGGGCTGAGCTCTGCCCCTACCTCGGCCTCTAGCATGGCCTCGACCTCTCCCTCTACCCCTCGTAGGAGTTGTTGCTGGGGGCTCGGGCTGCTGGTCGGTGGATAAGGAAGCGCGTGTTCTCGCCATCTGCGAACGAACAAAGTAGAATTTCAATTAGTATTGAGAAACCAAACCGTACCACAAGAAAGAATAAATGTGAAGTTTTTCCTAACTCTGTAGCCTCTGGGGATAAATACAGACGTTTTCGTACTGTGAGACTCGTGTAACCTAAAGCTCTAATACCAACTTGTCACGACCCGGATTTTCCACCCTCGGGAGTCGTGATGACGCCTACTAATGTGAGCTAGGCAAGCCAATTATTTGAGCAAATTAATTCTTTATCCATTTTATACTTTTGTTTTTAACAGTTATAAAATAATAACGTATAAACAGCGAAAATTTCAATAAGCGGAAGAAATGCAGTGAAATATTTGAAATATGAATCTAATACAAATGTTTAACCTTAAATACCCAGAACTGGTGTCACAGTACCACATACGATCTATGAATACTACATACAGTCTGAAAATAAACGATACACTGTTTCTGAGTTAAGGAAATGAAACAGGAAATAAGGGATAGAGGAGACGCCATGGCCTGCGGACGCCTGCAGGTCTACCTTGGATCTCCGTGTGAACTAAAGGTAGCCACCCAAATGCTATGGTCCAAGAGCCGTATAGTTCTGGCGACATTCACCGGTAATGTTATCTCCCCTTTAGTGGTCTCACATGCCATGTTGAACCCGTTCAGGACTCAGACCGCAGGTACGATCTGACATTGTAGGCTGAGTTGTTCCACGATCCTTGATCTGATGATATTGGCTAAGCTACCTGGATCAATTAACACACGCTTAATTTGAGATTTATTTACGAGTGCCGATATTACCAGTGCATCATTTTGGGGTTGCACGATCCCCTCAGTATCTTCGTCATTGAAAAATAAGGTTTCTTTCAGTACATAATCCCGAGTTCGTTTTTCCCTTGATGGATACTTTGGTGCGCTTTAGCATCGGATCCTAGGAATGTTGATTCCACCGATGATCATGTTGATGACGTGTTGAGGCTCTTCCTGCTTAGTCTTCTTATTAGTATCCCTATTCCTGAAGTTGTTTTTTGCCCGATCACTCAAGAATTCTCGGAGATGTCCGTTGTTGAACAGTTGGGCCACCTCTTCTCTTAATTATCAGCATTCTTCTGTTCTGTGGCCATGAGTGTCGTGATATTTGCACATTAGGTTGGGATCCCTTTGGGCTGGATCGGACTGTAAAGGTCTAGGCTATTTGGTATCTTTGATGCATCTGATGGTAGATACGATAGCGGCAGCATCGACGTTGAAGTTATACACCGATAATCGTGGTGCTTCTTTAGGCCTAACGAAGATGTTTTTGCTCATGAGTCCCCGGTTGCTCTAACCTCGATCACTTCTCTTTTCATTTTGCATAGATTTCTGCTCAGACCCACTGCTTCTTCGGTCTCTATTGTATGGCTGATATCGGTCCCTATTTGATCTCAGTTCACGGTCGATGTCTCTGACGGGGTACACGGACCCGGAAGGGTCCCCAAGATGATCATCTTCGACCCTGATTTTCGATTGATATCGGTTAGATTGACATCTCCCCAACATCGCCCCAAATGACGGGTGGATATTCTACCAGGTTTTGTTTTAATTGCTATGAAACCAACGAGCTCTGAGTGTTGAGTTCTTGGTGAAAGCCTAAATGGCGCAATCATTAGCGACCGATGGCAGCTCCATCCGTTCCATTTGGAACCGGGATACGAACTCTCTGAGCATATCATTATGCTTCTGTTTTATTTTTAAAAGATCCGACTACCTGGTCTCGACCTTGATAGCCCCGGCATGTGCTTTCACGAAAAAATCTGCAAGCATAGCAAATGAGTCAATAAAATTAGTTGTGATACCATATCATATCTCCTTTTGACAGGGTCTCTCCGAACTTTTTCAACATGACAGACTCGATCTCATCGTTCTCCAAGTCATTCCCTTTAATGGCACATGTGTAGGAGGTAACATGTTTGTTTGGGTCAGTCGTTCTGTTGTACTTAGGAAACTCGGGCATGCGGAACTTCTTAGGGATCAGTTTTGGATCTGCTCTTGGAGGAAAAGGTATTTGCACGAACTTCTTGGAGCCCAGGCCTTTCCAGTATCGGCGGTGCTCCTGGGATTTGGTCACACTGGAATTGTAGGTTTCTACCATTTTTTTATTAGCTTCGATTTTCTTCTCCCCTTATTCTACTAGTTTTTTCAGTTCCTCGAGCATTTTATGATCTCGGGGTTATTCCTCGATTCATTTTCATTTGACCTCTATGATCGGTTCATCCCTGTAGGTGACTTCCCAGGACAGATCGTGTTCAATTCTGCTTGGTGCGCGGCTTTGGTTCTGTAACTGAGTTATCGCCGCCTGTTGAGCTTGTAACATTTCAAAGATCATTCGTAAATTGATCCCGTATCCTCCAATATTTTGTGTATTTTGAGCTGTCGATTGGGATCCACCACGGACGCTATTCTTGGGGTTGGTAGGCAGATTTGTATCAATAGCCACATGCAAGTTAGGGTCAATTGGGTCCGCGATCGGAATTCCAATGGGATCGACCGACACTACCCCGTCACTGGGCACTATGTTGTTATTTTCACCGTGATAGCCGGACTCGTTGTCAACATGTATGGGTGCTGATTGTAAGTTTGACATTTTGAGCTTTAACCTGGAATTAGAGGCACTTCAAAGAACAAGTGTAAAAAGCAGTGTGTGTTATGAAAATTTGTATCAAATAACCACTATTATCGTTAGCCTCATGGTGGATGCCAAAGTTTTTACCTTGAAAATCGGATAACAATTGAATTTATAAGTGATTTTAAGGATATGCGGATGAACTGACACAAAGTGATAAATTAAGTTGCAATTGAAATAAACAATGATAAAGTAAATTCAAACTATACGAATTGAACAGTACAATCTTGCGAGGTCAGTCACACTCCAACTGGATGCACTTTTATCGGTATCAAGATACTGAAGAATAAGAGATTAAAGAGAGAAATAATAATGTATTGCTTTGGAATGCGTGTTACCATCTGCTAAATGAATTATCAGACCCCCTTTATATAGTAGAGGAGTCCTATTTTAGGTACAATCTATAAAAGGTAAAAAATTTCTTGATTTGATGATTGCCGGTTGCTTATTGATAATTGTCGAGATTCTCGCCATATAATATCCAATCGGTCACGAATATTTCGGTCTTATGTTGGTTATGCTAACACTATTGTTTCGATCTCATTCGAGGCTAGGATCAATTCTGGGATCACGACCTCGATATTCTCGAAGGCAGGCGTTCTGATCCCGGGTTCTAGCCCGATGGGACTTGGGGTCGATCTTTAATCCTTTATTTCCATGTTCCGAGCCTGACCTACCATGTCATAGGTGAGCTCGATTTCGACCGTATACAGGAACATAGTATGTTCTTTCTTCCATATGATATCCTATTTTTCATCCTTGTTAAGTTACATGTTAAATCTTTGTTACGTTTTAAATCTGTTTCTAAATCATGGAAAACTATAATATCTAACAAAATATTCAAGAAAAAACACCTTGATCAATCCAAAGCGTCGAGTCCCAAAAAGCTTTTGGTACAACTCAGTGATGGTGTATTCGAGTTTAGAGACTTGGAAAATCCCTAAATTGCAACGAGAAAACTAAAGTTTCCTCTAAAGAGATTTAAACATGCTCTAGCCTTGTGTTCATGTGATGGTTTGTTTTTATTAAAAGGACATATGGATTATAAGGCATTCGCTTTGCTGAATCCTTATACCAATGAATATAGAACATTTGAATGTCCATATGTGGAAGCTTATAGCTACATAACTCCTTATGCTTGTGGATTGTGTTATGATTCTAGTATCGATGACTACAAGGTTATATTGATCTACAAATCTTTTTATGCTGTTTGTTATATAAGTAAGAATTACTGGATGAAGGAAACAAGGGTTCATAGTAAAGTAGAAGCACTTGATGAAATGTCACGGGAGTACTGCAGTCAGGGGATTAGCGTTAGCGGTTGTGTATTTTGGTCTCTAGATTCAAAAATTAACCAATTAGTATGTAGAAATTCTATGATTATATACTTTGACGTGAAGTCAAATGAGCTAAAAGAGCTTTTGAAACCAAATTTTATAGGTGAAAATCAATTATTTTGTTTGATTTTATAGGTGAAAATCATAGTCTTGGGAGCAATTTGTAGAGTGTTGCATGCATTTTGGCTTTTGCAAGTCAACCATAAAGAATAGTATTCTTTTGTGCTACATGAGAAATGGTGAGATTCTCTTTCAAGCAAGAATATTGTGGTATTAATATTTTGTCATCTATGATCCTACACAACATCAATTCTATAAGTTAATTCAAATATCCAATAAATATTGGGACCGTACATAGTTCCAACTCCAATATGTTCTGAGAGTTTATTTTTTTCGAAACCTAGTGTCACGCGCAAGAGAAAGCTAGTTTAGATGATCACGCCCGGAATTATTAAGATACAAACAAGAAGAGGAAGAGAGAGAGAGAATCTTAGGTGATCAAATTAGGTCTAACTGAGAAGAGATGTATGTGATCTAAAAAGAGAGAAGGTGAATTTAGATCTATTGATGAGTAATATAGTCTTTTTAGTTTTAGAGTTACTTACTATTCATATGATTATATAAGTTGATTTTTGTTCTTATTTACTTTAAAAACATCTATAATGATGAAACGGTATTCTACACTTATTTTCCATATTCCATTAGATTTTGCCAATAATACAATGAAAAGTTAGATTTTGATGGTTAATTTCTTTTTTTTTAGGTGTGAAAAAAAAAGTTATGTAACGACCCGATCGGTAGTTTTGAGCTCTGGCACGTCATTCAGCAGTTTGAGGCCATGAACAGCTTCATCTCAGGTATATTGACTTGAGTGTATGGTCAGAATTAAAATTCAGGAAGTTTGGAGTCAAATCTAAATGGAAATTCTCATTTTGAAAGTTTAAAATTGAAGAAATGAACTAGGATTGGAATTTTGAGTAAAAGACCTCGGAATTGGGATCCGAAGGTTCCAGCAGGTTCGTATGATGATTTCGTACTTGGGAATATGCCCGGATCGGGTTTTGGATAACCCGGGAGCGTTTTGACGCCTATTGTGGAAGATAGCATTTTAGAAGAAATTGCATCAGTTTGGCTTAAAATGCATTTCAGTGTTATTGATGTCGTTTGGAATTCCGAGACTGGGAGTAGCTCCATATGGTGATTCTGGATTTGGGAACGCGATCGGAAGTGAATTCGGAGGTCCGTAGGTCATTTTGGAGCCGTTTGGCTAAATATAGAAATTTGAAGGTTTTTGAGAAAATTCGACCGGAAGTGAAAATTTTGATATCGGGGTCGGAATGCGATTCCGAAAGTTGGGGCAAGTCCATAATATCGAATGTGACTTGTGTGCAAAATTTGAAGTCATTCCTGAATGATTTTGGTAAGGTTTGAGACACTTAGTCTCTTTTAAGGAAGCTTAAGTTGGAAAAGTCAACCGGATATTGACTTATGTGTTAGAGCGCTCGAAATGCGAATTTTATGGTTCGGATAGCTTTGTTAGGTGATTTGGGACTTAGGAGTGTGTCCGGAATATTTTTGTGATGACCGGTGTAGAATTAAGCTTGAATCGGCAAAGTTAGTATTTTGGCGAATTCCGGTTGACAGGTAAGATTTTGATCCGAGGCTCGGAATGGAATTCCGAGAGTTGTTGTAACTTCGTTATGTCATTTTGGACTTGTCTACAAAATTTGAGATCATTCGGACTAGTTTGGCGTGTTTCGACATCGGATGTGAAAATTTAAAGTTTCAAAGTTCATAGGCTTGAATCCGTGTTGAATTAAAGTATTTTTGCGTTGTTTTTGGTGATTCGAAGGAACAACTAAGTTTGTGTCATATTATGGGACTTGTTAGTATACTTTGTTGGGATCCCATGAGGCTCGGACAAATTTTGGAAGAGTTTTTGGAAGATTTTTGCCGTTTTGAGCATAAATGTAATGATCTAAAGGTTCATTTTTAGTTTTAGAGATCCAAATTTGATTCCGAGACTTTAGAAATTTTGATAATGAATTATAGGACTGATCTGAAAATTTTGGTCTAATTTCATCAAGTCGCGATTAGGTTTTTGACGCGAAACATGAGTAATTGTTTAACGAGCAAAACGGATATCGCACTGGGCAAATGAGCTCCGAATTTAGTTTCGATTGAAGGGTTATGTTCGTATTATTATTTGTGACTCATAGGAATAAGAATCGTCTAATTCCGAGTTCGTATGATGGAGTTAGAGCCATTTTAGTGAAAAATGGCTGTGCTGAAATTTAAATTGGCTGCTGGTGCATTTTTTTAGCAGCAATGAACAGTAACCCGCGCGTGAACAGTACCGCGCGGGTGAACAGTAATTGCGAAAAATCTGGGCAATGAGTTTATATCCGATTTTGAGTTCTTTTTCCACCATTTTCAGTCATTTTGAGAGCTTTTGGACGGGGATTGAAGGGAGTTTCAACTGAGATCGATTGGAGGTAAGTTTTATGAGTTAAATACATGATTTTATTGAAGAATCATCCTTGAAATCCATGAAAACATAGCCAAATTATAAGAAATTAGGGTTTGAGATTGAAATTCTAAAATGAAGATTTGAGGGGTCATTTGAACTCCGATTTTGGTAAATTTTATATGTACGGACTCGTGGCGAGACGAGGAATCCGGTGATATGACTTTCATAATTTTTCGAGAAGTGGGCCCGGGGCTCGGGTTTTGAAAATTTCGTGATTTTCGATATTTTTCGAGTCTTTTCGATTGAGTTATATTCCCTTAGCCTATTGTAATATATTCCTTGTGGTTTTGGCAAGATTCGACGCGCGAGGAGGTCGATTCGAAAGGAAAGGGCATCGCGGAGTAGACTTTTGGCCGTCTTGATGTGAGTAATAGATGTAAATGCTGTTCTGAGGGTTTGAAACCCCGGACTTTCACATCGTAACGCTATATTGAGGCGTGTCACGCACTCCATGGCGAGTGCGGGGTCGGATACTATTGGGGATTGTGACTTGGTCCATCCCGTGTGATGTTTATACTATACTGGTAATTGATACACATACTTCATTGATATTACGGGGCTTGATGCCATGTTTGGGGCCTTGTGCCGATTTGTAAAATCCTTCGAGGATTGATATTACTGCTTAGCATGATTTGCATATCATTTAATTTCAGTCCAAGGTTTTAAATGTTGTTTTGCAAACTCAGCCATAATTCTAAGTGTTGAAAACTTAAATGATATTTTTAAATGTATTACGGGCTGGGAACTTCTGTTTTGTAAATGCCCAAGGGGCTTATTATATTATTTTCTGGACTGATTATAAAGTGACTTGAAACAGTGGTAACAATGACACTGTATGATATACTTGAAACAGTGGTAACAATGACACTGTGTGATATACTTGAAACAGTGGTAACAATGACACTGTGTGATATACTTGAAAAAGTGGTAACAATGACACTGTGTGATATACTTAAAATAGTGGTAACAATGACACTGGATGATATACTTGAACATTGGTAACAATGGCACTATATGATATAAATTGGTCAGGTAACAATGGCTGACCGGTCAGGTAACAATGACTGACCAAGATATTGCGCTTGGGCTGTAGGAGCCCCTCCGGAGTCTGTACACACCCCCAGTGAGTGTCGTCGACGATAAATAAATATGGATGGCTCGGGCTGCACGCCGCAGTGGGTACTGGAATGTACCATCATATGCATTGCATTGCATTCATGTATTTCTATTTATACTGTTGTTTAGATGCTCAGTTCCATATGTTGCTGTATATTTGGATTTTAGCTTACTTTGTGTATTTACTGGATTTTCTTATCTTCGGATTGTAGTTACTTTTATTACTCACTCGGTCGGAGTACTCACTTTACTCCCTACACCTTGTGTGCAGATCCAGGGCAGTCTCAGGCTCAGTAGATCTAGTTGATCAGCAGATCCAGCTTCTGGGAGTATCGAGGTAGCTGCACGGCGTTCGCAACCATTGATCTTCTCCCTCCTATCCTATCTCTTTATTTCCGCATTATCAGACTTTGGATATACCATGTATTAGGATGATATTCTGTATTCTAGAGGCTCAGATTCGTGACACCGGGTCCTAGTGAGATTATATTGTGTATTTTGTTAAATTCTTCAGTACTTTAATCTTGCTTAATTGATATTTCTTTCCGCTATTTTTGATAAATTGGGTTAAGTGTTGAATAATGGTCGGGCTTGCCTAGTAGTGTGTTGGGCGCCATCACGACCGGGATTTGGGTCGTGACAAGTTGGTATCAGAGCCTAGGTTACTTGGTCTCGCGAGTCATGAGCCGGTTTAGTAGAGTCTCGCGGATCGGTACGGAGACGTCTGTACTTATCCTCGAGAGGCTGCCGAACCTTTAGGAAAACTTCACATTCTTGAATTCTTATCGTGCGTCCTTGATTCAGCTTGAAAAGAAACTTTTGAAATTCCTTCCGCGTGATCGTATGCACCATCGGATGCTCAGTATCAGATGTGTCTCAATGGCTTTGATTCCCCGATCGAGGGGCGAGGTGTAATCTCTGTGAGTTTGAAGTTAGACCAGTGTGGAGGACTTGAGGCCAAATCTTTGCCAATGGCTTGAGCACCGAGGTGCTGATTTTGTGAGCAAGTGTTTTGAACTCATATGTTCATTATTGTCCTTGTTAGCCGGAATAGCGGTTGGATATCCACGTGATGAGTATGTTAGTGTTGCGAGGTGTATTTGTATGACTTGGTAGTGGCGAAGAAGCCTACTGGATAGTAGATGAACTGTTAAGTGATTCGTTTCTTATTGTGATCTGTTGAGTAGCCCGAGTTATGGGCGCGTGAAGAATATTTTTCGTGTCTCCTAGTTAGATAAGTCTGGGAGCTGAGATCGCTTCCGTAAATGTATTATGACGAAATCGTTGAGTCAAGGAGACCACCTTGAAGGTCGAAAATATTAAAGAAAGAATATGTTCCTACTTGGTTGAATAGCCCAATAATGGAGGGTTGAAGGGTATTTTCTATATGTTATGATTCAAATAGGTGCAATGCATGTCCATGTATCAATTTAGATTTATGTAATTGATATGCATTGTGATGTTTTGTCAAGTTGTGGATGTGTTGTTAGGATGGTTTTGGTGATTCTCTAGCAGGTGGATAGGACCAATTACAAAGGAGGCTCTGCCAAAAATTTTGAAAAATTTAGGACTTAGTAAAAAAAATTAAAAAAAATGGTCGCCTAGAGAGTGGGCTTAACTGTTGTGTGAGTAAATGCAAGAATTGCAGAAGAGTTAAAATTCCAGATGATTCGTGTTTCCACGAGCTTATGATGGAGTGAGTTTAATCTCACCATGATATTACGACAGCAATAGAGTATATGTGTTGTGATCTATGGCTTCGAGCCAAGTTGGGGAGCTTGCTGTTGATTAGCTGATTGCACGGTTTATTACCTACGTGAATTCTGGTTATTGGCGTATTGGTGGGTTATTGCAGCTACAGAAAAGGACCATGAGTGGTAATTTGAGTAAATGAATTGTTGGATGCATGCTATGGTTAGCCTTATTGGCTCATATTTAGACTTGAGGGAAGATTCATGATTTATGCCTCGTATAGGTGCAGGCTTCGAGGGAAGTGATTCCGTTGGGTGCTTTATCGAGATGGTATTCATATGTTATAAAATTCAGTAGAGTTGGTTGCATTCGGGGCCAAGTCAGAGCTGGGTGGCTCTCAATAGCGGTCCTAGTGAATTCAAGAGGCAAAGTGTGGTGCCTGATGATTCTGAGTCTATAAGTACAGTTAAGAGTCAAGCTTTTGAAGCAGCTTATGAAGAAAGACACAGAATGTTCTATGATGTTTTGACTTGCGGTGTAGCATTGACAGACATGAAATGGTAATGGTTTTTGAGACAGCATGGTCTCATGATTTAAGGTCACTCGAGGTGAGTGTGGTTGGAATAAGTTAGGTGTTGAAGGGAGATATTATTATTTCTAAGGCAATCAAGGATAAACTGGAAGGAAGTAGATTGATTAGCCATAGTTGAGTTGGCATATTGGTGTCAGTGATCGGTTCGTTCAGCATGATCGAGTTATGCATGTGATTTGTGGTGGTGCGTGTGAGGCTTGTCGGTCGTAGTGATTGATGTTATTCTGAATCATTCTTCTGTTAGGGCCTGTTATGAGTAGGCGGATCCCGGAAAGGGTTATGGCGGCTTGGACCACTACTTAGAGATTGACATATTCGACGGTTATGAGAATTCGCCTGTATGTTGCTATAGTTCTCCTGAAGTAAGTTAAATGGAAGGTCTTATGTGATGAAGTATTAGCCTATCGTCGATTCCAGAGTTGTGATGGAGATCGTGTCTATCGTATATCGGCACATGAGGTGCAGTGAGTGGTATGGAATTTGAAGTAAGGACCAAGGTCGCAGTTTGGTCAATGAATGTGATGTCAAGAGCTCGGATGAGCAGGAAAGGAGTTTCAGTGTTTTGAGTAAGATGGGTATTGGCGTCAGTATCACCTGAGATCGGTATTTTGTGAGAAAGGCCTTGCATCCTGGTTAGGGATTCCTGATCGCTTTTCAGTGTTAGTGCAGCCGGTGGTTTGAATGTGCAGGCTTGTTAATTATTTCGGAAGATGGTGGGAGCTTGTCCCGCGGGAAGATTGTATAAGTGTGACATGTAGTCACTTGATTAATTAGAAATTTAAACCAAGTATGAGGATTTTGGTAATATCATCCATTTGAGAATTTATGCCTGAAGGGCACTCTGCTTATAGGGTTATAGACCTGTGAAATATTATTGGCCTAGCTTTGGCACGATCAAGATCGACTTGAGGTCGGGGGATAGATTTAAATGTGGAAGTGAGCCTTACGTCAGGCCAGTTGTGTTTATTTCAGCAATGCGCTCTTTATGGAAGGATAGTCGCGGTCTTATTTCGTGGTCAGATAATTCATGTAAAGATATATTGCGATGTATGAGTTGTGAGACGGCTTGGTAAATTCCCTATGTGTTGAGGTTCCGCTCAGCGGTGATGTTATATGAGCAGGATGGCTCTTGAGACTTAGATCATGTATCACACCTTAGTTGTGCTTGAGTTGTAGCCTATAACGCTATATGTTTCCTTGGGAATGGTATTATGCACCTTAGTGTGTTTATGACCGATATTCGGTATTTGGATGTGGTGAGCTATTCAGCTCGACGTGTATCTCCTTATGTGAGTCCTATATGTGGATCGGATGGCATGCCGCCATGGGTATGTTGTTTGGATCGGGTTGTGTGCCCAACAGTGTGATGTTCAGTTCATTTCCCATATTTGCTTTTATGTGTTCTGTTTCCCTGTTTTCTGAGGAAGTCCATGTTAGTGTGCGAGTTGAGTAGTTCCTCCCAGAGTTCGCCTTCCTTTTGTATCGCGTTCGAATTGGTATCCCACTGGCACATTGTGGCGTCTTGTGGGATTTTTGATTATGTCCGAGGTGACTTATTGCCTGAGCAGTTCGTACTGGGTGAGGCGAGGTTACTAGATTTGGGGTCAATGCAAACTGATTATATGAAGTATATTAAGAGCAAAGATCATTCTTTGGTTTGAGACAAGGTAATGGAACTTGTCAGGAGTATAGATCCAATGAATTGTTGATTCAACAGTTGATTATGAATTTAGACACATCTCTTCAGTCATATCGGTGTTGTAAAAACTAGAGCAAGACCTATGTAGGTCATGAGATGCAATGGGAGCATCAGATTTGTGGACTTTCGACTATTATGTTTAAAGAATGTTATTGTGGTCCTATGAGTAAAGTGATGCAAAGTGTGAATTCAGCAAAGTTATGCAGCCATGTTGGGTACAACGTGTGGAGATTGATATAGTGGTCGTATGATGGAAACATGTTTGGCAGGAAATTCAGGATGTTGGAATTGGACCTAATGGCTTATTTGCTTGAATAAGGGAGTATACCTACAGAGTTGTCGAGCTAATGTGCTCAACTGAGTGGTGGTAGCATGGGAAGGTGCATGAGGTGTTAAACAAGTGATTTCAGACTACTTTAGTGTAGTTCTCATCACGTTCGAGGACGAACGCATGTTTAAGTGGGGGAGATTGTAACGACCCGATAGGTCGTTTTGAGCTCTGGCGCGTCATTCAGCAGTTTGAGGCCATGAGCAGCTTCATCTCAGGTATATTGACTTGAGTGTATGGTCAGAATTAAAATTCAGGAAGTTTGGAGTCAAATCTAAATGGAAATTCTCATTTTAAAAGCTTAAAATTGAAGAAATGAACTAGGATTGGAATTTTGAGTAAAAGACCTCGGAATTGGGATTCGAAGGTTCCAACAGGTTCGCATGATGATTTCGTACTTTGGCGTATGCCCGGATCGGGTTTTGGATAACCCGGGAGCGTTTTGGCGCCTATTGTGGAAGATAGCATTTTAGAAGAAATTGCATCAGTTTGGCTTAAAATGCATTTCAGTGTTATTGATGTCCGTTTGGAATTCTGAGACTGGGAGTAGCTCCGTATGGTGATTCTAGATTTGGAAGCGCGATCGGAAGTGAATTCGGAGGTCCGTAGGTCATTTTGGAGAAGTTTGGCTAAATATAGAAATTTGAAGGTTTTTGAAAAAATTCGACCGGGATTGAAAATATTGATATCGGGGTCGGAATGTGATTCCGAAAGTTGGGGCAAGTCCGTAATGTCGAACGTGACTTGTGTGCAAAATTTGAAGTCATTCCTGAATGATTTTGGTAAGGTTTGAGACACTTAGTCTCTTTTAAGGAAGTTTAAGTTGGAAAAGTCAACCGGATATTGACTTATGTGTTAGAGCGCTCGAAATGCGAATTTTATGGTTCGGATAGCTTTGTTAGGTGATTTGGGACTTAGGAGTGTGTCCGGAATATTTTTGTGATGACCGGTGTAGAATTAAGCTTGAATCGGCAAAGTTAGTATTTTGGCGAATTCCGGTTGACAGGTAAGATTTTGATCCGAGGCTCGGAATGGAATTCCGAGAGTTGCTGTAACTTCGTTATGTCATTTTGGACTTGTCTGCAAAATTTGAGATCATTCGGACTAGTTTGGCGTGTTTCGACATCGGATGTGAAAATTTAAAGTTTCAAAGTTCATAGGCTTGAATCCGTGGTGAATTAAAGTATTTTTGCGTTGTTTTTGGTGATTCGAAGGAACAACTAAGTTTTTGTCATATTATGGGACTTGTTAGTATACTTTGTTGGGATCCCATGAGGTTCGGACAAATTTTGGAAGAGTTTTTGGAAGATTTTTGTCGTTTTGAGCATAAATGTAATGATCTAAAGGTTCATTTTTAGTTCTAGAGATCCAAATTTGATTCCGAGACTTCCGAAATTTTGATAATGAATTATAGGATTGATCTGGAAATTTTGGTCTAATTTCATCAAGTTGCGATTAGGTATTTGACGCGAAACATGAGTAATTGTTTAACGAGCGAAATGGATATCGTACTGGGAAAATGAGCTCCGAATTTAGTTTCGATTGAATGGTTGTGTTCGTATTATTATTTGTGACTCATAGGAATAAGAATCGTCTAATTCCGAGTTTGTATGATGGAGTTAGAGTTATTTTAGTGAAAAATGGCTGTGCTGCAATTTAAATTGGCTGCTGGTGCATTTTTTTAGCAGCAATGAACAGTAACCCGCGCGTGGACAGTACCGCGCGGGTGAACAGTAATTGCGAAAAATCTGGGCAATGAGTTTATATCCGATTTTGGGTCATTTTTCCACCATTTTCAGTCATTTTGAGAGCTTTTGGACGGGGATTGAAGGGAGTTTCAACTGAGATCGATTGGAGGTAAGTTTTATGAGTTAAATACATGATTTTATTGAAGAATCATCCTTGAAATCCATGAAAACATAACCAAATTATAAGAAATTAGGGCTTGAGATTGAAATTCTAAAATGAAGATTTGAGGGGTCATTTGAACTCCGATTTTGGTAAATTTTATATGTACGGACTCGTGGAGAGACGAGGAATCCCGTGATGTGACTTTCATAATTTTTTGAGAAGTGGGCCTGGGGCTCGGGTTTTGCAAATTTCGTGATTTTCGATATTTTTCGAGACTTTTCGATTGAGTTATATTCCCTTAGCCTATTGTAATATATTCCTTGTGGTTTTGGCAAGATTCGACGCGCGAGGAGGTCGATTCGAAAGTAAAGGACATCGCGGAGTAGACTTTTGGCCGTCTTGAGGTGAGTAATAGATGTAAATGCTGTTCTGAGGGTTTGAAACCCCGGACTTTCACATCGTAATGCTATATTGAGGCGTGACACGCACTCCACGGCGAGTGCGGGGTCGGATACTATTGGGGATTGTGACTTGGTCCATCCTGTGTGATGTTTATACTATACTAGTGATTGATACACATACTTCATTGATATTACGGGGCTTGATGCCATGTTTGGGGCCTTGTGCCGATTTGTAAAATCCTTCGAGGATTGATATTACTGCTTAGCATGATTTGCATATCATTTAATTTCAGTCCAAGGTTTTAAATGTTGTTTTGCAAACTCAGCCATAATTCTAAGTGTTGAAAACTTAAATGATATTTTTAAATGTATTACAGGCTGGGAATTTCTGTTTTGTAAATGCCCAAGGGGATTATTATATTATTTTCTGGCCTGATTATAAAGTGACTTGAAACAATGTAACAATGACACTGTATGATATACTTGAAACAGTGGTAACAATGACACTGTGTGATATACTTGAAACAGTAGTAACAATGACACTGTGTGATATACTTGAAATAGTGGTAACAATGACACTAGATGATATACTTGAACATTGGTAACAATGGCACTATATGATATAAATTGGTCAGGTAATAATGGCTGACCGGTCAGGTAACAATGACTGACCAAGATATTGCGCTTGGGCTGTAGGAGCCCCTCCGGAGTCTGTACACACCCCCAGTGAGCACCATCGACGATAAATAAATGTGGATGGCTCGGGCTGCACACCGCAGTGGGTACTGGAATGTACCATCATATGCATTGCATTGCATTGCATTCATGTATTTCTATTTATACTGTTGTTTAGCTGCTCAGTTCCATATGTTGCTGTATATTTGGATTTTAGCTTACTTTGTGTATTTACTAGATTATTTTATTTTCAGACTGTAGTTACTTTTATTACTCACTGGGTCGGAGTACTCACTTTACTCCCTGCACCTTGTGTGCAGATCCAGGGCAGTCTCAGGCTCAGTAGATCCAGTTGATCAGCAGATCCAGCTTCTGGGAGTATCGAGGTAGCTGCACGGCGTTCGCAACCATTGATCTTCTCCCTCCTATCATATCTCTTTATTTCCGTATTATCAGACTTTGGATATACTATGTATTAGGATGATATTCTGTATTCTAGAGGCTCAGATTCGTGACACCGGGTCCTAGTGAGATTATATTGTGTATTTTGTTAAATTCTTCAGTACTTTAATCTTGCTTAATTGATATTTCTTTCCGCTATTTTTGATAAATTGGGTTAAGTATTGAATAATGGTCGGGCTTGCCTAGTAGTGTGTTGGGCGCCATCACGACCGGGATTTGGGTCGTGACAAGTTAGGTGTGAAAGATAATATTGTATTTAACATAAATAACGCTACTATAAAGAGGGTGATGCTTGTGCATCGAGAAGATAGTTGTTGTCTATTTGTCTATTACAAGGATTAATACTACCTATTCTAAAATAGTTATCCACCATATTGTTTCCATTGGAAGCAGTTGTTTGTTGATCATTGTCATGGATTACAAAAGTGTTGCGATTCATGTCTTCCTCTTGTTTCTGATGTGTGCATGTTGTCTTCCTAAAACGAGTTTCTCCTGCCTGATCCCTTTGCAAAAAGATGCTGACAAAATTTGGTGGCTCTTCAAAAATAGATGATTTTTTAGTAGAGGCCATGTTATATCCCGCCTTTGCTAAATCATCAGCTACCTCATTCCCCTCTTTGTAGGTATGTGCAATGGTAGCACTATGCAATTGGTCCAGGAGGTACCTGCAATCATCAAGTATATTAGTATAAATGATGTTGTCCTTTTTTAACATTGTAATTACCTCCGATGCATCGATGTTTATTTCCAGCGGAACCAAATTGTATGTGTTTGCCATTTCCAGTCCATAGAATAGAGCCTTTAGTTTTGCCTTGACGATGGTGGCATTGTCCAAATTGCCTGCAAACCCTATAATCCAATTTCCATTTGAGTCGTGTATGGTTCCTCCTATACCTGCTTTATGAGTTAATGTTGATACAACTTCATCCGTATTTAATTTCTAGTAGTTTGGTTTAGGGGGTATTTATTTGATAGGTTGCATTATAGGGATTTTGGTTGTTGCTACCTTTGTAGCTAAATAGGTAAATTCCAGTGCATGATTAGTAATTTTTGTAAGTGATAGGTGTTGTTGTGTGTTATTAAAATTGTTATTGTTATGATTAGTCTAAATGTCCCACAATGTGTACGAAATAAATGTTTTGCTATTTATACGGTAAGGCATGTTATTGTACTTTGTATTAATGAGCTTCATTAGCCAATCCGATGGTTGAGAGTATGTAGTTATAATGAGGATAAAGTTTGGTATATCTAATTCATTCCATATATGTTTTATGTTAGAACATTCTAAAAATATATGATTAATAGTTTCCGGATCTATATTACAAATTTGACATCGATTGTCTACTGTGATTCCTATATGATGTAGGTAGTTTTTTGTGGGCAACCTATTATGCATTATAAGCCAAAGGAATATTTTTATCTTGGGTGGTATTTGAATCTTCCAAATCCAATTATAAGTGAAGTGTGTGTTGTTGTAATTTAAAATCCTGCTGTAGCAATTGTGAATACATTGATGGGACAGTAAATTTACCATTGTTGGATAGTCCCCAAGAGATAGAGTCCACTTTGTTTGTGTAGATAGGTACATTAACCCTATTGAATTCATTTTTAAAAGAGTTTGTAATGTTAAAAGGTATTTCTGCCCATTTCCAATTATTATGATCTCTGTAAGTGTTCATAGTCCTCATAGTATGTTCTAAAGGAATAGGACAATGTACTAAGGATCTAATTGTGGTGTTAGGAGCAATCCATGGCTCCGTCCAGAAGTTTATTTTTGAATTTTTACCTACCTGCCATTGAATGCCATTTTGCCAATTTTCCCAGCCTAACATAATATTTTTCCAAATATGAGATGAATTTTGTATTATACGTTTGTTTTTATATTTATGAATAAGAGTGTTTACCGTAGTTGATTAGGTGAATGAAATAGGCGCCATGCTAATCCTGCCAGTAGTGCCTTATTTTTTAATTCAAGCCTTTGTATAGCTAGGCCTCCTATATTTTTGGGTATGGTAACTCTTTTCCAATTTACTAAATGAATCTTTCTTTTTTGTTGAGTAGTTCCCCATAGGAAATTGTGCATGTATTGCTTCATGTTTTGAATAATATTTTTAGGAATTGCAATGTATTGCATTATGTGGTTTGCTAAACTAGAAAGTGTTGATTTAATGAGAGTAATTCGTCCTGGTAGTGATAAGAAGTTAGTTTTCCAGCCTGCAAGTCTGGCCTTGAAGTTATCTAATAAAAATTGAAAATCTGATTTATTAGGTATATTTTGAAACATTGGGAAACCTAAGTATTTTCTAAATTGTTTCCCTTCATTCATACTAAAGCAGGAGAGGATATTATTTTTTGCCTCAGTAGCACAGTTATTTGAGAAGAAAATTCTCAATTTTTGGTAGTTAATAGTTTGTCCTGATAGGTTAGTAAAGGTGTTAAGAGTATCAATGATGGTGTTGCAGCTAGTATCATTTACTTTAAACAATAGGATAATGTCGTCTGCAAAAAAAAAAGATGCGATAGTTGAGGTCCATTTTGTGAAATTTGTATGGGTTTCCATAATAGATAATCTACTGATTGGAATATATTCCTTGATAGGCGTTCTAAGAACATAATAAATATATAAGGAGATAAAGTATTTCCCTGACGTATACCCCTAGATGGCTTAAAAAGTTAGTACGTGATCCATTTATCAATATAGAAATGGAAGACGTTGTAATGCAGGACATGATGAGTGGGATGAGATTGATGGTATGTTGAAATAGTGGAGTGTATTTTTTATAAAGGACCATTCAAGTTTATCAAAAGCCTTTTCCAAATTTAATTTTAGCAACATGTGTCCCGTTCTCCCTTTTTTTTATATTTTTAAAATGGTGAAGTATTTCCTGTACAATGATTGCGTTGTCCGAAGCTCTTTTTCCCTGTTGGAAACTAGATTGTGTTGGACAAATTATATGGTTTTAGTCTATTTACAATAATTTTTGTAATTAGTTTGTAGATTGTGTTGCAAAGACTTATAGGACAATATTGAGTGATGGCTACTGCATTTTTTATTTTTGGAATTAGGCACAAATAAGTTTTATTAATTTCTTCTGAAATTTGCTATCTTTGAAAGCATTGTCACAACATTTTCTTTTTGGTAATCAAAGAATTTTATTTACCAATTGTAATATGTACATCTCAAAAAAATCAAAGTGGCAAGAGTTGGACACGAAGCCCCAACTCTGCAGCAAAGAGGAAATCTATCCACTACTAGCTCCTGAACTACTCGCCCTCCTTGGGGATAAAAACTAAGTTCTTCTAGTTTCCTTTGCAACCGTGGCATCCTAGCACTCTTGAGTGAACTTCTTGAATAACTTGTCTTATAAGTGCACTTGCAGGCATGCTCCTTTGTTGAAATAGTCTCAAGTTTCGTTCATGCCAAATACAATACACACCACACGCCAAAGTCATTCGACAGATAATTGCCCCAGTCGATCTACCATTTCTATTTTTCACAGCCCAATCAACTTCATCTTTCTATTTCCTAGAGACACTATTAATACCTTGTCACTACAACAACTTACCCCAAATAGCAGCAGAATACTGACAGCTGAAGAAGACATGGTCTGCAGATTCATTCCTATCATTGCATAGAGGACACACCAGGCTATCAACAGAAAACCATTGTGCCACTCTACCCTTTGTAAGAAGCCTTTTATAGATAGTCAAGTATAAAATAAAAGTCCATCTAGGAGCACCATGATTGTTGTAAATTAGTCTTCTCCATTCAACCTTTGGACAATCTCCCATGATCTTACAATATAACTCATTAATGGAGAAGCTGTCCATTTGATACACATCTTGTTCTAGAATACCTACTTTCTAAAAAATAAGTTTGGCTTTTAGGATCTTTCTAATCACCCACGATGCTTGATTAGCTTGCGAGTCCCACACCCTTCTACCTTTTACATAATAAATGTGCACTCATTGTACCCACAATTTATCTTTTTCTTGCAAAGATTCCATAGCAACTTGCAAATGGCAGCATCATTTCAGACATGTACATCTAGTAGCCCAAGACCTCCAGCCGCTTTAGGATAGCATAATCTTTCCCAAGCAATTAGAGCTTTCTTTGAACTATTGACACTACTTGTCCATAAGAATCTTCTGCATAAGGACTCAATTAATTGGACCACCTTCTTTGGCAGAACAAAAACCTGAGACCAAAAGATCTGTATAGAAAATAAGACAGACTTTATCAACTGCACCCTACTGACATATGATAGAAAACTAGATGTCTAAAAGGTAATCTTATTCAGTATCTTGTCCAACAATGATTTATACTGCAACACATTAGTCCTCTTTGTGCTAAGTGGAATCCCTAGATACCTAAAAGGTAACTCTCCTTTTGTAAAACCAAGGGCCTACAAGATAGCATTCTGATCATCTTTACACACTCCTCCAAAATAAATGGAGATTTTTCAACATTTGCAACCAACCCTGAAGCTTGAGAGAATATTTGAAAGCAATTATACAACATTTGAACAGAGACAAAATCACCCGTATAGAATAACAGGAGATCATCGGCAAAACCAAGGTGAGTAATGCTCATTCTAGCACATTTGGGATGAAAGTTAAAATCAAGCTTCCTCTTCAAAGTCCCCAGCTGCCTCTTCAAATACTCCATGGCTAAAATAAAGAGAAAGGGAGACAAAGGATCCCCTTGTCTTAATCCTTTCCTTGCTTTAAATGGAGCAACAGGAACACCATTAATGATAATGGTATAATAAACTGTTTTAATACAAACCATGACCCACTTTATAAACACCTCAGGAAAATTTAAACAGTTAAGAACTTGCTCCAAATAAGGCCATTCAACCAAGTTATATGCTTTCCTCTATCAATCTTCACCATACACACAGGAGATATTCCTTTTCTCTCATACCTTTTAACTAATTCATGACTCATAATTATGTTATCAGTGATCACCCTACCTGGCACAAAGGCAAATTGACTAGTATCTATCTACTAGCATATCCATAACTTGCTGTAGTCGTTGAGTCAAAATTTTGGATATTAGTTTGTAAAGGATGGTGCAACATGAAATAGGTCTGAAATCAGATACTCTAGAAGGGTTCTATACTTTGGGAATTAGAGTGATGATGGTACAATTTATAGGCTGATACAGGTAATCTAATGAAAAGAACTCCAACACGGCATTTGTAATTTCATCACCTATGACTGATCAGGCTTTTTTAAAGAAATATACATTATACCCGTCACATCTTGGTGCCTTGATATCATCGATATCTTTAAGAGCCTGACTTACTTCATTTCTGGTAATAGGAGCAATTAGTAGAAGTTGGTGGTGCCTTTCTAGTATCTTTCCTTCCCTCATAACTAGAGGGTTTATGGCTGGCAATTGATTAGTTGCGGCTCCAAGAAAACCTTTGTAGTAATTGGTTATTTCAGCATTAATCTCATCCTGCCCTTGTATCAAAATTCCATTTGAATTTATCAAACTCTTTATTTTGTTCTTCATGTTTGCAAAGAAAAAAGCAGTGTTAGAGTCCCCAAGTTGTAACCATTGTACTCTTGACTTCTGCCTAAATATACTTTCCTCAATGTTGTCCCATTTTTTCAGTTGTTGCTTTATCTCCCTTTCCTGGGCAAAAAATGCAGGATCATGATCATTGTTTCTCATTTGCTCCTGAAAATCTGTTAGCTTCTGCCTTAAACTCTATATTTTGAGGTTAACCCCTTTAAATGCCTGAATATTCAGCTTCTTCAGGCCTGTCTTAGCACATCTCAATTTCTGCCAAACAATGTTCATAGGATATCCTCTTGAATTTATGTGCCAAGCATCACGCACAACTCTTAGGAAGTCCTCATGATCAGCAATGCAATTGAAAAATCTAAATATCTTTGATCCTATTAAGACATTGCCCTCCATTTTAATACATAATGGTGAATGGTCAGAAAAGTTTTGATCCAAAATAATGACCTACAGATGAGGAAACTTTATCAGCTATTCAGCATTCACTAGAGCTCTATCTATTTTACTGAAAACATGGCTATTCATCCACGTAAACCATCACCCAATTGACTTCATTTCAGCCATCCCAGTATCCAGAAGATATTCACAAAAGTCCTTAGTCTCCACCTCTTATACTGGACTACCACCTTGTCTATCCTCAGTTGACAGAATAGTGTTAAAATCACCCATAACTGCCCAGGGTCCCTGTTGAGTGTGATATAGGGACCTCAGCTCAGCCCATAGCCTTCTCCTATCATCTATGGTATGCAAGCCGTAAATATCTGTTAAGTTGAAAAGCAAATTCAGATTGTGAATAGACACACTGCCATGAATATACTACTCGGACATGTTCACCACATTAGAGAAAATATAATTAGGATCCCAGATGATCCATATTCTACCTCTACTGCTATATTTATAGTTATGACACCAACCCCAACGTCTACCATACTTGCTAATAATTTTTGTTGCATTGTGCTCTTTAACTCTATGCTCAAGCACTGCAATTACACATATACTATTATTCTTTAGAAACAACTTGAACTCTTTTTGCTTATAGGCCTTGTTGAAGCCTCTAACATTCCAGGCTACCAGATTCATATCGGAATAATGAGAGGAGCTGAATCCACTGCAACCACCTCATAACTACACTGGCCTCTGTTATTATTATCCCTATAGCTTGGCAATATTTGTTGAACATTATCTTATATTAATGGACTAAACTCATTTGCAATATTTGTATCAACTCTTTCAGTAGGTTGTGCTCTTTTTGCAACTGATTTCCCCTTCACGGTCTTCTATTGCTCATCTTGTCCTGGCAAAGTTGAGTTGGTTTCATTCTGTTTTTGGGCACCCTTTACACTTTGCTCCCTGTTAGCAGCCAAAAAACCACCTTCATGTATGATAGCAGTTGTTTCAGGCCTTCTTAACCAAACTTGCTTAGGTTTAGTAGTATTGCCTTTAGGTATTTTAGCCTTTGGCACTACAGGATTTGACACTTTAGATTTAGATGCCTTCTGTGTTGGCTTGCAAGTATGTCCGACCTGTAAACATGTAGGACAGTATTTCGGAACCCAATCATATACAATATGTTGTTAAAACAATCTACCATTAGGATCCAATACCTTTATCATATTTGGTAATTCCCTAGTTACATTCATTTCAACCAAAATCCTAGTATAGGAAATACAATCCACATTGGTTGTGCACTCGTCGACATATAAAGGAACACCCAAATCACATCCAATCCTGCTTAGAGAGTCCATACCCTAGCAACTAAAGGGTAGATTTGGTAGCTTGACCCATATTGGTACAGTTTGGAGAACTTCAGCTTGAAAATCAAAGTTAGCCGACCACAGTTTAACGATAATTGGTTTATTGTTGATAGTATATGGGCCTGAGTAAAGAACTTCATCCGTATTCTCTACGCAGTTAAACCTCACAACAAAGTACCCATCGTTATGATAAAATATCTTTGGCTTCAAGGCAAAATTCCAGTGAGTAGAAATAAATCCTTCAAGTGCGACAATGGTTGGATCAGCACCCATAACGTATAATATCAAGGCCAGCTTCCATTTCTCAATTTCCTGTTCTACTTCCTCCTTACTCAATTCAATAATCTTCTCACCATCCTTCACAATCGGGGCTACAAAATTTAGATTCATATATACCTCTAGCGGCCATTCGATTACCATTGAACAAATTCTTCCATTCCTTTTCCCCTGCTAATTGATGAGTTCCATTTGCTGCAATTGTCATCTTGTGACGACCCGACCCGTCGTCACGTGAGTTACTGCCCTGTTTCCCCCATTTTATGCTTCTTCATGTTTCGTTATCAGTATTCGGTGCGTTAGAGTTGAATCGGATTGGTTTTGATAGGAAATGAGACACTTAGTCTCTTTAAGGAAGGCTTGTTTTGGAAAAGTCAACTGGATGTTGACTATTAAGTGAGAAGGGCTCGGATGTGATTTCTAGTGATTCGGTTAGCCTCGGGGGTTGATATGTGGCTTGGGAGTGTGATCAGAATTGATTTTGGAGGTCCGGAGTGGAATTAGGCTCGAATTGGCGAAGTTAGTATTTTGGCGAATTCCGGTTGGTATGTGAGATTTTAATACGGGAGTCGGAATGGAATTCCGAGATTTAAAGTAGCTTCGTTAGATGATTTTGGATGTGTGTGCAAAAATTCAGATCATTCGGAAGTGTGTTGGTCAGGTTTTTGATCAAATGCGTATTTCAGAAGTTTTTAAGAAATTTAGGCTTGAATCCGATGTAATTTGATGGTTTTGGTGTTGTTTGTGGTGTTTTGATGATTGGAACAAGTTTGAATGATGTTTTAGGATGGGTTGGCACTTCTGGTTGAGGTCCCGGGGGCCTCGGGGTGATTTTGAAGTTGGAAAATGCTGCAGAAATGCAGCAGTCAGTGCAGAGCAATTTTGCTCTATGCGATCGCATAGCAAGGGCTGCGATCGCATAGAAGGATTTTCGGGGCTGTTTGGTTGTGTTATGTGATCGCATAGCAAGTGTTGCGATCGCACAATGTAAAGCTAATACGGGATTTTCGTGGAAATTTGTTCAATGCGATCGCAGGAGCAGGTGTGCGATCGCATAAGCTAAAGTCATTGTGCTATGCGATCGCAGAGGATAGGATGCGATCGCATAGGGTTAATTCTGGAGCTGTAGATTTTGGATTATGCGATCGCAGGGGCTTGAATGCGATCGCATAGAGTTAGCTACAGTGATCCGGGCAGAATGTTAAAAATATTTCATCCGCAAACCCAAACCCATTTCCTCCATTTTTGAGTAACCTTGAGAGCTTTTGATGAGGATTAAAGAGGGTTTTGACTGGGAATCAATTGGAGGTAAGTCCTATGGCCTAGAAACATCATTTAATTGTGGATTCAACACTTAAATTCATGAAAATTTGATTACAAAGGGAAGAATTAGGGCTTGACTTTTTGAATGTAAATTTGGGGTTTGAGGGAGCATTTGAGCTTGGATTTTGGTAAATTTGATATGTATAGACTCTGGCGAGTTAGAAATCTGGTGATGTGAATTTTCTGATTTTTTGAGAAGTGGGCCCGGGGCTCGGGTTTTGCCAACTTCGTGATTTTTGATATTTTTCGAGTCTTTTCGATTGGGTTGTATTCCCTTAGCCTATTGTAACGTATTACTTGTGGTTTTGACCAGATTTGATGCTCGAAGAGGTTGATCTGCGAGGCAAGGGGGTAGCGAGCTAGGATTTCGGCCTGCTTGAGGTGAGTAATGGTTATAAATGATGTTCTGAAGGTTTGAAACCTCGGATTTGCACAACGTGGTGCTATGTTGAGATGAGACACACGTTGTATGATGAGCATGGGGTCTGTTACTACTGGGGATTTGGACTCAGTCCATCCTATTTGATGACTCTACTGTACTTTTGATTGAGACTTAATTAATATCATTATATTATGGGCTAGTTGCCATGTTTGGGGCCTTGTGCCGATCTGTAGAACCCTTAGGGGGCATTTGTATTGGTTGACCTCACTTTTCTTGTTGCAATCATACCCTCAGTCATGTTCTTAACTGATAAACATAATATGATCCATCTTTAGAAATTGTTAAATCCTAATGAGAGTAACGTGTGGGTTGAGAACCCCTTCTTATCTTAGTGTGCCCGAGAGGCCAAGTCTATATTGACAGAGAGGGTTCGAGAACCCTATTGTGAGGGTATTTGATATGCTATGGATCGGGCTGCACGCCGCAGTAGTATATTATATGGATCGGACTGCACGCCACAATAGTATATTATATGGATCAGACTGCACGCTGTAGTAGTATATTATATGGATCGGACTGCACGCCGCAGTAGTATATTATATGGGTCGGACTGCACGCCGCAGTAGTTTAGCGCTTGGGCTGAAGGAGCCCCTCCGGAGTCTGCACACCCCTAGTGAGCGCAATCGACTATTCTTGGATCGGGCTACACGCCACAGCAGTATATATATATATAGATCGGGCTACGCACCGCAGCAGTATACTATATGGATCGGGTTGCACGCCGCAGCAGTACAAATAGGAATTCAGTTATCGTGAGGAGTAAATGAAATGAATACTGGCTTAAAGGATTTTTAATTGACTTCTTCATTCAGTTGTTGTTTTTGATATTCTCACTGTTTTAATATAGAACTGTGTAGTGTTTTACGAGTTTTCTTTCCATCAGTCATTATTTATTGCTATTACTCACTGAGTTGGAGTACTCACCTTACTCCCTGCACCATGTGTGCAGATACAGGTATCCCGGAGGCATAGTTTGAGCCTTTTGCTGTTGTTCAGCTTATTCCGGAGTCATCGAGGTAGTTGCATGGCGTCCCCAGGACCCGATTTCTCCCCTTATCCTCTTTATTTTCGCATTCTAGACAACTCTATGTATAGGTTGCTACACAGATTTGTATTAGAGGCTCTTGGCTCGTGACACCAGATCGGTGGGATTTATATTGATATTTTATGGATTTTCTGTACTGTTTATCTTTTGCTACAGAGTTATAATCATGTTAATTGGCATTAAATCCTATTAATTGGTAATGAATTCTATATAAGGGATTGTGAGTGACGAATTGGTTGGGCTTGCCTAGCATCGTGTTGGGCGCCATCGCGACCGGGGATTGGGGTCGTGACAAGTTGGTATTAGAGCCTAGGTTACTAGGTCTCGCGAGTCTTGAGCCAGTTTAGTAGAGTCTCGCGGATCGGTACGGAGACGTCTGTACTTATCCTCGGGAGGCTGCAGAACCTGTTAGGAAAATTCCACATTTTTGAAATTCTTGTCGTGCGAACTTGTTGATCCGAATACTAAATTTCTCTTTATTCCATTCTCTCACAGATGGTGAGGACTCGATCTATCGGACGTGCCGGACGACCACCAGTACCAACTGCTGAGGCTACTAGAGGTCGTGGACGCGGTCGTTGTCGTGGTAGAGGCAGAGTAGCAGGGGCAGTACCTGTGGATCCTTTAGTTGCCCCAGCTCAGGACCAGGCTCCAGCAGCACCACTGCAGGCACCAGCTGTGCCCATTGTGATATCGGGTCTCCAGGAGACATTGGCCCAGATCTTGACAGTTTGCACAGGCCTGGCTCAGGCAGTTTCAGCCACCACAGCAGCAGCTACTTCACAAGCCGGGGGAGGCAATCAGACCCCCGCTGCTCGCACTCCTAAGCAGGTAGTGCAGGGGTTACAGACTCTAGAGGCACCTCCAACTCAGCCAGTGGTACTCGTTCAGGAGTATAGGGTTCTAGTTATGCCAGACGATGAGCAGCGTCATCTCGAGAGGTTCAGTAGACTTCAGCCTCCTTCTTTCAGTGGTGCTCAGGGCGAGGATGCCCAGGGTTTTCTCGACAAGTGTCAGCGTATGCTTCGGACAACAGGGATTCTTGAGTCCAGCAATGTGGCTTTTACTACATTTCAGTTTACTGGAGTGGCCTTCGCTTGGTGGGAGGCGTATGAGCGGCGTAGGCCGGCAGGTGCAACACTTTTGACTTGGCAGGAGTTCTCCACTCTCTTCTTGGAGAAGTGGATACCGCAGTCTCAGAGAGAGGAGCTGCGTAGATAGTTTGAGTGGCTTTGCCAGGGTGATATGACTGTGTCTCAGTATGATGCGAGATTTTCTGAGTTGGCTCATTATGCCTCATGGATAGTTCCGACTGATCGGGAGAGGATTAAGAGGTTCGTGGATGGTCTTAATTATCACCTTCGTATTCTGACGACTCGAGAGAGAGTTATGGGTATTTCCTTCGAGGATGCAGTTGATATTGCTCGTGATATTGAGACGGCTCGCCGCCAGGAGAGAGAGGAGAGGGAGGCCAAGAGGCCTCGAGGTTCTGGCAGTTTCAGTGGCGCTCCTTCGAGGGGCTAGTTCCAGCAGGGTCGGGGTCGTTCTTTCAGGCCCGCTCAGTCAGCTCGACCCGAGTACCGAGGTAGATCTTATGGTCGTGGTTATCAGGGTTCTCAACAAAGTCAGCCATCTCTTAGTGCTCTTCCAGCACAGAGTTCGTCTCGTGCTCCATCTGCTCAGGGTTCTTCCAGGCCAAGTGCATCAGCTAGCCACTCTGGCACGAGGGGTTCCCTTCAGTCCCAGTTCTCAGCACCCGGGAGTTACTATGAGTGTGGAGAGTCTGGCATATACGGAGGGAGTGTCCTCGTCGTGCTGCTAGCTCATCTCAGCAGAGGGGTCAACCCTTGACTTCTGCTCCAGTTACTTCACCACCTGCCCAGCCAGCTAGGGGTGGAGGTCAGGCATCCAGGGGTCGCCCTAGAGGGGGAGGTCGATCAGGGGGCAGTCAGGCCCATTTCTATGAACTCCCAAGCAGACCCGACGCCATTGCTTTGGATGTTGTGATTACAGGTATTGTTTCAGTCTGCCACAGAGATGCCTTTGCATTATTTGATCCCGGTTCCACCTATTCCTATGTGTCTTCATATTTTGCTCAGCATTTGGGTACGACCTGAGGATGTCTTGCCTTACCTGTTCATGTATCTACCCCGGTGGGTGATACCATTGTTGTAGACCATGTATATCGGTCGTGTTTGGTGACTATTGGGGGTATGGAGACCCGAGTTGATTTATTGCTATTGAGCATGGTGGACTTTGATGTTATTCTGGGCATGGATTGGCTATCTCCGTGTCATGCTATTCTTGACTGTCATGCTAAGACAGTCACTTTGGCTATACCGGGTGTTCCGAGGATCGAGTGGTGTGGTGTGACTGACTATGTGCCTAGCAGGGTGATTTCTTTTCTAAAGGCCCAGCGTATGGTTGGGAAAGGTTGTCTATCATATTTGGCTCTTGTGAGGGATGTTGGAGCTAAGACTCCTAGCATTGATTCAGTTCCAGTTGTGAGGGAGTTTCCCGATGTGTTCCCTGCAGACCTGCCGGGCATGCCACCAGACAGGAACATTGATTTTGGTATTGACCTGGTGCCGGGCACTCAGCCCATTTCCATTCCTCCATATCGTATGGCACCGGAAGAGTTGAAAGAACTAAAGGATCAACTTCAGGAACTCCTAGATAAGGGGTTCATTCAGCCTAGTGTGTCCCCGTGGGGTGCACCAGTTCTATTTGTGAAAAAGAAGGATGGCACAATGAGAATGTGTATTGACTACAGGCAATTGAACAAAGTAACAGTGAAGAACAAGTGTCCTCTGCCCCGTATTGATGATTTATTTGACCAGCTTCAGGGGGCAAGGGTATTCTCTAAGATTGATCTTCGTTTAGGCTATCACCAGTTGAAGATCAGGGATTCAGATATTATGAAGACTGCTTTTAGGACTAGATATGGGCACTATGAGTTTCTTGTTATGTCCTTTAGGCTGACTAATGCCCCAGCCGCGTTCATGCATTTGATGAATAGCATATTTCGGCCATATCTGGATTCGTTCGTGATTGTTTTTATTGATGATATATTGGTGTACTCGCGTAGCCAGGAGGAGCACGCACAACATTTGCGAGTGGTAGTACAGAGATTGAGAGAGGAGAAGCTTTATGCAAAATTCTCCAAGTGTGAGTTTTGGCTCAATTCAGTGGCTTTCTTAGGTCACGTGGTGTCCAGCAAGGTATTCAGGTTGATCCAAAGAATATAGAGGCGGTACAGAGTTGGCCTAGACCGTCCTCAGCCACAGAGATTTGTAGCTTTCTTGGGTTAGCAGGCTATTATCGCCGGTTTGTTTAGGGATTTTCATCCATTGCATCGCGCTTGACCTAGTTGACGCAGAAGGGTGCTCCATTTGTATGGTCGAACGAGTGCAAGAAGAGCTTTCAGAAGCTCAAGACAGCTTTGACAACAGCTTCGATATTGGTGTTACCATCAGCTTCAGGTTCTTATACCGTCTATTGTGACGCTTCGAGAGTTGGGATTGGTTGTGTGTTGATGCAGGAGGGTAGAGTTATTGCTTATGCTTCTCGTCAGTTGAAGCTCCATGAGAAGAACTACCCCGTTCATGATTTGGAGTTGGATTCCATAGTTCATGCATTGAAGATTTGGAGGCATTACTTGTACAGCGTATCTTGTGAGGTGTTCACTGATCATCGCAGTCTTCAACATCTGTTCAAGCAAAAGGATCTTAATTTGAGGCAGCGGAGGTGGTTGGAGTTGCTTAAGGATTATGATATCACTATTTTGTATCATCCGGGAAAGGCCAATGTAGTGGCCGATGCTTTGAGCCGAAAAGCAGTGAGTATAGGGAGTTTGGCATATATTCTAGTTGGGGAGAGACCCTTTGCAGTTGATGTTTAGGCCTTGGCCAATCGGTTTGTGAGATTGGATATTTTGGAGCCCAGTCGGGTGTTGGTTTGTGTGGTTTCTCGGTCTTCCTTATATGATCGCATCAAAGAGCGCCAGTATGATGATCCGCATTTGCTTGTCCTTAAGGACAGAGTACAGCATGGTGATGCCAGAGATGTGGCCATCGATGATGATGGTGTGATGAGGATGCATGGCCGGATTTGTGTGCCTAATGTGGATGGGCTTAGAGCGTTGATTCTGGAAGAGGCCCACAGCTCACGGTATTCTATCCATCCAGGTGTCGTGAAGATGTATCAGGATTTGAGGCAGCACTATTGGTGGAGAAGAATGAAGAAAGATATTGTGGGATTTGTAGTTCAGTGTCTCAATTGTCAGTAGGTGAAATATGAGCATCAGAGACCGGGTGGCTTGCTTCAACATATGGTTATTCCCGAGTAGATGTGGGAAAGGATCACTATGGACTTTGTGGTTGGACTTCCTCGGACTTTGAAGAAGTTTGATTCGATTTGGGTGATTGTGGACAGGCTGACCAAGTTCGCACACTTCATTCTAGTATGTACTACCTATTCTTCGGAGCGGCTGGCAGGGATCTTTATATGGGAGATTGTCCGATTGCATGGGGTTCTAGTGTCTATTATCTCAGATAGGGGTACTCAGTTTACTTCGCAATTTTGGAGAGACGTGCAGAGAGAGTTGGGTACTCAGGTAGAGCCGAGCACAACATTTCATCTTCAGATGAACGAACAATCCGTGCGCACCATTCAGATACTGGAGGACATGTTGCGTGCCTGTGTTATTGATTTCGGAGGTTCTTGGGATGAGTTTTTGCCGCTTGCAGAGTTTGCCTACAACAACAGCTATCAGTCCAGCATTCAGATGACACTATATGAGGCCTTGTATGGGAGACGGTGCAGATCTCTAGTTGGTTGGTTCGAGCCTGGCAAGGCTAGGATGTTGGGAACAGACTTGGTTCAGGATGCCTTAGAGAAAGTGAAGGTGATTCAGGAAAGACTTCGTACAGCTGAGTCACGTCAGAAGTGTTATGCGGACCGGAAGGTTCGAGATGTGTCCTATATGGTTGGTGAGAAGGTCTTGCTGAAAGTTTCGCCCATGAAGGGTGTTATGAGGTTTGGGAAGAAAGGAAAGTTGAGTCCGCGGTTCATTGGGCCTTTTGAGGAACTTCGGAGGATTGGGGATGTGGCTTATAAGCTTGCTTTGCCACCCAGCTTGTCGAGTGTGCATCCGGTATTCCATGTTTCTATGCTCCGGAAGTATGTTGGGGACCCGTCTCATTTTTAGACTTCAGCATGGTCCAGTTGGATGATGATTTGACCTACAATGTGGAGCCAATGGCTATTTTGGGTCATCAGGTTCGGAGGTTGAGATCAAAGGATATCGCTTCGGTGAAGGTGCAGTGGAGAGGTCGGCCCGTGGAGGAGGCTACTTGGGAGACCGAGCGGGAGATGCGGAGCAGATATCCTCACCTGTTTGAGGCTCCAGGTATATTTCTTGACCCGCTCGAGGATGAGCGTTTGTTTTAGTTGGGGAGGATGTGACAGCCCGGCCCGTCGTCACGTGAGTTACTGCCCCATTTCCCCCATTTTATGCTTTTTCATGTTCCGTTATCGGTATTCGGTGTGTTAGAGTTGAATCAGATTGGTTTTGATAGGAAATGAGACACTTAGTCTCTTTAAGGAAAGCTTGTTTTGGAAAAGTCAACTGGATGTTGACTATTGAGTTAGAGGGCTCGGATGTGATTTCCAGTGATTCGGTTAGCCTCGGGGGTCGATATGTGGCTTAGAAGTGTGATCGGAATTGATTTTGGAGGTCCGGAGTGGAATTAGGCTCGAATTGGCAAAGTTAGTACTTTGGCGAATTCCGGTTGGTAGGTGAGATTTTGATATGGGGGTCGGAATGGAATTCTGAGAGTTGCAGTAGCTTCATTAGATGATTTTGGATGTGTGTGCAAAAATTCAGATCATTCGGAAGTGTGTTGGTCGAGTTTTTTATCAAATGCGTATTTCGGAAGTTTTTAAGAAATTTAGGCTTGAATCTGATGTAATTTGATGGTTTTGGTATTGTTTGTGGTGTTTTGATGATTGGAACAAGTTTGAATGATGTTTTAGGACGGGTTGGCACTTTTGGTTGAGGTCCCGGGGGCCTCGGGGTGATTTCGGATGGCTAACGGGAATTTTTGAAGTTGGAAAATGCTGCAGAAATGCAGCAGTCAGTGCAGAGCAATGTTGCTCTATGCGATCGCATAGAAGGATTTTCAGGGCTGTTTGGTTGTTCTATGCGATCGCATAGCAGGTGTTGTGATCACACAGTGTAAAGCTAATCCGGGATTTTCGTGGAAATTTGTTCAATGGGATCGCAGGAGCAGGTGTGCGATCGCATAGGCTAAAGTCATTGTGCTATGCAATCGCAGAGGATAGGATGCGATTGCATAGGGTTAATTCTGGAGCTGCGGATTTTGGTCTATGTGATCATAGGAGCTTGAATGCGATAGCATAGAGTTAGCTACAGTGATCCGGGAAGAATGTTAAAAATATTTCATCCGCGAACCCAAACCCATTTCCTCCATTTTTGAGTAACCTTGAGAGCTTTTGACGAGAATTAAAGAGGGTTTTGACTGGGAATCGATTGGAGGTAAGTCCTATGGCCTAGAAACATCATTTAATTGTGGATTCAACACTTAAATTCATGGAAATTTTATTACAAAGGGAAGAATTAGGGCTTGACTTTTGAATGTAAATTTGGGGTTTGAGGGAGCATTTAAGCTCGGATTTTGGTAAATTTGATATGTATAGACTCGTGGCGAGATAAAGAATCTGGTGATGTGAATTTTTTGATTTTTCGAGAAGTGAGCTCGGGGCTCGGGTTTTGCCAACTTCGTGATTTTCGAGTCTTTTCGATTAGGTTATATTCCCTTAGCCTATTGTAACGTATTACTTATGGTTTTGATCAGATTCGACGCTCGAGGAGGTTAATCTGCGAGGCAAGGGGGTAGCGAGCTAGGATTTCGGCCTGCTTAAGGTGAGTAATGGTTATAAATGATGTTCTGAAGGATTGAAACCTCGGATTTGCACAACGTGGTGCTATGTGAGATGAGACACACGCTGTATGATGAGCGTGGGGTCTGTTACTACTGGGGATTTGGACTCGGTCCATCCCGTTTGATGACTCTACTGTACTTTTGATTGAGACTTAATTAATATCATTATATTATGGGCTAGTTGCCATGTTTGGGGCCTTGTGCCGATCTGTAGAACCCTTAGGGGGCATTTGTATTGGTTGACCTCACTTTTCTTGTTGAAATCATACCCTTAGTCATGTTCTTAACTGATAAACATAATATGATCCAACTTTAGAAATGATCCAGCCCCTCCAAAGTCTGCACACCCCCAGTGAGCGCAGTCAACTATTCTTGGATCGGGCTGCACGATGCAGCAGTATATATATATATATATATGGATCGGGCTGCGCGCCGCAGTAGTATACTATATGGATCGGGCTACACGCCGCAGCAGTACAAATATGAATTCGGTTATAGTGAGGAGTAAATGAAATGAATACTGCCTTAAAGGATTTTTAACTGACTTCTTCATTCAGTTGCTATTTTTGATATTCTCACTGTTTTAATATAGAACTGCGTAGTGTTTTACGTGTTTTCTTTCCGTCAGTCATTATTTATTGCTATTACTCACTGAGTTGGAGTACTCACCTTACTCTCTGCACCATGTGTGCAGATACAGGTATCCCGGAGGCATAGTTTGAGCCTTCTGCTGTTGTTCAGCTTATTCCGGAGTCATCGAGGAAGTTGCATGGCATCCGCTGGACCCGATTTCTCCCCTTATCCTCTTTATTTTCGCATTCTAGACAACTCTGTATAGGTTGCTACACAAATTTTGTATTAGAGGCTCTTGGCTCATAACACCAGATCGGTGAGATTTATATTGATATTTTATGGATTTTCTGTACTGTTTATCTTTTGCTACAGAGTTATAATCATGTTAATTGGCATTAAATCCTATTAATTGGTAATGAATTCTACATAAGGGATTGTGAGTGAAGAATTGGTCGGGCTTGCCTAGCATCATGTTGGACGCCATCGCGACTGGGGATTGGGGTCGTGACACATCTCCACATTTGTTGCCGTTGTCACACCTCCTTTTTCCGCACCCGCGAGGGCGCAGGGGAGTTTTTTCCAATTAAAGGACAATCGAAACGGGATTGGTTTATTTATTTCAGAGTCGCCACTTGGGAGATTTAGGGTATCCCAAGTCACCAATTTTAATCCCGAATCGAGGAAAAAAATGACTCCATATTACAGTCTGCGTGCCAGAAATCTGGATAAGGAATTCTGTTAACCCGGGAGAAGGTGTTAGGCATTCCCGAGTTCCGTGGTTCTAGCATGGTCGCTCAACTGTCATATTCGGCTTATTTATCTGATTTTAAATACAATTATGAACCAATGTGCCAATTTTAACTTTTTACCGCTTTATTATTATTATTTCAAAAGAATGTGAACATCGCTTAAAACATGTCTTTGGACTGCGTCACATGAAATGCACCCACAATCCGGAACATATTTTATTTGATGTTTTGGGATTTGGATCTGGGTCGCATGAAATGCACACCCAAGTTTTAAGAAAGTAGATTATTAAACACGCGCCTAAAGAGACTATCGTGTTATTATTTTGGGAAGGTCACGAAATTCGCTAAGCGGCCCTCCTGAATTCTAAGTAAATTTAAAACAAGTATTTACTGAGGGCCCCGCAATTTGCATTTTTTTTGTTTGTCGAGGCTCGTCCCATTTATTATTTTTAAAATGAATTTGCAACGTCATGAAAATGCATCTCAGACCACGTCATAGTCAATGTACCCGTGATTAGAGACACATTTCGATTTTGTTGAGATTTGGATTTGGGTCACATAAATGTGCACCCGAGTTTAGGGAGATAACATTATTAAAGGTGCGCCTAAAGCAACTAGCGCATTATTATTTTTTGGGGTAGGGCCGTGAAATTTGCTAAACGGCCCGTCCCGGAATCTAAGTGTTTAATGCATATATTTTGTGAGGGCTCCGCAATCTGTACATTTTTTATGTGGCGAAGCTCGTCTCATTTTTATTATTTGAGGGCAAACTTAAGACAACTACGATTTTCTACCAATGACAAAAAAAACGATTCTAACAGGTAATAATATCCATGGTAAAAAATGGAAAAAAAGCAAAGCAATTTAACAAAGACGAACACGAACCGTTCATATGCTCACATTTACTTTAAGCATGCAGTAACTACATAGAATAAACATTTTTAACACAACAACAAAACTGCATTGTTGACATTCATCAATATCGAATATTCTCATTAGCCTTGAACCATAATATGCAAAACGAATGAAATGAAACAAAGGATGAAGAACTATAACCTGTGAACCTTGACAACCTCAGAACGACAAACACGCCTCCTACGGAACTCGAACCGGACCTCACTCGACGAGGAACAATGATGAAACCTCGGACGAACACCTCGACGTACCGGACCTCGACGAACCAAAGACGACCTCAACGGATTGCACGACGATAGTGAAGGAACAGCGATAACGTGGGCTGATTGGTTGTCGTGTTTGAACAGTAGCTGGAGCAGTGGTGGTGGGTCGACGAGGGTGATGGGGCTGACTATGGTGGTTTAGGGTTCTTGTTCGTTTTCTGGTTTTTGCCGGAGAAGAACGTGACGCAGCAGTTGGTGGATTGCCGGTGGTGGTGCTCGGTGGTGGTGCTTGGATGTGGTGTTTGGACGTGAGGTGGTGGCGTTGGCTGGAGCTTGGACGTGAGAGAGCGGCTGGATAACGCAGTAGCAGTTACTGCAGCTTGACCTGGAATGAAGGGTCGTTTGGTCGAGATGGTGAGGCTACTGGTCGACGGAGGGAGCTGGTTGTGATGGGGGTGCGACTGGTTTGTGATGGAGGTGGTTTTTGTTGATGGTTATGGCATCGACGATCAGGGAGCTGGGGTTCCGACGAGGGCTTTCCCTTCTTCTTCTTTAGGAAGAAGAAGCACGAACAGTGGAGGGGTCTGTTTGGTGTTGCTGGGGTGCGAGGGTCTCCGACGTGAGGGTGACGGGCTGGGGTTTTGGGTAGGTGTTTGGGCGTGGTGTTTGGGTGAGATGGTGATGGAGTTGGGCTGGTAGGTTTTACAGTAGGGTTTCCGGAGGAGGAAGACGAGGCTACAGTAGTCCCCTTTCAAAATTTTTTAAAAATCCCCCTTTCAAAAATGCCTTGTCCGTGTATTTAGTATGGTTTTGCTCAGGGAAATGAGCCCCACGCGTGGTGGGGTTCGAGACTTGTGTCCCCCACGCGTGGTGGGGTTCCCCATGTGTCGTGGACTCGGTTTATTATGGGCTAGGTCCGAAAATTAGGCCTAGAACCGGGTAGTTTGAACCCGAATATTATTCTCTTGCCCGGATCCGAGAATAAGAACACAACGTTGTTCGACTAATCCTATGTAAGCAAAATAACTACAAAAATAAGACTAATATTTAAACAAAACTATATATTTTTTAATATATTTTTCAAGATTTAAAATAGCTACAAAATATTAATAAAACTATTTTTTTTGTAATTTTCGTTTTTATGTAAGGATAAAATATAAAGTAATATTTTTTGTATTTTTCAAAAATTAAAATGACTACAAAACATTAATAGAACTATATTTTTGGTTATTTTCGAAATTATATAAAGTACAAAAATAAAGTACAATTTTTGTATTTTTCAAGTTTATGAGAGATACATAAACTAAAATTTATATATATATTTTTTTGTAATTTTCTTTTTGCAACAAAATAAAGTAAAAATAGTTAAAATAGCTATACTAGACCCTATTTCACATATTCACGCTAAAAATGTGAAAATTCTCGGGGAGGGTCAAAAATCCGGTGTCTACAAGGATCACTTTCTCTGCAAGGTTCAAATGCCTCTGCGCCTTAAGTGATGCAACTTTTGGTTTTGTTATATTCATCTTGGCAGCACTTGGCTGGTTAGTGACCACCAGATGTAGCACCTCGGTACTTTTCCCTTCACCTATTTTAGTAATTTCTGATCCCCTCAATATGGTTCCAGCACATACAGAATTGGTCGGCGTTTGTAGTTCACCCAAATTGTTTGATAGTGGAGGCCAATTTTCCTTTTTCAGATCCCAACTTGTCCTGTGCATCAATAGCCTCCTTTGCACCTCCACTATGTCTGATTATTTCCATGGTCTTCTGCGCAACCACCTGAGGTTGGATCGGCTCCTTTCGCGGCCTCCCTCTGCCCATTGCCGGCCTAGGCGCATAGTAGATAAACACGCTTATCGTACGCTTTTTAACAGAAACAATATTTTATAATTGATTAACTCACTTCTCTCCAATATTTTGGGAAGAAATACGGATGAAGTCCATCGGGCTCTGGTGCCTTAAAAGGTTGAAAGGACAATACGGCTTGCTTTTTTAACCAACTTTAATGGTTATGCCAGTTGTTGTTGATCAGAGTAGTTCAAAGAATTAACCATTGTCGAGTCGTCATTTGTTTTATTAGTGAATGAGTGTTGTGTTAGGAATAGAGTAGTGTAGTATAGGTAAATTTTTTCTTGGACTTCTGTTGGATCAAAAGTCCAATTTCCTACACTATCTTTTAAAGCATTTATACGATTATGTCTACATCTCTATACGGTAGACATATGAAAAAAATTTGTGTTAGCATCGCCATCGTTTAGCCATTGGATTCTTGATTTTAATTTCCAAAAATCTTCCTCCTGCTTTAGTAAAGCACTAAATTCATGATTTAGTTGTATTTCTAAGCTTTGTAGGAAATGGCTAGTGGGATAGTGTATTGATTTTTGAATTCCATTAATTCTAGCTAATATTTTCCTTTTTTGCAAAAATATTTCCAAAAGTGTGATTATTCCAATAAGTGACATTATGTTGAAAATTTGTCATAGCTTCAACTAAGGACGAGCTATTTTGCCATGACTGGTGTATTACATTTATAAGTATTGGGTTTTTTGTCCATATTTTTTCAAATCGAAAAATATTATTCCTAGGTATTCGATTTTGTTCAAGTGTGACTAGAAGAGGACAATGGTCTGAATAGGTACGGGGAAGGTGTTGCACTACTGTTTCAGGGAATATTTGAATCCAATCATAATTTGCTAGGAGTTTGTCCAATCTTTCTAGGATAGTATGTCCATTCCTTCGTTTATTTGTCCATGTATATCGGCTACCCTTAAATCCTACGTCTACTAAGTTGCAATAGTTTAGACACTCTGCAAAGGCATCCACCCTTATGTTATTGATGGAATTTCCACCAAATTTTTCGTTTTCTCTAATGACCAAAGTCCCCTCCAACTAACCAGGGACCCTTATATGAATCGTGAATACATTTTAAGTTTTGCCACAGAATACTACGTAAGAAAGTGGAGTTATTTGCATAAATAGAAGAAAACAACTACTTAGTAGGGTTAGGCTATACATGTACCATGCAGTGTACCTCCTGTGTAGTCATTGTAAGATCCTCCATAGTGACTAAATCTGCATTCCACAGTAAGATTATACCACCCTATTGATACCCAATTTTTTTCTATATATTTTTATATGCATAAATATATTAGAAATAGCATATATATATATATATATGTGTGTGTGTGTGTGTGTGTGTGTGTGTGTGTGCATATATAAGCATGCACAAGGTTTTTATAACTTTTCCACAATTTTAAGGATTTAAATTGATTTATTTCCTCCCCTTTCATTCATAAAATCCCAATAATTATTCCCCAAATTATTGTTATAATGATTTATTCATTTAATTTCTATACTTATGCCAAAATATGGTTAATATATTTTTCATGCATTTTTATAATTGTATTTGGTATTTTTTAAGCTAAATTGCATATAATTGCAATATTAGCCCATTTAATGTATAATTATAATTTTTATGCATAATATTGGTCTCTATATTTTTAAAATGATAATTACATATTTTAAATCATTTTGGTATAGAAAATTGTTTTTTCAGAAATTTTTTTATTATTTATTATAAATTAAATAGAGAAAAGTGGCTATTTAAATTATAGTTGGATTTGGCATTTCAATTGCAGCCCAAATTGGACCTAACTCCAACCCAATTTCTTATTAAAATACTCGACCCAGACCCTACATACACGTACCCAAACCCGCAACCCACCTACCCGATCAATCTTGGTCGTTGATCTCCTAGATCAACGGTCCATACCCATTTTTTCCTTTTTTAATCCTAATACCCCCCAACCCTAGTCATTCTTTACATCCCGCCGCCTCTAAATTCTCTCGTCTCCTCTATTCTCTCAACCTAACCCTAAATCCTTTTCAACCGCCTCCCTTCTCCGGTCTTCTCCGGCGACCACTCTTCAACCCCAAGCCTCCAATGGCTCCTCCATTGCCTTTTTCATCCTCTCTGAGGCCTTCAATGGCCTTGTGCCATGCCGACTTGTATCTAGGGTTTCTGTTTTGGCTATTCATGGCCTCTCAGGTGTGATTGTGGGCAAAGTCACACTATATTTGTTACGATCTTTGAAGTTTTAAGCATGTTCTTCCATCTTTATTTAGGTTTCTTTTGAAACCCTAATTTTCGTTTGTATCTCTTAGATCTGGGACATTTTTAAATGATTCAAGTCGGTTCCTTCTATGTTTTACACTGTTCTCGGACCTCTTTTGAAAAATCATCGACTTCAAGCTATTTTTACTTTCTTTAAAGTTAGGGTTTCTCAGAGCTTCTTCTACACTTGTTTAAACCAATGTTTCTTTATGTTTAAACCTCTATCCTTTGCATATCTTGGCTAATTCTGTGTTTTTACTCCTTTTTCAAATCGTCTATGTGAAAACCCTAGTTTTTGGTCCTAACCCTGGGTTCTGTGTCTGTATTTGATGATTTGTTCGTTCAATCTATATGTTTGCTTATTTCTCATGAATCCCTGAGTTTTCTGTGATTTTACCCTACTATGATCATTAGGGTTTCTAATTTTTTGCTTCTTCTGCCTCTACTATGTTTATTCTGTTAAACTCCTCTAATCAGTACTATGTTCCATGCGAATCCCTGAATTTGTGTGATTTTTACCCTACTGTGCTATTAGGGTTTCTAATTTTTGCCTTTTCTTACCTATCGTGTGTTTATTCTATTTGTTCATAGAAATTTATGGTAATTCCCCCCCCCCTAAATCAATACTATTGTCCATCGGAATCCTTGATTCCTTGTGATTGATATCCTTCTAATCTCTTGTAATATTCTCTATTGATTTTCAGCCTCTAAGTTATTTTTCTTGCCTTATTTTATGGTCGACTATGCTGTCAACTGACTCTTATGTTATTTCCTTAATTGGGATATTATGTACTTAGCCTTAATTACATGTTCTATTCTTGCACTATGCTGAAACTATTTTCTTGTGTGTTATATTCCAGTCTTATGTGATCTCTTTCCTTATTTGTCCTTACCGTTTGAAATTAACTCCCTTAATTAAGGGAGTACTTCTACTAATTTTATAATAATTGATACCTAGTTCCATAGTTACTGCTTGATTTTGTTCCATAATTACTGCTTGATTTTGATTCTTACCTTATTATTCTACCTAGTTTCAAACTATATATATATGCTCTCTCATTAACACACACAAACACGAACTCTTGGTTCAAAACTATCTTCCATACTTAAAAATTTATGCTCTCTCTTGTGCTACTTGCTACTCCTTTAAGTTAGCCGGCTGCAAGCCAAGGCTAACCATTTGTGTTCTCTTGTTCTTTCATTTTTCTCACTATCCTCTTTACTGGTATGTCCTAGTTTCAATTCAAAGTTACAACAACAATATGATTCTCTTATTATTTCAGTTCATCTTGTTTCTAGTTTGCTTGTATTTGTGGTTTTATTGTGAAACTTGTAGTTGAGGGTTACATTATTAGCATGTCATCGTGTCTTCCCCTCCCTTGAGATCAGTATATTTTCCATTCTATTTGTTTCTGAGCATGTCTACACCAATCATCTCTTACTTGTTATATGTTTACCACCATGAATTCCCCAAATCCATATCCCCCTTCATGTGAGTCTGTTCTTTATGTCTGATTTTGTGACTATGTCTAGTTAGCTGCTTCTGGGCATGACTATACTAATTCCCATGTATTTGCTTAATTATGTGTCCTATGTATTCCCAACCCCTCTTTACCCCTATTTGTGACTACCAAACCTGCCTTGATGCTGTGAATCCTGGTTGTGTATGAACTTATCCTAAGGTATTTGGACTTTGTTAACTACTCCAATCTCTTTTTTTCAAACAGTCTTTGTTGTTTTACTAAATTACTTTCAAAAAAGACTTTTGTTTTAATACAATTTTTTTACTAAAACCTTCCAACTTGTGTAAATCACTTTCACTCTACTCTTAGTCAATAAGTTCTGCCCCCTCCAGTATGTGTACTGCCTTGGGATCCTCTTGAGAACCCTCTGAACTCTGGCATACTGAGGATGCCCCTTCCACACTGCACTTGTTCAATTTTGGTTACCAAGTCTAGGTGTAAGCACTGTCCGGCTATGTCATTGTCTATGGAATTGAGGCATATAAGTCATTGGAGGCTTTGGGGAATCTGGGCCTAATTGAAGGCTCCCTATAGAATAGCTTCTTGATTTTTTATTTACTTGTGTAATTCATTCATTGGTCTGTAATAACTTGTAAACAGATATTGGGGTATTTAGTGAAAAGGGTGGGTAGATACTTGCTTTATGGGGTAATACGGGTAGAAATCATGCTCCTAGGATTTTACTTTTAAATCTATTTGCTCTACTAAGTAGAAATCATATCTATAAGGTTCTACATCTTGTCACGTCTAGAAACCATTCCTATAGGATTCGGATAATTTCGTAATAAAAGGATAATTTCGTAATAAAAATCATGCTTTCAATGTCTTAAAAATCAGATTAACTTATAGATGCCATGCATATAGGACTTAATTTGGAATCTGGTGCAACAAGTGTTATGTATGTTTCCATGCCTGTAAATCGTTAAAATCGGTATTACACTTAGATATCATGCATATAGGGAATCATATTTGAAATTCTGCCTTTCAATCTAATTTAGTCTAAATAAGTCAACTTGATCACTCCTAGTTCATTTCTGGATTGGTTTTATTAAGCATTAAGTATTTCCTGAAACAAGTTCTTTCAAACTGCCTCAATCTCATTAGATATCATTCATATAGGTATTAAAGGAGTCCGTTTCAAAACTTGTTTTGTTTCTGTATTAATATAGACATCAGTACTTCGCGTATAGGCAAGCCCTTAGAGCGTTTTCAAAACTGCATCTCTGAAACTATTTTTGTTGCTTAATATTTTCTGATTCCTAATAGGCTTTAAAAATCCATAGGCAATTGCTAGGGTTATAACTTCTGAGTCTAAAAGAGGTTATTTGTCTTCTACATATTCACCTAGATATCCTGTTGTCACGCCCCTGGTCCGCCCTCCGTGAACCATCGTGATGGCACCTAGTCTCTATGACTAGGTAAGCCTAAATTGCGGAAGGAAAACCAAAATTTTGCGGAAGTAAACAATTTAAAACAGAAATAAAATAGCAACAGTGCTTAAATGTGTCGCTCGGCTTACACCATGTTTAAATCTCAATACCAAACATAAATCCAAGACCCGGAAACCCATGAATCACAAGCTAAGATCAATACTACATAGCTCTAACTCCGGAATGTCTAATAAGAACAGGAAGGTACAAAAGGGCTAAATACTAAGAGCAGGAATAGAAAGGGATTTCTCGATCTGCGAACGCAGCTGATGTACCTCGAAGTCTCTAGACCAGTCGCCTCCCTCAGCAGTACCTGGATCTGCACATGAAAAACATGCGTAGATGAGGCATGAGTACACCACAGCGGTACTCAGTAAGTGTTAAGTCTAACCTCGGTTGGGTAGTGACGAGGAAGGTCAGGGCCCTACTGAGGTTAAATAAAATACAAAGATCAACAGTAAAGAACGGAACAATATAAATAAGTATCGCAGTAAAATAACACAGGATGAACAAAACAACAACAACTATACAGAATAAGGTAAACATGGGAAAGAAATACAGCTCAGCACCAATAGTAACAATCAGGGATATCCCAGGATACCGTCCTGTAGTCTCATCTTTACATATCCAATGAATCTCTCGAGATACCGTCCCGTAGTCCATCATATATATATGTCCAAAGGATCTCCTGGGATCCCGTCCCGTAGGACAATTCATAGTGCACGGAGATCTACCGGAATCCCGGTCTGTGGTCCCAAATGTAAATACCCAGTACTGGGGGAATCTATCGGGTGTATTCTCGTAGTTCCATATAACTGTGTAGGGGGATCTACCGGGAATCTAACCCGTAGTCCCAAAGGAAATGTGCAGGGGGATTTGGGAATCTAACCCGTAGTCCCAAAGTAAACAGATAAGGGGGAGCTACCGGAATCCCACATCCGTAGTCCCAAAATAAATACACAGCAACAGCATGAAGACATACAAAAATGACAAAATTTCATATTAAGGCAATAAGTGATTCTAGCCTAGCATGCTGCATAGAATTCAAATAAGGCAGGTTGAATCAAATAAAGCAAATTAAGTCACTTAGACATGCTTTCGTAAGCTAACAACAAGCTTAGTAGTGCAAGAAATAGAAACAGGAAAAGAAACATACTAGTAATTACTTAAGAAAACCGGATTCCAACAATTAGCTCAAGTACGCACTCGTCACCTCACGTACAAGGCATTTCAATTACCAAATATACCAATCCTAAAGGGAAGGTCCCCCCCCCCACACAAGGTTAGACAAGCCACTTACCTCGAACCGGCTCAAAATCAACCCAACACCACGTCTTTGCCACGAGTACTCGACTCCAAATGGCCCAAATCTATTCAATTTAGTTGCATAATGTAAATAACACTTCAGGTAACTGATTCTACAATTAAAATCTAAGCTAATACGCAAAATTATGTAAAATGATCAAAACGCCCCTCGGGCCCACATCTCAGAATCGGGTGAAATTTACATTTTCAGAAACCTCGTACTCTCACGAGTCTATACATAAGAAGAACGCTGAAATCGGAGTCCAAATAACCCCTCAAATCCTCATTTAAAGGCCTCTTAAACTCAAGCCCTAATTACCTATTTTTCCAAAAACTTTCACCACTAATTAGGTCTTTAATCACAAAAAAATGAGTTATGAAGTCAAGGATGTTACCTCCAAGTGATTTCCCTTTGTTTTCCTCAAAAATCTCTCTTAAAAGCTTCAAACCCGGATAAAAATGGTGAAAGGATCCCTCAAATTTGCGAAGGCAACTATTTATATATTCTGCGCAGCGATTTCCGCATTTGCGGCCCTAGGACCGCATCTGCGGACACAACGTCACATCTGCGACTTTCATTAAAAATGCCAGCTTTCGCATATGTGGACCTCTAACCACAAGAGCGGTTCTGCTTCTGCGAGCCCTTCACTGCATCTACAGTTCCTAAGGAACTGACACAGAGCCGCTTCTGTGGCACCGCATCTGCGATCCCCAAACTGCAGATGTGAAAATACCAGAAGACCAGCTGCTGTAGCAACTTCAACTCCAAAATTTCCTCCGTTAACTATCCGAATTCATCCCGAGGCACCCGGGACCTCAACCAAAGGCATCAGCATATCCTAAAACATTATTCAAACTTGTACAAATCTTCAAAATGCTTCAAACAACATAAAACAACCAAAACACATCGGATTCAAGCCTAAGTTTCTAAAATCTTCCAAATTCCGTTTTCGATCAAAAAATCCAACCAAAACACGTCTGAATAACCTGAAATTTTTGCACACACATCCCAAATGACATAACGGAACTACTGCAACTCTCTGAGTTCCATTCCGACCCTCGGATCAAAATCTCAATATCGAATCGGAAACTTCCAAAATTCCACTTTCGGCATTTCAAGCCTAAATTAGTTACGGACCTCCAAAACACAATCCAAACATGCTTCTAACCGAAAATCACCCAACGAAGCTAACGGAACCATCAGATTTCCATTCCAAGGCCATCTTTACACTATTCCGACTACGGTCAACTTTCCAACACTTAAGCTCTCATTTAGGGACTAAGTGTCCCAAAACTCCCCGAAATTCAAAACCGAACATTCCGGTAAATCACATTAGCAGAAACAAACTTGGGAAAAGTAGTTAATAGGGGATGGGGGCGTTAATTATTAAGACAATCGGCCGAGTCGTCACACCTGCTTTAGGACATTGTCTAATAAAAGACCTTAACTGTGCTTGAGTCATGCTGCTTATGTGTTTGTTTGAGGAGGAAACTCTGAGCCTCTAATTGCTCCATTTATGTGTTGAATGTCCTAAATGTTTTTTACTGTCGCCTTAGAATTTTTGCCATTTAAAACCTTAGGGGTACGTCTAGAACTAACTATAGGTAGAGGTCTTAACTCCTTCCAAGACCACTAAGAAGGGACGGGTAGCAGCATGCAATAGAAATCGTTGACCAACACTCATTTTGCATGACCAATAAGGGGATGGGAAGGGTAGATATGGGATATGATGACTACGCGCTAATGTCACGTGTAGCCCCTCATTGAGGAGTGTTTACTGAACATTGTGTGGGGTGATCTAATCGAGGCCAACCCTGCACTACTATTGAGTAGCGAGAGAGGTCGAAGCAGTTTTTACCCGATGAGGTCGGGATCGATTTCCACAGGGAGCTAGATATTGGAGATGAGTGTCTATCTAAAGTGGAGTTGCGTATTTGTTCCAAATTACACTTCTAAACAATTTGGATTTTGATTTTACTTCTAATTGTATAATACTACGATGCTAAATTATGCTAAATAAAGCTAAGATTAGACTATTGAGAATTGATCAAATAGATAAAAGGCACTAGGGTAGTGACTTTCTCCTAGGTGGTTAATTAACGGATTCTTGAGTCTAAGGTTATTATGTCATATTTGGGAAGTATGATATAACCATTGCACGATTCTACTCACTCTACACCTCTCGGTGGTTCAAGTAATTTTGCCCTAATTGACTTTTTCAAGTCCAATTGGGTATGCAAATTTGTGCAAGCAGTTGAGGTTCAAGTTTGGTATTATTATCTCTAGGTTTAACACTTTATTTTGGGCGATCAATCTCTTGAGTGCGCCCCAATTCCTTGTTGGGCCAATTTCAGAGACTTAAATAACAACTAGTGTTTGCATTCACTAATTCAATAATTAAACATGAAATTAGTCCAAATATCAAACACCCATAGTCAATCAAGCCCTAAAACACAAGACCCACCAATTACCCACACTAGGGTTGAGCCACAACCCTAGCTTATGAGTCTAGCTTCTCATAATTAGAGAAGAAAACACGGCAATACATGAAGAACGGCTCATAATAATTAATTGTTAAATTAAACTTGAAGATTCAATGTTGAAATTAAGCTAAAATTACTCAAAATAGGTAAAAGAAATGAAGTCACGAGCGCAGCTCTGAGTACAAAAACTATCTGATGACCTAAAAATGGGAAAAGAAGCTATTTGTACTAAGTTGAAAATTCTAGACAAAAATACCCCTGTGGGGCTAGTGCGGACCGCACAAAATTGAGTGTGGTCTCACTAAGGCTCTAGGATCCAATAATCTGCTCTCTGAACTTGGGCAATGCGGACCGCACAAAATCGAGTGCGGCCGCGGTGGTTTCTAGTGCGGTCCGCATGAAATGGACCGTGGACCGTATTGGGCTTCATCCTCCAAAATGCCACCTCTCTGAACCTTGGCTCTGCGGACGGCACGAAATCGAGTGCAGCCGCGGTGAACCTAATGCGGACCGTACAATATCCTTTGTGGCCGCATTGCCTTATGGCCTGAAAAGCAACCTCTCTGAACTTCACTTTTGCGAACCGCACAGAATGGTGTGCGACTGCATTGGCCCTGTTTTGACTGAGCTTTGTCTTGTCTTGGTACTTGTGCAAGTTTCACTCCTTTTTGAGCTGGTTTTTGATACCTTGTCACCTTGTTGATCAAACTTGCAATCAAGCACAACTTCTGAGCCTTTGGGACTATTTTGTACACATTTCTAATCAAAACTTAAGCAAGAAAGAGTGTAAAATGCATCACATTCCCTAGTTATCAACTCCCCCAAACTTAAGATTTTGCTTTTCCTCAAGCAAACAAAATAAGACCCACCCCTTAAGAGAAAATCCATTAAAATTCAACTGTCCTAAAGTGACCTCATCTAGCATCAATTGGGACTAACAATTGCCCTCAATACAAATGATTCATTAACAACATTCACTCTTTTAAACACCATAGATTTAGTGTGATACAAGAGCATCAAGAGTTGACTTAACACATCAAAGAAACCCTTTCTATTACTTTGGTCATTGTGGAACCCAAACTCACATATCCTCAACTCTCCCTAAGCAAACCTCACTTTTAAGATAGTGTCACTCAGAACGAGGTTAATGGAAATACACTCTTCTCTCTCAAGGAAAAGTCACAAGTCTGGCTCTAAGTACCATATACTTACCCCTTATGTGAGTCACCACTAATGTAATCTTCATTCAACTTGAGATCATATAGGGCTTTTGTGGAGACATAGTGAGTCTTATGGTTCAGGGTAGGAAATGTTTGGTCTAAGTAGGTTCCATCTTCCCTTAAGCACTTCTTTTGCTTCATTTTGGCACACATTCACTTGACTTTTTAAGTCATTTTACTTCTTTATAGGGGGTTAGGGAGACAAACTGTCACTCTTTCTTGTTCATTTCAAATCTTTGCTTCTTCTAAACTTTCCACACCTTTCATTCTTTGCTTTTCTTGAATCCCTTTTATTCATTTCTACATTGAACATTCTTTTTGTCTTTTTTCTTTCTTTTTCATTGTCTTCCCTTTTCTTCATTTTGTGCCTTTTTATCACTTTGTTGCAATCCTCGTCTCTCCCCCATAAACTTATACTTTTTCCATGTGTTAAGGAAAGATAGGGTGCCAAGAGATGGTATCTTTTAGAACGGGTAAAGGCTTGTATTATGGTTCTTGAAGGAAAAAGGTCTAAGGCTCAAAAGGGTTGACTAGGGATTTTATCATTGGTAGGATATGGAAGTGTTCAAGCTATTATTTAGATCAAGGAGAGCCTATAATCATGTCTCAAGTCAAATTTCAATTAGGATTTTGCCTAGACAAACATTCAGGGTAAGTTCTAGACCAATGGCTCGGGACTTGGACCACACAAGCTATGGTATCGCTAAAGACATAGAGTCGGGGGCCCACAATGACCTCAAATAAGATTTGAGCACACAATGGTCCCGAAAAACCACTTGATGATTATTGGTCAATACAAGAGTCTTAAGGTCACGACTTTCACCATCCTATACTCAACAATTTATTTTTGACCATGAGATCAAAGGCAAATGTGCTAGGCCCAAGTTAAGCTTTGCTTGAGGTACCCTTACTACTAACTACTAAAAATCAAAAAGAAAAACAAACTCAAACCCTTAAGAAGGTTTTCACGCCATCCATCATTGGGAAGAGCCACCCGGTTCACACAAATTCCACATTTGGAAAGAACCGTGGCATTAAGAAAACCAAAGGCCTATTGCAAAAGTTCAAAACAAGAAAACGAACATAAATAAGAAGCTAAGCAAGGAAAAATGTGGAAAGTAGAATGAATATGTACAAGAGGGGATTTAATCGAATATACAATAGGGTAGATGAATATATACAATGTAACATAACTTTTATATACAGACCCAAAATAAGAAGTACGAAAAATGTAATGAAGTGCTGAAATTACATACATACCAAAGATGAAAAAAAGAAAGAAAGAAATCATAAAATCTGTCAAATATATACAATCATCCAAATCAATCAAAGTAGGGCTTACCCCCTCAAATGAAAGCTGACATTGTCCTCAATGCCAACTAAGCAAAATAAGCACCAAAAATAGAGGAAAGAGGATACAGAAACTCCCTATGGGCCGTCTGTCAGCATGGGATCCTGAGTGGTCCCTGGGTCCTCAATATGCTCGGGAACCTGAGGTTGGCTCCCTATGACCTGTGGCTCTGCTGTTGGGACATGGACCTAGACAGGCTCCTGGGCTGCATCCTGTAGCTGACTGGAGGAAGTCATCGGTGGGTCTGCCAACTGGATAACTACATCATCTGAACTAGGAATCATCCTCTTCATCTTGGGAGGCCTCTGGGACTGCTCTGACTGGGGATGGGTTGTTGGCACAGGGTCCTGTAGTAGCAAATCTAAAGGTAGGTGATCTGCCTTCAATCTCTCCACCTCGACCCTCAACTCCTTCACAGACTCTTTGGAAGCCCTAGTCTTCCTCATCTTCTTGGTCTCCCTAGCAAGCTCCTTGAGAGCCTTTCCATGTGAATCAACAGTGTCCGAGAGCAATTTTTAGTTCTCAAGGATCTTCTTCTGGTTGTCCAGAAGATCCTTGAGAGCGTCCTCAATAGACTGTGGGACCTGTGGAGGCAGAGGTGCCGACTGAGCTGCCATGGTAGAAGATAATACAAACAGCTTAGAAGTAGCTATCTACATCCAGTTGTTGATGCTAGTGAGGGCTTGGCTCAGATGGTGGGCAGTCAATGGATAGACAGTGGTGGATGGAATCTCTGGATCAATGGAGATGGATGGACCTGGGGCTATATCTGCTGCAGTGGGAGGAGGTTGTGGAGTAGTCACTACTACTACTGGCTCTTCAGACTGGCTAGTTGAGGTAGTGGATTTTCCTTTGAAGTGCTTGCTCTTAGGGTTGTCATCACCCTGTAGGCTATACCACGAGAAGGGTGCCTTTGCCTTTACCTTCACGTCAAATTTCCTCATCTCCACATTGAGGTCCTCAAAATACATCATTAGGAAGTTGGGGAATGGGTAGGACCTATCACCCTCATCTACCACCTGTGAAATGACCCGGGACATCACATTCTCAATATTGATTGGGTACCCTGCCATGATAGATGCTACTAAGATCGCCCGGTGAATTGGGAGTGAGTTGTCATGGGTGGTAGGATCTTGCCTGCTGCACACGAATGTCTCCCACCCCTTAGCTTTGAAATTCAATGTCCTCTTCAATATCTTCACCCCTACATACAACCACTCCGGGGTGGTACCTGGGATTGCCAAGTACTCCGCTAACTACGAGCAGGCTTCTTCACCCAACTTCATCTTCTGCAAGTATAGGGACTCATCCTCCTCTGCAAACCCCAAGTAGTTATTGATGGACTTGCCATCGAATTTCACTTCAAGTTCCGCACCTTTGTGACTTTGGTGCCCTTTTTTATGTGGGCCACATTGGTGTAGAATTCTTTCACAAGATGTTCATTTGTGTCCCCCACATGGTCAATGAAAAAGTTCCATTCCGTTCTGTCTGTTACTTGCCTCAACATATTTGGGTTGTGAGGCATAAGATCCCGGGTGACTATTTTCTCTCAGGTATCAATTTCTTCTCGGGCCACCACTCTCTGAATTTGTGGGAGGCCACCACACTCACAAATCGGTCCTCACATGCCTCCGGGTTCCTAGTCCGCTCAACCCCAACAACTTGGGGATCACCCCCTTGAGCTTCTTCCCCCTCTTCCGGTACTGCATCCTCTCCGGATAATGAAGTTGTGGGAGAGGTGGAGTACCCATCTCCACTACCTTCAGCTGAGACCTTAGACGACTCAGAAGATACATGAACTGAAGCTTGGGCAGTGGGCCATGCTGGGGGTATATCTCTCAGTCTGTTTCTCTCCGGCCAGTCAGGAATGAACTTTGGCACGGAGTTTGATGATGCCTCCCGGGAGGGCTCGTACTCACTCCCCGACTGATCAATAGCCCTATCAGCAGCTCTGATGATTTTCCTTGTGTTCTTTATGTTTTGACGGACTTGTGGGGTCAGTCTTATCATGTTCTTGCCTTTACCACCCCGGGAGGACTCTCCCCTGCTCGATTGTTTACCATATTTGCCTCGTGATTTCAGCATTGTCTGCAAACAACATTCATGAGACTTTGTTAGTATCCAGAAAAACAATGAAGTTCACAGTTGCAGAAAAGAACATGTTCCAGACAGTATCAATTATTACAGAGTGTGGACAGCACAAAACATAGTGCGGCTGCAAAGAGGCCATTGCGGTCCACACAGAGGTGGGGTTCAGACTACCCACTCTCTAAATATATGCACCACGGACCTCACAAAATGTAATGCGGTTGCGGTCCTCCATTGATCAGCTTGCAGGACTTTGACACTACGGTCCACACAAAATGCCATTGCGGACCGCATAAAGGCACCGCGGTCCGCACTGAACACCCATCAACAATACCAACCTAGGGTTTAAGTGTTGATCAATTTTAGTCCAATTTTTCACTTAATGATGAGTCCCTAGGTGTTGGTTCAGTGTTCTAACTACCTAAACTAACTTTAAACAAAAATTACCCAACCTAAGCTACACTATTGAAAGAAAAACGGGTACGGAAGTAAGAAGAAGCAAGAAAAAAAACAAAAATTAAAAGAAAATACAAAATTAAACAAATGAAATGGTATTAAAGTACCAGAAATGAGATGCTAAGATGATGAACAAGCCTTAGCAGTCAGTCACGTGCAATAAGTGGAGTTGAACAGTGATTTTTAAAGCTTTGAGAGTAAAAGGATCGAAAAGTTTAAAATGAGGGTCTCAGGTCCTATTTATAGAAAAAGGTCCTGGGGCCCAGCTCACATACCCACCGCGGACCGCACAAAATGGCACCGCAGTCCGCATTGCTCAAAAATATAGGGCTCAGACAAGACAACCACTGCGGTTCACACAAAATGCAATGTGGCCGCAGTGGACCACCACGGACCACACAAAATGCAATGCGGCCACGGTGGTAAACTTCAGAGAACCACCACTTTTGTCAATTCATCAGTGCGGTCCGCATTGATTTCTTGCCCCCGCACTGAGGTCTTTGCGGCCGTACAAAATGGCAGTGCGGTCCACATTGACAATCTTTAGAGAGTAGTCATTTTTCAACTTTTTCCTGCACTACATCAGCACAATCCTACAGTATCTCGCAACCAGTCAGTCCAAAAATAAATCCTACACTACAATGAAAATCAAAGAAAAACAAGAAAAAAAGCCCATGGGTTGCCTCCCAAGAAGCGCCTGATTTAACGTCGCAGCACGACGCATGTTACCATCAATTCACGTGAGATGAAGAAGTGCCACCACATGGTTGTCATCAATTTTGCCAAGATAGTGCTTTACCCGGTACCCGTTAACTCTGAAGACCTCTCCATTTTTTTTTCAAATCAAGGGCACCAAAAGGAGTCACAAGCACTACTCCAAAGGGTCCACTCCATTTTGACTTAAGCTTTCCCAGAAACAGACGTAACCGAGAATTGAACAAGAGAACCAAATCACCCACTTTAAACTCCTTTCCACGAGCATATTTATCATGAAGGTACTTCATCTTGTCCTTATACAAGAACAAACTAGAATAGGCATGAAATCAGAATTCATCAAGTACATTAAGCTGCTCCACATGAAGATTGGCTGCAACATCCCATTCAAGATTTAGCTTCCTCAAAGCCCACATGGCCTTGTGCTCTAACTCAACCGGTAGATGGCAAGATTTCCCAAACACCAACCGATATAGAGACATACCAATCAGAGTCTTGTAAGCAGTCCTATAAGCCCATAGAGCGTCATCCAACTTCTTTGACCAATCGGTCCTATTAGCATTGACCGTCTTTGACAATATGCTCTTAATTTCCCTGTTGGAGACTTCCACTTGACCACTTGCTTGAGGATGATAGGGGGTAGAAACTTTGTGATTGACACTATATTTTGAAAGTAAGGAATCAAAAGCTCTATTACAAAAATGAAACCCACCATCACTTATAATCGCACGAGGAGTGCCAAACCTTGTGAAAATGCTCTTCTTGAGAAATGCAACAACACTCCGAGCTTCATTGTTAGGTAAAGCTACGGCTTCAACCCAATTCGAAACATAGTCAACCGCCACAAAAATGTATGTGTTCCCAGAAGAGCTAACAAATGAGCCCATGAAATCAATGCCCCATACATCAAAGATATCCACTTCAAGAATGGTATTGAGAGACATCTCATCTTTCTTCGAAATTCCACCCGCTCTTTGGCATTTGTCGCATCTCTTCACAAAATCACCCGCATCTTTGAACAACATTGGCCAATAAAACGTACAACTAAGAACTTACAAGGCGGTCCTCACCCCACCGTGATGACCACCATAGGGTGAGGAATGACAAGCCTCTAAGATACTCAATTGTTCCTCCTCTGGGACACACCTTCGGATCACACCATCTGTGCAAATCTTGAACAAGTACGGCTTATCCCAATAGAAATCCAAACTATCCCATTTGATCTTCTTCCTTTGGTTAGAAAAGAGCTCACTCGGGATTATACCAGTCACGAGGAAATTAGCAACGTCCACAAACCATGGCATACCATTCACCGACATCAAAAGCAATTGTTCGTCGGGAAATGAATCATTGATCTCTAGGCCATCACGAGGCCTCCCTTCCTTCTCCAAGTGGGACAAGTGGTCCGCCACTTGGTTTTCACTACCCTTCCGGTCCACAATCTCCAAATCAAACTCTTGAAGTAACAAGACCCATCACATCAGTTTAGCTGTGGAATTCTTCTTCGTCATCAAGTACCGGAGTGCAGCATGACCAGTATGAATTATGACCTTGGAAACCATGAGATACGGCCGGAATTTTTCCATCGCGAACACAATAGCCGAAAGTTCTTTCATAATCACCGTGTAGTTCACTTGAGCGTCATTCATTGTCTTGCTCGCATAGTACACCGAATGAAACATTTTGTTCACTCTTTGACCCAGAACCGCTCCAACGCAACATCGATCGCATCACACATGAGCTCAAAGGGTAAGCTCTAATTAGGTACGGTAATGACAGGAGTGGTGGTCAATTTATGCTTGAGAAGTTCAAAGGCTTGCATACATTTATCATCGAACACAAACTTGACATCTTTTTCCAATAACTTGCATAGGGGATTCACTACCTTTGAAAAGTCTTTAATAAATCTCCGGTAGAACCCCGCATACCCAAGGAAACTTCTAACTCCCTTGACAGAGATAGGGGAGGGAGCTGTAAGGCCCCAAAAAATTTCGCTAAGTAATTTAGGTGGGAATCAATTTGATTTTGTAAATAAGTGTATAAGTTTATGGTAAGAAATTTGGGGTCCAAGGAAGGGACTAAGTCTAAGTCAAACGGGAAAATTTTGTAATAGGCTAAGATTCCAAATGAGTTTGCACTAGTCCAAAGGTCTTTGAATCTAGTTTCCAACGCTTCAAACCGTTCATCATTCGGACACTCCTACCAGAAGTTATGACCAAATTACCAAAGTAGCGCAGAATTTTGTACTACCGTGCCGCCCCATGCGGCGCACGCACGCCGCGCATGTAGGAATTCCAGAATGGTCCGAAATTTCAATTCCAGACATATTTTGAACAACGCCCCGCACCCCACGGCGCCCCACGCAATTCGGCTGTACAAAAACTGGTTTTTAAGACCCAAACTCCATTTCATTTAACTCGACTGAGGTTCATTTTTGGGAAAATTTCTGGTGTTCTAGAGAGAAGGGAGAGCGATTCTAGAGAGAGGAAAGGGTAAAACTAAAGATTTCACTACTCTTCCTGGAATCACACCTTGAAATTGCATCAAAGGATTGCTAAGGCTTCAAAGAGGTAAGAATTTCTTTCGCTAATTCTTCAATTTCGAAATCTAACTAGAAATGGGTAATTAGTAAGATGAGTCTTGGATGTGAGAGTATTAGTTATTCATGAATGTACAAATTAGTTTTGTGGAAAGATTGTTGAACATAAACAAGTAAAGATTGGGTTGGAAAATGAAGGAAATCTTGTAAAAGAGATTTGAAATCAAGATGCTTAACTAGTATTTGATAAAATGCTCAAATGAGCTGAAACCATGAATACCTTCCTAATTTGTGTTCAATTTTGTTATGTCTCAAAGTAGATTGGGATTGCTAGAATTTCCGGAACGTCGTAGTAACTTAAGGAAAAGCTTAAACAAGGTATGTATGGCGAAAAACCCCTCTTCTTAGAAATTGAGCTCCCATGGTGTCCTCGCATATGTTGTAAGTCCGGAATGTGATTTATGTAGTATTCATTATTTCAAAGGATTTGGTGTTGCAAGAATATATGTGAGGTTTTGTTCGTTATGGTTTAATATGCTATTCCTGGTAAATTGGGGGATATGTGAAGAATGTGAAGTATATGCTAAATTGCCTAGATTTCAAGTCAAGTTTAAATTGAGATTGTTATGCCAAACTATGTGAAATCCTCTATGGGTAAAGATGTTTGAAATAAATCAAATGAATTTGGGAAATAGAGTATGGCCAACGTGCCGAGAACTTGAATTATAATTGTGCCTAGTGATGCCTATGACATGAGAAAATATGAAATGAGCCTTGACTCTACTTTCCCTAAATAACTTCAATAATAAAATGCCCTAAAGGCTTTGTACACAATTTATGCCCATAAGTGGTTGTTCAAGATAATGTTTTTATCTTATAAGTACATCCAATGTGATCCGAGTTGTTAAATACTTCGATGTTGAAATTGTATATTGTCGTGATTGGAAAAGAGTAATTCAAGAATAATTGGTGTAATTGCTTGTTTATGTCTTTGATGTGTGTTTGTGGTTTGGTGTGTCCCTCCTTTTTGGAAGAATCTTTTGTGTTTAAAGTTCCATTGCTAATGAACTTGAGGTGTATGATTTCTGAAATATTGTATATGCCCACGATTCATGATTCCTCTCATGTGTACTTGACATCTTGGAGTGAATGGCTTGTTGTTAAAATTGATATTGATGTGAAATGTGAGGAAAAATAGCTCGAATTATGAAATGCGACCTAGTTCCAAGCATGATGTGATAATTGTGGCTCCAAGTGCTGATGAACTAATATATGTGAAACAAAAATTGAAGTGAGATTATGAATGGAAACGGATAACGTCTTGGTAAGACGACTTAGCCGATCGGGCCGTGATCGGACACCATGCTACACACATGGTGGTATTGTACTAATATTGAAATCAGAAAGTGAGAATAAAATTGTGATTAAGGTAACGTCTTGGTAAGATGGCTTAGCCAATCGGGCCGTGATCGGACGCCATGATACATGGTGGTAATGTGTTGATATTGAACCCGAAAAGTGACAATGAAATAATGTATGAGGTATATGTTTCAAATGAGGCAGCTTAGCCAATCGGGTCGTGATCGGATGCCATGATATATACACATGGTGGTAATGGATTGATGATTGAAATTGAAAAGTGTGAATAAAATAATGGTAACGTCTCCGGGAGACGGCTTAGCCGATCGGGCCATGATCGGACTCCGTTCAAAGAAGCAGTGGCAAAGTGGATAATGATGCAACATTGTGGGATGCTCTAATATAAAATTTCAGAAACTATGTGAAAATCATGTGAACCTCCTTATATTGTTGACATGGTGCTTATTTGAAACTTTGTTGTCTTTATGATTTCCTCTTTATTCTTGTATGAAAGTTCTTTCTAACTAGATGGTGTTTAGTTATACATACTAGTGCTATTCGATGGCACTGACGTCCCTTTTGCCGGGGGAGCTACGTCTTTAAATGGAAGTAGGTGTTTCTATAGCAGGCAGTGTTGGTCCCAGCTAGTGCAGCATCATCCTTTCAGCTGACTTGGTGAGCCCCACTTCATTTTGCGGTCATGTTTCACCCGTTCATCATGTACTTTGTATTTGAGGTATAGTCGGAGCCTTGTTACCGGCATTTTCATATTATATTACTCTTCAGTTGTGTTTAGCGGCTCCGTAGATAGGTTGTGGGTAGTGTCGAGTATTGGAATTAAAGTAGAAATATTGATGTTTGGCAAAGATTTATAAAACTTGTAATATTTTGATAATTATGATTTAAGCTGCTAATGGAAATGAAATAGAAGTTGTTAATAAAATACTTACTAAGTATGATTAATGGAGTCCATCTCCTATTTATTCATGAATTAGTTTAGGTAGAATGAAACCTAACAGGCTTGCTCAGTCGGGTTTACTCGGTTGAGCGCCGGTCGCGCTTCTCAGATTTTAGGGCGTGACAAACTTGGTATCAGAGCCTAAGGTTTTAAAGTGTCCTAGTATGTCTCAGAGTCGTGTCTAGTAGAGTCCTTCTTATCGGTGTGTTGTCGACCACATCTATAAGTTGGAGGCTATTCGGACATTTAGGAATTTCACCCTTCTTTGATACTCCAGATCGTGCGGTAGAACCCAAGATAGGGAGCTAATTTCCTTGCTATGTCTTATTCTCTAGATGAGTAATCTTGATACCTTAATCCACGAGTTTGAATCATTAAGGAGGGAATTACCCCACCATTGAATTTGAGGGAGATTGCCCAAGCGTTAGTTAGGAGAATGTATCAAGCCACAGAGGGATTGGTAGAACTTGGTGCTAAGGGGAGTACCCTTGTTCCTATTAATGTCTCTGCACCACCAGATCATGTAGTATATCAGTATGTTACCTATGTACGTTAGGGATGTGGTGTCAAGGGGTATCGATTAAGCTATTTCCCTACCAACCTAAAGTCATTAAGTGAGTCAAATTAAAATTTCTACTCGTTGTATATGTGCATCCATATTGAAGAATTCTCATAAACATGGTCTTAACAGGGTGTTGAATAACAAAACATTGCATGTATCGACTTTTTGAACGAGATGCATTATTCGTGAATCCACTCTATTACAAATCCTCTTATTTACATTCTTGTGGAATTAAGTTCTATAATTATGTTCTTGAATGGAGTTATGACTCTAGGATTAATACTTCCCACTTGCTTTTCCTAAATTCTTAACAAGGGACTATACCTGATGAATTTCTTACAGAATATTTTATCTAAATGGACAACATCTGCTCACTTGTGCCTATGCATGCACTGTCATAAAGTTTACCTATGTGGTGTCAAGTTCCATGTAAAGCATCCCAGTGTTGCGATCCTTCTCGAGTCACTCTTTTGCTTATTGGTGTATATGGCTTCTATGGTCTAAACAGTCACTCTACTCTCTTTCGAGTATTATCACGAAACCTTCTCACTATCAAGTAACATGAGAGCATGCATCATCACCTATCATATGAGTGCATGTCAATCAAAATGGTCACTGTGTGCATAAAGTCTCTCTGAAAATTGAGATCCTCACATCTCCATCATAGGAAGATCATGTTTCGCCATCGTAGTATAACTTTCGTGTCCACTTGGGACATCCCGTAGCAAGTAGTTCACTTGGTTCCTAGTATTGTGGTCGCCCATGATGTGGTCTTGTATTGCAGATTGGGAGTTAGTATAGCAGAAGCATGTCCATCTCATAACAAATGATTATTTTCTCTTTATACCTCCACAACGTGTTAATTGTATTCCCTAGTTAGTGAATTCATTGTGCTAGTTTCCCAACATTTGTTCGATAACCACGAGAGAACATGACCTCCTATGTGTCACTATGACACTTCCTCTCTCAAGTCAAAATCCATGGAAAATTCATCATGAACATCTGCAAACCTTCCATGATTATTTTGTACTGGCTCATTGTGTTTGGTTGTCTTTACACCCTCAACTTTTAGGAGAATTTACTATGTCAATATCATGTGCGGGGATTTTTCTACCCTTGGTATTCCACCTCCCCGGGTGGGTAGGAGTGTTATTTGTCTTTCTCCCCGGAGCATCATGTTAACTATTAGAATCCCTCTAACCAATACATGATTTCGTCCCAATATTAAGATGTCCTAGCTATGTGGTTTCACTCGTGAAAGGTTGAGATTAGATGCCTTCAGATTTTTTTGCACATATCATGAGCATATTGATTTGGAAGATAAGTTGTCGTATCTTCAGTTCTCTCATATAGGATCAATTATCAGGAAGGGTTAAGCTGTTTGAAATATGATAATCTCATAAGTGTTCAACTTCTTTTCATCCTCATGGTCTTGTGGCATAGATTCCTTGTGTCAGTTAACGTTAGGAGTGTAATTCAACATCATGTATTTTGAAACCCATATCGCATTCAAGGTTCCAGGGTATTCTCATTCTTGATAAACGGATTTTCCCTACACTCCAGAAGACGACTGGTTCATGTACTTGAATATTCCTCCTTAATGGTTCATATTGCCAATGTACGAGTTACCCATATGCCTTATGTGTCTAATAATTGATGTCGTCACAATGATTAACCATGTCAGTATTGTTAGTAGTAATCTTTGTGTCACTTAGCATATAACCTCATGAAATACTCTGCTCAACGCATAAATGGATTCCTGAATAATTCCAGCTTGATCTCAAACTCTGTTGTTCCTTATTGTATTAAATCCATTGGGTATTGAAGGTTCGAAAAAAAGTCAAAGAGGAAGCTTCACAGTGTTATAACATATATTCGATAGGTAATTTTATGGTCCGTTTATAATAGCACATCTTAGAGTAATTGTTGAAGGTCGTCAACGGTTTAGCGTGGGTGCTCGCGTGGAGATTTAGAGTTTAGGAATGTGAATGGGTTATTCTCAATATTTTCCCTCTAAAGATGTTATGTGAATTGATAATGAAGGTGGAATAAGTGTAGTTCACATTAGGCCATTTTATGAGTATGATGTTTCCCCGTCATTGTTCTTCATGTATTCAGTGTTTTCATATGTCTATGTCTAAGAAGGTAGTTGGAAATCCCTTATGCATCATTTTGGTGGAAATTACTGAAGGTGGAGGTAATGGGTAGTTGGCCTATGAAGGGTCTTTACTTGTCATCCTTGTTAGGTAAGTTTGGGAGCTGGTGAATGCTTCCGTGAATGTGTTCTGGCGGAGTCTGTAGGTATAAGAGGCCACATTGAAGGCCGAGAGTGTTGTGGAATAAAATATGTTCTCTTGATTGTATAGCAGTTGGTTTCGATTTGAAAGGTACCTTATAGGTATTATGATCTAAAAATGTGTAGTCCATATTCAGGAGTCATTATGATAATGTAGTTCTTGTGATGCTGAGAATTAGTGTTATGAGTATATACATTGTGGTACTTTGTCAAGTTATGAATGAGTTTTTAGGTTGGTTTTGGGTGATTCACTGACAGGTGGATAGGCCTAGTTACAAAGGAGATGCTTCCGAAATTTCTGAAGAATTTGGGAGTTATTCAATATTTAAGGGCTTGAGGTAATATTGAAAAGAGATATGTTATGTTAGGTAATTGGGTCAGGCTCTACCTCTCATTCGAGGACGAATGATCCTAAGCGGGGGAGAATGTAAGGCCCCGGAAAATTTCGCTAAGTAATTTAAGATTGCAAGGTGCTACGTAGGCTATTATAATATTTTATATTCTATTAACATGGTGGGCATAAATTGGATTTGGTAAATAAGTGTACAAGTCTTATGGTAAATAATTTGGGGTCCAAGGAAGGGCCTAAGTCTAAGTCAAACGGGAAAATTTCGTTATAGGCTAAGATTCCAAATGAGTTTGCACTAGTTCATACTTTGAACAAGCATATCTAAGTATGTATAAGGTATTATGTGATTAATAAACTACCAAATGAAAGGTCTTTGAGTCTAGTTTCCAACGCTTCAAACCGTTCATCATTCGGACACGCCTACCAAAAGTTATGACCAAATTACCAAAGTAGCGCAGAATTTTGTACTACCGCGCCGCCCCATGCGACGCACGGCACGCCGCGCCTGAAGGAACTCCAGAATGGTCCAAAATTTCAATTCCAGACATATTTTGAACAGACGCCCCACACCCCACGGCGCCCCACACATTGCGGCTGTACAAAAACTGGTTTTTAAGACCTGAACTCCATTTCATTTAACTCGACTGAGGTTCATTTTTGGGAAAATTTCTGGTGTTCTAGAGAGAAGGGAGAGCGATTCTAGAGAGAGGAAAGGGGAAAACTAAAGATTTCACTACTCTTCCTGGAATCACACCTTGAAATTGCATCAAAGGGTTGCTAAGGCTTCAAAGAGGTAAGAATTTCTTTCGCTAATTCTTCAATTTCGAAATCTAACTAGAAATGGGTAATTAGTAAGATGATTCTTGGATGTGAGAGTATTAGTTATTCATGAATGTACAAATTAGTTTTGTGGAAAGATTGTTGAACATAAAAAAGTAAAGATTGGGTTGGGAAATGAAGGAAATCTTGTAAAAGAGATTTGAAATCAAGATGCTTAACTAGTATTTGATAAAATGCTCAAATGAGCTGAAACCATGAATACCTTCCTAATTTGTGTTCAATTTTGTTATGTCTCAAAGTATATTGGGATTGCTAGAATTTCCGGAACGTCGTAGTAACTTAAGGAAAAGCTTAAACAAGGTATGTATGGCTAAAACCCCCTCTTCTTAGAAATTGAGCTCCCATGGTGTCCTCGCATATGTTGTAAGTCCAGAATGTGATTTATGTAGTATTCATTATTTCAAAGGATTTGGTGTTGCAAGAATATATGTGAAAGATGTACCTCAATGTGTTCAATATGCTATTCCTGGTAAATTGGGGGATATGTGAAGAATGTGAAGTATATGCTAAATTGCCTAGATTTCAAGTCAAGTTTAAATTGAGATTGTTATGCCAAACTATGTGAAATCCTCTATGGGTAAAGATGTTTGAAATAAATCAAATGAATTTGGGAAATAGAGTATGGCCAACGTGCCGAGAACTTGAATTATAATTGTGCCTAGTGATGCCTATGACATGAGAAAATATGAAATGAGCCTTGACTCTACTTTCCCTAAATAACTTCAATAATAAAATGCCCTAAAGGCTTTGTACACAATTTATGCCCATAAGTGGTTGTTCGAGATAATGTTTTTATCTTATAAGTACATCCAATGTGATCCGAGTTGTTAAATACTTCGATGTTGAAATTGTATATTGTCGTGATTGGAAAAGAGTAATTCAAGAATAATTGGTGTAATTGCTTGTTTATGCCTTTGATGTGTGTTTGTGGTTTGGTGTGTCCCCCCTTTTTGGAAGAATCTTTTGTGTTTAAAGTTCCATTGCTAATGAACTTGAGGTGTATGATTTTTGAAATATTGTATATGCCCACGATTCATGATTCCTCTCATGTGTACTTGACATCTTGGAGTGAATGGCTTGTTGTTAAAATTGATATTGATGTGAAATGTGAGGAAAAATAGCTCGAATTATGAAATGCGGCCTAGTGCCAAGCATGATGTGATAATTGTGGCTCCAAGTGCTGATGAACTAATATATGTGAAACAAAAATTGAAGTGAGATTATGAATGGAAAAGGATAACGTCTTGGTAAGACGACTTAGCCGATCGGGCCGTGATCGGACACCATGCTACACACGTGGTGGTATTGTACTAATATTGAAATCGGAAAGTGAGAATGAAATTGTGATTAAGGTAACGTCTTGGTAAGATGGCTTAGCCAATCGGGCCGTGATCGGACGCCATGATACATACATGGTGGTAATGTGTTGATATTGAACCCGAAAGTGACAATGAAATAATGTATGAGGTATATGTTTCAAATGAGGCAGCTTAGCCAATCGGGTCGTGATCGGATGCCATGATATATACACATGGTGGTAATGGATTGATGATTGAAATTGAAAAGTGTGAATAAAATAATGGTAACGTCTCCGGGAGACGGCTTAGCCGATCGGGCCATGATCGGACTCCGTTCAATGAAGCAGTGGCAAAGTGGATAATGATGCAACAGCGTGGGATGCTCTAATATAAAATTTCAGAAACTATGTGAAAATCATGTGAACCTCCTTATATTGTTGACATGGTGCTTATTTGAAACTTTGTTGTCTTTATGATTTCCTCTTTATTCTTGTATGAAAGTTCTTTCTAACTAGATGGTATTTAGTTATACATACTAGTGCTATTCGATGACACTAACGTCTCTTTTCTGGGGGCGCTACATCTTTAAATGGAAGTAGGTGTTTCTATAGCAGGCAGTGTTGGTCGTAGCTAGTGCCGCATCATCCTTTCAGCTGACTTGGTGAGCCCCATTTCGTTTCGGGGTCATGTTTCATCCGTTCATCATGTACTTTGTATTTGAGGTATAGCCGAAGCCTTGTTGCCGGCATTTTCATATTACATTACTCTTTAGTTATGTTTAGAGGCTCCGTAGACAGGTTGTGGGTAGTGTCGGGTATTGGAATTAAAGTAGAAATATTGATATTTGGCAAAGATTTATAAAACTTGTAATATTTTGATAATTATGATTTAAGCTGCTAATGGAAATGAAATGGAAGTTTTTAATGAAATACTTACTAGGTATGATTATTGGATTCCATCTCCTATTTATTCATAAATTAGTTTGGGTAGAATGAAACCTAACAGGCTTGCTCAGTCGGGTTTACTCGGTTGAGCACCGGTCGCGCTCCTCGGATTTTGGGGCGTGACAGGAGCCTTGAAATCACATCAATTTTTGCTTTGTTCACCTCAATACCATGCTTTGAAATTTTATGCCCAAGAACTATGCCCTCTTCCACCATAAAATGGCATTTCTCCCAATTGAGAACAAGATTAGTTTCTACACAACGGGCCAAAACTCTATCAAGATTTTTCAAACACTCATCAAATGAATCACCCACAACACTGAAGTCATCCATGAACACCTCCAAAATATCTTCTACTATATCGATGAAAATAGCCATCATACACTATTGAAATGTAACCGGTGCATTACACAACCCAAAAGGCATCCGAGAAAAGGCAAAGGTGCCATATGGACAAGTGAATGTGGTCTTCTCCTAATCTTACGGAGCAATCAAGATTTGTTTGTATCCAGAATACCCATCCAAGAAACAGTAGAAGGCACGCCCAGCAAGTCGGTCTAACATCTGATCAAGAAAAGGCAATGGAAAGTGATCCTTGCGGGTCACTTTATTCAGCTTGAGGTAGTCCATGCATACCCTCCAACCGGTGACGGTTCTAGTAGGAATCAACTCATTTTGTGAATTTGCAACCACGGTCATGCCACCCTTCTTCGGTACACATTGCACCGGTGAAATCCAAGAGCTATTAGAGATGGGGTATACAACCCCGGCATCCAACCACTTGATCACCTCCTTTTTCACAACTTCTTGCATTGCTTCGTTCAACCTTCTTTGATGCTCCAAGGAGGGCTTTGCATCATCTTCTAGAATAATCTTATGCATACAGAATGCGGGGCTTATCTCCCAAATATTAGCTAAAGTCCATCCAATTGCCTTTTTCCGCTTTTGAAGCCCCACCAATGTGGCATCAACCTGCATGTTAGTAAGATAAGAGGAAAGAATAACTAGCAAAGTAGAACTTGGGCCTAAGAACTCATATCTGAGGTGTGGAGGCAACGACTTCAACTCCAACACCGGAGATTCCTCAATTGAAGGCTTTGTTGGTGGAGTCTTCCTATTCTCGAGATCCAAAACGAGTATTCTAGGCTCATAAGAGTACGAGCCCATTCCATGTAAAGCATTCACACACTCTACCCGGCTTGCATCCTCATTGACATCAAGATTCAACAATACGGTCTTAAGATGGTCCTCCACATTGATCATTGCACTAGTATCATCAACTATCACTGCTGTGACAAGGTCCACAAAAGAGCACACCTCGGTACTGTTGGGCTGCTTCATTGACTTGCACACATGAAAGACCATTTTTCATCACCCACCCAGAAGGTGAGTTCCCCTGCTTCCACATCAACTAAGTCTTTCCCTGTAGCAAGGAAAGGTCTCCCCAATATGATTGAAACTTCATAATCCACCTACAATCCAAGATCACAAAATCAGCTGGCAGGATAAATTTATCCACCCGGACAAGGAAATCATCAATAATACCCAATGGTCTTTTTATCGTTATATCCGCCATTTGCAATCTCATGAAATTCGGCCTTGGTTGCCCAATACCCAAATTCTTGAAAACTGAGTAGGGCATCAAATTGATACTAGCCCCTAAATCACATAGAGCCTTAGCAAAGTCCGCACTCCCAATGGTGCAAGGAATGGTGAAAGCATCGGGATCTTCAAGCTTTGGGGCCATTGAATGAACTATAGCACTAACTTGGTGAGTCATATTTATAGTTTCACAATCCATTGACTATTTCTTTGTCACCAAGTCCTTCCTGTGTTTAGCATAGCCCGACATTTGTTCAAGAGCCTCCACCAAAGGCACATTAATGGATAAGCTCTTCATCATGTCAATGAACTTTTTAAACTGATTCCCACTTTTCTACTTTGCGAGCCTTTGAGGATAAGGCGGAGGTGGCCTTAGCAAAGGTGCATTGGCCTTAGGCACAACCGGCTCTGGCATGTCTATTACGTGTTCCCTAGACGGGTTCACGTCATTTTGAGTTTCCACCTCGACATCTTGAATATCAATCCTCACTTCTTCGTTCACATTGTCATCAATCACATTTTCAACCACCAAAGGAACTTCATCTTCTTGCAACTCAACTTCATCACTCAAAATTTGCTTTTGTTTGGAGGCATTCATATCTCCGCCTCTAACACTTCTTGTAGTTACCGCCATAACATGATTTTTCCCACCCTTTGGGTTAGCCACCATATCATTAGGTAGAGCCCTCTTAGGACAAGTATTCAAAGACTGTGAGATTTGTCCTAACTGCACCTCCAAGTTTCTGATTGAGGTATTGAACTGCGCATTAGAATCCGCATTCTTTTTCATCATTTGTTCAAACGTCATTTCAATTCTCCATATATCATTGTTAGAAGAACTAGGACCTTGGGATGGAAATAGAGGCGGATTGTTCGGTTGTTGATACATTGGGGGCCTTTGAAAGCTTTGCCCCCGGTTTCCTTGGTTGCCATTGTTCCATCCACCATTTATTATTGTTACCATCCCAATTGTTGTTGTTACCATTCCAATTTCCTTGATTGTTTTGATTGTTGTTCTGATTTCCCAAGTTGGAGTTTTGGTTGTTGCTCCCCCAATTACCATTGTCTTGTTGTTGATTGCCCCAATTGCCCGGGGTCTCAATTGTTGTTGGTTGGAAGAATTTCCCCTTTGGCCTTGATAATTATTCACGTATTGCACCTCTTCATTCTGCTCATCATAACCATCATCTTGGAATTCCCCACAATCATTATCAAATTGATCTGAATTCCCTTGGTGTTGTTGCCCTCTTTGTCTTTTTTTGTTGACTAGCATGTTGATACCCTCCATAACATTCACTTGGCGAGGATTTTGAACTTGTTGCAATTGTGCCTTTGCTAGTTGGTTCATTGTAGTTGTCAACTCAGCTATAGCCTGCCCATGATCATGTAATTCCTTGTGCAAATGAGTAACCATGGGATCACCCTGGGGCACATTGGCTCTACTTTGACAAGCAGAAGAAGTGTCGGCCATCTCGTCAATAATATCACAAGCCTCATCATAAGACAGCTTCATGAAGTTGCCCCCAGCAAGTTGGTTCACTATGCATTGGTTTGTTGTATTAATGCCCCAGTAAAAAGTTTGTTGGATCATCGCCTCGGTCATATCATTGTTGGGGCATTCCTTCACCATTGTTCTATAGCGCTCCCAAATCTCATGCAAAGGTTCGGTTGGTTCCTGTTTGAAAGCCAAGATCTCATGTCTCAGTGCAGCCATATGCCCCGGTGAGAAAAATTTTGCAATGAACTTGTCTGCTAACTCATCCCAAGTAGTGATGGAATGTTTGGGAAGTCACTCAAGCCAATCCAATGCCTTCCCTCTAAGTGACAATGGGAAGAGTCTCAACCGTAGTGCATCTTCGGACACATTAGTTTGCTTGCTCCCCCAACAGGTATCCACGAACCCCTTAAGTTGTTTGTAAGCATTTTGATTGGCAGTGCCCGTGAATACCCACGCTGCTCCAGCAATGTCAGCATCACATTGGTTATTTGAAAATTGCCTGCCCGGAATCGGGGTGGGACAATAGCACTTACATAGCCTTGGTTCGGAAGCACTCGAGGACCCACTCTTGGAGGTGGCGGAGGAGGGTCTGGAATATTGTCATTGGTATTAACATTGGCCTGATGGTCTCTACATTGTCCTTGAGGTACAATAGGCACCTCATCATCTCTAAAATCATCTACCTCCTCCTCCCAATCACATTTCCAAGAGGGTCATTGGCATTGTTTGCTGTCATTTGGTACCTGAAGTTGTGACACACACATATTAGTAACAAAGAAGGAAAGAAGAATAATACACAAAACTAGATAGATAGATAGATAGCCAAAACCATTAGTTCCCCGGCAACGGTGCCAAAAAGTGATCGAGGCCAACCCTGCACTACTATTGAGTAGCGAGAGAGGTCGAAGCAGCTTTTACCCGATGAGGTCGGGATCGATTTTCACAAGGAGCTGGATATTGGAGTTGAGTGTCTATCTAAAGTGGAGTTGTGTATTTGTTCCAAATTACACTTCTAAATATTTTGGATTTTGATTTTACTTCGAATTGTATAATACTACGATGCTAAATTATGCTAAATAAAGATAAGAATAGACTATTGAGAATTGATCAAATAGATAAAAGGCATTAGGATAGTGACTTTCTCCTAGGTGGTTAATTAACGGATTCTTGAGTCTAAGGCTAGATTGTCATATTTGGGGAGTATGATAACCATTGCCCGATTCTACTCACTCTACACCTCTCGGTGGTTCAAGTGATTTTGCCCTAATTGTCTTTCTCAAGTCCAATTGGGTATGCAAATTTGTGCAAGCAATTGAGGTTCAAGTCGGGTATTACTATCTCTATGTTTAACCCATTAATTGGGGCTATCAATCCTTTGAGTACGCCCTAATTCCTTGTTGGACCAATTTCAGAGACTTAGGCTCCCTTTCTCAAGAAGAGCCAAAGTCAACTAAACAACAACTAGTGTTTGCAACCACGAATTCAACAATTAAACCTGAAATTAGTCCAAATATCAAACATCCATAGTCAATCAAGCCCTAAAACACAAGACTCATCAATTACCCACACTAGGGTTGAGCTACAACCCTAGCTTATGGGTCTAGCTACTCATAATTAGAGAAGAAAACAAGGCAATAGATGAAGAACAACTCATAATAATTAATTGCTAAATTAAACTTGAAGATTCAATGTTGAAATTAAGCTAAAATTACTCAAAATAGGTAAAAGAAATGAAGTCACGAGCGCAGCTCTGAGTACAAAACTATCTGATGATCTAAAAATGGAAAAAGACGCTATTTATACTAAGCTAAAAATTCTGAACAAAAATACCCCTGCGGGGCTAGTGCGGACCGCACAGAATTAAGTGTGGCCGACTAAGGATATAGACTCCAATAATCTGCTCTCTGAACTTGGGCAATGCGGATCGTACAAAATTGAGTGCGGCCACGGTGGCTTCTAGTGCGGTCCGCATGAAATGGACCGCGGACCGCATTGGGCTTCATCCTCCAAAATGCCACCTCTCTGAACCTTGGCTCTGCGGACCACGCGAAATCGAGTGCGGCCGCGGTGAACCCAATGCGGACCGTATAAAACCCTTTGCAGCCGCATTGCCTTATGGCCTGAAAAGCAACCACTATGAACTTCACTTTTGTGGACCGCACAGAATGGTATGCGGCCGCATTGGCCCTGTGTTGACTGAGCTTTGTCTTATCTTGGTACTTGTGCAAGTTTCACTACTTTTTGAGCTGGTTTCTGACACCTTGTTGATCAAACCTGCAATCAAGCACAACTTGTGAGCTTTTGGGACTATTTTGTACACATTTCTAATCAAAACTTAAGTAAGAATGAGTGTAAAATGCATCATATTCCCTAGTTATCATGATCCTATAGGATAACTAACCTAGGACCCCTCCTTTACCAAAAATTTCCTTTATTCAAACCTTTGTTTTATAATTTGTCTAAATCTTATTACTTGAGTTATCTAACGTGCTTTACTTGCAACCTATTTGATTCAACTGTTTACTTGTAAAGGACTAATTTGTGAATATAAGTTCGGTCAGGACCCACAGTTGTGGACCAAGAGGGGTTCCTAACACCTTCCCCTCGAAGTTACTTCGAGCCCTTACCCTAATCTCTGGTAATGCAAACCAACCCAAGAGTTAATCGCTCTAGGTGTCCTAACGCACCATAATCCGTTAGGTGGCGACTCTTCAAATACCCAATTCCCAAAAGGAGATGAGTCATTACACCCCGTGAATGTCAAAACCCGGACTTTCCTGTCAAAAGAGGAAAAAAGGGGCGCGACACACCCGACATTCCTTGTGCGTCAACTTGTGCCATATGTGAGAAGTTAAAATTATTTTTTAAAACCGTTTGATCATACATGCATGTCTCCAGTAGGACAACTAAGACAGGTCTATAGTTATCCAACAGTGATCTAAATTGTCTTCTAAACTCTGCATTATTCGAACCCCTACAATTCCAAACTATTAAATTCATGATATGTTGTGGGTTTGTGGGTTCATCTAGGTCAACTATATCACTCGTTACTCCCAGTGGAGCCTGAGTGTGATGTTGTCTTGGAGTGTTCTGTCTCATAGATGGAATTATTACCATGGAATATTTTCCCTCCTGTTGATTTTGATTTTCCCTGAAGTTTACACTGCATATTGTTAGTTCTGGAAGGCATTTCAGTATGAATTTTTTTGCGTACTGCTTAGAGATAGAAGCCCTTTAGCCATATGAACTTTGTTCGTGTTTCCCTTCATTTCCTCCATAATTTGTGCTAACTCTAACCTTGTTTGCTCTCCTAGTTCGTTGGGCGATGGAGGTGGAGTTATTGGAGGACTCAAGAATGGTGACATTGGCTCCTGGATGCTCGTTGGAGACAAACTCATTTGTGGTGAGGAGAAGGAATTCATGTGTTGGAACTATGGGGCATAGATCATTCCCGTGTAGAGTTGTGGGTAGATGGTTAATTTCATGTGAGGATTATCTATATCTATCTATACTATATTAAAAGCACGAAGGCCCTTAGCGAAATGTTGATTGAACTTTTTACCCTTCATTAAAAGAAACCACAATAGACAAAATTGTCATTTATTATTTTCCTTTAAATTATTATTTAATTATTTTTATAGTATTTCACTTAATAATTACGCATAGATTTATTAAAAGAAAGTCTTTATTTTCTTTGATTTCTTTCCAAATATGGAGAATTGAAGAAGTCACTATAGAAGCATATCTCCAAGTAAATTTGGAGAATTGGCGAATTGAAAACATATACGTAGGTGCCTACATAGTTCTAGGAAAACTTATGATAGTCCAATTTATTTGATAGTTTGTTTTGATTTGATTTGATTTAGGTTTAGCTTTTTATTTTTGCTTTATTCTTTGTAGTATATTTTCATGAATTAATATCCAACAATATTTGACTTTCATTTTAGAACTCCGCATAAAATCTACGCTAAGGTTCTTACTTATGTTCTCCTTGCTTTTATTCGCAATCTAAAGTGTCAGCTAATCAGGTATACCTTTATTTTTATTTAAAGTACTGAGAATTTTTTTGCTTAATTATGATGTGGTTTCTCTTTATTTGAACTATAAAACCCTAATATTTTAAGATTATTAATTCCATCGAGACAAAAATATTGTGCAATAGAAACCACTAGTGTACTAGTAAATTGATGGAATTGATGTTAGCTAAATTGATGTTACTTTGATTTACAATAGTTCATTCATTCAACTAGTGTACTTGTAGTCACTTGTTTCCTTCTAGTTTGATTCGTTGTTCATTGTGCACTAGTGAGTCTTCTTGAGAGTTGTCGTAGGTGTAGTGGCTACAATCTGGGATGATAGATTAAGGGCATGTCCTCGGGTGGGGCAGAGTGTGGGGCCGGGTTCAGGGTGTGGGATGGGAGGTAGGGGAGGTAGAGGGGGCAAGGGAGCCTATAGGTTGAGAATCGGGTCATGGAACATAGGTTCGCTAACGAGTAAGTCTATAGAGTTGGTGAAGATACTTCAGAAGAGGAAGATTAATATAGCGTGTGTCCAGGAGACTAGATGGGTTGGATCGAGGGCGAAAAACGTGGATGGGTATAAGTTATGGTACTCTGGAGTCCTGAGGGGTAAGAATGGAGTGGGTATCCTGGTAGATAACCATCTTAGAGATTCGGTGGTAGAGGTCAAGTGGGTGAATGATAGACTAATGACTATTAAATTAGTGGTGGGTGAGTGTACTTTAAATGTCGTTAGCACGTACGCGCCGCAAGTAGGCTTGGATGAGGAGATTAAAAGGCGTTTTTGGGAGGGGTTGGATGACATCGTTCGTAGTATTCCGCCTTCGGAGAGGTTACTCATAGAAGGAGATTTCAATGGTCATATTGGGTCATCTGCAGTTGGTTATACCGAGGTGCATGGCGGCTTTGGTGTTGGGGAGCGGAACGGAGGGGGCACTTCGTTGTTGGACTTTGCTAAGGCATTCGATCTAGTGATTGCGAACTCAAGTTTTTCGAAGCGGGATGAGCATTTGGTTACTTACAAAAGTTCGGTGGCGAAGACTCAGATTGACTATCTCCTCCTCAGGAGATGTGACAGAAAGTTGTGCGAGGATTGCAAGTTATCCCAGGTGAGACCCTAGCAATGCAACATAGGCTTTTGGTGATGGACATTGGTATTAGGATAAGGAGGAAGAAGAGGTCAGTACGAGGTCGTCCGAGGATTAGGTGGGGCTCCTTGACTAAGGATAAATATCAGGAGTTGGAAGGAAGGTTATCGTCAATGGGAGATTGGAGAAGTAGTGGGGACACAAACACTATGTGGTCGACGACGGGTGATTGTCTAAGGAAGGCGGAGAGAGAGGTGTTAGGGATATCTTTGGGCCGCACCGGTGGCCACAAAGGAGACTGGTGGTGGAATGCAGTTGTCCAAGATAAAGTGTAAGCGAAGAAGGCGGCGTACCTGTAGTTCGTAGGGAGCGCTGGAGAGGAGGAGAAGAGAGCGAACAGTGAGAGATATAAGGTAGCTAGGAAGGAGGCGAAGATGGCAGTAATGGAGGCTAAGACGACAGCTTTTGCTCGTCTGTATGAGGAACTAGGGAACAAAGGAGGGGAGAAGAAGTTATTCTGACTCGTTAAGGTTAGAGAGAGGACGGCTCGGGATCTGGACCAAGTAAGGTGCATAAAAGATGATGACGACAAAGTTTTGATGGGGGATGACCAGATTAAGAGGAGATAATAGACCTACTTTCATAAACTTTTAAATGAAGAAGGGGATCAGGATATTGTGCTAGGTGAATTGAGGAATGCCAATAGCCCCCATGAATTAAGTATTGTAGGGACATTGAGGTTGATGAGGTCATGGAGGCAATGCATAAGATGAGGAGGGGCAGAGCTACCGGGCCAGAAGAAATTCCGGTTGAACTTTGGAGGTGTGTGGGTAGAGCATGCTTGGAATGGCTTACTGGGTTGTTTAATGTTATATTCAAGACTAATAAGATGCCTGAAGAGTGGAGGTGGAGTACAATGGTTCCGTTGTATAAGAACAAAGGCGATGTTCAAAGCTGTAACAACTATAAGGGTATCAAATTAATGAGTCATACCATGAAAGTCTGGGAGAGAGTGGTAGAAATGAGGGTGCGAAGGACGGTGTCTATTTTAGATAACCAGTTTGGGTTCATGCCGGGGCGATCTACCACAGAAGCTATCCACCTTATTAGGAGGATGATGGAACAATACAGGGATAAGAAGAAGGATCTCCACATGGTGTTTATCGTTCTAGAGAAAACGTACGATAGGGTTCCTAGGGAGGTCCTATGTTAATGCTTAGAGGTTAAAGGGGTCCCGGTTGACTACATTAGGGTGATTAAAGACATGTATGGTGGAGCTAAGACTCGGGTTAGGATAGTAGGAGGCGACTCCTACCATTTTTCGGTTATTACGGGGTTGCACCAAGGGTCTGCGTTCAGCCCTTTCCTATTTGCCCTGGTGATGGATGCCATAACACATTATATTCAAGGGGAGGTGCCATGGTGCATGTTATTTGCTGATGACATAGTCCTAATTGACGAGACACGACGCGGCTTCAATGAGAGGCTAGAGGTTTGGAGACATGCCCTTGAGTCTAAAGGTTTCAGGCTGAGCAGGACGAAGACGGAATACCTCGAGTGCAAATTTGGGGCCGAGCTGACGAAAGCAGGAGTGGAAGTGAGGCTCGACTCTCAAGTCATCCCTAAGAGGGGTAGTTTCAAGTACCTTAGGTCAGTTATTCAGGGGACCGGGGAGATCGGTGAGGATGTCACACATCGTATAGGGGTGGGTGGATGAAGTGGAGGTTAGCAACGGGAGTCTTGTGTGACAAGAAAGTGACACCGTTACTAAAAGGTAAGTTTTATAGAGCAGTAGTAAGGCCTGCTATGTTGTATGGGACCGAGTGTTGGCCGGTTAAAAATTCACACATCCAGAAGATGAAAGTAGCAGAGATGAGGATGCAGAGGTGGATGTGCGGGCATACAAGGATGGACAAGATTAGGAATGAAGATATTCGATAGAAGGTGGGCGTGGCCCCATGGAGGACAAGATGCGGGAAGCAAGACTCAGATGGTTCGGGCACATTCAGAGGAGGAGCATTAATGCACCAGTGAGGAGGTGTGAGCGACTGGCTATGGTGGGCACGAGGAGAGGTAGAGGGAGACCTAAGAAGTATTGGGGGGAGATGATCAGGCAGGACATGGCACGACTTTGGTTGTTAATATGGGTATGCATCGATCATGTGTTTTGTTGGTAATTTCAGCAATGTTTCTGTTTATTAAATCTACAACGCACTAGAGGGAGACTAGCCATTTAGGAGTTAGACTTAGGATGCTACTGATCTGCTACTGATGCAGGGCTATATCTGTTGGATATTAGTATACCTTACATCATTTTCGTATTTCCTATATTTCTTATAGTATTGTTATTTTTTTATTTTATGTTATGTATTTTATGTTATTTACTATGAGTCTATTGATAGTACTAATATATTGTCTGTTGTTGCTCTCTTGAGCCGAGGGTCTCCTGGAAACAGCCTCTCTGCCCCTCAGGGTAGGGGTATGGTCTGCATACATATTACCCTCCCCAGACCCCACTTGTGGGATTATACTGGGATGTTGTTGTTGTTGTTGTTGTTGTTGTTGTTGTTATTTATTTTTTCAAATGGAAATAAATTGCACATCTGAATCTCCTAAAAAAGATTGGTTAGAATAAACTTATTCTAACAAATATAAAGAAATATGAACCTATTTTTGTCTCATAATAATAAGAAGTAGTCTTTGACTATCTGTAATTATAAGAAAACAAATTAGCAAATTATATTTGAAAAACTTCAATACAATTCGTTTACAAAACTTTTAGAAATATAATCAATCTAACTAACTTATTTTATACTTTTTTGCAGGATACATATTATAAATTCAATGCACAAATAAATAATATAAAAAATAAAAATGATAAGGTCCTTAGAAATGTTGATTTAATTTGTTGCGATTCACTAAAAAAATCCATCCTCGACAAAAAAAGCCATTTGCTATTTTCTTAGATATTAAATAAGTATAATCTTATACAAAAAATATATAGGCTATTTTGGCAAGAATGTGCTGAAAATAGATGTCTAAATAAATATGTCATTTAGAGTTACGTTTCAAAATATCTTTAATTAAGGAGATGCGAAACAATATCATACAAATAATTAATAATAGGAGTCTTTACAATAAACTCATTGGTGATAATGTTTATTACAATTTTTTTTACAAAATGTTTAGAAATAAAACCATTCTAATTAATTTATTTTATATTTTTTTTGCAGGATACATATTATAAATTCAATGCACAAAATAATATAAAAATAAATATGATAAAGTCCTTAGAAATGTTGACTGAACTTTTTCACTAAAAGATTCCATAATCGACAAAAAAGCCATTTGCTATTTTCTTAAATATTAAATTAGTATAATCTTATACAAACAAATAGGCTATTTTGGTGAGAAGTGTGCCGAAAATATAAGTCTAAATAAATATGTCACGATTCAAAAGTAGTTTAATTAAAGAGATATCACATTATCATACAAATAATTAATAGGAGTATTTACCACAAAGTCGCCAATGATAAAGTCTATCAGCTACTACTTTACTTCAATTTATTCTTCTTGTATACTAAAATTTTACTTATTGACGACAAATATGCGTATGCAAAGCACATACACAAGGGTATAAAATTTAACGGCAAGCAATTTAGCAACGGATTAATGACGAAGTTCGTAATTAAGTCCAAATTTTTTAATAATGTTTGCTGTCAAATGAGGTACCTTCGTCTTTTTTATCCTTCGTAAGTGTATTTCATATTGAATTAAATTGTAATCATAAATAAATTTAGCTAAATTCTCTCATGATAATTCTACACTAATTACGCTTGAATTTGTTAAAGAAAGTTCTTATTCCCTTGATTTCGTTCCAAATTTAGAGACCTAAAGAATTCGTTTCGAGAGTTGAAGAAGATCTTGTATGACTGCATAAGCGTATCTCCAAGTAAAAATATGAGAATTTGTAATACATTCCTTATTGCAATGGAACTCATTTTTCTTTTGTATGTCAACTACTCAATGATGGAACAAATTAAAATCCTTCCAGAAGAAGACGGAGCCAAATACTTGTATAAGATATTCCAGTAGTCCGTATTCATCATCAATTTTAAGCAGTATTTTGCAAAAGGTATAATTCTACCTTTTAAGTTTATTTATGATCTTAGACAGTGATTAATATATAAATGATCTTGTATTTACAGATTTAACTTAAAATGTAATTTTTTTTTATTTCTTTTTTTGCTTTTGATTCTGTTGTAGGAATGTAACAGTTCTGTTAGATTCTTTTTCAATAGTCTTTTAGAGGCCCATGACTTAGGATTACTGAGGACATGGCCCTTGATAGGGAATTATGGAGGTCGAGCATTAAGGTTGTAGGTTAGGGGAGAGTGTGAATATTTCTACAGCACAATAGAGTGAGACTATCCAGTTAGGAGTTAGACTAGGAATGTCATTGGTCGTCTATTGATGCAGGGCTTTACCTTCTAGTTGTACTATACCAGCCATCTATTTCATATTTCGTATTTCGTATTCTGTATTTCATATCTCTTATATATTGTTGTTATTTTTATTATGCATTTTTATGGTACTAATATATCATCTCCTATTGCTTTTTTGAGCCGAGGGTCTCCTGGAAACAGCCTCTCTACCCTTCGGGGTAGGGGTAAGGTCTGCGTACATATTACCCTCCCCAGACTCCACTTGTGGGATTATACTGGGTCGTTGTTGTTGTTGTTGTTGTTGTTGTGTTAGTGTATTTCTTTGTATGCATAGTCGAAGTTTTTATTCTTCTTCCTACAACTCTCACATGTGACTCCGATTATTGTTAGAGATAGTTATATTTGAACATCTAGATTCTCATGCTCATTATTTCTGATTTATCATGTAGTTCATTTTTTTTTTCCTCTATTTTTTACATTGTATAATTTTTCATGAATCCAATAATAACTTCAACTTTTGATTTCAGAACTCAGCAGGGAATCTTCGCTCAATTTCTAGCCCCTGCTTTTGCTTTTGTTGACAATCTAACAGATCAAATAATTTATGAATCATTAAGCTTTGAAAATTTTTTGCTTATGATATATTTTCTCATTTGTAATACAAACGAAGTATTATAATTTGCTCTCAGTGTGCTTTGTTCAGCCCTTCTACGGAGTAAATGTATTCTTTTCCGTAAATCACAAATTTATTGGTATAGGACTCATAATTGATTACCTTAACTTTTTAAGAGTAATATATTTGAAACTCTTGAAATAACTATAAATCTGTAATTTTTTTCCTATAATTCTGAAAAATTGACATCAACGTGGTGAACTCTTAAAATTTCAGAACAATTATTTTCTTGTATAATGACATATGAACATAGAGTTTATAAAGAGATGCTAGGTGAAATACATAACATAACATATTTGTATCTTCTATAATAAAATATTTATAACTACAAATACTACTACAGAACTAATTATAATAAATTCTTTAGAAACTATTGAATTCAACTATGTTGTGTCAATCTAATAGTATTCATTTTCATCATTTAAACACTTGATGCGTTTAGTTTAACCTCCATTTCTGTTTTTCAACAATTTGCATATTTTTTTTATTGATTAATGCGATGCAAACGTGCAACGCACGTACACTAAAACTAGTAAAGACAAGAACACGTGAAGTGCAATGGCCGTAGTCTTTTATAGAGGCTGTGTTGTGATTCTCGGATCAATATGAAGATTATTTGGGAGGAAAAACAACTCTATTTCACAAGAATAGAATTATAGAGAATTTACACCAAGAATTTCTCTCTACAAAAAACCTCACCAAACTCTCTTTTTGTTCTCACAATCTCTTCCTGGATTGTATTTCAATCTCTCTGGATTGATGTTTCTGTGTAAAACATAAGGCTCTATTTATAGTCTTAAAGAAGGTGGTTGGTGGTTGAATTCTTCATTCAACAATGGAGGCTTCAACAATGGTGGCTTCTAGAATGGGTTGGTGGCTTCAACAATGATGGGCTTCTAGAATTGGTAGTTGGCAGCAGCTGAACTTATCAATTCTCCCCCTTCAGCTGCATTCCAACGCAGCTACTATTTGAAAGTTATTCCAACTATGTCTCTGCACAGCTCTAACTTTTCTTGAGTGACCACCTTTGTTAACATGTCTGCTGGATTCTCCTTCGTATGGATCTTCACTAGTTTCAACAGTTGTTGATTCATCACCTCGCGTATCCAGTGATAGCGAATGTCGATGTGCTTTGTCCGAGAATGATACATTGAGTTTATGCTTAAATCAATTGCACTTTGACTATCACAATGTATCTTATACTCTATTTGATTTATCCCTAGTTCTTGGAGAAACCGCTTTAGCCACAACATTTCTTTTCCAGCTTCCGCTACAGGAATATACTCTACTTCAGTTGTGGATAGTGCAACACACTTCTGCAATCTTGACTGCCATGACACAGCTCCCCCTGCAAAAGTATAAACATATCCTGAGGTTGATTTTCTTCCATCAGGATCTCCGGCCATATCTGAATCTGTATAGCCTTCCAAGACTGGATCAGCTCCCCCAAAGCACAGACTTGATTTTGAAGTACCTTTAAGATACCTGAAAATCCATTTAACTGCCTCCCAATGTTTCTTTCCAGGGTTAGAAAGAAAACGACTTACCACACCTACCGCATGTGCGATATCTGGCCTCGTGCAAACCATGGCATACATCAGGCTTCCAACTGCTGAAGAATATGGAATTGTAGACATCTCCTCAATCTCTTTCTTGGATGAGGGGCACAAACTCTTGCTCAACTTGAAGTGATTTGCCAAAGGGACACCTACCGGTTTGGCATTACTCATATTGAACCGTTTGATCACCCGTTCAATGTAATTTTCTTGAGATAGCCATAACTTCTTGTTTCCCCTATCTCGAGTTATCTGCAATCCCAAAATATGTTGAGCTGGACCTAAGTCTTTCATTTCAAAGGACTTAGAGAGTTCTTTCTTCAACTGTCTAATTTTTGTTGCATCTTGTTCGACGATCAACATGTCGTCTACATAAAGTAGAAGTACAACAAAATTGCCATCCGAAAATCTCTGAATGCAAACACACTGATCTGCAGCAGTCCTTTTATATCCTTGACTTACCATAAATGAGTCAAACCTTTTGTACCACTGCCTCGGTGCTTGCTTTAGGCCATATAAACTTTTCGTAAGCTTATAGACAAGGTTTTCTTTTCCTGAAACCTCAAAACCTTCCGGCTGCTCCATATAGATTTCTTCATTTAGATCACCATGAAGAAATGTTGTCTTGACATCCATTTGTTCCAGCTCCAAATTCAAACTGGCTACAAATCCAAGGATGATGCGGATTGAAGTCAATTTTACAACTGGTGAAAATATTTCATCAAAGTCAATTCCCTTTTTTCTGTAGGAATCCTTTGACTACTAACCGGGCTTTGTGCTTCACCACCTTTCCGCTGGCATCTTTCTTCAGCTTGAATACCCATTTACTCTTCAGTACCTTCTTTCCTTGTGGAAGTTTCACAATCTCATAAGTGTTGTTTTTCTGTAAAGAGTTCATCTCTTCGGTCATTGCTTGCAGTCATTTTTCTTTATCCGTATGAGATATAGCTTCATGGAAACTCTCTGGTTCTCCATCTTCAGAAAGTAGAATATACTCGGTTTCTGGGTATCGAGTTGATGGAATCTGACCTCGTTCAGATCGACGAGGTTGTTGATTATTAGCTTCAAGATGTGTACCATCATCGTTCCCCTGTGATGGTTCTGTAGTTTCCTGAGGGGTTTGTGCCTCCCCCTGCCAAACATCCTCCTGTTCTGCTTCTGGTACTGCTTCATGCTCCCCCATGCTATTTGTGTCAAACTGCAATGGTAGTGGATCTGGACCAACTTTTTGGGCACTGGAACCTCTTTCATAAGACATTGTGGGCTTTTCAATGTCTTCAATTGTCTGGTTTTCGTGGAATACAACATCCCTACTTCTGATCACCGTCTTCTGTATTGGATCCCATAATCTATACCCAAATTCTTCATCTCCATAGCCTATGAAGATACATGGTATAGTTCTACCATCAAGCTTCTTCCTGAGCTCCTTGTATACATGTGCATGTGCTAAACAACCGAATACCCTTAAGTGAGAATATGAGGGATTCTTACCCGACCATATTTTCTCTGGAACCTCAAAATTCAACGGGGCTGATGGTGACCGGTTGATTAGGTAGCAAGCGGCACGAACAGCTTCTCCCCAGAATGGCTTAGGCAGTTTTGCGATACTGATCCTACTTCTGACTCTTTCCATAATTGTTCGGTTCATTCTCTCGGCTACTCCATTGTGTTGTGGGGTGCGTGGGACCGTATTTTCATGTCGAATCCTTTGTCTCTTGCAATAGGAATCGAACTCCTTGGAAGTATACTCGCCTCCATTATCTAAGCGAAGGCATTTTAATTTCTTTCCCGTTTCACGCTCTACCATGGCATGAAATATCTTGAAATAATCAAAAGCCTGGTCCTTTGTCTTTAAGAAGTACACCCACACCTTTCGAGAAGCATCATCAATGAAAGTCAGAAAATACCTATTGCCGCCAAGTGACTTCTCCTCCATGGGACCACAAATATCAGAGTGTACCAGACTGAGTAACTCTGATTTTCTGGTTGAAGAAAATGTAAAAGAGACTCTATGTTGCTTTCCGAATAAGCAATGATTACAAGGGTCTAAAGCAGCATTCTTGTCCATTCTGATAAGCTGCTTTTTCGTTAGAATTGATATCCCCTTTTCACTCATGTGACCGAGTCTCTGGTGCCACAGGTTTTGAGACGCCTCTTTTTCCATAACATTGAGGCTGTCTGAACATACCTTCACATGAGTTTTATATAAGTTGCCACAAATATGTCCTCGAGCGAGAATCATAACCCCTTTCAGCAATTTCCATGTGCCTTTTCCGAAATAACTTTCATAGCCCTGTTTGTCAAGAGCTATACCTGATATTAGGTTTAGACGAAGATCTGGCACATGACGGACATCCTTCAATATCATTGTACTCCCGATATTTGTTTGTATTTTGATATCACCAATTCCAACTATCATACAGGAAGAAGTGTTCCCCATCTTCACTACTCCAAAGTCTCCTACTTTGTATGTTGTGAAGAAATCTTTTCGGGATGTGGCATGGTATGATGCTGCAGTATCTACCACCCATTCGTTTTCTTCTTGACTTGAGACGTGAAGGCATGTCTCTTCTTGGATGGAACAAATGGCTACCTCTCCGTGGGTAGTGACTAATGCATCTCCATCCTTTTGCTTCAACTGCTTCTTCTCCTTATGCAATTTTCTGCAGTTCTTCTTTAAATGGCCCTTTATTCCACAGTGGTAGCACGCATATGATGACTTCCTACCATCCGTGGATTTTCCCCTACTCTTGCTTCTGCCTCTCCTCTTATCTTGACTTCTTTCTTGTTGTCTCCCTCTTTCTGTAATAAGGGCATGCGACTCACCATAATCGATGTCCTTTCTTCTGGCTTCTTCATTAAATAAGGCATCTTTAACCATAGACATGGTCAGATTTCTACTAGGAGCTGAATTACTGAGAGAGACTACCAGCGTCTCCCAACTATCAGGAAGAGAACTAAGAAGTAGTAGGGCTTGCATCTCATCCCCGAGCGGCATGTCAACAGACGATAATTGATTTATCAAGCTCTGAAACTCACTGGTATGCTCGGCAACTGAAGTTCCGTGCTTTAACTTCAAATTTACCAAACGCCTCATCAACGAGGCTTTGTTCCTCGCGGTCTTGGCTTGATACATCCCTTCTAACTTCACCCAGAGGGCATACGCATCTGTCTCTTGTGCAACATGATGAAAAACGCTATCGTCAATCCATTGTCGAATTTGACCGATAGTTTTTCTGTTTAATTTCTTCCACTCTGCTTCTTTGGTGGAATCGGGGTTCCTACCCTTTGCTTCTATGGGATCAAACAAATCTTTACAACTGAGGAGATCTTCCATCTGAGGTCTCCACAATGTGTAATTTGTGGCAGTAAGCTTTATCATAGCTCCAGATGATGATGACTCTTCCATTATGTCTTTAAAATGGCTTGGTCAAAATTTTGGAGCAGAATCTCACCAAACGGAACTCACCAACACGTCCGGAATGGTGAAAAATGGTAGGATTGACTCTTCTTGGGTCAAAATAGGGCCTTCAGAAAATTTTCAAATTTACACCAAACTTTTGGGGTTAAATTGAAAATATACTGAACTTGTGGGGCAGATTTATAATTTCAGTAACTTCAGGGGTTATTTCATAAATTTCTAAAAATTTTATGATGACTGGATGCTGACGTGGCGCTGACTGGATGCTGACGTGGCGATGACTGGATGCTGACGTGGCGCTGACTGGATGCTGATGTGGCGCTGACTGGATGCTGATGTGGCGCTGATTGGGCAGTTACTATTCATCATCTTCTTCCTTGGGCAGAAGAAAAAAAATTGCCATAACTTCTTCGTTTTAGCTTTGTTTGGCCTCCGGAAAATTGCGTTGAATTCGTATCGACGCCAAGGAATCTAATGAAATGATCAAAACACACCGAAGATCACGTTTTCGAAAAACGTAAATCCGGGTTGAAATTTTCAGTGTTCCGATATTTCTCGATGAACACAGAATCGAAGGCTCTGATACCACTTGTTGTGATTCTCGGATCAATATGAAGATTATTTGGGAGGAAAAACAACTCTATTTCACAAGAATAGAATTATAGAGAATTTACACCAAGAATTTCTCTCTACAAAAAACCTCACCAAACTCTCTTTTTGTTCTCACAATCTCTTCCTGGATTGTATTTCAATCTCTCTGGATTGATATTTCTGTGTAAAACATAAGGCTCTATTTATAGCCTTAAAGAAGGTGGTTGGTGGTTGAATTCTTCATTCAACAATGGAGGCTTCAACAATGGTGGCTTCTAGAATGGGTTGGTGGCTTCAACAATGGTGGGCTTCTAGAATTGGTAGTTGGCAGCAGCTGAACTTATCACAATATCAGTTACCGGGAGGCTAGAGTAAGAAGGAATATTTCTATAAGTACAATTGTGAATTTTGTTTAATTTTATTAGCACTACCAATTACTCCTATAAAATATCCATGTCAAACCTTCAAAAACTTGTCCTCTGGCACATGTCAGAAAATATTTGTAAGTTATTATACTATACAGTATATATGTTTTTTTAACACTATTAAATTACTTTTATCTATTATAAAATATAAGATGCTTTATTTTTAGGAATTTACTTTTAGTTCATGCATCCATGATATTGATTAAATCCTGCAAATTGAATAGTCAAAAAATTACTGTTTCTGGTTTTATAACAGCAACATTAACAAATCCAGTATAATCTCATAAGTGGAGGGAAAAAAAGGCAATTGTTTCTAGATTTGACCAAATTTTAGTTCTCTTTTTTTAAAAAAAAAATTCTCAAACTTTGTTATCGTTAAAACTTATTAAGTGAGAGGTGAACTTTTGGGCTAATTATTTTATTAAATCTTATCCCCTCTTGTCATCTTTCCACTATATATCTCGCAAAATATAATCTTTTGGATTGAAGGAAATGGCAAGAAAGGAGAGAAACGTAAGTTTAATCATTTAGTTAATTATTGGGTTCACGAGCACATATTACCATTATATGTATATAAAAATTAGTTATAAGACATGGAGAAGTAGAGTCGCATTCAACCCGTCTTTCACATTGGCCATAAAGTGGTCTAAAAAAAACTAGGAAATTAAATAGGTAAATATTTACCCGCACCGGGTATTTACACCAAACTATATTAACTCACCATGGTTAATTAATTTAATTAATTAAAATGCATATAACTTACCATGATTAAATGATTGAAGTTCATATGCAAAACACATATCATATATCTATTGGTTTGGTGTAAACACCCGGTGTGGGTAAGTTTTTACCAATTAAATAACAAAGTGTAGTAAACAAAAGAAAAGCTTTTAAACTCTAACATTTAGAAAATTAGCCTTTTACCATCAGGGATATTTAAAGTAAATAAGAACCCAAATCAACTTATATAACCATATGAAAAGGAATAGAAACTACAAAACTAAAAGACTAAAGATTACTCCAATTTGATAAAATCACCTACTTCTTTCTCTTGTGCATGCATGGCATATTGGATTTCGGAAAATACGAACTCTCCAAACATATTGGAATTATGTAACGTCTCGAATCATTGGATATTTGAATCGACTTAACAAATCGACGTCGTTTAGGATCATAGATGAAAATACGATCAAGCCCCCATCTTGCATGGCAGAGAATATCACCATTTCTCGTGTAGCCCAAAACTATAATATTATTCGCTATATAGTACCGGTAAAGTTGTTGCAATTAATTTTTATTAACAATTTCCATCCATCTTGTTCCATGATCCAAACATCCAATTCTTTGCTATAATAACTACATACTAATTGGCTAATTTTATTAAATCTGAAACACCAAAATACATAACCGACAATGTTAATCCCCGAACAACACTCACATGACTTTGCATCAAGGTCTCGTGCTTCTCTAGAGAAACTATATGTTTTCTTCCTCCAGTAATTCCTCTTTACGTAATAGATTGCATAAAAAGATTTATAAATCAATATAACCTTGTAGTCATCGTCACTAGTATCATAACACAATCCACAACCATGTGGAGTCATCCCATTCAAATATGGACATGCAATGGTTTGACATTCATTGGTACAAGGATTCCATAAAGCATATTCCTTATAATCTATATGTGTTTTCATTAGTACCAAACTATTTTTTTTTTAGGCAAAAGGATAATAATATTAATACTAAGTACAGATAGAGTTATTACAAGCCAAGTTGGCAGAACCAGAGATGCTTAACATTGCATCAATATTACCTAGAGCTGCTAGTTTGCTACAAACATCAAAAGCCATATTACGAACTGTTCCATCGCCACTTTTATCCCCCAGCATCCTGGACATGACAAAGTTGGGAGGATTATGATAACATACTAGGTTATTCCTGATGGTTTGTTTAGCTACTTCTTTTGCTAGTAGATGTGCTGCTCTATTGGCTTCTCTGCAGCTATGGCGGAGAGTTACTTGTCCCAGCTTGTGCATCAACCATCTACAGTTAGAGATAATATTAACGTAGATCAGTGACCCCTTGTCAAAACAATTTAAAATATCAGAGGAATCAATTTCTACTTCTAGTGGAGTTAAGTGCTCTGAAGCTGCATAGATCAGTCCTTGATGGAGAGCTAGAAGTTCTGCATGCATGGGATAGTTTGTATGTACTGATTTCATGAACCCAAGGATCCAAGTTGAATCAGCATTCCTGAACAGTCCTCTAATACCTGAAGATGTCTCAGTACTATGAAAGGATCCAGCAGTATTGAGTTTATACCAACCTCTAGGGGGTGCATGCCAAGAAATCCTCACCTGAAGGGTTTTTGTGATGTTGGTAGTTTGTTCAGTTAGGAACCTATATTCCAAGACTTGATTCTTTATTGTGTAGGGAGTTAGAGAGAGGTTTGTGTTATTAAAATTGTTCCTATTCCTGGTGGTCCAAAGGTTCTAAATTGTGAAGGGAAAAATATTTTCCCATTTCATAAAGTTGGTTTGTAAGCCGGAACAATATATGGTAGGAGGGTTCAAATTTTTAAGGGAAAGGAGCCAGTGCTCATTAGGAGTGTAAGCGATTATAAAGTTATTTAAGTTAAAGAGAGATTGCCAGAAAACTTGAGCATTTCCACAGTGAAGGAAGATGTGGTCAGTGTTCTCTACATCTTTCCGACAGATTGTACAAGTAGGATCAATGTTTATACCAAGGGAATTTAGATAGATTCTGGTAGGAATTCTATTATGGAAGCAAAGCCATAGAAAAATTTTGATTTTATTGGGGCATTTTAAGACCCAAATCCAGTCAAAGCTTTGTCCAGTTATGGCATTAGCAGAGTACGTAAGGAGATTGTAGCAAGACTTAGTGAAAAATGTACCATTTGAAGAATGAGTCTAGTATAACCTATCAGAGAGGCCATTGTGGGGGAAATGTAATAGATAGGATTTTTGTAGATATGAAAGTAGGGATTTCAAAGGAGTATCAAAGGCCCAAGAATTGTTTTAGAATAGGTCACTAGGTGTTAGGAAAAGGTCTTTTGTGGTAAAGGACCTATTAGGATGTGGCGAAGAGGCTCACAGTTGGGAATCCAGCTATAAGACCAAATATTTAATTTAGAGTTCTGGCCTATCGACCAGGCAATACCTTTGGAGCATATACTCCAACCAATTTTAAGGCTTTTCCAAATAAAGGAGGGACGATTGGTTGTGGTATGGATGTACTTGAAAATGAGTAAATTAGCCCAAGGGGTTGAGGGATTATTTAAGAGACGCCATGCAACGCTAGTGAGAAGGGCTTTATTTTTGTCCCGAGCTTTCCTTATGCCAAGCCCCCCTAAAGATTTATCCCTAGTGATAGTGTCCCAATTAAGGAGGTGGAGTTTTTTCCTAGTGTCAGTTGTACTCCAAATGAAGTTCCTAAAATGATTTTATCAATGCTGGCAATGATCTTACTGGTAGCATTATGGTTTGCATGACATAATTAGGAATGCTTGCTAGAGTATATTTAGCAAGGGTGGTCCGGCCGGCTATGTTTAGAAAATTGGTTTGCCAGCTACCAGTCTTGTTCTTAAAGAGTCCAGAATGTAATAGTAGTCCTTATTTTTGGGATGGTGATTGTTAATAGGGAACCCTAAATATTTTCTAAAGACGTTAGTGCTCTTGATGCCCAAGTAGGTTGAGGCAAAATTAATGTCATTTTTGGAGCAATTGGTGGAGAAGTAGATCCTAGATTTTGAGTAGTTGATTTTTTGCCTAGAGATATTGCAAAAATTATTGAGACAAGATAAAATAGTGGAAAAATTTTTCTTGGTAACTTTACCCATGAGGGTTAAGTCATCAGCAAAAAATAGATGAGAGAGGTAGGGTCTTTTTGGAGTCACCTTAATGGGTTCCCAAAGGTGAATATTAACAAGGTGATTAATGTGATGTGAGAGCATTTCCATGTAGAGAATGAAGATGTAGGGGGACATAGGATCACCTTGGCGAATATCCCTACTTGGGCTGAAATAATCCGTATGTTGGCCATTTACAAGAATGGAGATTTGGCTAGTGGTTATGCAGGACATAATAAGTTTGGTAATTTTCAGAGGAAATTTAAAGTAATGGAGTGTTCGATGAACAAAGTCTCATTCAATTCTGCCAAACGCTTTTTCTAAATCAATTTTGATGACCATGTTACCAACTTTGCTCTTTTTTTTTTATTAATAGAGTGAATAACTTCTTGGATGATAGTAGCATTATCACTGGCCCGCCGATTTTTCATAAAACTGGCTTGAAGGGGGCTGATAATGGTGGAGAGGAATGTTTTTATTCGATTGGCAATTATTTTGGTAAGGATTTTGTAAATCATATTACAAAGTCCTATGGGTCAAAAAATTTTAACGTTGTTGGCATTGGGAAATTTGGTATGAGACAAACGTAAGTATTATTTAAGGGGGTAGAGATAGTGGAGGTACTAAAGACCTCGTGACAGCATGCTAAAACAGATGGTCCAACAATCTGCCAAAATTTTTGGAAAAAAAAAAAAGATGAAGGCCATCCGGACCCGGGGCTTTGAATGGTTTAAAGGAAAAAGTGCATTAGCAATTTCTAGATTAAGTAACGGATTGTCTAAGGAGGATAGATTAAGGCTAGAGAAGCTAGAAGGGTTGTTATCAATAAGATTCCTAGTAGAATAGATTATGGAGGTATTAAATAATGTATGGAAGAATTTGGAAGTGTCGCTTATTATAGTATCTTGAGTATCAAAACAATTACCATGCTCATCTTTGAAAAAGACAATCTGATTTTTCCTTTTGCGATTGGAGGCGGTTAAGTGAAAAAATTTAGTGTTGGCATCACCATCATTTAGCCAAGCAAATCGAGATCTAATTTTCCAATAGTCTTCCTCTATCTTAAGAATATCATTGTATTCCCGTTAAAGCTGATCTTCTAGGTTGTGAAGGAAAGAACTAGTGTGATAATGTGTAGAGGATTGGATGCCATTTAGCCTAGCGAGGATATTCTTTTTTTTATTAAGAAAATTCCCAAAGGTATTATTCTTCCAAGCAAGGACATTTTTTTGAAAATTGTAGAGGCATTAATGATGTTGTTAGACCAACTATTATGGATAACATTTGTAAAGTCAGGATGATTGCACCAATAGGATTCTAGATGAAAGGGTCTAGGACCACTGTTCTTAATGGTATTAGAAAGAGTAAGAAGAAGAGGGTTATGGTTCGAATAGGTCTTAGGGAAATGTGTGACAAAGGTAGTGGGAAAAATATTTAGACATAAAACATTAACAAAAATGCGACCAAGGCGTTCCATGATCAAACCTTTGGATCTTTTCCTATGATTCGACCAGGTGAATTTACAACCTTTATATCCTAAGTCTAATAGATTACAACGGCTAATATATTTCCAAAGGAGGGAGGTTCTGCGAGTATTAATCGGACGACCCACTAACTTATCACTATCCATAAGTACATCGTTAAAATCACCACCAACCAACCAAGGACCATTATAGTTATTAGAGATGCTAGTAAGATTGTTCCAAAGATCATTTCTATTAGTAACAGAAGTACTAGCATATATTGAACTAAAGAGCCAAGTTTTTTTGTGACAATTACCTCGATCATTTCATGAATGGCTTGGTCCCGCCTAGTGAAGTTATGGACATTGACAGAGCTATTGTTCCATAAAATTACCAACCCTCCTGCTTGCCCTTCCGCAGGAACCTCGATCATGTTAGTGAAGTCATAATCATTTAAGAGTGGTGCATGGGAAACCATACGGGTTTCCAGAAGGGTTACTACACTAGGTTTATGGGTATCCATTAGATACTTAAAGTGCCTATGAAAGGTATCATTGTTAGCACCTCGAACATTCCACAAGATTATACGAGCAGGTCTATTCATTTGAGGGACAAACAGATTGTGGGCTTGCATCCCCTCCTCCGGAGATGGAGGGGGGTTCCTTCTCAGGCAAGGTACCAATATTATGGTATTCTTCCCCACTGTGGGGTCCTGGGGTGGTCGAATATCTATGGAGCATTTGTACAATACCATCGGACAATTGAAGATGTACTTATTGTCCTGCATTTCCCTGAATAATAGCACCTTTACATCTCCTAGACTTGCAAATTCTGTTGGTAGCTCGTGGTGGTGGAGGTCTAAGTCCTCCTCTTCTGCTACCAGGTTTGATATTGGAGGAGGATTGTTGGAGAGATATTTTCTTGCATGGGAGCTGGAGGGTCCTTCTGAGGTGGAGTTTGGTTGTGGTGGGGTTGGATTTCCCATTGCATGAAGATGGGGTTCAGTGTGGTCTATTCTTCTGGTGGAAAGAAGGGGAGGTTGGAAAGTTGGAGGGGTAATGTTGGTGGTTGGTTGTGAGGGGGCAGGTTCCAGTGTTGTTGTATCTCCTGAATCAGACTGGGGTTGCGGTTGGGAGCTAGAGGTTGAAGGATGTGGTTGAGCCATGTCTGGTTGACATAGTAATTCATTGCAAGATGCATTCCTTCGGAAACTAGTTGTGCGAGATACTGAGGATTTTGGATTATTATGACAGTCTCCTGGCCATTGATCATCATGTTGAATGAGATGGCATGGCCCATGAGGCCCATCTCCAGCCAAAAAAGAGGTTGATGGTTCTGGGGTGGCGGAGGAGAAGTGTAGTAGTAGGGGTGGATTGAGCAGTGGGAGAGGGAGGTTGTTCATGACTGTTTGATGTTGATGATTGAGTATTTGAATTAGCCTTAGCCTCCTTCTAAGAGATAGTGGAATTTGTGGCATGGTTGTCACCTTGGTTTATAAGGGATTCTGATGGAGAAGAAGAGTGTGGAGTAGTAGGCATATGTAGGTGAATAGTTATAGAATCTATAGGCATGCAAACCGTTTGAGGCATGGATGGATTAGCAAAATATTTGAGGCAGATTTTCAGTGAACTCTGAAGATTTCGATCTGCCATTTGGTTGTTGCATGCAGTGGTTGTTGACAAGTGTGAGGTGGTAATTACAGTAGATGGTGGGATGGAGGCTTCGAGTGCATGCATCCGACTAGGGGTTTGGGTTAGCTTTGATGTGTCTATTGGCATGTGAGATTTAGTAGTAGGATTAGTAGAGTTAAAATCATTTAGGCGTGGCTCATTAGAGGAAGAAACTGGTAATGATGTAGTTAGACAGGCTGCCACGTGGCCATCATCGGGGAAAAGGGGTTCCATGTCAGCCTTCATGCATTGGGCGATCATAGAGTCCGTTCCGCTGGTAGAGGTGGTATTATCAGTGTCTGTAGGCTGGATTTGTAGCTTTACAAATTGATTTGTGTGTTCCTGGATTTTGAGAGTAGGAGTATTCATGTGGGAGTGTAATTGTTGCTTATTGGGGCCAAGTTTGTCGGAGGCAACTTTATTAACATATTTCAGATTTTGAGTGTTTAAAAACTTACCTGTTTCAGCATCAAAAATTCGAACCTTTATACCTCTATCATCAGGAGAGGGGTTTTGTTGTCGAGGTGGAAAGGTCTTCTTTCTGGAGAAGGAGACTATGTGTCATTCCTCTCTGAGCTCGTTGGTGGTTGATGGAGGGAGGACTGGTGGTTGTTGTGGAGTATTGGGGCTTGCATATGGACAGCTGCCTTGAGTGTGGCCAAGTCTACCACAATTCTTGCATAGAAAATGCTCTCCTTCATATTGTATGACTTGACGATGCTTGCCTATGTAGATGTGTGATTTAACTGGGGAATCCATTGGGAGTTCGAGGCAGAGTCTAGCATATCTGCCTCTTAAAGTGCCAGAGGTGCATGCATCGATCTTTACTAGCTTCCCTATTTTATTACCAATTTTTTGTAGGATGAGGGCATCATAGAACTCAGTGGGAAGGTTAGGTAATCGAACCCAAACTGCAGTGATGTGTGGTCTGGCTTCAGACGCAACGAAATTTGGGGACCATCGTTGTAAAGACAGATAAGAACCATTGATGAACCAAGGTCCTCCATTGAGGGCCTTGAACATGTTTTCTTCAATGGCGAATTTAACTATGTAGTAGTCTGACCCTAAGTCTATTAAAAGAAAGGATTCTGAAGATTTCCACATATCTTGTAGCTTCCTTTTTAGCTAGAGATGTTGGACTCGTTTGCGTAATAGTTTGATGATGAGAGAGTGCCTCCAAGGATAACAGATGCGCTGCAAATCCTCCAAGGAGAGGTTTACTTGTAATTCTTCCGACTGAATTGGTTGATCTTGTTCCATGGTGGCAGTAGAGTTAGCCATTTCTATTTTTCTTGGACCGTTTGGAAGTTGCATAGATATGGGGTGGTCAGGGGAATTTGAGAGGAGAATTGCTTTGAAAGAAGGGATAGAATCATGGGGGGTGGCGGGTGAGATAGAGTTTGGATCTTGAGTAGATGGAATAGGATATCATAGGATTCCATGGTTGGAAAAATTGGCTTTGCGGCTAGTTGTGTTGGAGGAAAAAGCTTTGCATTAGGTTTGTTCGTCTTTGTTTTAGTTTGATGTAAATTATATATAGTTTTACCTCGATGTGGAAAAAAGGAAAGAAAATAAAAAGTGAATGTTTAGAGCTGAAATATGATTCAAGACCTATTAGAGTTTTTTTTGTTTCGTACTCACAAAGTATACGTGTTTTTTTTTATTTTGTATTCTGTTATTTTCTAATATTTGCCCCAAACGTGTTAGGAATATTATTTACATCCCTAAAATTCATAAATCTCTAGTTCTAACTTTTGTACCAATTACACTTTTGGAATTATAAATTTAAAATTGAGTTTACTTAAAATAGTAATTTTCTTTCATCTATATCTACAGTCAGACATCTCTATAACAACATTCATGGATAACAATACTTCACTATAAAAGCCAAACTTTTTCGGTACCAATTTTTATGTTATGTTATAATATATGTTCTCTATACCAGCACCTCGCTATAACATCCAAAAATATTCGGAGCAAACGAGGTTTTTTTAGAGAGATTTGACGGTATATTCCGTGTCAAAAACATTGTGATCAGTTGAATCAATTGACTATATGCTATATAATTCAATGCTACTACTTTTGGTATCCACATTCTATTTAATCATATAAATTTTACGGTGAATAAAAATTTCAACGTGTGAAAATTTTAAAAGAATAAACCAAACAAAGATAGAAAGAAGTAAAAGTACTTAATTAATACGAAGAAAAAAAAAAGTAATACTAGATATGTCCATCTCCCTTGGACGCTAGTTCTAGAAAGAAAAAAGAAAAACAAGATTGACATAAGATTTGAACTCACAATCTCACTTAGAAAGGTGCACCCAATAATCATCGTATCATATATATATGATACTTTGAACTTGCGTTTACGCACGTATATTTAAGTTTTTTCGAAAAAAATATGATATTACTATACTTCTATGCTCATTGCATTTCTTGTGTTTTGACTGTTTAATTCTCACATGGAGCATTGAAATTTATCTTTTTAGTTGTATTAGTGACAAAATCCAATGGAATTTGGAAAAAATAATTCACTAGTAGGAATATTTTTGAAGTACATAAGATAAAAATAATGTTACAAAACTAAAAATACTCTAGATTAATACTCATAAATAAGTCATACAATTTAATAATAATCGTTGCACATATAAAAAGAATAATAATAATAATAGGATATCATAGGATTCCATTGTAGTAGTATCTTTAGCAGACAGCAATTGCTGTGGCTGATGTATTATATTGAAGGAAACGTGCTTTACTTCAATGTGAAATAGGAAAAAAAAAATAGGAAAAAAGAAAAGATTCGAGAATTAGATCTGAAATAGGATTCAAGACCTATTGCTAGAGTTCTTTATGTTTGTACTCCTAGCGTATACATTATTTTCTTATGGGATCTTACCGAAATATCCCAAAAAAGTCTCAATTTACCAACCTCTAGTCATTAATCATAAACTTATCAAAATTAGTCAAGCACATATAAAATAAGGTTCTTTCTCTCCAAGAATCACACACAAAGCTCTCTTTCCATATTTTTAAGCGTGATTAACAACATTAGATGCAAGACGGAAACGAAATTTAATGGATGAGGTAGCAAATAAGGTGATAAAATATAAAAAATATATATATATATACAAGATTCCAAAAATCTAGGCAAAAAAGGACTTTATTCATTGAAAACATACATATGAGTCAATACACAAAATTTGAGGAAGATTGGAAGTGAATTGGTATCAAAATTTGTAGTTAAAATCGAGTTCAAAAAGTTCTCCTGCGACACAGGTATCAAAAATGTATCACGTATGTATCTCACACGTAGGTATACATTGATATACATGTGATATACATTTGATACAAATATGATATATATCTGATACACAGTGTGATACATATATCATTTTTTCATGTTCATCTTTTACTTCGAATTTTCAATTCAAACCACATCAACATACCACCAAATCATCTCAAAACTGAGATTCAAGCTCCTTAAGATGTATCCAATCAATTTTAATAACACTCACTCAAAACAAAGCAAAATTTTGACTTTGTTTTGCTACAAATAGCTAATTGGTTAATATTAGTAATATTTTATGAATTGGCTAATTTTTGTAATAAGCTACTTATAAATGGACATAACTGGTATTTTTCTTATTTGCACCATATTATTTCTTATAATTCGTCCGCTTAACCTTTACATATTTTAAAAACACTATTAATCAAATTGTTTTAAAAAATTAAACCAAATTTACAATTGTTCTTATAAAAACTAAAAGACAAACAGTCAAATATCAATTTGTAAGGATTTGAAATGTAGGAAGAAGCCTGTCATGACCCGAAATTCCCAACATCGGGACCGTGATGGTGCCTAACATTTTGCTTGCTAAATAAGCCAACGTTAGAACAATTTATCCTTTTTTCAACAGTTTAAATTAAATAATGAGAAAGAATTAAAATAACTGTAATAATCCAAAATAAAGTGCGGAAGTTATAATAACTAAAATATCTGATACAACTCTGGACCCGGTGTCACAAGTGCATGAGCTATTAAATTAGTACAAACAAGGGTCTGAAATAAATATAAAGCTATCTGAAGGAAAATACACAGCTAGATAAAAGAAAGGGGACTCTAGGAGCTGTGGAAACTGAGCAGATGTACCTCAAGTCTCCACAAGCTGACCAATTCGAGCACGCTAATAACCGCCGCTAGGACCGACTCCAAAATCTGCACAAGAAGTGCAGAGTGTAGTATGAGTACAACCGACCTCATGTACTTTGTAAGTCGAGTCTTACCTCGACGAAGTAGTGACGAGGCTAAGGTAGGTCACTTACACTATAACATGTACATAGTATATAATAAAATAGGAGAAAGAAATACAGAACGAAATAAGATAGTTAACTGAAGAAAATAGTTAAATCCTCAAGGGAAACCAGCACCAATCAGAATTACTAATCCTTAGAGTTTCGTATGAAAAATACCGAGAACCAACACAATACAGAGAAATAGAAGCACATAGGTTGTTGCGGCGTGAAACCCGATCCCACCGTACAGCACAATCCTCCCTTATTCTACCGCAATAATATCACAATCATAAACAAATAATATATATGTTGCATCGCGCAACCCGATCCCACCATATAACAAAATCAGTATCATAATCACCCTTATTTTACCGTATCAATTTACCCTTATTTCACCTGTTACGGCGTACAACCCGATGCCACCATGTCAGTACAAATTCACCTTTATTCCACCGTATCAATCCACCCTTATTTCACCTGTTTCAGCGTGCAACTCGATCCCACCATATCAGTACCAAATATTCAATGAGCACAGTCAAGTCAATAATTCAAATCACAAGAACCTCTATGATCGACGAATACAAAGCTGAATTAGAAAGGAAAACCTTGTACAACATGGAAATTCATATATGTAATACTACACGGGCAGACAAGTTCAACAAATGACAATTAGAAAGTGCAAGTAAATCAATTAAGGCAAATAGCAGCGAGTCATGAAAGAATGAAAAGGATCTAGCATTGTTAATAGGAGAAAAAACGATTAACATGTAGCGAATAAGCATGGAAGACATTTAGAGCATATAACAGTTAAAACCGAGAAGGAGATAATTAAAGAAAGACAGAAAATCAGGGAAATAAGTAATTTGGCGGCGTATAAGCACTCGTCACCTTGCATATATACTGCAACACATGAAATTAACATAGCACATAGTCCAAAGGTTCCTAATTCCCTCAAATCAAGGTTAAACTCAACACTTACCTCACTTAGCAGTCAACTCAAAGCTCTACCGAGTCTTTCCCCTAGAATCCACCTCCAAATCACTTGTATCTAACCACAATTGACTCAATAATATCAAATATTGCTAAAGGAATCAATTACAATGCATAAATTAAGAATTTCCACACTTCTCCCCAAAATGTCAAAAATCGACCCGGGCCCCCTTGGTCCAAACTCCAAATTTGGATCAAAATCCGATTGTCCATTCACTCCCGAGCCCGGTTATATTATTTGTTTCGAAACTCAACCTCATATTGAGGTCTAAATTCCAATTTTACAAAACTCCATAATTCTACTCAAACCCTCAATTTCTACCATGGAAATCCTAGATTTTAGGTTGAAATCTTATGAAATGTAATGGAAGATTGAAAGAAAAAAGGTTAGAATCACTTACCAATGACTTTGGGGAAGAAGGGCTCTTGAGAAAATTGCCTCTAGGGTTCTCTAGGTTTGAAAATTTGAAAGAATGAGAAAATTCCCCTCTAACTCAGCTTTTGACCAGTTCCAGATGTCGCAATTGCGACTTGGGATTCGCAATTGAGAACCCAGCAAATGCGAGGTTTTCTTCGCAAATGCGAAGTCCCAGCATCTCTGCTATCATCGTATTTGCGATGATTTGTTCGCAATTAGCCATCACGCAAATGCGACCTATTGATCGCAATTGCGATCCATTGCTGCCCCGTCCTTCTTCGCAAATGCGAAGTCCCAGCATCTCTGCTATCATCGTATTTGCGATGATTTGTTCGCAATTAGCCATCACGCAAATGTGACCTATTGATCGAAATTGCGATCCATTGCTGCCCCGTCCTTCTTCGCAAATGCGAGGAAGTGGTTCGCAAATGCGAACCTGTTAGGAATACTAACTGCTCTCAAATACAAAGCTTTCTTCGCAATTGCGAGGCTCGCATTTGTGAGCCAGACCTCGCAAATGCAAAATCTGGAGCAAACACTAGAAACCAACAATTTTTTTAAGTTCTAACCATCTGTAGCCTATCCGAAACTCATCCGAACCCTTGGGGCTCCAAACCAAGCATGCACACAAGTCCAAAAACATTATACGAACTTGCTCACGCGATCAAATCGCCAAAATAACACCTAGAACTATGAATCGGACACCAAATCAAATGAAATTTTTACGAAAATTTTAAAAGTGTTATTTTAACAACAAGACGTCCGAATCACATCAAACTAACTCCGGTTCTCACCAAATTTGACAGACAAGTCATAAATATAGTAATGGACCTACTAAGTTCTGAAACTAAAAATACAGACCTAGTATCAACAAAGTCAAACATTGGTCCAACCTTTAGATTCATTAAGCCTTTAAACATTTAATTTTCGACAAAAAGCGATAACTCGAGCTAGGGACCTCCGAATTCGATTCCGGGCATACCCCAGGCCCCAAATCACGATAGGGACCCACCGGGACCATCAAAATATGGATCCGGATCCGTTTGCTCAAAACTTTGGCCGAAGTCAACTCAAATAGATTTTTAAGGCAAAATTTCATATTTTATCAATTTTTAAACATAAAAGCCCTTTGAAAAAATACCCGGACTAAGCACGCAAATCAAAAAGGGCTTAAAGAAGCTATCGGAGACTTCAAAACACAAATTTAAAATTTAAAAATCTAGATAACCTATCGGGTCATCACAAAGCCATTGGATTGGAATGTAATCAAAGGATCTTCTATGGAATAGTAATATATGTAGAGTGTCCCATCACTCCTTTCTCCAACCAAATACTAAAAAGTACTCTCTCTACTTCTGATTAATAACATATTTGGTCAAGTTGAAAAATCTATTTATTTTGAGAAGTACTTTTAGAGAAAAATAATTTTTATTTCAATAATCAACTTAAAAATCACTTTTGAGTAACAATTTGTGTTTTGTCAAGTTTTTCAAAAAGTACTTTTAAATATCAAATTGCGAATAAGAACATAAAAAGATGTACTTAATAGTTAATATTATACAAATATATAAATAATTATAAATATTTATTATTGAAGACAATACCTAAGTTTTTTATTTTATTTTATTTAAGTAAATGTACGCATCCCTTTACTTTATTCTTTCAAGATGATTTAAATATATCAAAAAAAACATTCAACAAATATGAAAGTTCACACAAAAGTTATTATATATTATTTGATAGTTTAAACTAAGGTTATTTTGGTATATACAACATTTTGCTAAGGATATTTTTGGTAGGAAGAAAATTCAAAACTGCTTCTGGGGAGAAGCTATTTTTTTCTGCTTCTTAAAAGCTGCTTCTGCTTCTCCCGAAAAGTACTTTTTTTTTTCTCCCAAAAGCTTGGCCAAAAAAAAAACTTGATCAAACATATAAGAATACTCTACTGTGGGAAGGGACGGACGATTCATTTAAATTATTAACTTTTCATGCGAAGCCTATATATATATATATATATAAAGACGCATTAAAAACTCAATCAAAATTAAATCTGAACATATAATTTTAACAAATATTAAACGTTAAAATTATTAAATTTAAACTTTGAATCCACCACTAATCATGTGTAGGTGGTTTCTCAATTGGGCTCAAAGTTGTTTGCCAATGAAATGAAAAAAAAACTATTTTATAAACTGGTGAGGGATAGAAGTAGAGATAATTTTCTCTTTTTCTTGAACTGATAAGAATGCTTCCCCAAGCATAAATAAAGTCCAAGAAACAATTTCTAGTACAACAAAAATGAAGTCACAAATTTTTCCTGTTACATAAAGAATATGCTTTAACAACTTACTAGCAAAAACATGTTTCTTGATGAAAGCAGATTCTAAAAATTATGATATATTATCTGGTATCTTACTCTGACCTAATTAGCCAACAAAATAAGGATGTTTTTAGCTCATTAAACACCCAGCAGACGTTCATTGTTTACGGCCTGCTCCTGTTTTCTTCGATATGAGGTGAGCTCAGGCAGGAAGTTCGAGTTTGGTGTTATTCTTCCAGCTGCAACCGATTATGACCAATGAGTTATAACATTACAAGGATCCGCATATGCTTTTTACAGGAATGATAAATTTTTTTACCTTTGGAAGTAGTAATAGAAGAAATCAGCGTAAAGCGCTGTCTGCACGAGGCCTGCAATCCACGCTGCAATAACAAAGACAAACAAAGCATAGAAAAGTAGTCATTTTCATAACAAAACACATGAAACAGGAACCTTAAAATGATGTCTGTTTGGAGGTAAAATGCTAGTTAGATCTACAAACACAGGCATTCTTGTATCCAAGCAAGGAATAAACGGACAAACAAAGAAATGACAAGAGGTAGGTGGTGATTCATACTTATCCAATGTACAAAGTGCGGTTCTGTGAAGTAGCGATATACCCAGTTCAAGATGTAGAGTGACCGATATGCACTGCAAAACCGGAATCAAGAAAACAGGTCAGGCAAATTTGTCATGGTTTCCACGGTCACATGAATGAACAATGTGAAGAGCATGAACGAAGAATGGTTGCTAAGTCCAAGTCTCCAAATTTTTCCAGAACGCTCTTAATCCAAGAGCCTTGTAATAACACAAATGATTGTTACATATCCTGTTGGCTGACAAGCAATATGTTCATTGCCGAAAGGTGGTTGTTGTCGAACTGCATGAACCATGTCTCAATAAGAAAGGGAGCGCTTTGTTTAATCACTTGTCTGTAACCATCACATGTAGGCAAATGTTTTTTACACGAGCCAAGCCTGTGGCTTCTTTTATGATGTATGGCAGAGACACAAAAGAAGGAAATCTGTCAATCTAGTACCTGATGAATTATGTGACCGTCTTATCTAACAGCTTAATTATTATGTATTTAACCCTTAACAGGTCATGTGCTACAACAAGAAGAATTGTTTCAGGTGTGAAGGAAGACGATGATACAGGGATGGATGGATGGATCCAACTATATGTGCCTATGAACTAAACCATTCTCCTGGAATAAGTTCTTGGGTGCGAAAAAACCAAGGTATGGCCTAAGAACCATTTTATAAGTAAATGAAAGCAAAGTAAAATTCACAATCCATTACAAAGAAAATACATACAACAGGAGGTGGTACAAGGACTCTATCAGGCTTCACCATTCCGATCATTTTAAGATTTAAAAGGTGAGACCGCACTCTTTGCAGCTCCCGTATTCGATCCCCCCCCTCCCCCGAGATACCTAGAGTGCTTTTGGAGCTTTTCGCCCTTGACAACACTGCTACAAGCGAATACCCACCCCTCAAAAAGAATCAGCAAGATAAATAGAAACTGAGATCTTCATTTGAAAAAATAGAAACCGAGATAAAAGCCCTTAGCAAACAAAATAAGAAGAAAAAAAAAGAAGGAAAAGAGATTGAGATGTGAGCATAATCAACTTTCGCAAATGGTAAGAAAGGAAAGATACATCACCCCAAGAGTAAAATGTATTGTCCAGTCAAGTTGTCTATATTTCTCGTTCTCTGCAACAAGACCAGCTGAGGAAGGATGGCAACAGCTTCCAAGAATATGGAAAAGGTCCACATTATCTGGTAAAAAATGCAACCACATGTCCTTGATAATGAATATACCAATTAACGAGAAAGTGGAAGCACATCCAAGTAACAAGTGACATAATAATATGAAATGCTACAACAAAGATTTAATTCCAATGAGCTATAGAGAGTGCATCAATACCTCTTTGAAGGTAAACTTCTCATGTATAACAAGAGCCAATACCAGGCAAGGAAACACAAGGAAAATGTGACGAAAAGTATCCTGGTCTTTGTCATAAGATCTGCGCACAATTTTGTGATGCCTCATGTACCACACAATGGATAAAGAGCTTCCTAAGAAAACCAACTTCATTGTAGTATTGTATAGTGAAATAAAGTCTGTAAATATATCCAAGTAGCGAGTAACAAAGACGAGAGCATACAGCTCTTGAGTCTTCAGAGAAATACCTGTGGAAAAAAAAACATTAATTAACAGAGTCTAGTCACTAGATATAGCTTTATACTGTGATACCAAATTAACAATTTCATCAAGCATTAACAATTATCTATATACAGACATTTGACCAACTATAAAAACTACGAAAGGACAATTGCACACGATCTGCTTGGTATAGATAAAAAGAATGTTTTTGTAGCTTGGCAGCTTCTTTAAGGGATAAATCTCGACCAGCATAATGCAGAGTGCATCAACAGTTCCAACAGTCCAGGTAACATCACTCAAGGCCAGGGCTCGTATTGAATCATGCTTACAACGCAATCAAAAGTGCCCAATTTCGCTTAATGTGTCTCGATGCGCGGCTTAACTCTTGGTGGCTTTAATGCAAATAAGGTTATTTGTATGACTTAGGCACCTTTAATCGTTCATTCCAGCTATTTCACTTAACGTCCACTCAAACATTGACAAACCTACCCTGCTTTTCCTTATTCTGGTGAATATAGCCACATCAAACAACTGAATAGAACAAGCATCCATTTATTTGGGCTAGTAGGCAATTAAACATAGGCATCAGACACATAAGGCGTATCCATTATAACCTCTATATCATCATTCTGCTACTTCAACCTAATATTTCCACGATACCAGTACACACGAAGCAACTAAATCCTTACTGAGATATCTTTCAAAATCATTACTCCCTCGTAAATCATTACAGTAAAGGCTTTGTATTGAAGTTCCATCTCTTTTTTATGGGTAAAGATTATAGAAACAGGAACCAGACACCAAGATGGTGACTGAGATTTACAAGAGTGGGCATTCCCCTATGCAAAATGACAAACCGCGTTCCATCTCTCCTCCTTGTAATCAACAATTCTAGGACAGATTGCTCTAGTAATAGTCTCTAAAAAGTATCTAGATTAAAGGGCAGCCCGGTGCATCACGCAGGGTCTGAGGAAGGACCGCACCCCAAGGAATGTAATGTAGACAGCCTAACCTAATGCACACATTAGTAGCTGCTTCTACGGCTCGAACCCGTGACCTTTTACCGTTGCTCCAACGCTCCCCTTCCCTAAAAGGTATCTAGATTATCAAATTAAAATTAAAAGTAAATTAAATAAAATATAACAAGCAACAGGCATACAAGTATACACACGACAAACTTTTTCTCTTCAGCATTATTCCAATATTATCGGGTGTCCCAAGAGGGGACATCTTTTTCCCTAATGTATAAGAAAACTAAAAAGTCAAAAGAGTTCAATCCCTTCTTGTTCTTAATATCACATATCCATGTTTATGTACACCTCACAAAAGAACCTTCATGCCCAAAGTCACTTTAGCCTTTGAGGATAATGTCGCTCCATGAAAAAGGTTAACCAAAAATGAGTGAAAGATTATCCTTCTCTTAAACAATTTTCTCCGCTGTTTGTGCCTTTGTGGTGATGTATATTCATAACATATATCCACATTTATTTGCCTCGGAAAGCATACTAGTAATTTTAACTTACTACACTATTCTCTAATTATTTCCTCTCAAAAAATTCTAAGAAAAGGAGCTCTCAGGCATTATAGTTTTGGTTCAATTTACACATTTCTCGTTTAATTTCTAACAAATAACATGTCATTATCCAATTAAGTATTAGATTCTGCTTTCTGCAATAATGCAATATACAGGAGCTTCAACAACAGGAAATGCAATCCATTCACCTCATCAGCTCAAAAAAGAACCATTTGAATAAAATGGTCAATATTACAAACAAGATAATGCATCTATAAATCCTAATATTAAAACGAAAAAACCCAACACAAGCATTTTTCCTATTTCAACAAATACCCATGATTGTTCACATCAATATAATATACCAATCACTTAAAAATGAAGAAATGAGATGAAAACCAAAAACTTAAAACGTAACTATATACAACACATAAATTTAACTTTTTTGCTAAAATAATGGAAAATACCAGCACAAGATTTAATAGTGTGGATCTTGAGGAGCAAAACAAGAACACTAGCCAAATGGGTCATGTCCCCAGCAAGCCTGAATATATTCATATTTGCTTCTTATTTTGAACAAACCCCAGAAACAGATCTGCTCAGAAAATCCTTTTTTGGGTTACAGATCTTGGTTGATTTACACACACACACACACTGAGTTTTTTGTTTCTTGAAAAAATTGTACACAAATGTTTCGGGCCAAAATAAGATTTCGTTTTGGTAACGGTAAGAAAACGGGTTTAACGGCGTTAGGCTAAAGAGGGAAGTGGTGTTTTGCAATCACCTATGTACGTGTCTTATCCAATCAAAATTTAGCTTCAAGCGTGTGAAAAGTGTTGATTAATAGTACTCCCAATTTATATGGCACGCTTGAGGAGTAATTAAAATTAAAATTTAAAAAAAATGCATGTTTAGTGAATTGCCCGTTTTTTTATTTGGAAGGTCGTTTACTTTAGCATTTATTTTTATAATAACCATCCAGATTTTAAAGGTCCGACTAATTCAAATTTACATCATGTATAGCTTAACCTGTTGGCTATAAGAATTTTTTTTATTTTTTCAAAAATATTTTACTTTTTTTAAAATCAGCGGTTCGATCACCCCACATATCGACGGTTTTTTATTTGTCCATGAAAATTTCAAAATTCACTCGAAGTTGAATTTTGGAATTTTTGAAAAACTTCAAAAGGCTATTTTTTAAAATTTTCACTTCAAATCACTTATAAAAGTTCAAAAAACAGCTCCAAATTGTATTCATGTCCAAACACAATTTTAATTTTCAAATACTATTCTTACTTAAAAATTTACTTTTTTCCATAATTTTACAGTTCTTATGTCCAAACGCCCACTAAATATTCTATATGAGGAGTTTTTCTATTTTCAGAGCTCGAATCAAAACTCTTAATTAAAGAAAGATGGTATTCCATCTGTCCTAACATATCATCAATGTGATTAATTATATATCGTATTCATTTTATTTTTATTATTTGGTTAGAAAGGATAGAATTTTATATATCAAACTACTATTACAACTATTTACAAGTAGCGTCCCCTTTCACATATTTATTCACATATATAAACAAAAATAGTTCCCAATTTGTCTGCATCTAATACATTTGAGGTACACATAGAAAGAACGGCAACAAAACATGATATTAGTAATAGTAATCTGCTTGACATGTTTCTTTTGGTTTTGTTATTTGGTGTTCGACAATTATATTGGTGCTTAGCAATTTTAGATTCGCACTAAAGGAGAAAGCTTGACGTACTAAAATTTTTATCATTCTTAGAATTCCAACCCGAGAACTAGGAATGGCAATGAAGCGGAGCGGGACACGTTTGAACTTAACCTACAAAATTTTAATCCGCTCCGCCCGACATAGCATTTTTTTCTATTTTCACCCCACCCCGCCCCGCCCTGTCCCGCCCCGCAATTTATTTATTTATCATTTTGTTATTTTTGCTGAAAAACACAAATTTAATATTATTATTTTTAAGTTTCTTAAATCCCTCAATGGATCCAACTATTATATTTTTATTTTCAGAAATTATAATAGAAAATATTACTGAATTGGAACGCGTAAAAACTGGAAAATAAACGCGTTGAAAAGTGTAAAATCAACATATTATATACCTAAATTTAGGTATTAACTTGTACTTGATAAATTTCCGTATAACAAATATGCACCATAAATTTTATATAACTAGTTTTTAATATGTAATATGTAAGCTATGATGGTAAGCAATCTCCACTTCCAATCAAGATGTTGTGAGTTTGAGTCTCCCCAAGTGTAAGGTGGGAAGTTCTTGGAGGGAAGGATGTCGGGGGTCTATTTGGAAATAGTCTCTCTACCCCAGGGTAGGGGTAAGGTCTGCTTATACTTTATAAATTTCCGTATAACAAAATGCATCATAATTTTTTTATAACTAGTTTATAAATATATACTATGATGTAACAGTAGTGGACACTGGACAAGGTCCTTGGCACGTATAGGTGAATGTCTTGTATAGTTAACAGTAATAATTGCATAGTCATATTTTCCAGCCACTTTATATTTATTGCTTGCCTTAATACCTTATTTTGTACAGTATGCAGTGATTTTCAAATTTTCGAAAAATTCTAAAATTCAACTTCAAGTGATATTTGAAATTTTCTTGGCTAATCACTGATTCTGAGCCGCAAGATCAAACCCACCTCGCCCCGCTCTGTCCCACCCCGCGTAAGATCAAATCTGCCCTGCCCCGCATAAGATCAAACCAGCCGGCCCCGCATCCGCACCCCTCATTGCCATCCCTACCGAGAACTATGATTAAGAGTAGATGAATTTTATTTATCTACAACTGTTGGCGGCTACTTGATATGTTTGTTGTTGGTTTCCATTGATATTGAAGGTCCAGGTTCCCACAGTTATAGCAGAAAAGTCAAGAAATTCACACAAACATTCCAGGAGGAATGTGTTTAATTCCTTCTAATGAGATTGTTGTTGGAGTAAAGTGATAGCTTCAGTTTGGAGAATTACTATTTATGCTTTTTAGAGGGTGTTTACCCAAGCTTATTAGCTGGTCAATGCGTTTGGCAAAGTTAAAAGTACTTATAAGCCAAGTACTTGTAAGCCAAAAGTCATAAGCCGATCACCCCTAACTTATAATTTTTTAGCTTATAAGCACTTTAAGTTTGACCAAGATTTTTACTTTTTATCCCTAAAATATTCCTTTTTAAAACAAAACTCATGTATCCCTGCGTCAAACCTATTTCTTCACTGCAAACCTATTTCTTTGCCTCGCGTATTGATTCAAACTTAAATCTTCTGCCTCTTCAAGTCTGCAATTCTCACTAATATTTAAGGTAAGCAAATTCTCTATTTCTATGCATATTTGTATTTATGTAAACACTAGTGTCGTCCATGATGAATCCTATAAAGTACGCATTAAGTGTTTGTTTTTTCTCTTCAAATCGTTTGTCCTATTTTGTTTATTGAAATTTTTTTGTCAATTTATTAATTATTATTATATAACTTCTGATTATATTCTTATCATAAAAATTATCTTATTTAATCACGTTATATTTAAAATAAAATGACAAATAGAATATTTTGTATTTGAATCGATCTCGAATTTAAAATTTTAAACAAATTACATCCTTATAAGTGTAAACAGTTTTAAGGTTATTTAAGTCATTTTAACATAAAAAGAGCTTGTCAATACTTTTTTATCAAACATCTAGCGGCTTATTATTAATTTCAACACTTGTATCCTAACAGATAACTGCTTATTTATTAAATCAGTTTCAGCATTTAAAGTTCTTTTCCGCACCTAATATTTATCAGCTACTTCAATTCAGCTAATCTAAACGGGCTCTTAAACATACCATTTCCAGATATTGGAAGTGATCGGTTAGAATATTTAGATCCCGTTTGGATATAGATTTTTTGTATTTTGCTTAAAACTCTTTTTTTAAATTCAACCAAATCTATATCCAAACGCTCGCTTAATTTTGATATGAAAGAAGAATTGAGAAACCAAAGCATTTGGAATCTATTGGTACATAATAAATTGTAGGAACTAAACATGTCAACAAGCTCAGACTATAGAAACCAAAGCATCGATTAGCTAGAGTATTAACTGCTTCAGTTTTTTCAAATGCTAAAACCTTCAGATCCAATCTAGAGGCCATAAGCAAAGTGAGGACATTGATTAGTTGACTAATTACTTCAAAAAAAAAAATCAACCAGTAAATTAATTTCTAAATAAATCTGACATTTCCCATCTAGAGACTAGAGAAGTAGAGATATTCCCTGTTGTATTTTGGAATATTCTTTGTGAAAGGGAAAAGGCAAACAATTAAATGTAACAAAAAGAATTTTATTTTGAGATACTTCTTTTTGGAAATTTTTATGCGGAGATTAACTGTTCTTATTTTATCAACCAAACGAGTCCCTAAATTTATAAGCTGTGTTGCATTTTATATCGAAATTAACTCTTCTTGAAAGACCAACCAAATAATGTATAATATGAAACTTGTCCTTAATATAAGGGTAAGTGCGCATATAGTCATTCTCAGGGATACTATTTAAAGATTAGTCTTTAAATTAAAAATCCTAATTTCAGGACAGTTCATGATATTTTTGTCCTGAAAATTTAAACTGCAAATATAAAATTCAGGATATACTGGCTAATTCCTAAATAGCAATCCTTTAAAGTGGCTATCTGGTGTCATTTCTACACAAAATATACAACATATAAGCCTGAATAATTAGCTGGGCCGGACAATTGACATGTTGTGAGGCCCAACAAGCTATGAGTGAGCAATAGTGGGCTATTCCAACTTTATAAGACCCAAATTCAAAAGCCCATTTCCAAAAAATGTAGAAACATTTTCAGCTTTCCCAACCAAAAAAAAAAATCAACAAAATTAGAGAAAAGATTCTCAGAGCTAAATAATGTGAAAAGAAATAGATCCCCTTTGTTGGAATGATAACAGTAAGGGTGTACAAAGGAAACCGACAAATCGCACCAACTCGATAATTCGAGTCAAATCGAGAAAAAAAATTCGACTATGGTTTGGTTTGATTTGATTTGGTGTTGAAAAATAAAACCCGATCATAATTGGTTTGGTTTGGTTTTAACTAAAGAAAATCAAATCGAAATCAAACCAACCCGACATTACATATATAAAAATTTTAGATATATTTAATATATAAATATACTTATTGTGATGTAATTTATAAATATTTCTTAAAAAATTTCATAATTTTATCTTTTAAGGTATTATTTCAAGGTTGGACTTAGAACTTTTAAATGTTCCAATAAGTTTTATAGCCATTAATATTAGGAAACTAAATAATGCTAACAAAAGCCCAAACCAAAATTAAATTAATACTAATGCTAACAAAAGACATTCAATTCAATACTACGAATCGGAATGTATTGAATATCTATTTTTTTTGTTTTGCAATAATTCAGATAAAAATGTATAACCTATTTTTATTTTTTCTTTAGCGTTTGGTCATGTAATTAATACTCCTTTATTAGTCTATTTATTTTAGCATGACTTAGTGCTTTTAGATTATGTATATTTTTATTATGGCTTTTTAATTAGCAATATTTATATTACATCATTTTATTGTTTATTGTTAAATATTTTAGGATAAAGCCATGACAAATCTCATATTTTGTATTATTTTTTGAAAAATACTTTATATAGGTGTATCTTACTAGGATTAAAGAAATATTTTGAGCACAAGTTATATATTTTGTTCTACAAAGATTTTGCTGAAAAAATCCCGAATAACCCATAAACCCGAGAAAAATCGAGATTGAAAAATCCGAATTTTATTAGTTTGGTCTTTAGATTTTATAATCCATCACAATTGGTTTGGTTTGGTAATTATAAAATCCGAACTAACTCAACCTATGTACACCCCTAAATAATAGCTAGTATATATTTGAATTGCAACATAAAAGAGAAATAATAAAAAATAAAGGAAAAAGAAGAAGATTAAGACAAGACTGTCATTACCGGACAAAAACTTATCTAAATCTAGCACACACCAAATAAGGAGTGAATGATACGTTGTCTTTATATATTTGGGCAAAATATAAAATTAGCTGGTTGGCGGAAGTTAATTACATTTTCTATATAATATATATATATATATATATTATATAGAAAAAATATATATACTATTGGCTATATTTTTTAAGTTCTACCATTGTCCCTTCTTTTATATATTTTTATTATTTAATTATAGCTAAGTGATATATATTCTTACCTTTATTTAATACTTTAGCATGAAGAATTTTTTATTATTTGGTGTCCTAAGTTTTTTCCTATCCCATAAGGAGGAAAATGTACTTATAGTGAGAAACCAAATCATATGGAACCTATGTCCACTAATTAAATAGAAACTTTGCGTCTCAGCAAGTTCAAACTTAAAAAGGAAGCAACATATAAATATAGATGCCATAAAGCAAAGTGAATGCATTGATTAGTTTGACTAATTAGTACGTAACTGCTTCATTTTTTTTAGGGCTATATTCATTAGTCCGAGCCAAAAACTATTTATATTAAAATTTGTATAATATTTTTATATAATATGCAAAATGTATATAGATACAAAAAAATATATATATATATATTTTCGGTCATTATTTTTAGAGCGGATATACAGTATCATTTCTCCATTTTTTTTATTCAGCCAGTAAATTGATTTCCAATTAATTATGACATTTCCCATCTAGACAATAGAAATATTCCTTATGGTATTTTGAATATTCTTTGTGAAAAGGCAAATTAAACAGATAACTCATTAAAAAAAAAAGTCAATTTAAACCACTTTCATGTTCCAATCTGTAACATGAGTATTATATAATATGCTGCCATGTGAATTTTGAATTTTGAGATCTGAAGTTTCAATGATAATAATAATTCTATATATTCCATGTGTTGTAGTGTAGTTATGTACTAAATATTATCTACATCCACTTAAATGGTTGAACTAAAATTAACCGAATATAATTTGACTCGTATAGACCATAAATTTGTTAAGTTACCAGGGATACTGTTTAGCTTACAAGAATAATGTCTAAGATTAAAAAAACAAAAGGCAAAAACATTTTATAGAAAATTCTCTATTAATTTTTGTAATAAAACTCCCTTTATATAATTCAATTTACTCATTATTGAAATTGAATAATTAATTCATATACATATTTCAAACCAATAACAAAGTATATTATATAAATCGTTATAGACAATGTATTAATACAACAACAATAATAACAACATACCCAGTGTAATCCCACAAGTGGGGTCTGGGAAGGCTAGTGTGTGTCACACCTCCTTTTTCCTACCCCCGAAAGGGTGTATAAGAGAGTTTTTTTCAATTTAAGTGACAATCAAAACATGATTACTTTCTTTAAAATTCAGAGTCGCCACTTGGGATAATTTATGGTGTCCCAAGTCACCGGTTTAAAATCCCAAATCGAGGAGATTTGACTCTGTATTAATGTCTGCAAAACACAGAAATTCGGATAAGGAATTTTGTTAATCCGGAAGAAGGTGTTAGGCATTCCCGGGTTTCGTAGTTTTAGCACGGTCGCTTTGATCATACTTGGCTTAATCAAATTGTCTAACTACTTATTTTAGAACATATGTGCATCCACCCCTTAATCGCTTTTATTTAAGAAATTATCTTGAAACAGGTCACGCGTACGTGTACCCATTTGTTTGGCGCGTCAAAAATCATGTCACGTGAACGTGTCCACAATTAATAACGCTTTATTATTAGTAAGAAAGTTTGGCCAAAGTTGCGCGAACGCATACTCCGGTTTTATTTTTAGAATCGTAATTATATCACGCGAACGTGTCCACAATCACGACGACATATTAAACGTGCCTAAAGCAAACTACGAATATCATTTTTAATATCTAAGTCATAGAATTAATACGAGGGCCATAGGGATTCAATTATGGATGGCGCACCTCGGCCTAAAGAACTATATTTAATTAAAGGGGACTATATTAATAATAATTTTATTATTAAGAAAGTTGGTCGAAGTTGCGCGAACGCATACTCCGAATTGATTTTTTAGAATCGTAATTATGTCACGCGAACATGTACACAATCACAATAGTATATTAAACGCGCCTAAAGGTCTTTCTACAAATATTCATTCTAATATCTAATTATAGTAATTGTGAGGGCCATAGGTGATTTAATTAGGATGGCTCACCTCACTTTATTTGTAAAGGACTATATTAAACGACCTAAGGATGTTCTTATTAAAAAAAAATGGTTTGAACTTACTAAAAAGCTATTAGTAAAAAAGAAAGTTTGGGGTGCATATATTGGCCCTTTAATTATTTAAAGCCACTTGGTTTTAACTTACTTCCAAAGAAATTGCTGAAAGGGAGAACTGGGCTCGATACGAACCCTAAAGTGTGGCCAGGCAGATGACTGCCCATTTCCAAGTGGGCCACATGTCCAGGTCCAATCCGACACTCGGAATAAGCTGTTTTTGGGGAGAAATAAAAGCTGAGGGTTATGGGGCTCAAGATCGAGCCCAAACAGAGTAGTAAAAATATCTGAAGCATAACGAAAACTGGTTGAGCCTATTAAACTATTATCAACATACAACAGTATGATATACAAGCCCTAAATACCACAACACCCAAATAATCATGTCATACATCTAAAAGAAACGTTGTTTTACTATCCAAGCTAGCAATACACATCTGGGATTTAAATTACCCACTAGTTATGCTGAATTCACAGATACAACTATCCTAACAGTATGGAAACCCTACATAGTGTGGAAATATTTAGCAATTGTCGAACAAACAACTTCTTGCTCAAATTATGACTCTCAAAGAACACAGATGCTCAAAACCAGATCCTAAAAGGAAATAAACCAATGAAATTATAATATAACCTACCCTGAACTGAAAATCAGCACTGACTTAAACAGACTTAAACAAAACCAAAGAAGATGTTCATCATCCGACTTAGATCCCTATTTGCAGAAAGTTTTAAGCATTTTATATACCCAACAAGAGGATTTTAGCCAACTCACAACCCAACATAATAAACTAAGTTCCTAATCCAAGACTTAAAAATGTGATACAATGTAAGCACGTGATTTTTGCCCTATATGAGAATTACTCCCAAAAAATTCAAAAATAAAATGATTTTCCTTGGTGTGCAATTTTGTGATATTTTTGAATAATTATTTGTATTTGTCTGTGCATGTTTATTTGTTAAATTAATAAAAATACAAAAATATGTCGCATTTTGCATGTAGGATTTAATTCTACAATTGTTAGTAATTAAGTTTGTTTTACAAAAATTAAAAATTACAAAAAATAGGCATCTTTTACATTTTTAGCATTTAATGTCCAAATATACAATTTTATGCTTAACTATTACTTAATTGTGCGTTAATTGTTATTGGGAGTTAATTTGCGCTTTTATAACTAAATTTAGTTCTTAATAATAATTTAAGTATTTTTATAATTTAGTTTTAGAAAAATAAAAGAAGAAAAGAGAGCGAAAATATAAAGAAAATCGGAATTGGGCCTCTTCTTCAATTTCAAACCACAAGCCCAAAAAATTGTCTAACCTTCCCCATGACCCGGTCCATTTTAAACCGGGTCGACCCGGTCCATAACCCCAAATACCCAACACCCCCTATCTTGCATTTCAAAAAAACAAAACAAAACAAAAAACCCTAAAAAAAACTACACTACCCATCCGCCCCCTCCTCTCTTTCCTTCTTCTTCCTCAAGCTCCATCCATGGCTGCCCCCTTCACAACAGTCCCATGACCACCTGCTTCCCTCCTTCTTCTTCTGCTGAAACACAAGCTCACTCCAAACAGTCCGCCTCCTCAAGCCATGAACGCCCAAGCTCCTCCGGTCACGTCGAGCTCCCATGGTTGCAACGTTGCGCATTCTTCTTCCTCGTCAAAGCTCCAAACAATGCTGGTTTTTTTTCCTTCCTTCACCTTACGCTGCTGCTTGATGTCCAGCAGCTCTCCAGCTCGTGAAGTTTCACAGCCTGCCATGGACGTTGCTATTGCTGCTTAGTCCAGCTTCTATTATCGCCAAACACCCCATCATCGAGCAAACAACCCTGCCTCGTCGTCGAAGCCATGAACGACGCACTAACAACCTTCACCATCGCTGGCGACACGCAGTCACGCCTCATGACCAGCCCGTCATTTCTGCTGCTTCTGCTACGCCCAGCTCCAGCATCATTGCACCTTAACGTCAAGAGGAAGTTCTGGACAGAATTATCGCACCATCTCTGTTGATTTTCTTTGATTTCAATTTGAGTTTCGAAGTGATAAAATTCAAATGAGTGGAAGGTGACGAATTAGCGGGTGCTCGTTTGAATGTTCGGGGTTTTGAGAGTTTGTTTTAGTGCTCATTTGTATTATTCTTCGAACATCAAATTAATCGGAGCAGTTGTTCGTCCGGGCACATTCAAGTGATTTTGGTGCGATAATCGTTTCCGGACATATTTGTTTTCATTCAAGTTCATCGTCGTTTCGATCTGGTTAGTGGGTTTGAGTTTCGTTTTTGTCCATATTTTTGTTTGATATTTTTCGGATCCAAAATCGATAAATGATTCAATTCTTGTTTTGTTTGTTCATCGTTGAAATAATTTTTAGTTTGTTCATGTGTTTTGTTGGTTTAATTTTCAGATTCAAATGAAACTTTAATTAATTATTTTTCAGTTTATTTCATGTTAATTTTATTTTTGTAAAAAAAAAAAAAGAATTGTTAGTTTAAGTTTAATATTGTTAGATTTAGTTTAAATCGCTTGAATCCGTTGTTTGTTTAATATAGATTTAATTCATGTTCATTTTTGTTTGAAGTTTGTTTTTAATTCAGTGATTTAATGTGAAGTTATTTTTTTAATTTTTGGATCATGTATCTTTGTTATAATTTTGTTGGATTTAATTTAAAAAGATTAATTGATTGTTTGAAGATTAGTGATTCGAATATGTTTATTTGTTTTGTTTAAGTTTAATTCGAAGTTTGAATAAAGCGTGTTTGTTATTGTTGTTGAATCTTTTCATTTATGTTCATACTTTGTTTGATTGATCTTGAATCCGAAATTAGTATAGTTTGATCTTATTGTTTGTTGATTATCATTTTTGATTATTTCTTCAGTTTGCTTCATGATTTTGTTTAGTTTTAATATAAGAATTGTTGGTTGTAAAGTTGTTAGATTTTAAGTTCAAATGATTATTGAATTTAGAAATCTAAATATAATATTTGTTGTTGTTGTTGTTGAATCTGAAAGTAGGTTTGTTTGTTGTTAAAGATGTTGTTCAATCAAGATAATTTTAGTTGTTTCTTTGATTTTCATCATTTAGTTTGAATTTTGTTGTTGAACATTGTTAGAAATTGATCATATTGGCAATATTTTAGTTAAGATTGACTAGGTGAATTGGTTATAACTGATGGGGGTAGTTTGGTAATTTACAGTACGTTCAGGGGTAAAATGGTAATTGCAATAAGGTCGGAGGGGTAGTTTAGGAATTGTACATTTTGTAATTCTTTATGTTAAGCATGAGGGACAAAATGTAATGGGATGTGGGTGATATAATTGTTTAATATAAATGGGGGACAAGACATAATGTAGTGGAGGGGAATATGGTAATTGTTTATGTTAGGCATAGGGGACAAGATGTAATGGGGTGAGGTTGATATATTTGTTTAATGTAATGGGGGATGAGTGGGAAGATAATGGGTTTGGTAGGAGAAAATGTGGTTTTATTAATGGATTAAAGGGTTTGGGAGGGGAGATAAATAAGAGATCTTGAATCAGATTTTAAGGAGAGAATAAAGGGAATAAGAAAAGAACAGACAGAGAGAAAAAAAGAGCTGAATATTTAAGAGAGAAAGAAAAATTCTGAAAAATATTAAAACTTTCAAAATAAAAAAAACAAAAAAAAAATCTTCTGCTTTCTTTCATTGTTTGAAATCAGCATTAATTGTGGTTGTTTCATCAAAGCTTGAGGCTTTTGTTTTGGGATTAATACTCCACCGGTTTGCAAACTCTGTTCCTGAGTTGTTACTGTTGCTGGACTGTTGTTGTTGTGCTGTATTGTTATTACTGCTGCTGATTCTCATCTTCATCTTCCTTTGTTTTCAATACCAGGTACACGACTGTAATACTAGTTATTGCAAGCTAATAATGTGGAAGCATGAATACATATGAAGAATGAAATTTTGAAGTTTTAATTTCGTTTTTCTTTGTTCCTTTTGTTGATTGTATTTAAGCTATTTCATGTATTACTGAATAATAATTGGAATAAGAAAAAATAACATAAGTTAGTCTTTAATGAATCGGTTTGGCAAAACGGGTTAATTCACTAGTTATGAAGGTTTCAAGATTATCAACAGTAGGTTAATCATGAATAAGTAGCTAAATTTAGCTAAGGCATGAATTTAAATTAAATTTCGTAAATTAGGCATTAAGGCATGATTTGAGTTCAAGCAAGATTAGAAGAACGTTTAAGTCTAATAAACTTTCTAATAAGCTTTAGTAATTATGGTTAAATCTAGTTTCAAATGGTTGTGAATAATTAATCTCAATAAATTTTTTATAACAATGCTGAGTTGTATTTGATTCTTTTGGATATTAGTTGTCGAATTTTTATTTTATTTATAATTTCGAAATTTTGAGTAAAATTCCTTTTTCATCAATATTTGTATTAATCTAGCAATTAGCATGCCATGTTTTCTTAAAATAATAAAAAAAGCTAGTAATTAATTAGGATTTTCTTTCTTTATTTTAGAGACTAATTTTTATAGAAAAAATGTAGTCGCTTTAAGATTTGTCCATTTAAAATAAATGAGATGAGCCTCACTTAATAAAATGTATAGATTGCGGGGCCCTCAATAAATGTACATTTAATTGCTTAGAATTCGGGAGGAGCCGTTTTAGCAAATTTCACGGCCCTACCCAAAATAATGATACGCTAGTCGCTTTAGGCACGTATTTAATAATGTTATCTTCTTAAACTCGGGTGCGTATTTCATGCGACCCAAATCCAAATCCTAAAACATTGAATAAAAATGTGTTCCGGATTGCGGGTTCATTTCATGTGACGTAATCCAAAGACATGTTTCAAACAATGTTCACGTTCTTGTAAAAATAATAATAACAATTATGAAAGCGGTAAAAAGATAAAATTTGCACATAAGTTCATATTTGTATAAAATCAGATAATCAAGCCGAATATAACAGTTGAGCGACCGTGCTAGAACCACGAAACTCGGGAATGCCTAACACCTTCTCTCGGATTAACAGAATTCCTTATCTGGATTTCTGGTACGCAGACTGTAATATGGAGTCATTCTTTTCCTCGATTCGGGATTAAAATTGATGACTTGGGACACTCTAAATCTCCCAAGTGGCGACTCTGAAATAAACAAACAAATCCCGTTTCGATTGTCCTTTAATTGGGAAAAACTCCTTGTACCCTCGCGGGGGCGGAAAAAGGTGGTGCGACAGCTCTGGCGACTCTGCTGGGGATTAGAGTGAACCACTGGTTCAGGGTCAGAAATTCGAGCTTAGATAAATTGTTATATTTGGTTTTATGTGATTCTGTTACATGATATATGCCTAATGTGCTAAATGATGCTTTTACCGCTTTAATATTATCTGAATTGTGTATATAAAACTTCCACGAAACCCTTCTTCTTTCTGAGTCTTCTGAATTTATGGTGCATACGTGCGTGGCCCACCTTTCTGTTAGAAGTCATACCAAATAAGACGAAGTCGGGACAAGTAACTAGGCCGGGTAGACTTTCGTGCTCCCGGTACGTTGCCCCCACTTCGGCTCAAGCTGTCCACTTGGGTAAGCCATGTCTAAAACAATATGCCTCAGGTTTTTCACTTAGAATAACTCAGCTTCATGTCGGATCCCTAGTAGGAACGTTTGTTTGCATCACGTGCATTTGACTTTGGAGGCTCAACACAGGGGTTGGGTCTGTCTAGGACAGGTGTACCAAAAAATGAAAATGACCATCCTGATGCATCTTACTTGCTGCTACTTGCGCATTTATTTGATTCGGACTTGTGTGTTGACTGACTTTTGAATATCAGGAATAATATTTTGAAATTGAAAAAAAAGAAATAACGGTTAGGCAATTGATTGTTTATTTTTGAAAAAAACGCAATGCCCAAATACTGTCAAAACTCTGCCGAAATTTTGAGAAAATGAAAAAAAAATGTTTTATTAGTTTGTTTTACTAAAAGCAAAGGAAAAATAGAAAAAAAAGAGTCGTTGTTGTGTCTCAATTTCAAAAATTGAAAAGGAAAATAGTTTGCCTTCCCATGAAAAATGAAAATAAAAAATGGTCTTGTTTTTTTTTAAAAAAAATAAAAAAAATAAATATATAGTTTGTTTTATGCCCGAACTACGCGGGTTTGATTCTCACCGGATGTGAGATACGTAGGCAACCCTCATCGGGTCCAACCCCACCTTTTGCTAAAATAGCCAAAAACAAATAAATAATAAAAAAAAACATGTCAAAATTTTAATTTTGTCATAAAGAAGTCGGGTGACGCTGTTTTATCAAGACATAGCCGAATATTCCCGAAAGGGACGCCGGAAGGCTGACTTTGCATAAACAGCCACCTTTGGGTCATTTTTTTATATTTGGTCTGGTTGACCCATACAACCTTAAAAATCTTCGTCCCCGAGGCGTTGAAAGGCCGTGTTTGCAATATTGAGTTTTCTAATTTGAAAAACGATAAAAAGAGTCATAAAGAAGTCAGGTGACGCTGTTTTATCAAGACATAGCCGAATGTTCCCGAAAGGGACGCCGGAAGGCTGACTTTGCATAAACAGCCACCTTTTGGGTCATGTTTAGGATTTTTGGTCCAGTTGACCCACACAGCCTTAAAAATCTTCGTCCCCGAGGCGCTGAAGGGCCGTGTTTGCAACACCCGGTTTTTATTGTAATTTGAAAAAAAAAAACAAAGAGTCAACGGTCAGGTGAATACCGTTTGGATTTTTGGTCAAAATAAGCCGAGCCAGCTTCGACCGCGTCTTAAACCGTTCTTGCCGAAATAGCCTTAGAGTATCTTTCAGTTGTCGAAAGGCTATTTTCGTAAAAGAACGGACAAGTTTGTAAAGTGTCAAAAATAATCCTCCCCGGCCTCAAAATTCATGTGAGATTTGGAAGGGGTCACATTTGCAAAAATAGCCGTTTGGTTGCATTTGTCAACCGGGGAAAGGAAGCTGGCCGTTTTGTTTCGAGGTTATAAATCTTTAATTAGAATATGTGGGTTGTTTGATTTTCGAGTTTGTAGGTCATCTTCAAACCTTTGAAACCCAGTTTATTTTAATATGAAATTTCAAAAAAAATGATGATTAGTATTGTCTATCTTTTATTGGTCCGAACTACGCAAGGTCTGATTCATGCGGGGTCATGATACGTAGGCAATCTCCATAAGATTCGACCACAACAAAAAAGAAAAAAGAATGAAAAAAAATGAAAAAAAAATGACAAAAAAAAGAAAAAGAAAAAAAAATGTTGTTAATAATGAGGACCGACTGAGTCCATTCTAACCTGTTTTGCTTTGAATCACAAAGAAAGTTAAGGTGGTTGGTTTGTGGTAAGCCGAAAATACAAGACCCAGAAGCACACTTTGCGGGGATCAGGCCTGATAACAGAAACACTCGAATCCTATTGGGACTTGTTGACTAAGGTTGATGATATTAAAGTTGGCAATGGTCTGGACAGTATTAATGCAAAGCTCAGTGGCTAAGATGCCAGGTTTGATAATTGGGAGGGCGCTTCGTTCCTTGGTTATCAAGAGAGAAGTTTTTGATGGTTTATTTTGTTGTCATTTCTGTTGACCGGATTATTCTTAGGGTTGTAGTCCGGATGTTGTCTGGTGTCAAACTTTCTTAACGTTCCATTTTGTCATATCGGTTTGTTTAAGTTTTGTCCAGTTTATTTTAGGATTTTATTCTGGTTTGTTTTGTTTGTCCATATTCAAACCATTTCACCGGTAGTCTAAAGCAAATCTGGTCTTTTATTATTTCCAGTCATCCTTTTGTTGAGTCCTTTTATCATTTTTGTTCAGCGCCGATTCTAGTGACATGACATGCGCACGCAGTTTGGGCCTAATCTTAAAAGTTAATCATAAAACCCCGGAAAGGTGATCAGAACATTTAAAGAAAATAAGGACAGTTTGAGATTATTCAGAGCTCGAGTCATATGGAATTGGGGCAAGTAAAACATAAAGAAAACAGTTAAAAGCAAGATTCACCTTTCATGATAATGAGAGTGAGAGTGTCGCCCAACGGTGCTTTAGAAATGACAAACGAAAAGCAAATGTTGAATATAATTGTCAAGTCCAGCACCATCGGAAGAGGCTACAAATCTTTATTTAAATGTGTTGTTTGCACTGGGCATGTTTTGAAGACTAGAATGACGAAGGCATTTTGTTCTGCTACCTAAACACTTTATCCTTCGTTAACCCCTTTTGAGCCTTATTGTTTTTTTCGTACCCCTCGTTCGGAATCAATAGCAACGACTAGAAAACCCAAGCATGACAGGTAAACAAAAGAAAAGAAAAAAGAAAGAAAGAAAAGAAAACAACAAAACGACAAAAGAAAAAAAAAGAAGAGAAAAGAAAAAATGATAACAAAAAAACAAAAGAAAGTCAGAAGAAAAAGAGGAATTGGGAACTACGTTTGACCTGATTCCTCAAAGAGGATACGTAGGCGCTTCACGGCTCGGTCATAGGGTGCATAATGGCCACAATGGTCACAGTGTGCATGGTGTAATAAATTTTTTTTAAAAAAAAAATAAAAAAAATTTAATTATAAATAAATAATCCTCAAGCAAGAAACTGAGACAAGGGTTGCACTTGTGGTAAGCAAAATTGGTTCCGAAGGTTGTAATTTTAAACCCCAAATTTATTTTGTTTTTGAGCCTTTAATACCCTTTCTTTCTAGCCTATCCAAAAACCCACATTACGGTCCAAAGAAAGACCTTCTGACCAGTCTGCAAAAGATGCCAAGTCAGACAAATGAGAGTCTTACCGGCGAACATAACATTCTGTTCCACAGCAGAAAGGACTCTAATCTCCAGCAGAGAGAGTCATACCGGCAACACTCCAAAATCCCCAGCTGGAAAGTGATACAAATGAGAGAGTCTTATCGGTGAAAATCTTTACGGACACCATAAGGCGATGCAAGCTGAGAAAAACAAACCAAAATGGGAGAGGCTTGATAGTGAAAATCCTTCGGGCACTACAAGTCGAATAAGATTGAGAATCAGATGGGAAATTGCCAATTGAAGGTCTTGAAAGACGATTGACGGCGGAGGATAGGCCACATGTGCATGTCATGACCATTAGAGTCGATATTTGCGTTTGATAGATTTTTATTTATAGTTTCTTTTGTTAAAGAGTCATCTTTTTCCTTTGTCTTTTATTCTATTCCTTTTTATCTTTCTCTTTTCATAGAAAATTCCCCAGTAGAGTCTGTTTGGTCAGAACCAGTGGGAAATGACTTGAAAATAGGCCATCAGCTTTACAATTATGCAAGATGAGATCTGACTAGTACATCCAAATGGTATAGTCAGCAAGGAACAAGCGCAAGGCCAGTGTCAAGAAAGATATCCCCAGCAAAAGGGAATTGACAAAAGGATTGACGAGTGTCAAGAGGGATATCCTTTCCGAAATCAAAGGTTATAAACCTCAAGGCCAAGGCCTGTGGACAAATCAAGAAGAGCAATGGGCATGATTTGGGAAATTCATACGAGACTAAAAGGTCAGGAAAATGACAGTTTCCGAAATATGCCACAAAAGAAGAGGGATATCCCCAGCAGAAAGGGATCATTCCCAGCAAATAATATCGTCCCCAGCAAGTTTTTTGGAACGTAGAGCAGGGAAGGAGAAAGGGAAAAGCCATCCCCAGTAGGAGTATCACAACCAACCACCACAGTCAAATCTTAAAAGGAAATGGCATTGATGGCGGAAAGGCATGCCACAAGGGAGATTGTCAAACTGGGGCAGAAAATTTTCCTTTCATTTAGAAAATTTTCTGGAAGTCAGATACCCATTCGGGGTAGAATGAAGATAGCACCAGTCTCAAGGGAAGTGGTCTTTGAACCAGTTTTACCCCCAGCATAACAAGTTTTAATAAAAGGAGTTGTGTCCCCAGCAGACAGAACCAAAGAGATGAAACTGGTGTTTAGAAAAAGCAAAAGCCATTATCATCCCCAGCAGCTTCCAGAAGAATGAAGCATCGATTTGAAGGGATAAAATTCCCCAGCAGCGTTATCCTCAACAACGTTATCCCAAGAAGATAACACTTTTATCCCCAGCAGTGTTGAGAGAAAATTTTTAAAAAAAAAATTGAAGGAGGGGAAGAAAGAAGACTTCCCCAGTGGTATTATCCCCAGCAAGTAGGCGTCCACCTGGAGAACAAGGAAGAACAATTGAAATACCAGCAAGCAGACGTCCATCTGGAGAACAAGGAAGAACAGTAGAAATAGCAAGCAGACGTCCACCTGGAGAACAAGGAAGAACAATTGAAATACCAGCAAGCAGACGTCCACCTGGAGAACAAGGAAGAACAATGGAAATAGCAAGCAGGCGTTCACCTAGAGAACAAGGGAATATAATTCAAATTTCAAGGTCAGGAGCCCCCCTGAAGAACAGAATGGCGATTTATTTTTGACATTATTGGTTGAAGTCAGGAGCCCCCCTGAAGAACAAAATGACGATTTATTTTTGACATTATTGGTTGAAGTCAGGAGTCCGCCTGAAGAGAGGAAAGGCGTTTTTAAAAGTTGTTGAAATCTCGCCAATCTAAAGAAAGGAATGACATTTTGTTTTAAAAAAAAGTTGTTGAAATCTCGCCAACCTAAAGAAAGGAATGACATTTTATTAAAAAAAGTTGTTTGTTTGAAGTTAGGAGCCCGCCTGAAGAGAGGAATGGCGTTTATTTTTAAAGTTGTTGTTGAAGTCAGGAGCCCGCCTGAAGAGAGGAAATGCGTTTATTTTAAAAGTTGTTTATTTGAAGTCAGGAGCCCGCCTGAAGAGAGGAATGGCGTTTATTTTCAAAGTTGTTGTTGAAATCAGGAGCCCGCCTGAAGAGAGGAAAGGCGTTTTATTTTTCAAAATTGTTGTTGAAGTCAGGAGCCCGCCTGAAGAAAGGAAAGACGTTTTATTTTTAAAAGTTATTGAAATCTCGCCAACCTAAAGAAAGAAATGACATTTTGTTTTTAAAGTTGTTGTTGAAGTTGGGAGCCCGCCCATATAACAGAGGAATACATTTCAGTCTTTTCATTTCAAGCGTTGAAGTTGGGAGCCCGCCCATAAGAACAGAGGAATACATTCAGTATTACATTTCAAGTGTTGAAGTTGGGAGCCCGCCCATAGAACAGAGGAATACATTTCAGTCTTTACATTTCAAGCATTGAAGTTGGGAGCCCGCCCATAAGAACAGAGGAATACATTCAGTATTACATTTCAAGTGTTGAAGTTGGGAGCCCGCCCATAGAACAGAGGAATGCATTTCAGTCTTTACATTTCAAGCATTGAAGTTGGGAGCCCGCCCATAAAACAGAGGAATACATTTCAGTCTTTACATTTCAAGTGTTGAAGTTGGGAGCCCGCCCATAAGAACAGAGGAATACATTCAGTATTACATTTCAAGTGTTGAAGTTGGGAGCCCGCCCATAGAACAGAGGAATACATTTCAGTCTTTTCATTTCAAGTGTTGAAGTTGGGAGCCCGCCCATATAACAGAGGAATACATTTCAGTCTTTTCATTTCAAGTGTTGAAGTTGGGAGCCCGCCCATATAACAGAGGAATACATTTCAGTATTACTTTTCAAGTATTGAAGTTGGGAGCCCGCCCATACAACAGAGGAATACATTTCGAGATCAAGTCAGAAGACAGTAAAACAGAGGGTTACAACATGAATCCCTAGCAGGAAACAATAAAAATCCCCAGCACCGGGAAGCAGAAGGTTGCAACAAGAGGTCCCAGCACAAATTCAAGAGCCTGAGTCAAAAGGAAGAAAGGACGCGTCTTGAAAGAAGCGGCTGGAGAACGTTAAATCATGCCCAGCATAACAAATCTGATGAAGAAAGTCGTATCCCCAGAGGAACCACCGAAAAGCTTAATGAAGAAAGCCATGTCCCCATCGGACCGAACAAAATGATGAAAACTGGTATTCAGAAAAGCAAAGGGCCAGAAGTCTCGGAAGAAAAGCATCGGAAGAAAAGCACCGGAAGAAATGCAAACAGACAAGAAAGCAAGGCAACAAGAACAAATTGCAGTCTAGCCTAGCTTCTTGTTTTCTTTTAAGCACGGTGTAACAAGGAGATCGGTAAGCAGTGGTAATAGCATGCAACAACAGTAACATTGCAGTCCCACGGTAGTCCCAGCTACCAAAACTTCCCGAACTACATTGACCTGATTCCTGTTTAGCCCAGGATATGTAGGAAACCTCTGAAGCAAAGGTTCGGTCAAATCTTTTTCAAAAAAATGCTTCATACGGAGTACTCGGATGGGCAAAAAATCGCTCGCTTTATCTTTGGACGAAAACCCTTCGTGTCTTCGGGCAAAAAGGGGCAGCTGTAAGCACGTGATTTTTGCCTTATATGAGAATTACTCACAAAAAATTCAAAAATAAAATGATTTTCCTTGGTGTGCAATTTTGTGATATTTTTGAATAATTATTTTTATTTGTCTGTGCATGTTTATTTGTTAAATTAATAAAAATACAAAAATATGTCGTATTTTGCATGTAGGATTTAATTCTACAATTGTTAGTAATTGAGTTTGTTTTACAAAAATTAAAAATTACAAAAAATAGGCATCTTTTGCATTTTTAGCATTTAATGTCCAAATATACAATTTTATGCTTAACTATTACTTAATTGTGCATTAATTGTTATTGGGAGTTAATTTGCGCTTTTATAACTTAATTTAGTTCTTAATAATAATTTAAGTATTTTTATAATTTAGTTTTAGAAAAATAAAAGAAGAAAAGAGAGCGAAGATATAAAGAAAATCGGAATTGGGCCTCTTCTTCAATTTCAAACCACAAGCCCAAAAAATTATCCAACCTTCCCCATGACCCAGTCCATTTTAAACCGGGTCGACCCGGTCCATAACCCCAAAGACCCAATACCCCCTATCTTGCATTTCAAAAAAAACAAAACAAAACAAAAAACCCTAAAAAAACCTACACTACCCATCTGCCCCCTCCTCTCTTTCCTTCTTCTTCCTCAAGCTTCAAGCAAGCAACCATGGCAGCTATCCTTTCCCCCAGTCCCATGACTACCTGCTTCCCTCCTTCTTCTTCTGCTGAAACACAAGCTCACTCCAAACAGCCCGCCTCCTCAAACCATGAACGCCCAAGCTCCTCCGGTCACGTCGAGCTCCCATGGTTGCAACGTTGCGCCTTCTTCTTCCTCGTCAAAGCTCCAAACATTGCTGTTTTTTTTTCCTTCCTTCACCTTACGCTGCTGCTTGATGTCTAGCAGCTCTCTAGCTCGTGAAGTTTCACAGCCCGCCATGGACGTTGCTATTGCTGCTTCGTCCAGCTTCTATTATCGCCAAATACCCCATCATCGAGCAAACAACCCTGCCTCGTCGTCGAAGCCATGAACGACGCACTAACAGCCTTCACCATCGCTGGCGACATGCAGTCACGCCTCATGACCAGCCCGTCATTTCTGCTGCTTCTGCTACGCCCAGCTCCAGCATCATTGCACCTTAACGTCAAGAGGAAGTTCTGGACAGAATTATCGCACCATCTCTGTTGATTTTCTTTGATTTCAATTTGAGTTTCGAAGTGATAAAATTCAAATGAGTGGAAGGTGACGAATTAGCGGGTGTTCGTTTGAATGTTCGGGGTTTTGAGAGTTTGTTTCAGTGCTCATTTGTATTATTCTTCGAACATCAAATTAATCGGAGCAGTCGTTCGTCCGGGCACATTCAAGTGATTTTGGTGCGATAATCGTTTCCGGACAGATTTGTTTTCATTCAAGTTCATCGTCGTTTTGATCCGGTTAGTGGGTTTGAGTTTCGTTTTTGTCCATATTTTTGTTTGATACTTTTCGGATCCAAAATCGATAAATGATTCAATTCTTGTTTTGTTTGTTCATCGTTGAAATAATTTTTAGTTTGTTCATGTGTTTTGTTGGTTTAATTTTCAGATTCAAATGAAACTTTAATTAATCGTTTTTCAGTTTATTTCATGTTAATTTTATTTTTGAAAAAAAAAAGAATTGTTAGTTTAAGTTTAATATTGTTAGATTTAGTTTAAATCGCTTGAATCCGTTGTTTGTTTAATATAGATTTAATTCATGTTCATTTTTGTTTGAAGTTCGTTTTTAATTCAGTGATTTAATGTGAAGTTATTTTTTTAATTTTTGGATCATGTATCTTTGTTATAATTTTGTTGGATTTAATTTAAAAAGATTAATTGATTGTTTGAAGATTAGTGATTTGAATATGTTTATTTGTTTTGTTTAAGTTTAATTTGAAGTTTGAATAAAGCTTGTTTGTTATTGTTGTTGAATCTTTTCATTTATGTTCATACTTTGTTTGATTGATCTTAAATCCGAAATTAGTATAGTTTGATCTTATTGTTTGTTGATTATCATTTTTGATTATTTCTTCAGTTTGCTTCATGATTTTGTTTAGTTTTAATATAGGAATTGTTGGTTGTAAAGTTGTTAGATTTTAAGTTCAAATGATTATTGAATTTAGAAATCTGAATATAATATTTGTTGTTGTTGTTGTTGAATCTGAAAGTAGGTTTGTTTGTTGTTAAAGATGTTGTTCAATCAAGATAATTTTAGTTGTTTCTTTGTTGTTCATCATTTAGTTTGAATTTTGTTGTTGAACATTGTTAGAAATTGATCATATTGGCTATATTTTGGTTAAGATTGACTAGGTGAATTGGTTATAGCTGATGGGGGTAGTTTGGTAATTTGCAGTACGTTCAGGGGTAAAATGGTAATTGCAATAAGGTCGGAGGGGTAGTTTAGGAATTGTACATTTTGTAATTCTTTATGTTAAGCATGGGGGACAAAATGTAATGGGGGTGTGGGTGATATAATTGTTTAATATAATGGGGGACAAGACATAATGTAGTGTAGGAGAATATTGTATTTGTTTATTATGGCATGGGGGACAAGATGCAATGGAGTGGGGTTGATATATTTGTTTAATATAGTGGGGGATGAGTGGGAAGATAATGGGTTTGGTAGAAGAAAGCGTGGTTTTATTAATGGATTAAAGGGTTTGGGAGGGGAGATAAATAAGAGGTCTTGAATCAGATTTTAAGGAGAGAATAAAGGGAATAAGAAAAGAACGGACAGAGAGAAAAAAAGAGCTGAATATTTAAGAGAGAAAGAAAAATTCCGAAAAATATTAAAACTTTCAAAATAAAAAAAAACTAAAAAAAAAATTCTTCTGCTTTCTTTCATTGTTTGAAATCAGCATTAATTGTGGTTGTTTCATCAAAGCTTGAGGCTTTTGTTTTGGGATTAATACTCCACCGGTTTGCAAACTCTATTCCTGGGTTGTTACTGTTGCTGGACTGTTGTTGTTGTGCTGTATTGTTATTACTGCTGCTGATTCTCGTCTTCATCTTCTTTTGTTTCCAATACCAGGTACACGACTGTAATACTAGCTATTGCAAGCTAATAATGTGGAAGCATGAATACATATGAAGAATGAAATTTTGAAGTTTTAATTTGTTTTTCTTTGTTCCTTTTGTTGATTGTATTTAAGCTATTTCATGTATTACTGAATAATAATTGGAATAAGAAAAAATAAAATAAGTTAGTCTTTAATGAATCGGTTTGGCAAAACGGGTTAATTCACTAGTTATGAAGGTTTCAAGATTATCAACAGTAGGTTAATCATGAATAAGTAGCTAAATTTAGCTAAGGCATGAATTTAAATTAAATTTCGTAAATTAGGCATTAAGGCATGATTTGAGTTCAAGCAAGATTAGAAGAACGTTTAAGTCTAATAAACTTTCTAATAAGCTTTAGTAATTATGGTTAAATCTAGTTTCAAATGGTTGTGAATAATTAATCTCAATAAATTTTTTATAATAATGCTGAGTTGTATTTGATTCTTTTGGATATTAGTTGTCGAATTTTTATTTTTATTTATAATTTCGAAATTTTGAGTAAAATTTCTTTTTCATCAATATTTGTATTAATCTAGCAATTAACATGCCATGTTTTCTTAAAATAATAATAAAAAAGCTAGTAATTAATTAGGATTTTCTTTCTTTATTTTAGAGACTAATTTTTATAGAAAAAATGTAGTCGCTTTAAGATTTGTCCATTTAAAATAAATGAGATGAGCCTCGCTTAATAAAATGTATAGATTGCGAGGCCCTCAATAAATGTACATTTATTGAGGAAATACATCATGCTTGCCTGATACAAGATGAACAAACGAAAAACATGGAAAGGGACTTCGACCTGCGAACGCCAACTAGGCTACCTCGAGAGTTTCTAGACTGAAGATAGCTCCTAGAAGTCCTGCTCCTGCGGTCCGTAAGCTGCTCCCTGATCTGTGCACAAAAATGCACAGAGTGTAGCATCAGCACAACCGACCCCATGTGCTGGTAAATGTCTGGCCTAACCCCGGCGAAGTAGTGACGAGGCTAGACAAGACCTACCACAATTAACCTGTACAGATATATATACAAGTGCAAGAAAACAATAACAAGATAATACAAAGTAAAGCTAGGAGGGGACATGCTATCGGGGAGTAACAGATAAAAATGAAATATCGAAAATAAACAGAAGAAACTCCGGTTCCCATGATATATATATATATATATATATATATATATAGTGGACGGCGTGCCACACGATCCCATAATATCATATATAAGTGGACGGCGTGCCACATGATCCCATAATATCATATATAAGTGGTAGGCGTACCACTCGTTCCCATTTCGTAAAATCATACATGGACGGCGTGCCACACGATCCCATAATATCATATATAAGTGGACGGCGTGTCACATGATCCCATAATATCATATATAAGTGGACGGCGTGCCACACGATCCCATAATATCATATATAGGCGGACGACGTGCCACACGATCCCATAATATCATATATAGGTGGACGACGTGCCACGCGATCCCATAATATCATATAAAAGTGGAAGGCGTGCCACACGATCCCATAATATCATATATAAGCGGACGGCGTGCCACACGATCCCATAATATCATATATAAGTGGACGGCGTGCCACACGATCCCATAATATCATATATAAGTGGACGACGTGCCACACGATCCCATAATATCATTCGAAACATCTGATTTTGTAAGGAGAGTCCCATTAGGGGAAATCAACAACATGTCACTCTAACCCGACAAGGTTACAACTAACAGCCCAAAATATCCCGACAAGGGAGAGTATATATATTGGTCTGCACATCCTGGCAAGGGAGTAATCACAACACATTCTTTTTTTTTAAATCCCTTCTTCCTCAACTAACACATTGATGTTCGAGCTAACGCTCCAAAAGTACACCAATCACAATTTTACCTCAACCGTTCACATTATATGAAACTCATCAAATAACCAAGGAGATTGTGTCACGTTATTCAAATTAAAAGCAATTAAGACTCACGGTCATGCTAGACTCCGGTGCATAGATAACCGTTACCATGCCTATACACCGTACTCCACATTAGCAAGTAACAAATAACATCCTAATCCTATTCCCTCAAGCCAAAGTTAGAACAAACACTTACCTCGAATGCTCCAAACTCAACTCACGCTTCTAGTATAGCTTTACCTCTTGATTCCACCACCAATCCGCTCGAATCTAGTCATAAGTTACTTAATCACATTAATAATTACTAAATGAATCACTCTCCATGCATGAAAATAAATTTTACAAGGTTTTTCCCAAAATGGTCAAAAATACCCCCGGACCCACGTGGTCGAAACTCGAGGTTCGGACCAAAACCAGGTTACCCATTCTCCCACGAATCCAAATATATGATTTGTTTTGAAATCGGATCTCAAATTGAGGACCAACTTCTCAATTTGTAGAAAACCTAGGTTCTACCCAAAACAGCCAATTTCCCCCATGAAAATCTTTGATTTGAATTTGAAATCATGTTAAAAGATGTCAAGGAATAAAAAAATTAAGTTAGAAATCACTTACCAATCGTTTTGGAGAACAAAAGTTGTTTGGAAAATCGCCTCTTAGGTTTTGGGTTTTTGAAAAGTGGAAAAATGACTGAAAATCCCGAATATATATATTTTTGTTGGGGGGCTGGCGCGGCCGCGCAGAAATGCACTGCGGCCGCGTGACTGCCAGCGCGGACCGCGCGGAAATGTACCGCGGCCGCGCCGAGGGAGGGAAGAAGTGGGCTATCTGAACCCACCCAGCGCAGACCGCACTGATTTGGTGCGCGGCCGCGCTGGTCGACTTGGCTACCGACCATCTGAACCCCCACCACGCGGATCGCACAGAAAAGCACCGCGGCCGCGTGGCTGCCAGCACGGATCGCGCGAAAACGGTCGCGGCCGCGCTGGGCCTGCAAAACCTGAACCTGCATTTTTTTAAGTCTAAGACCTCCCGGGCCCCACTTAAAACTCACCCGAGCCCTCGGGGCTCCAAACCAAACATACATATGATCTTAAAAACATCTTACAGTCTCATTTGTGCGATCAAATCGCCAAAATAACATCATATACATAGAATCAAACCTCAACACACATGATTTTCTTTCAACTTTCATAAAACTCAAATTCCCCATTTTAAGTCCGAAACACATCATATGACGTCCGTTTTTAGCCAAACTTTACAGATAGTGCTTAAAACATATTTAAGACTCGTACCGGGCGTCGGAACCAAAATACGAGCCCGATACCACAGTTTCTGATCAATTTTCTTCTTCATTTTCCTTAATTAATTTCAGAAAATAATTTCACACAAAAATTCATTTCTCGGGCTTGGGACCTAGGAATTTGATTTCTGAGTACACGCCCAAGTCCCATATTTTTCTACGGACCCTCCGGGACCGTCGAATCACAGGTTCGGTTCCATTTTACCCAAAATGTTGACCGAAGTCAATATTATGCATATTAATATCAAAATTCATCAAATTTTTCACAAAATTCACATATTCTAACATAAAAACTTTCCGGCTACGCGCCCGAACTGCGCACGCAAATCGAGACAACTAAAAGAGAGGTTTTTAGGGTCTTGGATGCACGGAACTAGGAAGAATTACGGTGATGACCCTTTGGGTCGTCACACCTCAACTCTTGCATCTTGTCCTCCGCAGAGGCCATTCCCACTATTGGTTCGGTTTTTATTAAAATCAAACCAAACCAAATATATCGATTTGGATTGGTTCGATTTTGTCGGGCTTTTCGGATTTTCAGGTTTTTTTTGTTATATGAATATTATTTCAATTTTACTTTGATAAATTTTTTTTATAAGTAAATATTGTTTAGTAAAAATTTTAAAAAATGACAAATATATGATCTATTAAAACATTCTTATGGAAGAATTTTCTTAGTAACATATGATAGTTATTTTTTAGTCGTCTAACAATAATTTTATGTTGATGTACACTTTCAAGGTTAACCGAATTTAGTAATTAAATATAAAACTAAATACGAACCTATATAATAATATGTTCTATTTAATTTTGAATTATCGAAATACCATTTCAAACTCAAAAAAGATATAAGAATTTAAAATATCTTGACATATAAATATGGAAGAACAAAGAGATTGACGCATTTCGCTAACACATGATCAGAAAGTGACTATACAACCCATTATTTAAAGTTAACAAATATGGAGTACTTCATATTTAACTAAATATTACTTCCCATAAGAGAATCACAAATATTTCTAGACATTTTTTTAAAGAAAATTCTATAAAAAGTCTTAAAAGTATATATAAAAATTATATATTTATATGTCGGTTTGGTTCAGATTTTTTTACTCAATACCAAACCAAATCAAAGCAAATCTAATCGGATTTTTTAATCGGTTTGGTTTGACTTTTCGGTTTGGTGCGATTTTCTAGTTCGGTTTGTACACTCTTATCTCCTGGAATACCCATACATCCATCTCAACATCCTCATTTCAACTACTTTTATCTTCTGAACATGGGAGTTCTTGACTGGCCAGTACTCAGCCCCATACAACATAGTATGTCTAACCATCATTCCGTAGATCTTACCCTTAAGTCTCGGTGACACATTCTTATCACACAAAACACCGGATGTGAGCCTCTATTCACTCCGCACCAATACGATGTGAGACCTCATCATCAATCTCCCCGTCACATTGGATTATAGACCTAAGATACCTGAAACTACTCCTCCTAGGGATGACTTGAGTATCGAGCTTCACATCCACGTCCGCTTCATAAGTTTCGTCACAAACTTGCACTCCAAGTATTTTATTTTGATCCTGCTCAACTTGAAACCTTTAGACTCTAATGTCTGTCTCTAAACCCCCATCCTTACGTTAACCCTGCCACGAGTCTCGTCAATCAGCACTATGTTATCGGCAAATAACATGTAACATGACACTTCCCCTTGAATGTGTCGCGTCAACACATCTATCGCCAAGGTAAATAAGAACGGGCTAAGAGGCGCGATCCCTGGTGCAACCCTATTACAACTGGGAAGTGTTCCGAGTTACTTCCGATAGTCCTCACCCCCGAGCCTTAGCACCATCATACATGTCCTTAATCACCCTAATGTACGCTTCCGGAACGCTGCTAACCTCCAAACATCTCCACAGAAGCTCCCTCAGGACTTTATCGTATGCTTTTTCTAGGTCTATAAATACCATATGTAAGTCCTTCTTCCTCTCTCTATACTACTCTGCCAATCTCCTCACCAGATGAATGGCTTCCATAGTCGATCTCCCCGGCATGAATTCAAACTGGTTCTCGACAATACACACTCCTCCTCACCCTCACTTCCACTATCCTCTCCCAAACTTTCCTAGTATAACTCAACAACTTGATACCCCTATAGTTATTGCAGTTCTGAATATTATCTTTGTTCTTGTACAACGGAATCATCGTACCCCACCTCCTTCTTCGAGTCTCTTCTTCGGACAGAAGATAATGCATTAATAAACATGAGAAATAGTTTTCTAGAAATAATGGAAGAAACAGAGAAGAAATCAAATATCTGACTCCCTGTTTCTTTTCTCATTGAGATACATAAAGAGAAAGAAATTCCAAAAAATACTCTTATTATTATTATTATTTTTTTGTTAAGAAAAGTAACAACAAAGTTCAAAGTTTTAGGCTTGAAGTAATATAAAAGAGGAAAAAAAATAATATCTAGATATGATTTTTCTCATTATATAACAGGGTCATCAACATAGTTCACAATCTTCTCCTAGATACAAGGTACCTTGATTTTCTTTTTCTTTCTGATTTTATAACTCACAACACATATTAAAAAAATGCATACACTCAGGCCTCATCCATTATCACTCTTGTAAAAGAATTCAGAAAAAAAATAAAAATACTACACTACAATTGAATGCCACATTCCAAGAAAAAGAAAGGCAAAATACCTTACCATCCTCCTCAACTTGACATGAATTATTAGTTACAGTCTTAAATTATTCGTGGTCTTAATTTCCCCCTCATCTTGGCCTTTTGAGAGCCAGTACTCCCCTGGACACTGACGTGGCAAAGAGTGCGGGTGCACTCGCCTGCCACGTGGATTTTTCTACATATGTGGTATTTTTTTGAAAAATAAAATATATTTTTACCTTTTTAATTATGTTACTTTTTTAGATAATTTTTTTCGAATACAATTTATAATAAAATTTAGATAGAACTACATTATTTATGCTAAATTTTTTTATTTGGCTAAAAATAATAAAGTTTTAGTGAAGCTTTTTTTGAATTTAAACTGAAAATAAAGATTTATCCAATTGAAATAAATAGTTAAGACATCTAAAAAGTTATAAAAATACATACTCTTTTTATTCCTTTTAAAAAGAAATAAAATGAGTGTATCCATAGAGTAAGTTATTTCTTGCAATTGTACACTCTTTTTATTTCTTCTTTTGATGCAATGACTATTTATTTTAATTGTGTATTTTTACCTTTCTCAGGTAAAATCTGTAAAAAATATATTTTTAGAGTAGCATAATTTAGAGTTATATAAAAAATTATAGCCAAAATAACTAATTTCATGTATTTTTATAACTTTTTAGATGCCTTGACTATTTATTTCAATTGTATAAATCTTTATTATCAAGCCGAATTCAAAAAAAGATTAACTAAAACTTTATTATTTTTAGCCAAATAAAATTTTTTAGCATAAATAATGTAGTTTTATCCAAGTTTTATTATAAATTGTATTCGAAAAAAATTATCTAAAAAAGTAACATACTTATAAAGGTAAAAATATATTTTATTTTTCAAAAAAATACCACATATATAGAAATATCTGCGTGGCAGACGAGTGCACCCACACTCTTTGCCACATCAACGTCCAAGAGGTAATGACTCTCAAAATGCCAAGTTAATGGGATAATTAAGATCACAAATAATTTAAGGTTGTAACTAATAATTCCTGTCAAGTTTAAGGGAATGATAAAGTATTTTGCCAAAAAATAAAATCTCAAGGTGGCTTAACGCATTATCAAATATAACGATAAGTCGGATAATTTGAATTAATTGAACTCTAAAATAAATATCGAACGTCAAACAGAAGTCGTGCCCCAAAAATAAATATAAAATACTATCAGTTCCGATTTTATTTTTTTAAAATATTGGGAGGTGGCGTAGCGTGAGAAATTCGCAGGAGGAGGGATAGAAACAGCAAAAGAAGAACCAAAAAGCATCAATTTATGGGTAATATACTACTATTATTATTTCACTAAAACCGAGGTTAAATTCATTGGATGCCACCATTTTTTGTTTCTTGTTTTCTTTTCTGTTCAGGCTAACTGCCATAACTGTGATTCCCTGCCTCAAAAAACCAGAAACCACACCATTCCTCACTATCTCTACACTTTTTCCTAAGAAAAGGAAATAAAAAAGAACAATGTTTTTCTTTTTCCCAATTTAATAAGAAATAGAAAAAAATAAAAAGAAACAAGAGTTTTCCCTTTTCCAAACTATATATAAGTGTCGAGCTTTAATTTTTTCTAGGAGCATATTTATAGCATATTCTTTAGTTTCAATAACTTGACCAAAGTTTCTTCCTTTCATACATTTAACCTTCTGTTTGCTATAATTATATAACCCCTTTTGATTTTCTTGGAGTTTTGGAGCTAAAGTTTTAATCTTTGCTATACTTTGTGTAAACCTTTTTGATTTCTTGAGTTTCTTTGCCTGCAATTTTGTTATTTGGAGCATATTCTTTAGTTATATGACCCCTTCTGATTTTCTTGGTGTAATTGTGCTAAAGTTTTAATCTTTGATATACTTTTTGTAAACCCTTTTGGTTTTTTGAAGTTCTTTGCCTAGAATTTGGTTATTAGGAGCATATTCTCTAGTTATATGATCCATTTTGATTTTCTTTGGGCTATTTTGCAAAAGTTTTAATCTTTGATATATTATTTGTAAACCCTTTTGGTTTCTTGAAGTTTGGAGTTTGATTATTTGGGGCATGCAAATTTCCTTTTGATTTTCTTGTGGTTTTGGAGCTAAAGTTTTAATCTTTGCTATACTTTTATAAACCCTTTGGATTTCTTGAGGTTTGGAGTTTGATAATTTTGGGACATGCAAATTTGTTTGGTATAATTATATGACCCCTTTTGATTTTCTTGAGGTTTTGGAGCTAAAGTTTTAATCTTTGATATATTTGTTGTGGACCCTTTTGATATCTTGAGTTTTGGAGTTTGATTATTTTGGGGCATGCAAAATTCTTGAATGAGATATGAAGTATTCTGGGGTGGTTGTTGTGTCAATCTTGGTTTGGTTTTTGGTTTTTGTTAGTCTTGTTGAGGTTAATAAGGGTCAAATTCCAACCACAGTTGATGGACCTTTTAAGCCAGTGACTGTACCTTTGGACCAAAGTTTCAGGGGACATGCTGTTGATTTGCCAGACACTGATCCCAGAGTTCAAAGGACTGTTAAAGGATTTGAGCCTGAACAGATATCTGTTTCCCTTTCTTCTACTTATGACTCTGTTTGGATTTCTTGGATTACAGGTAAACTTGCTAAAGTTTTCTTCTTTTTTTAGCCTATTAGTTTGAGTTCAAATTTTGAAGGGGGCCTTTTGCGTAACTTGTAAGGTTGCTCCTATGTGACTAGGAGGCCATGGATTCGAGCCGTGGAAACAGACTCTTGCAGAAATGCGGGTAAGGCTGCATACAATAGACCCTTGTGGTCCGGCCTGTCCCCGGACCTCGTATAGGGGAGCTTAGTGCACCGGGCTGCCCTTTATTAGATTGAGTTTGAATGTTAGCTTGAAGAATTAGTGCTTTTATCAATTCCAGTTAATCACATAGCTAGCACAGTGCAGGAGTTACTATTTCTTTCCTGCTAATACTATATGGTATGCCGAGAAGCTATTTATGATAATATCCAATGTTCATCGTCTAACAGAGTATGTTAAATTCAGTTATGTCACAAATTTGAGTTGATAAAATGGGAAGTTTGATACAAGGTTGTATACTTTTTAGTCATGGCCAACTGTCAATTCATAGCGATAAGAGCATATTATAGCATATACAGATATTCTTCATTGGTCTTTGCAATTTTAAATTGTGTGAGATGAAATATATTTTGGCTAACTGGTTAGAGGGCCTTAACATTCTTCATCTGGGATGTAGTTTAAGAATGTGCATTTTACTGTATTTGCAGGGGAATATCAAATTGGTGACAACATTAAACCATTGGATCCAAGTAAAGTTGGCAGTGTTGTTCAATATGGGAAAGATAAATCCTCGTTAAGGCACAAAGCAATTGGCGAGTCCCTTATTTATAATCAACTTTATCCATTTGAAGGACTTCAGAACTACACTTCTGGAATCATACACCATGTTCAACTTACAGGTATGCTAGCAGAAACTGAACAGCAGCTCCTCTGTCCTAGCTGAGATTACATTCTGCTAGTTCGATGTTTAGTACAGTCTCTGAGATCTCAACTAGTAAACTTGCTACTTTTGAATATAACCAAACTATTTATTCATTGCGTCAGCTTTTACTCTTTATGCAAAGAACTGAATGTTTGAACTAGATGTCAGTGTTCGTAACTTGACACCATGGACAAAGTAGTCGTACACTAAGAAGTAGGAATCATGCATCACACAGTTACTATTGAGATCAAATTTAGAATGTTGCCTCTATTAGATTGATAATGTGTAGAAGTATCTTCACTACAGTTTCACTTGCTGCTGTTAGGCCTCTCTACAACTGCAAGCCTGCTTAGTTTGGTTTTCTGCGGAAAACGTATATAGCTCATGCTTTGAGGCAGTTTGAAGACGCACAATTTGACTTTCCTTAGGTCTTTGAATGTGTACAACTGCAACAAGAATCTTTTTCAAAGTCTCATTCTGCAAATTTCATGTCTACTGAATTTCTTTTTGGGGGGTGGTGTTGGACCTTCACAATGGATTAATAATGCAAGTCTCTTATGTAGCTGATTTGTTTCTCATGTTTGATTTAGTCATCTGGTGCAATTTTTCGTTCTGCAGGGTTGAAACCAAATACATTATACTATTATCGATGTGGAGATCCTTCTATACCAGCTATGAGTACTATCTACCATTTCAAGACCATGCCTATTTCTTCTCCAAAGAGCTACCCAAAGAGAATAGCAATTGTAGGGGACCTCGGTCTAACGTACAATACCACTTCCACTGTTAGCCATTTGATGGAGAACAATCCAGATCTTGTTCTATTGGTTGGAGATGTCACATATGCTAATTTGTATCTCTCGAACGGAACTGGTTCAGATTGCTATTCGTGCTCATTTAACGACACTCCGATACACGAGACCTATCAGCCTCGGTGGGACTATTGGGGAAGGTGAGAGCTTGACTCCTTTTGCCCATTCAAAATTTTGATTCACACATCACGAATAAATTAATAAAATGTGATCCATTAGACAAAATGGATAGTTCCAACTTCTGTACTGAGAGTTCAGGGTTCAACTGAGATAACACCTGATCATTCATAAAAGACCAGTTTTAGATTTCTGTCAGAGCAGAAACACATGTATACTTCACTAGTTTAATTTGTGCTTCTGTTTTCTGACATTGTCGCTATAGATATATGCAACCGCTGGTGTCCAAAATTCCTATCATGGTGGAGGAGGGGAACCATGAGATAGAAGAACAAGCTGAAAATCAGACATTTGCAGCCTATCGTTCTCGCTTTGCATACCCATCAAAAGAAAGTGGATCATCCTCCCCATTTTACTATTCTTTTAATGCGGGTGGCATACACTTCATCATGCTCGGAGGATATGTCGCCTATAATAAGTCAGGTAAAAAACACTCTCAACCTTCCTTCAATCCTCTTCTCATTTCCCTTGTTATGCTTGCGGTAGACTTTGGAAATTTGTCTCAAATCATCGATCGGCTGGAATGTGTCCTTAGTTTTCATATCTTTGCCGTTCTGCTCCATCTAGTAAACTGATTCACTAAGCTTCTGATTACAGATGATCAATACATGTGGTTGGAGAGGGACTTGGCTAATGTTGATAGGAGAGTTACTCCGTGGCTGGTTGCCACTTGGCATCCACCTTGGTACTCTACTTACACGGCACACTATCGAGAAGCTGAATGTATGAAGGTAGCGATGGAAGATTTGCTGTACGAGTATGGTGTCGATTTAGTCTTCAATGGACATGTAAGTACAGGATTAATATACCGTTAGCCTAGAGCACATAAACTAATTTGTATGCTCTTCCATTCAAATTGCACATTTATGTATCAAATACTGATAACTTGAAGAAATCTATATAGGTTCATGCTTATGAAAGGTCAAACAGAGTCTATAACTACACACTGGATCCTTGTGGTCCAGTCTATATAACTGTCGGTGATGGTGGAAACCGCGAGAAGATGGCAATTGAACATGCTGATGAGCCAGGGAAATGTCCAAAACCAGATAGCACCCCGGACAAATTTATGGGCGGATTCTGTGCCTATAATTTTACATCAGGTCCAGCTGCTGGTAACTTTTGTTGGGATCAACAACCTGATTATAGCGCATACCGAGAAAGTAGCTTCGGCCATGGAATACTAGAGGTAAATATTTATTTCTTTCATTACGATATTTATCAATTCTTACTCCTACTGAATAAGCAACCAGAGAAACAGAATTTTAGGTATACCTCACATACCTTCAACTTATACCTTAAGATTAAGATAATTATTTTCTAGCAGTCTCTAGAGCTTTTGTCTAGTGGTAAGAGCGCAGCTCGTGATGTGTGATAGGCGCACATCACGAGTTCGAACTCTACATAGAAGGGCGGGTCCATTGTCCATTGAGTCTCATACTGTGTGCCAACTGGCCCTCGGAGTTTTCTTGATTATAAAAAAAAACGTTTTGTAGCACAAGATTATTTTGAAAGTCAATCTATTGAACCGAGGGTCTTCCGGAAACATCCTCTCTACCTTCACAAGGAAGGGGTAAGAACTGCGTACATACTACCCTCCCCGGAATCCACTTGTGGGAATATATTGGGTATGTTGTTATTGTTGTTAATCTATAGACCATTCAAAGATCACAAGAACTTGTCAAATTAGCCTATAAACCAAAAACAACAACAACAACAGACCCAATGTAATCCCACAAGTGGGGTCTGAGAAGAATAGTATGTACGCAGACCTTACCCCTACATTCAAGAAGGCAGAGAGGTTGTTTCCGACCAATAAACCAAAAAGAAAGTTGTAAAGTTTTTCATAAGTAGGAATGAAGGCGTATCGTCATGTTATACGTTCTAGTTCTTGCAACTTTAGTTATCGACTTATTGCCGCTAAATGCCATAACATTCACCTTTTTTGTTCATAGTTACAGAAATTTGATATGTTAATTTTTGTTGAAAATTTGCAGGTGAAAAATGAGACACATGCTCTATGGACATGGCATAGGAATCAGGATATGTACAATAAAGCTGGAGATATAATTTACATAGTCAGGCAACCTGAGAAATGCCCTGTTAAACCTAAGGTAATTAAACCCTGGCCAATTGGAAAATACCAATTTAATTGGATTTAGAAGATACTCTGACCCCAATTTACTTGTAATTTAGCTGAGAGAGGAAAAAAGAATAGGAAAAAAATAAATCTATTCTTTGGAAATAATGATTTATAAATTATGATTGACAACATTAATATTTTTTAATATATTAAAAATTGTACATGTAATCAAGAACCCTCCATTTGATGTATATTTGGAAGACTGTCACATTTGAATTTTAATATTTTCTGTAATTTATATATGATTTGTTGTGAATGTAAAATAAACTCATTTCCCTTCATCTAATTATTATTCTTTTTATCAAGTAAAGTATTCATCTTTTTCTTTTTATTATCTTCTACATTTATAGTTTTTTCCCGTCAGATTGAATATTTCAAATTGTGAATTAAATCAAGAAAAAACCTTTATTTGTTGTGCAATTTACAGGCATCGAGTTGGTTTAGTTTTTATATTTTTTGCAATTTATTTGTGATTGGTTTTGAATGAATGTCAAATAAACTCATCTTTTTCCTTTCCTTTTTTTTTAATCCTCTTCATTTGTAAGGTTTTCTATTAAAATGGAAATTATGTAATTTCCACGAAGATATCAAATGCAGAAGCAGATGATGGGAGACAGAAGCAAATGGGATTAGAGACAATGTACCAGCTTTACAGCTTATTAATCATAAATAATAAAAATATAAGAATTTCAGAAATATACATAGCTATATTTCCATTCAAATAAAATATTATAAGTTGGTTTGGACATAAAGAAAAATAAAGACCTCTAAAACCATTGGTCTTAAAGTAGGAAATAAATAGGATTAATTACTTCATTTTGATTCATAATTCCAAGAATCTAAATTTAAATAACGTCTGGTACGGACAACATGAAGTGGAAAATACGAGATTTTCTTTTTAAACAATGAATAGTTTGTCATATTTTCCTCACACCAAAGAAGAAAAAAAAAAGCAGCCTGACGCACTAAGCTCCCGTTATGAGCGGAATTCGGAGAAGGGCCAAACCAAAGGGTCTATTGTACGTAGCCTTATCCTGCATTTCTGCAAGAGACTATTTTCATGGCTCGAATCCGTGACCTCATGACAACAACTTTACCAGTTACGTCAAGGCTCCTCTCGTACCAAAGAACAAAAACAAAAATATAATCAAAAGAAAAACAGTCAAAATCATTAAATTTTGACCCAATTATCAATATGAAATGAAATGCAAAGCATAAACTAAATGAAATGGGTATGCAAAGACACAAAATAGTAGAACTTGGGCATGCTAACAGATGAAATGGTTTTAACATAACAATGAACCTAGACTTGTCATTGTTATAACCGAGAAATTCCCGAACATGTTCGAAACTCAGTGAATAATGAACCTGCCCCTTTAATCACTCTCCATTTTAAAGGCTAGGTTTTTGTCTGCCAGAGAATTCAAACTCATGACGTGCGCCTAACTCACACATTACATGTTGCACTCATACCACTAGATCAACGCCTTGTTATCAACATGGCAAGACAATTGATATTAATAAGGACCAATATGTTACTCTAATGGGCTAAAGTTTTCATAATAGCAAAATGAAAACTTCCCTTTTCTAACCAAAATTGTATTGTCCTAGTCTTCAAAACTAGCATAAAGTATGGGTTTACTCTACCAGAAATGCCTACAATAGTTGAAAAATATGAATGAAGAGAAGCATAAAAAATGCAGGAACTAAATTTGAGAACTTGTGAGAAGCTTTAGATTCCTCTGAGTCAGGAATATCAGGACCAACGCGCGGTGTTGTTCCTCCATTGCCATTGAAAGGATTTGCAGCGCCTGGTGGTGGTGGATAAAGAGTTGACGTCGTGACTGGTGTAGTCGTCCCTCCAGTCGTGCCACCACCAAGGGTGCTCGGAGTAGTAGAGCCACCAGCAGTGCTGAAATATTACAGAATCCAAGTTTGCATTGAAGATCAGAATGCCATTTTTTACTACAGAATTGACACGAATAATAGCATGCATGATAATCATAACTTGTCCATATACATGTTTGATTTGAACGAGCAAATGATCTTTAATACAGATACTAGCAGATTGATTGATGCATTAGCATGCATGCTCCTAAAACTAGTGTTTGGCAGATCCAAAATTTAGACGTGGGGTACTAAAATGCATATCTAAGGAGTCGTTTGGTACGAACGATAAGGGATAATTAATCCCGAGATTAAATTTAAAATGAGTTTATCCTACGGTTGGTTGGGATAAAGTCGTAGTATAACTAATTCCGGGATTAGTTATTCTGGGATTGTAGTGCTTTTTTATCCCATGGGAGAGTGGGATAACTAATATCGGAATAATTAATCATGAGATAATTTATTTCCCAACCAAACAACCCCTAAGTGTATCTATACTTATTTTCTGCACATATATGCATAAACTACGCATATATGTGGTTTTTTTACTCAAAATACGCAAATAAGTGTAAAAAAAAAGTTACCAAACTATATATAATGCCACAAATAGTCGCGTTATACAGTAACGTTAACTGCACCGTTACTGTATAGCGCCACTATTTGTGGCGTTATACTGACACACCTTACATAGCGCCATTAATAGTGGCGCTATACCCCTTATTACCTGACCCCACCAATAATTTCTGAGTTCAATAATTTAAATGCGTATAAAGCCACTTTTTGTGGCGCTATATACAAAAAAAAAAAAACCTCTCCGGCTAGCCATTTCCTATATAAACATCGTAGAATCGCCACAACTTCATTCAAATTTTTTTTAACTCTTGTTGGTTTCTATTGTTGTTAAATTCTCCAGCATTTTTTCATTATGTTTGAAGAACGTAGAATAATAGTATCATTATATTGGGGGGTGAGGTTGTGATGGAGAATAACTCTGTGGGCTACAGTTTACCTGCTAAGTGTAATGTTAAATTGCCACTTTCAATGGAGTACGAAACATTGATATCGTTGTTATGCAAAAAAATGAGTGTAAGAAAACGTTCAGTGATACTCAAAGTAACCGGAAGATATCCGTATTCCGTTACGCCGCAAGGGGTTGCTTTTTACTCAGAGTTTAACATCGACGATGATGACACTTTGAGTGATTTCTTGAGGACTCCGGACGAATGCCGGGAATTTCTTGTAATCACAATGTTGGAGATGTACGTGAAGGTCGAAGACGTTCCAAAAAATGAGGTTGTGCGTAGTAGAGATAACCCCCAGTCATCGGGTGGTTATTCTGGATCAGTTTTTGCCGGACATGTTCCGGATGAAAGATTTTTTCTTGATTTAAATTTATCACCGTCGGCAAATGAGCAGCGAGAAAATAATTTATACCCTGCTTTCCATAATTCACAAGAAGAGTGGTAAACTTCAATTTTCATTTGTGTTAATTATGTATATTTTTGCGTATTGAATTAATTTTAACGCTCATTTATTTAATAGGGGGTACCGGCCGGATATGAATTTTACAAGTGGCCCATCCGGTAGTCATCACCTAACTGAAAACGTCCATCATGGAATGTCATCACATTACGACTTGTAAGTGAAAAGCTACAGCCATATATAAAGCATTTATTAATTTAGTAACTTATATTTTTGTTGAAATGTGCAGTGAAGACGAGCAAGTTGAACTACCCGTACTCACTCAATTGCCCGAAAACGACGTATTACATCAGGATCTGGCAGATGAACAGAGTGAGGAAGAGAACAACGATTACGATAACAATGCCGATGAATCACAGGAAGTGTCCTGGTGGACTGCTGTAATGCACTCTTTGATTTTATACCTTATGGACGCTTCGATGTGCGGAATAAGTACAAGAGATATCAAGTCAATATCCAAGTTGAAGTGATTCCCGTTGAAAGTGTTCATTTCGCATGTGTGGGTGGAAATGTATTTACCCACTTGTAATCGTAATCGTTGTTCTCTTCCTCACTATACAGTAACAGTGCAGTTAACGTTACTGTATAACGCCACTATTTGTGGCGTTATATATAGTTTGGTAACTTTTTTTTTACACTTATTTGCGTATTTTGAGTAAAAAAAACCACATTTTGGTTCCGCAATCAATTGCAATAATACACAAATATTAGTTAGGTATGATGGATAAGCAGAATAACCCTGGGATAAAAATTTAGTAATGCCTTATTTTTTGTTTGGTTACTAATTTGGGATAAGTTATCACAGGATTAAAAATACTATTGAGATAATTTATACCTGTCAGAGGGTGGAATAATAATCGCAGGATTAGCTATTCTAGGATAAAACAGTAAAATTGACAATCCCAAGATTAATGAGTACAACATACCAAACAGTCAATAAGAAATAATATCAGAATAACTAATCCCAGCATAACTAATTATAGTATAACTAATCTCACCATAACTAATATCAACGTAACTTATCTTCAGACGAAACGAACCCTTAAAAAAATAACTAGAGCTAACTATTCATAAAAAGTAGAAGCAAATAACCAAAAAATAAATCAGATCAATAACCTGCTACAACAAGTTAAATTATATTAATAATATAAAATTTCTTTAAAATACAATGTAAATAGGTTAAATTCATAAGAATTTGACTCCATACACAGTAAGAAATGTATAGTCAAAATCAAAATGCTCTGCTCGAGATGACTATTGTCGCCAGATAGCTTAGCTGGCTTTTGCAGCTTTTTTTAGACTATCCATATAAAACAAGGACCATTGAATGGTTCAAAACTAAAAGAGGGGGAAAAAGGGGTAAAAAGATTCAAACTTTATGTATGGAACAAGCCAAAAAAAAAAGCATGGAAAAAATCTAATGTAATGTTTTTATGGGAAGGTTCTAATACCCTTTACTTTAGTATTATAGTTTACGTTGACTGTCACTCTATCTCAATCATTTTGTATCTCTCTCTCCCTCTCTCTCCCTCTCATATTATTTAACCATAGTTTTCACTCCACGACAAGCTCTAACACTAAAGTCTCCGGTCCACTCCAAGCTTGTCACTCAACTCAGAAAAGAGATAAAAACATAAAAATGGAAATTTATATAGTTTACTCTTCTTTTTAAGAGATTTTCTTTTTGTAGTTTTACTCTCCAAATATAGAGAATATTCGACATTCTTTTGGTCGTCAAAGTAGAAATTAAAATATAATAATCCTACTATTTACAAGTGATCTAGAGATTCTTTGCTGTCTACAAGTTTCTTCTCTTACACTTTTTCTTCTTCTTTATAGTATATTATTAGGACCACTTTCAAGAAACTCAACAAAACAGAAGATAAAAATTTACTAGAAAAATGTAAAGCATTAAATATCAAGAATTACACAGAACAGTCAAAGCAATGTACAGAGAAAGTTAAAGTTCATACCTTGGAGATGCTGGATAAACACAAGATCCATAACCTACATTACAAAAAAAAACAATCATTTCTCAACCCATAAATAACTAATATATATAGCCTTCGCATAACTAGTAAAGTTATTAATATGATGGTCACGTGTCCGACCCGTGAAAATAGTCTCCTACAGAGATGTAGGATAAGGCTACAATCAGTAGCGGAGGCATAATTATAATTTGGCCAATGGGGTTCAAAAAGTTAAAAAATTAAAAGAGATTGTGGCCAATGAAAATAGAACAAGAAATCTCACGGATTTTGAACCTTAACCACTAAACTATGCTTTTGGACTATATCAAGGGGATTCAAAATATAATATATAGGGACACAACGAATTTTATCTTATATATATAGTATAATTTTCCGGCGAAGGGGTTTCCAGCGAACCATCTACCATCCCTTAAATCCGCCACTACATACAATAAACCCTCGCAGTCTGGCTTTTTCTTGCATCCGCACATAACGAGAACTTAGTATACCAGGCTGCACTATATAAAAATATTTATAAAATATTTGAGAAAATCGTGGTAAGAAAAACTTCGGGACTCCTGAAATAATAATAGTGTCATGTAAAATGAAACTGATGGGAGTATTCTATAACAAGAAATTGTAAAAGAAAATGCATAAAAAAAAAAAAAAGATTTACTTGGATCAGTTTTGGCAATGGTTGCAGTGCCAGCAAATTCACAAGAACCAGGAGCTCTATTTCTGCGCTGATAATAACTATTAAAAGCATAAGAAGCATGAGCTTGTATTGTATTAGGAAGAAAACAAAGCCCATTTTCCAAAATAGTAACACAATCTGCACCAGAACTACAAGCATAATCTAATGCATTTTGTAATGCTGTTTCACTTGCATCACTTCTTGTTACACACCATGTTGCTTTTACTTTAACTATTTCGGTGCAAAATAAAAAATATATGAACAAAAACACCACTTGAAATGGTGGTTTTGCCATTGATATGAAGCTAAAAGTTCAAGAAAATTTATGGGTTTTGTTGGGGTTCTTTTTTTCTCTTTTTGGTGGGGTTTGAGAGTGGGAATTTTGAGAGTGATAAGTTGGGGTTTTTGTTAAAGAAAGGGTAAAAAAGGAAAGGAGAATGTTATGGTACAGTGTGGACAAAAGGACTGAATCAAATGGAGGAATGGGAACAAATTATAATTAATAAGGTCCATCACATAATGTTGTGAGATAATGGTATTTTTTAGTTTTAATTGGAGGTTTCAAGTTCCATTATTAAAAGCTGAAAAACACATAACAAGGAGTGCTTCTTTTTTTAAGGGTTGTTTTGCAGGAGGGATAAGGGATAATTAATTTTGGGATTAAATTTGAGATAAATTTATCTCATGTTTGATTGGGATAAATCGTGATATAACTATTTCGGGATTAGTTATGCCGGGATTGTAGTATCTTTTTACCCTTATGGGAGGATGAGATAACTAATCCTGGAATAATTAATCATGTGATAACTTATTTCCCAACCAAACGACCCCTTAGTGAGCTATAGGCGGTGCAAATTTTCTTAGATTTTTTACTACATGTTATTTCTTTTGCTTCAATTTTTCTATTATATTGTTATTGCTATTGCTTATCTTTCTATAGATTTATTTCCTTTTTACTACTGTCGAAATTTTATTTTACTTGAGCCTAGGGTCTATCGAAAGTAGACTCTCTACTTTCACAAGGTAAGGGTAAGGTCTACATACACACTACTCTCCCTCATACTTTACTTGTGAGATTATATTGAGATAGTTATTGTTATTGTTGTTGTAATGCATTAAGGTGAATTATGGCAATGCAAATCCAAATTAGTCGAACCAATAAATTCAGAATACTGAAAATAAAAAGGAAGACTGAAGAATTAACAAGAAGATGGTTTCTTTTATCTTTTTATTATTTTATGTGTTCTTTCAGCTGTTTCCTTTTTCTTTTGTTGTGTTCTTTTTGTGAGTTTGCTTTTTCTTTTTGGTGTTTGAGATTTTGAGGACTTTGAAAGTGATGAACTGAATGAATGTTTTCTTGGACAGATGATATTATTTTGTTTCTTTTTGTATGCTATACTATTTAATCTTTGGATGGATGCCTTTGGGGCATTGGCTTATAGATTCTTTTATTTTCCTGAATTTCAGCCTCTCTGTCTTGGGACTTACTAAAGTAACCACAAGGTACAAAATGTAGCCAAACATGGTGGTAACTAAAGAGGATGCTCAAAGTACTATAAAATTTTATTTACACTCAATAGTTACATCAAGTCGTACTAATTTATCGTGATTGAAATATGTATTAAAACTTATAAAGTGATAATAGTATATGTAACTATATGTATTATGTATTTATTACATTGGTGTAAATATAAAATATGTTAAACTTTCTTTCAAGATTTTAGCACACTTTTTAGAAAAGTATGGACAACATTGTAGAAATGACACCACGTAGCCATTTTAAAAGATTGCTATTTAAAATGAACCAACGTGTCCTGAATTTTAATTTTTTGGGATAAAAATATCGTAAATTGTCCTAAAATTAAGATTTTTAGTTCAAAATTTCAGTACAAAATAAGTATTCCTTCCGTCTCATATTATCTGTCATGATTCTCTTGTACATGCCCCTTAAGAAAAATTAATTAAGATGAAATTTTAACTACTTTACCTTTATTCATGTCTTAATATTTAATCTTTCTTCATTGGTATTTGAACAAAGTTAATTTTCAAGGATAATTATTACTTACGGTAAAAAAGGAAAAAGATAATCAATTTTATCTTGAATTTCTAAAGTGACAAATAATTTGGAACAACTATTTTTAGTAACCACGACTGATAATATGAGACAAAGGAAGTAGTGACTAACCCCCGAATCGCATCCATTTGTTTGTGCACTTCACCCGACAACATTCACAAAGTTCACGGGCCAATTTTAACTTTTCCCACTAAAGGAAAAATGTTGAATGACAATGTACAGTCAAACTCTATCATTTTCCAGCATGTACATCTTGGTAAACAATTAATACAAAATAAGAAAAGAAATTAATAAGCATAAACTTACCACCCCATGCTGGTAAATAAGGATTGCTTTTTTGAACTCTTTCTCTACATGCATTTTTCAACATGTACATCTTTAAGTGATGGCATTTTGAAATTTGAAAAATAACAAAAAATGGGTGTTAATACTCTATGATTGTAGTAATACAACTCACCTTTCTACCCTCCAACCCCTTTTCGTTGTGTATATCGTATGTGTTTCTCAAACGCGAACCTGTAGGGTGATCAATTAAACCCCAACCATTTTGATGTCAAAAATATTGCTAAGAAATTCGTATCAAATTTCTTCATAGAACAAAATATAGGCTTCACTCCGAAGAACTTCCTCTAATGAGACCTCTCGTACGTAGGCATCACTGGCATAATACCACACATAATCTTCCGCGTCCTTGTCTTTCCCAGCGATCTTTGGGCCGCCTCTAACATATGCAATATAGTGACCTCCCCTCATAGTCCCTGAATGTTCCACGACACCCACAAGCCGGTATTTGTAAACCTCCTTCTGCAGGCACCTGCAGTTACATCATTTCATTATCAGACAACCGCAGGCAGATAACATTTTGCAAAAGAGACTTGACCTACTCGGTCCTGGAAATAATATGCACCCGTGCAAAATACTATTACACGTTTTCAATTGAGTCTCGTCGACTTGGTTTCAAAAGTCTTTCTTTTTCTCTTTCTGGTTTCATAGCACAAAAAATACCTATACATCATCAATTTACGGATATCAATATACTCTTTAGTTAATGGACAAATCAATCTTTTAAAATGGGTTATCAGCAATAAACCAAACAAACATTTGACTAAGACTAAAGAGTTCATAGCCAACTACAACAACAACAAACTCAGTGTATTCCCACAAGTGGGGTCTGAGGAGGATAGTATGTACGCAGACCTTACCCCTACCTTTAGAAGGTAGAGAGGCTGTTTTCGATAGACCTTCGGCTAATGAAAGATAAAAGGAAGGAGCAATGACAAACAAACCAATCAGAAAACTAAGCGAAAACACAAAACTACACTAGGTAGTGCAATCAGAAACCGAAGCAAAGACAACAACAAATAATAATAGAAGCCTAGAAATACGAAAATACACTAAAGAATAGATAAAGATCCAACTAAGAATAGATAAAGATCCACCAATAATTTCATATTTTACATCCATTTTTGGTGAGTCCTCTCCAAGCTACACACTCACGGAACACTAACTTCAAACCAGTGACAGATAGTACAAAATAAAAGCCAAAGCACTGGAATATCAATTAAGATGTTCATATCACTTGGATAACAAGTTCCATGCAGAACCATTATTAAAAAAAAAGGTTCCATGCAGAAACATCAATCATATCAAGTGCTTCAATTAAAATTAAAAAAGGTGAAAAATAAGCTGATGGAACATATTAGAGCTGAGATTCAGAGACAATTTTCTAGCTTAACTAATCAAAAGAAAAAAAACTATGGCTTCCCCGGCGTCCGCCCCCAGAGGGGTAAACAGATAAAAAAAAACAGATACAAGCGAAAAACGGACAATAACACTATCTTGCATGGATAAAACCGAAGGCACGTCACGGAGAGGAGCAAGAAATTCAATAATTCAAAGGACTGGAAACGACTGCCAATACGCGATAAAAAGTGTGAGGCCCTCTTAAAATAATATTTGACAGACATATGCTTCCACATTTGACCCCAATATGCTTACGCATAACAGGAAGAAGCAGTTGATGGTGTTTTCAGCAGTTCTTTAGAAGGTAAAAAATGAGAACAAATTTCGGAAATCCTGAGGCACAAATTAATAAGATCCTTGACTATTTAGACAGGCTACTGGCAGGTTTAGCAAACAGTCCATTTGACCATGTTAAGGTACCAAACTTTTCTTAAATTATAATACCAAACATTAGTTGTTACTTTTCATCATGATCAGACACAAGTTGCTACTTTTTTGAGTTTAATCAGGAAGTTAAATAAATGTTTCTGTTCTCTAGTTGACGAGATTTATTATTTGGACAGGATCCTCTAAAAGCTACACTATTGTTCTCAGGCCCTAACGTAAACAAGTTCCAAAAGCATTTCCGAAGCCTCTTAATCTCTACACACAACCATGATGCTGATAAAAATTAATTGACGGTGGATTATATATGAGAAATAGCTCTGGGGTCACAATACTCTTTTTCTTTGTACTATTTTCCTATTATTTAAAGCCATCAACGAAACATTAAGTGATACACGAACTCACATAATCCTGAAATCAGCACTCTGGCTAACAAAGTTTTAGAACTCACATAATAAAATCATTTCCTTTTCTTTTGAAATGCTAATTTGCTCGCCTTGGTGACTCGAACTCGCAACCTTAACATTGGAGGTAGAGGTGCTTTCCACTTGAGCTACCCCCTTTTGGTTTTAATAAAATAATTTCCTATCCAAGACACTATAAAGAGACTAACTTTGACAACATCCCAATTTGGTTGAGCGGAGGTAATCTGATGTTAGAACAAAGGATCTGATCCGTACTACAATGATTAGGATAATGAGCCTATGAAGACACAGGGAGAGGTGAATTTATGGCATTAGGAATAATCCTAAAAATGGAATTCATGACCATATACAAAATAAGAATGTGACAAGAGATGAGAATGACATGATAAATTTGGAATTTTGGGATGCAGAGACATAATTGTTAACACTCTAAGATACTAATAATTGAGATATTTTATTAACTAAAGTGCCAAGCCAATTATGTGCAACCCAAAATCAAATATTTATAACATAAAAAAATGTATGCATCCATACTTATGATAAAGGAACATCATTAATTTAGTCTATACTCTACAAGACCACCAATCTTACCATCACATGCTTTAAGCTATACTTGCTGGAAATCTCCAATGAACTATTTTATTTAATAACTTTGAAATTTCAATAAAATAATCTCAAACAGAGAAGAAAGCGACACTCTGTTTCTCCATAAATCTCGATATGATAGTTATCTCTTCAGTCTAAGGTGAAACTTTCTCTAATTGGAAGGAGACAGTATTACATTACACAATCATTTCTCGTCTCCAAAAGCTTATTATGTTTAAAGAGTCCGCTTAACTGACATGGATTTCATCAGTTTTGAATAATCTATTGCAGGTTCTTATTACAAGATGAACAGAATTACTCGAAACTCAATTTAGTGAAGACAGCCAAAAAATCTGATTTTAACTGATCTTTCAAAGGAAGGAAAACTAACACACCTGGGATCAATAAATGTTGTGATATCAATAGTATCTCTGAAATTCACATGGCCACTAAGCTTACTTAAGCGTCCTCGAGCATCTTGGCTGAACCTTTTTAGATGAACAGTCAAAATTGGAGGGACTTTATCAATGAGTATCCTTTTAGTTGCATCTCTTTCCACTTTGACACCTTTAGAGTCCGTCTCATTTTCACTTTCTTCAGATTCAGGTTCATCCAACTTAACTCTCTTATCGCGATTTACTACACTACAAGCTTCATCTTGACTTGAGTAGCCATTTGTTCTATTTTGGTACACCAACCCGTCATCAAAAGCATCTGACACACCTTTCACAGCACTTCGATTAGTGGTTCTCAGTTCAATATCCCTTGGATTACTGTCCTTTGGCGCATTCTCCAGATCACCTGATCTAGGTTTCAGCAATTTCTTGTTCAGTCTCATCCTCTGTTGTCGTAGAAGTTTTGCACAGTTTTCACATTGCCAAGCATGTTCAATTTTAGATAGAAGCTCAGGCTTTGTGAAACAAGCCAAACAACTCTCCACAGACACTGGAGCATCAGTATTATCAACCTCATCTGGATCAGACTCAGTGCTATTTCCAACAGCAGAGCTAGCTTCTCCAAATCCATTTGACGTAGAAGCAGGACCATTTAGTAAAGGCTTTTCAGCAGGCCCTGCAACCGGCTCAGGTTCATTGAATAGGCCGCCGAAACCATCAAAGTCCGTAAAATCTTGTTCACCGAAAACAGCATCATAGGACACCTTGCCTTCTGCTTTTGGTATGTCACTGGTAGCTGAGGTCTCTTCCTTATAAGGAAGCAACAGAATTTCTGAATCTTGTACCTGTAATGGGGCTTCATCTTCCCAAATCCTCGTTGATGAATCGTTTCCAAGATTTGAATCCGCCGAGAAGAACTGGCTGTTTGATGCTGAGTTACACGCAACTTCACTAGCATAGCAGTCTTTAACTGGTGCTTCTTCACAAAATTGAGAAGCTATATTGCAGTTTGGTGACTTAGATCGTCCTTGATCGTCCAAGCAAATCGAATCATCTGGAGAACAAGCTTCCTCTCCACAATCCTGATTATTTTGCAAGGAGACATTATGTTGAACAGCATATTCAGTTCCGCAACCCTGATTAGTCAGAATATCATCATTTTGTGATGCGATGTCATCACCCTTGGGCAGAATATCTTGATCAAGATTAGTCGAACATGTAAAGTTCTCCACTGAATTCAACTGTCCAGTAATACCATTCTGAGAGGAAGATAGATCAGGAGAAGTTACTTGAGAAACGATGTCATTACCATTAGGCGGGCTATCTTGATCAAGATAATCCAACCATGTAAAATTGTCCATTGAAGTCGACTCACCGTCTACATTTTTTTCATTATTGAACTTCAGAGAGGAAGATAGATTATGTGAAGTTAAGCCCATATTATCAGCAACATCACTAGCATCAACGCAATCTAGCAATGCACCGTCAGAAGGAACTGTTGTTCCTTCAGTGATTGGCGTACTAGACTGCATCGAAGTGCTTTCTTGAGCACTTTGAGCATTAAGAGAAGCTGCGTCTCTGCTAATCTTGGGGCGGACTCTTCCACTTCTCTTTGGAGGATGTTTTGATTTCTTCGCTCGGGAAACTGGCTGAGTCTTTTTAGGTGGAGGCTTCTTAGTGGGAACCGGCAACGAGAGATCCAAGAATGGCTCATTTACTAATGAAGAGTGTCCACACTCCAGACAAGTAACAGTACTAGAGAGACGACCCCCAAAGATGGCATCAACAAAAGTAGGAGGAGACTTGCCATCATCCTGCGAAGACTTGAGTTTCTTTCTTGCAGTCAATTCCTCGGTACACAAACCGTCAAGCAAACAATGAAGCAACTCGTGACTGTCGTGCTGTTGATATCCCCTAAATTGTGGAGCCTTCGCACACAAGGAACCAAAGAAAGATTTTGGATTTATAGCATTTCTTAAGGTATCCTCAGGACTCGTCTCAGCAAAGAGCTTCGTAAAAGAAGCAGTAAGAGGACCAGCACAATCGTCCATTTCAAGAAAGTAATCCCGTAATCTATTCATTGCAAGTAGGTTTTGAATTATAGAATTAAAAAAACAAGTATTTCCTAAATTAAGCAATCCCCTAACAACATAACCACTTTTCCCGTAGGCACCAATTTCAACACTAGCTTCTGACTTGATCCCACTCGTGATACTCCCCGTCCCAAACCAAACATCCTCAACATCAAGACTAGGCTCTTCAGTCGACCGCCCTTTAATCATCTTCACAATGTCCTGTAATACATACTTTTGTTCAGTGCTCTCCTCTATCTTTTCGGCAGGAATTAGTCTATTGCACGAGAAACACCAGCGCAGCTGAGGATTTTCAAACTGCACTGCCAATGAGTGGCGATACTGTCTTGCATGCCGAACTGCATGACTCTGAGGAGTAGTAGGAAATCCAACACCTCCACACGAGAAATGACCACACTCTAAACAGATCCAAATGGCTTTGGAATCTGACTTTGATTCTCCACCTCCCTTCTTTTTTCCATGTTTACCTTTTCCTTTCCCAGCCCGTCTATTAACCGCTCCTTCCCTGCAATCTTCACACCTAACAGGTCCTGAAGAGCCAAGTTTAGCAGAAACTTTCTCCACATCAATACTCTTATCAATATGGTCACATATTTTTTTATCATTTACAGCTGTAACTCCATCCTCGGGGGTATTAACTTTTTGGGTGTCTTGTTGAGCAACAAGATTTGGAGATGCCACTGGATTCCGCTTCTCCTTCAAACCACCTTTGCCATTTTTCTTAACCTTTTTCACCATTATATCCTACAATCGACAACAGAAAACATCATACACCCTAAGTACAATACACTAATACATAGCTCAAATAACTAAGTTAGAATATTTCATAGGCACCACTTCTGGCCCATGCCCAAACAATTAGTATTCCTTAAACTTATCCTCAGAAATCACTCACTTAGATGAAAACATGACAGTAGGTCATGGCACAATAATCGAGTTCACATAAATAGGCCTACATTGAAGGGAAGAACAAGACAAGATTGCAAGTCTAGTAAACATATCAATTTCAACTGAATAAGGAAAAAACATAAAAACTAAATCAACTAAACATATCTCATTCATCTCTCTTAATCTTACTTATGTACATCTATTCACGAAGTGCTAATCTAGAAACGAAGCAACATCAATACCAAAATCTAGCTATTAGATTAAAGAGCAGTACATGCAAACTTGCAAGTCTAATAACCATTTACATAAGCAACAAGTCAATTAAACATCTCATTCATTTCTCTTCAATCGACCTCACCGACAGATGATCGAACGCCTTAACTAGTAAAATATAAAGAATGATCTTTAAGTCAATTAAATAAACTAGTCAATCTCTGGTCACTAAAAAGTGAACTTCCTTCTTTCGACAGTCGGAAAGGATGTATTTATTTACAATATCCCTAATAGATAAACTAAAGAAAACCAAGACCAAGCAAAAACACTAGGTGATTTCTTTCCATCTTTCCAAGCCTTGGTGGACAGAGTTAGCCGATATCTGTGCTGGTGGGAGCCTTGGTGGACAGACCGACAGAGTTAGCCGATATCTGTGCAGGTGGGAGGTAGCATGTACCTGTTCAAAGTCGAGGTGCACGCACACTGACCCGCACACTATGGTTATAAAGAAAGACCAATATCTAGCTACTGGATTGAAGAGAAGTATTAAAATTGCAAGTCTAATAACCATTCACACATTTTTCACTCTTTATAATCAAATTCCAAATACCCAAAAACACACCATTCGGAAAAACTAAACAAGAAACAAATCAACTTAAATTGTCTTCAATTTTTTAATTTTTTATTTTTGGAGAGGGGGGGGGGGGGGTTGGTTGGGGTTTTACCTTTAATATCCATACCCATGGGATTGGAATTCAAAAGGGTACACAAAAAATCGATTCGTTTATCATATAGTTGCAATAACAAGTCAAAATATATACATCTAAGTAAAAAATAAGCAAGCTCAAGAAAAGGGGTAGCATCAGAGATTCACCTGAAACTATGGAACAAAGAAAGAACGGAATTTTCCCAGTAATTTCAATAGATTATCAGTCACATAAGAAGGGCATGTATAGATTTAGTATATATCATATGAAAAGGAGCATTACAGAGAGAGAGAAAAAAGAAGAAAAAAACGTAAAAAAAGAAATGGGGTTTTTTGGGGCACTTCAAAAATGGCAATGGTGGTGAAAAAACAGAGGTAAAAGACAGTGAAGGAGAATGTGGGGGGTTTTTTTTTTTTTGGGGGGGGGGGGGGCGGTGGGGGGCGGGGGGAGGGTCCGTTGGTATTTTAGCCTATGGTTCAAAACCTCTAAAGTCTCAAATGTGGTAAAAGTAGGATTTAGGGTTGTAATTATGCAAGTGAGTTGCGGTTAATTATTTACTTCATAATTTAATGGAGTTTTACAGTCTAGTGATATCTCATCTCTCACGTAATAGTGATAGATTTAATTCTCATGGCTACTTATTTGCGGTTAATTATTTACTCCATAATTTAATAGAGGTTTACTGTCTAATAGTATCTTGTCTCTCGCGTAATAACGATAGATTCAATTCTCATGCATACTTATATAGTAATATCTTATATTTGATCTCGTTTCTCACGTAATAGTGATAGATTCAGTTCTCATAGCAACTTATTTGCGATTAATTATTTACTCCATAATTTAATATAGGTTTACAGTCTAATAGTATCTCGTCTCTCGCGTAATAACGGTAGATTCAATTCTCATGCCTACTTATATAGTAATATCTTATGTCTGATCTTGTTTCTCACGTAATAACGGTATATTCAGTTCTCATGGCTACTTATATAGTAATATCTTATATCTGATCCCATCTCTCACGTAATAGCGGTATATTCAGTTTTCATGGCTACTTATATAGTAATATCGTGTATCTCACATAATAATCGTAGATTCAATTCTCATGTTTACTTATTCAGAGTTAATTAAAACTTAAAAGTCTAAGTATCTCGTATCTCACGTTCAACTCTCGTGGTTATTTAATATTAATCAAAACTTATAGTAAATGATATCTCGTGTCTCATATAATAGCATCACATATTGAATTTTCACTGTCTCTTCTATATTGCTTCTTAAATCTCTTCTTTGAAGAAAAGGCTTAGATTTTATTTTGATTAACTTAATTTTCTTCATTGTGGTTGAGATGAGTATACCGAATAGTAAATGTGAGGGTTGGCATGAGAATAAAACAACGTACTGCAACACCTTAATAGGGGTTATTAATGCAAGTGGTTTATAATAAGTTACTTAAATCTAATTTTAGTTTGTTATATTCTTTCTTTTATTATGATTCGATAAAGGAAACAGTAATAAGTAAACACGATTGTAAGTGAAAAATTGAAGAAGATTGTTGAATAGACAGGGGAAAAAAAGGTCGATAAAAATAAGTTTAACGATTCAATAATAAGGTTGGTTAAGTAAAGTTGACTCGATCTACTCTTTAATATGACAAATTTTAAGTAATATTATATTATATTATATTATATTATATTATATTATATTATATTATATTATATTATATTATATTATATTATATTATATTATATTATATTATATTATATTATATTATATTATATTATATTATATTATATTATATTATATTATATTATATTCTATGTCAAATATTGAACGACGAAAATATCTTAAAAAAATTAACCGACTTTTATAGCCTTTGAAAGTTAGATTATGTCTTTACTCAATCAATTTGGTATAGGATAAAATTGTAATATTGAACCGAATTCGTTTGGAACTTAAGAGTTTTTGGCTAAAATTATCCTTCAAATATGGCTCAAAACTAGGGCACATCCTTGTGTAATAATAATGAACAAAAAACATCCTTTAACTATCCAAAAAATGACAACAATCATCCTTCTGTTAAGAAACTAACAGTTGCACCCAAAACATGTGCCAAGCACGTGACTCCTCCCCTCCCCCCCAAATTCTGTCGTTCCCGATCGTCTTCATCCTTCAGTGAAGCTTGGGCTTCAAAAACTTGATTTTTCTTTCAATATAATGAATATTAAAAAATAAACTTTTATATTAAATAAAAAAACAAACTAGAACTTTGTAAATTCAGTAATATCAGTATAAGTAAATGTGAAAGCTATGAGGAAATTCAGTAATATCAACACACAATATATGGGTCTTTTAAGAATGAGGAAGATGTTTAGTTTAAGAAATAGCAAAAATACTACTCCATAGAATGGGAAAAGCCAAAACTTTTTCAATGACTATTGTTGCTTTTATCTTGTTTGTGAAGCATGGGAAGATAAGTAACAGATAATTGTTAGGGATATAATAGATATGCCCTAGATCCAATCTCATATTTGATGATTTGAACATATTTTTGTGAATATTATTTGATATAAAAATATATGACATCTGATATTCTTTTATCATAGTTATTATTAATTATTTGATTAACTTGATAAGATCCTTAATTAAATTTTGAGACTTGACATTGTGATGGAGATCATGATAATGAGAGTGAAGTTTATATAATTTAATCTAATTTTTTTCTTGATCATAGGATTATTAATTTGGACATTAATACCGGTTAGATCAATATTTATGTGATCGTCTTTATGGGATAAAGATTAGTTGATCTCATTAACTAAATCACATAGATAGATGATGCATATAGAGATATGATCATTGAACCGACTCATTGGATAATTCCTAATGGTTAGAATTGCCATAAACTGTCAATAGGATATTCTCTTGAAGAATGTGATGTAAAAGTTTCTTTTGACCTGAGATCATCATAGTAATTGACAAGTTATTTATTGTGCTTTGATACCAGACACCTATGGCCCTAGGGCAATAATTGAAAGGATATTGGGTACGATTAAATGCATGTAGAATTAGTGATTGATCAAGATGGAATCTGTCAACTCTTGGTAATGAGTTTAAGCTCCATGTTGTCATGAATTATAAATGACCAAACTAAAACCTTGGCCAGGGCAATTAAATGAAAGAAGAAATGAGTTTTTTAGGTCATTCAATGATCGATTATACATGAACACATAGTTGGTCGCCTATTAGGATTTGACAGTTGAACCATATCCTAGGGTGATCCAAAGCTATAAGGACAGAAGGAATTACTACATATTCTTCTACTGGTTCTTAAGAGTAAATTGTATACTTCATGCTATCCGGTCATTAAGGAGTGTTGCTAGACGCCACCCTTGATTAGTATATTGATGTGGTCAATTTACTACCGGCTTTGTATTGAACCTATGGGGTCGCACACTAACGAGTGTTCTGATATTTGCTAGGGGATTAATTATTTTATTATTTGGTAATTAAATTAAGAAATTTAATTAGTCAAATACATTTAGTTATTAGTCCAAATGAAATATTATTATATTCTTTGCTAGCACGGAGGATATAATTAATGTTGTGAATAAATTAAATTATATCTCTTGGTTAAAATATATATATTTGGTATATTTAATTAATATTTATTCATATAATATTAATATAAAAGGTTTATGAGTTAGAATCCAATTGTGAATTGGATAACTTTACGTGTAAAGTCCTAAAAAGGACGTTCGGCAAATTCAAACCCATTTGGAATGGGATTAATATTTTCCTTATATATGAAAAGTTCATAAATAAGAATCCAACTTTGAGTTGGAGGAATTACGTGAAGGACTCGGCAGTCACGTTTTCATTATTTACGTGATTTTCTAATTTTTCATAAAATTCTATGAAGTTTATTTTTGAAATAAACTTTACCCCAAATAAATCATTACCTCAACCAAATAGGAAAATGGTTTATAGGTGATGCTATATAAAGGGTGATGGAACAAAATTTGTCATTATTAATTCTTGAGAAGAAAAAATACTTTGTGAAAGTGAGAGTGCAATACCAAGCCAAGAGAGAAAATACAATTACAAGAAAAGTATTTCTTGTTCTTCTAATTTGAGTTGATATTTTTGAGAAAAATTTCAGCACAAGTTTGTCGTTCAATTTGTTTGCGGGTTTCATTGATCAAAGAGTTGATAGCAAGGATCGGTCTCAGTGTGGATACGCATAGAGTCTTCGCACTATCGAAGAAATTTGAAACGAGACTCTCTTCACCAGGTACGTCTTAGATCCGATCTTTGACATGTAAATAAATTTTAAACACGAAAAGATCTGCCTAAGATTGTTATTGCCTTCCGCTGCGTGTTACGAACACCTATACGCAATCCTTCAGTGGTATCAGAGCCATGATTTCTCGTGTCTAAAATTTATTTACAAAATATTTTAAGAGTTCAAACCATTAAAATACATATGTCGTGCAATAGTCAAATTGTTTGAATGCATATGGATTGATATCATTTTATTGTGAATAAAATATATATGCATATAAGTTAAACTATTGAGATAGTTCGCAACTTGAATTTGAAATTTATGTATTAGACATAACGGGAATCTATAATAGGTTACATGATTCTATTGTTATTTTTAATTGTTATTAGTTCATGAGATGCTAATTAATAATGATGTTCTAGTATGAATTACTTTTTGTGATATATGTGATATATAGATTAAACATGTTAGAAGAATGTTGAATTTTATTTTTATGTCACGTGCTCGTTCGTTACATAATTTTGAATTATTTATTACATGTGATGGAAATTAATTTAGAACTAAGCATGTAGACAACTTGAACTAAAATCACATGCTATAAAAGATTTGATCTTCATGTTATTAAAAACTGTTTTAGTAACAATTCCCTCTTACTAAAATTTGAGTTCTTAAATAATAAAATATGAGATATTTTATTATAGAGCTATCCATCAAAGTAAATAATTATACTTATTTCTTGTTTATAAGGAGCGACCTAACTATCAGGAGACTTATAAATCGAGAATATGTTAAAATTATTTATTGCATTAGATACATGGATTGAAAGAATTATTCAATTTTACACTAGACGCCTGGACTATTCGGGGAGTATAAAATTTATTAAATTATTTGTTATCATGATGATTGAACTCAACTATGCCAATAGGATCGACCTGACTACCAGGGGACTATTTAACATAGAGCTATTTAAGGAAATTGTATGGAGATACAATTGGTAAGAGTACCTACCTTTAAAATATATGTGAGAAACGACTTGACTTCCAAGGGGCTCATACATATTGTTTAAGGATTCCTTTACTCCACTAACAGAAATAAAGATTTCTTAAACTATAATGAGGGTAAATAGTTTAAAATAATTAGTGAAAATATTATTTAGATAAAAGTCCATGTCTTTATGATATATGTAAATATGTTCTTATATTATTGCCTTTTCTTTTCTATATTTTAGATTTCTCAATATGTCTGTTATATCACTACGTGAAATACTTAAGACCAACAAGTTGGTAGGATCAAACTTTGATGACTGATATAGAAATTTGAGAATTGTTCTCATGCATGAAAAACTCATTGATGTGATTGATAAGCTTGCAAAGATAATCCCACCAGAGAATAATGTTCAAGGCACCAAGGTTTATCAGAAACACTTGGAAGAATCCCTTGCTATTAAAAGAAATACTTGCTTCTATGAGTTCTGAATTCCAGAGGAAACATCAGAATATGGATCCAACTGTAATTATTGAATATCTTAAGAAGATGGTTGATACATAGTTGGACATTGAATACTCTCCAGTTGGACCCGTTGTCAATCATGTGATTGTTCTTACTGAAGAACATGAGAAGCTGGGATACAAGCTCGGTAAGGATCTTTCTGAAGATTTAATCTTGCAGTCAGTATATGATGCTGAATGTTTTCACTGTAAGAAGAAAGGGCATTGGAAGAGAAACTGCAAGGAGTATCTTGCAACTCTGAAGGACAAGAATCAAGGTGAGATATTAATGAAAAATATTTTCAAGGTTTCTTTAGATACTACTAATTCTTCACTGTGGGTATTAGATACTGGCAGTGGTTATAACATCTGCAATATGTTGCAAGGGTTCAAGATAAGTAGGAGACTAAAGAAAGAAGAAGTTAATCTACAAGTTGGAAATGATGCAAAAGTTGCGGCCGTAGCTGTAGGATCAATTTCTTTAATAATGCCTACGGGCAAAATACTTATGTTGGATAATTGTTATTACGTTCCTAAATTTGTTTCGAACATAATTTCAGCTTCTATGCTAGACAAACGTGGTTTTCGCATTATTATAGGCAATAGTATTTGATCTATTAATTATGGTGATAATTTATATGTGAATGACTATCTCCAACATGATGTTTATGTCTTACCTAATGTGAATGCTAATTCGATTATGCATGTTTCAAGTCTTAAGAGGAAAAGAGATGATCATGTAAATCATACATATCTTTAGTATTGTAGGCTTGGTCATATTGGAGAGAAAAGAATTAACAAGTTGTACAAGAAAGGGTACCGTGATAAGTATGATTTTGAATCATATCAAATTTGTGAATTTTGTCTCAAAGGAAAAATGACCAAATCTCCATTTACTGGAAGTGGAGAAAGAGCATCTGAATTATTGGGACTAATTCGTACAGATATTTGTGGGCCCATGAAAATTCAAGCTAGAGGTGAATATTCTTACTTCATCACCTTCATTGATGATATGTCATGATATAAATTTGTGTGTCTTATCAAACATAAATCTGAATCTTTTAAAATGTTCAAAAGGTTCCATAGTGAAGTTAAGAAACAGACTGGTAAAAGTATCAAAGTACTAAGGTCTGATAGAGGTAGAAAATATCTTAGTGAAGATTTTACTAGGTATCTCAAAGAGAATGGGATTCTCTCACAGTGGCCACCTCCAAGAACACCACAACACAATGGTGTGTCTGAAAGGAGAAATCGAACCTTATTAGATATGGTGAGATCTATGACGGGGTTCACTGATCTTCCAATAAATTTATGGGGATATGCTTTGGAAGCAGCAACATACTTAATAAAGTTACCACTATGTCAGTCTCTACAACATCATATGAGATATGGAAATGATGTAAGCCTAACCTTAAACATATTAAAGTTTGGGGTTGTCCAGCTTATGTTAAGAGACTACAGTCTGATAAACTTGACTCAAGATCTAATAAGTGTAGGTTCACTGGGTATCCCAAGGAAACAATGAGATATTATTTCTATCACCCTTCTGACCATAAAGTGTCTGTGGCCAGAGGAGAAACCTTTTTGGAAAGGGAATTTCTTTTAAAAGAAAATTATAATGAAGAAATAGAATTTGATGAAGATAAAAAAACTAATGAATCAACACAATATAAAGATCATGAGACCCAAGTTAAAGAACCTTTATTGGATGTTTTGAAGTTGCCAAGAAAGTTGCCATCTTCAACGATTGAAGTTCAAGAACTAAATGAAGTTCAAGAACAGGTTAATGAACCAGTTCCAAACCAAATTGAACAACAACCAAATCCAGCACAAGGTGAACAGGTTGTACAAGTACCTCTTAGAAGGTCTACACGTGAATTTCATGTACCAACTAGATTAAATTTAATGGTACAATATGATGTATCAAATGAGGTTGATCATAATGATGATGACCTAAGACCTATGAAGAGACTATGCAAAGTTCTGATTATGAGAAGTGGCAAAAGGCCATGGAATCTGAAATAGAATCCATGAAGGAAAATAAAGTATGGACTTTAGTTGAACATTCAAAGGATATAAAACCTATAGGCTGTAAATGAATTTTTAAGAAAAATATTGGAGCAGACGGAAAGGTGGAGACCTACAAAGACCATCTTGTTGCCAAGGTATATCGTTAGAAAGAAGGAGTCGACTATGATGAGACGTTCTCTCCCGTGGCAATGCTCAAATCTATTCGGATTTTGCTTGCTATAGCAGCATACTATGATTATGAAATATGGAAAATGGATGTGAAAACAACTTTCCTTAATGGTGAGCTAGAAGAGGATGTGTACATGACACACCTGAAGGTTTCACATCTTCGTCTAATCATAATAAAATTTGCAAGCTATAAGATCCATTTATGGACTAAAGTAAGCTTCTCGAAGTTGGAATATTCGCTTTAACAAGACAATTGAAAAGTTCAATTTTGTTAGATGCAAAGAAGAACCTTGTGTGTACAAAAAGGTTAGTGGGAGCACAATTATATTTTTAGTGTTGTATGTTGATGATATTGTCACGACCCAGAGTTTTCACCCTCAGGAGTCGCGATGACGCCTACTGGTGAAAGCTAGGCAAGCCAAATTATTCTAATTACTTAACCTTTTCTAGTTTTAAACCATTATCAGTGATGAGTAGATATCATGCAAATAGCGAAAATAATTAAGCGGAAGACAAAATCTGAAAATTTATCTTTATACAAACTGCGGAAGTCTAAATACAACTCTACCCAGAATTTGGTGTCATAGTTTCATAGACGGTCTAAGAATACTATATACAAAATCTGAAAGATAAAAGATATAATGTTTCTGAAATAAGTAAAGGAAACATGATAAAGGAAAGATAGGAGGTGACATTAAGGCCCGCGGACGCCTGCAGGACTACCTCGGGTCGCCTGCTAGACTGAAAGCAGCAACGTCACTACGGTTCGAAGTCTACAACACTGGGATCTGCACAAAAGAGTGCAGAGTGTAGTATCATCACAACCGAACCCATGTGCTGGTAAGTGCCTAGCCTAACCTCGGCGAAGTAGTGACGAGGCTAGGACCAAACTACCAAGTAAACCTGTGCAGTTAAATCATATATGTTGATAACCAATTTTTTTGTATATTTTTTATATGCAAAATACTTTCAAAATAACACATGTATGCATATATAATATTTACAAATATTTTTATTATTTTTTCTTAATTTTAAAGGCTTTTAAAATCAATTTTATTGCCTTATTTTATCAAGAAAAACCCAATAAGTGTTCCCAAAATTGGCATTTTGGTAATTCATTTATTGAATTCTCATATTTATACTAAAATATAGCTAAGGTAATTTTCGCACATTTTTTACAAATTTATTTAGTATTTTAAAGCTAAATTGCATATAATTGCAATATTAGCCTATTTTAGATTTAATTGCATTTATAATTACAAAATTGATTCCAGTATTTTTAATTTAATATTTATATATTATTAATTAATTTAGTACCTTTAATTTGTTTCCAAAAATTAATTTGCTATTTTTTATAAAATAAATGGGAAAAGTGGCTATTTAAAACCTAGCCAGATTTCATTTTCAATTTCAGCCTAATTTGCACCCCTAATCCAACCCAATTTCAATTCCCAAATCACCCAACCCAATTCCTAAAACTACCCGGCCCAAACGGGATCAGATCTTGGCCATTGATCAATTTTGATCAACGGTCTAGAACCGCCCTTACCTTTTTTAATCAAACGACCCCCAATACCCCTCATTTCCCCTCACTTGTCTCTATCTCTCTAACCCATGGTTCTCTCTAGAATCTTCCCCCATCCCCTCCTCTCCGATGAATCCTTTTCACCTTCTCCGGCCACCCTCTAACCTAAATCCATGGTGGTTTTACTACCCATCAAGCCACCTATGGCTCCTTACGCCTGGTTAACTGAAGCTCCATGACTCGACCATGAAGGGTTGTGTTCAGACCTTTGTCGATTCAAGTTCCACGGTCATCTCCGGTCTTGCTTTGGCGTACCATGGTTGTGTGAGCCTGATTTGACCTCTCCGACTCAGATCGGTGACTTTTCAAAGCCTTTCTCATTTCTAGGGTTCTTCTGAAACCCTAACCCTTCGAGGTTTCTCCAGTTCCTTTAGATCCGTTGTGTATCTATGCTTTCCTTGAGTTTTCAAACGATGTTCCTGACTCTTCTTTCAAAAAAAAAACTACTTTTAAAATCTTTCTTTTCCGATCTAGGGTTTTTCTGAAAGTGTTTTAAGTGTTTTTCTGACTTTCTTTGTCTTTCATGTGTATTTGCCTCTACTGTGTTCTTGAATTTTCTTCTACCATGTTCTGGTATGTTCTCCTACTATATTTTTCTACTGTGTTCTTAAGTGTTCTTACTATTTTTCTTTTACTGAGCTATGTTTAAGTTTCTTCTAAAAGACTTTCTTAAGCATGCTTCTTCTACTGTTCTTACAGTCTTTTCTCATTATGCTTCGAATTAGTTTCTTCACTCTGTTTGCTTTGAACCCTTCTACCGTGTTTGCATGTTACTCATGAGTTCTGTTGCTAAATGAAGCATGTTGGAAGTTTCAGCTCTTTTCTGAAACCTCTAAACATGTTTCGATTCAATTGCTTGCCCGCTCATCTCTGCTTTGTGGTTTGCTTGACTAGGTTCTTATTTAAAAAAAATCCCTAAGTCTTTCAGACTAACTTCGAGTCTCTGAACTGAGTTTGGACATCTTGATTTTCATATAATTCTGGCTTTACTAAACTCTTCTACACTGGATTTTCCTACTGATTTTACAATGACACGACAATCTTTTTTTTTTTCATGCGTAACGTGCTCACATGCTCCTTATATATGATGCACTTCCCTCTCTAGTGACTTTCAAATTTGCAATTAGTTCAAACTTCCTTCTGAATATGGCTTGATTGATTTCTTTCCATTGTTTGCTGATTTTCTCTGTGACTCGGCCTAAGTTAAAACCCTTCTTCATCTTTTCTGACTTGGTTCATTCATGGATCAGTAATTACAAGATCCCTGACCATTTGATTTACTGGTTACTAATTGATTTTCATACCTTATTTGTACAACTGTATACTTCAAAACCCTGTCCTTAAAATAACCTTTTATGTATTTTCCCCTAATTGCATGATGTGCACAAAGTGTTTACTCAATTTCTTTCCTTAAATGGTTTTACAATCTGAATCCCTTAATTAAGGGAAGTCTTGTGTGATTGATCCTTAATTGACAATCAGTTCCTCAACTATTTTCTTACCTTATTTCTGCCTGATTTTGCAGTATAAGAGGCACGACCCTCTTCACAGACAGAACACACTTTCAGAATCCTTCTGAACTAATACGCTCTCATAATAATATTATCTTCTTGTCTGCACTGTGGCCTGTTTTACAAGACCTACTGCTTTTCTTTGCTTGTTTCCCTGAAAACTGGTATGTCCGGGTTTAATTCATAGCATCATCACAATGTGTTCATTTACAGCTTTTATATCCATGTCTACTGTACTGTTTCTATAAAGTTCAATATTTAAGTTAGTATGCTCATATCTTTCTACTTGTTTCTACTGTGAATTCTTGCTCCCTACCCCCATTACCCCTATGTATTTGAGAGTTGTGACTTAAGGCATGGCAATGTGACTTGTTGCCCATAAATTAAGTTTGAACCAATGAGGTCTTAACCTATAAGTAAACAGGATGGAGGGTGTGCCAGCATTTCCCATTACTGGGTGTGCCCATCAGCCTACTTTTATTTTGCTCTTGCAAATTCCCCCATTCCCCTACACCCTTATGTGTACTGATTTTTAAGTTATTCCCTTTTTACCTTTCCCCTTTCAGAATTCTAGTTTTGCACTTGCACTCTCTCTTAGTTCATAAGTTATGTCCCCCTCTAGTGAGCTTTGCCTGGGGACCTTGAGTTCCCTCTGAACTTGGACACCTGAGGGCTGGCCCTTCCACACTGCACTATATCCTAATCTGGTGATACATTTGGGTGTAAGCACTGCCCGGAGTTCTTATGAAATTCTAATGGAACTCTGACACAATAAATGGGAGAAAGGCTTTAAAATATGATCTCTTGGAGTTGGTTTACTTCATATTTTAGACAAGAAGTGTGAATCAAGCTCTCCTTGGGGATGGCTAGTGAAAAGGGAGGGATAACTATGTGAAGGGCAGATATCCTGTCTATAGGTGTATTTTTGAATTTCTGCACTCTCATATAGATATCCTGCCTATAGGTTATTTCTGAATTTCTGCACTCTCATAAAGATATCATGCCTATAGTTTATTTCTGAATTTCTGCACTCTCATATAGATATCTTGCCTATAGGTTATTTCTGAATGTTTGCACTTTCATATAGATATCCTGCCTATAGGTTACTTCTTGAATTCTGCATTTCTCATATAGATATCATGTTTGTAGGAATTCTGCATTCTCTCATATAGATACCATGTCTATGATTACCTAGAAATCTGAATCCTACATATGCATATAGAAAATATGCCTATAGGTCTTTCTGATTCTTGCATATACATTCTTCATTAGGCAATCATGTTTATAGGTCTTAATCAATCAGCCGCAATTAGATATCATGTTCATAGGTCTTAAATGAAATTCAACACCTAGATATCATGTTTATAGGGTTTCTGCATTTACCATGTATGTTAAAAGGGGTTTGAAATCAACAATGCATAGAAAGCATGCCTATAGGAGCTATTAGTCAAGTCTGAATCGTTTCACTCGCTTTTAGTCTAAAACCAGTAACAGTGACGCATGCTCTTTTGCTAAAACTCACCTTTCTTTAATAAATCAGTCTGCCTCGACCCTTTAAGTTTTAATCCGACCTTAAACAGTACATCCAAGTCATGCTACATTATGTGCTTTCTTTGGTTTAGAGGAGGTCTGTTTGAGCCCTTTTATTTGTTTATATACTTCCCCAAACTTGCTATATGTGCTTCGTTTGTCGCCTTAGTATTTTACCTTTTTAAACCATAAATAAGCCCAATACCTCCTCCCTTTAGGATTAGTAGTCCCAAGTACCTCCGGGGCTGATAGGATTGGGGCGGGTAATAGCATGCAATAAGAAAACGAGACCATTCCGCGCTTTTATACCTTAACGGGGTAGAAAAGGGTAGATATGGATATGATGACCACACAATAACATCACGTGTAGTCCCTCACTGAGGAGTGATTACCGGATGTTGTGTGGGGTGATCCATATTATTAATAAACCTAGTACCCCCCTTTCCTTTGTTTTCTTTGTTTCTTTAAATCTTTTTAAACCGTTTCTTTCAAGAAAATCAACTCTTTTTAGTTCCTTTTTCCTACTTTTGTTTATTTGTAACCATTACGTGAAAATCCCCTCTTATCAGAAGCCTTTATTTGCCTATGTGCATTTAAGTCACAATAATAGTTTGGCGGGAACCACACTAGTGTATCCTGAGGGGTGCCTAACACCTTCCCCTTGGGATAATTTTAAGCCCTTACCCAATCTCTGGTTACTCAAAACAAACCCCTCCTAGTGTCCTAATGCAATTTAATCATTAGGTGGCGACTCTTCAATTCAAACCCAATTCCCGAAAGGGAACGAGTTGTCCTCCCAAATATCATAAACCCGATTTCGTGAGAAAAAGGGTGCGCGACAGCGTGACGACTCTGCTGGAGAAATTCTTTTAGGCTTTTACCATTTCAAGCTATTACTGTGACTTTACATTTCTTATGTTACTTTATTTGTTTAATACCTTTAAGTATTTAATTCCCTCTTCTACTGCAAAAACTGACTTGTCTCTTGTTTCTTTCCCTTATTTCTTTACTGCTTTCCGTTGCTGCACTCCTTTATTACTGTTTTAAATTATTGTAATTATTACTCTATGAACGTGCAAATACGTGACAACTTGTTTTAATTATCGCAACTGCATGTTTTCAACATCATATTCCACTCGTGCCAAACAAAATACCATAGCAATGCTTATAATGAGTGGTTGCGCTCTTCTGATATTATCACCCCCGAAATTCGAAAAAGGCGTATTTGCGGTAAAACCATTCGATCAACGGTGTAGTCGACGGTTCCGTGCCTTTCCCCCTTGAGTTGTCCGCTCAAGGGTACCAGTCTAAAACCCCATAGAAACCTTACTCTGTTTAATTGTGCATGCATCATGGTCAAACCTAGTCGAGTCAATTATGTTGTTTGCATAATGACGCTTTAAGATAGCCTTGTCCAAAGTCCACTAGGTTTCCTAAAACCCAAACGGACATCATCACGTTCTGTGCATTTATTTGGAGAACTAAATGCTTCATGCTAATTGTTGATGTTAAATAGTCGAGTCTGGTGGGGGTAAGGGCCTAACCCTTTTGTCTTGCAGAAATATGAGGCACGAAGTCCCCAGATTCGGCATGGTCACCAACATCCACCCAAAATTGCTAAGCTGGTGGGAGGATCTTCATTCCAGTGATCAGACTCTTGTACGGAAATACCTAGGAAATCTACCCTCCCTCCTGGAGGTCCAACCTAATAACAAGATCATAGAAGTTGCTACTCTATTTTGGGATTGTGATAGGTCCGTATTCCACTTCGGGGACATCGAGATGACACCTCTGCTGGAGGAAATAGAAGGATTAGCTGGTATACCATGGGAAACTCCAGGTCTGTTAATGCCGGAAAATTGCAAGGGTAGAGGTTTTCTCAAAATGCTGGGCCTAAAGAAGAATCCAGACTTGACATATTTGAAGGAGTCCTACATTCCCTTTGATTATTTGTACGAGACGTACGGTCACAACAAATCCTACCATACTTATCCGGATGAGTTCGCCCTTACATCGTTGGGGCATATTCACCGAAGGGTCTTTGTCTTCATGTTCTGCTTCTTGGGGATGATAGTGTTTCCACTGAAGAAAGCAAGGATCCACACCAGGCTAGCTATGGTAACCAAAACTCTAATGGAGGAAATTGGGGGGCAACCATTCAGCATTGTGCCCATGATTATTGCGGAGATATACCGAGCCTTGGAAAAATGTCAACGAGGAGCCGAACGCTTCGAAGGCTGAAATTTGCTACTTCAGTTTTGGCTCGTGGAGCATCTACAAAGGGGTGAATACCAACAAGAAATTCAGCGCAAAGATTAGGACGATCATATTGCCTTCCATCATCCGAAACAAATGAACTACATGCCCAACATGTTCGCCCAGCCAGAAGACGCCAAGGGATGGTTAGAGCTGTTTGAAAATCTAACTGATGATCAAGTAAAATGGATGTTCGAGTGGTTCCCTACTGAGGAGTTCATCGTCCGATCTAGAGATGTGTCGTTTCTGATACTAATCGGTCTGAGAGGAACCTACCCTTATGTCCCTCTTCGAGTTATGAGACAGGCTGGTAGAAAGCAGGTTATACCAAGGGTGGACAAGATGAGTCACTTCCGGGCTGACTTCCAAGCTGATGATAGTTCTTATAAGTGCCAAGCTCAGCATATGTGGCATTGCAAGATCATCATGGGAAGAGATACTATCGAACCAGATAGATACCATGCTGGTTGTACTCCATACTCTTCAGGCTGGTTGGAATCTAATCACGATGGTCTGGGTCAGCCAGGACTTACTAGGGGACACAAGATCATAGATGAAAGGTCCGAGACATAGGTCAAATACAATCAACTGCGCAAGAGGATCCGAGAATGTGAAAGCGAGCACCATAAGATACAAGAAGCCAACCAAAAACTGATCGAGGAGTGGAAAGACATGGCTGTCAGTGCTAACAAGCGACTGGGACATTTGGAGCAAGGCATAATGGAGCCAGAAAGGAAGTTCCTCAAGAGTATCAAGCATTGCCAAAATACTGAGGGAAATAAGGGCGGGCATCTAGCCAGAGCCTACTTATTGCTGGGACTTCGCGAGCTGGGAAAGCTATTTGATGATGCCGAGTCTGGGGAAGGCCGTTCTGGGACTAAATAGATAGGAATCTTTTCTTTTTGCTTTAAGAAATGTAATAAGGCCAATGGCCACTAGTGACATTTTATTCCTTATTATTTAGTGTCGTTTTGGGATTCGTCTACTTTTATCAATAAAATGAGGCATTTAGCATTCTAAGTTCTCCAAATCAATTTGTCGCTAGGCCTACCTCGAGCACAATGAGACTCCCAAATTAGGACACGATTTACATTCTTGCACTATGTGTTTAAATATCGCAACATCTTTTCCTTATAATCCTCACTAACTTGTTACCTTTTGTTTTATTTTTCATTTTTATTCCCCTCCCCAAAGGTTAGTTCGTGCACTCTGGCATCGTCATCATATTCCACAAGATCAAATGGCCCTCTAACCACTCCTCCTCCTAGTCTTATCAGAAGCAGGAACAAAGGAAAGATGGAAGATTTGAACAACACCAGAAAGGAAAACTCAACTGAACGGGTAGAGGTCACTCATGATGCAGGCCTCCAAAGAAAGTGCGTCCCAATTCGAGCAGAAACTGTTGAAATTTCAAAAGGAACTTGATCAGGTTCAGAATCTGGCAAACTTGTCATTTTCCCTCACCACTCCAGATATCAATTTTCTGAACGCTCAGAACCCCACGCCTCCACAAAATACCCAAAACCACAAAACTATCCCATTCCTCACCACCACTACAATACTTGCCACACATCCAACAATACTCCACTGCTCATCTCTGAACCTTTGAACTCCACAAATGACCATTTCCATGCCCACCATAACACCCCCATCTATGTGAAGACCATGCCACACTCCACCCAACCCATCTCAAGCACACCCGAGTCTGATGATAAAGACTCACTCATCAGGAACCTGGCTGAAGAACTCAAGAAATTGACTAGCCGAATTCAGGGCGTCGAAGGAAGTAAGGGGATTGAAGGGTTGAACTACGAAGATCTTTGCATACAATCGGATGTCGAACTGCCCGAGGGGTACAACCCTCATAAGTTCGAGATGTTTGATGGTACAGGAGATCCAAGAGTCCACTTGAGAACATATTGCAACAAGCTGGTCGGAGTAGGGAAGGAATAAAGGATTCACATGAAGCTTTTTATGAGGAGTCTAAGAGGAGATGCTCTGTCTTGGTACATTAGCCAAGACCCGAAGAAATGGTCGAATTTTTGTGAGTATGGCATCTGACTTTATGGACAGGTTCAGGTTCAACACAGAAAATACGCCAGATGTGTTCTACATCCAGAATTTAAAGAAGAAGCCCACAGGAAACATTCTGCGAGTACGCTACTTGTTGGAGATCAAAAGTCTCTAAGGTCAGACCGGTTTTAGAAGAAGAACAAATGAACAAGTTTTCCGTCCGGGCTCAAGACCACAATACTATGAAAGGCTGATGTTGATTGAGAGCCAGAAATTTTCCGACATCATCAAGCTAGGGGAAAGGATTGAAGAAGGCATAAAAAGTGGTATGGTTACAAACTTTGCAAGCTACCAATAAAGCTTTACAGTCTGGTGGTACGTCCAAGAAAAGGGACGTAGGTGCCGTAATGGTTGCATAAAGAGCCAAATCCCCTATCAAATACCAAGCCTATCCGATACCTCCACTCGCATATCAGCCTACCCTGATTACCAATCACCCCCACCTCCCACATATCAACCTACTTCACCTAGATATTCCTAACCCGCACATGTCTACCAAGCCTACAATGCTCAGCCATCCCACTATCAATCACCTCCCACATGTCAAAACTTTCCCAGACCTCGACCAAATTTTGACCGCAGACCTCCCAAACAGTATACTGCCATTGCTAAACCAATTGACCAGCTGTATGAAAGGCTCAAAGCTGCTGGTTATGTCACCCCTATCCCTACTATAACCCCTGAAAACCCTTCTCAATGGGTCAATCCAAATAAATCCTGTGCATACCATTCCAGCATGAAAGGGCATACCATTGATGAATGCCACTCTCTGAAAGATAAGATCCAGACTCTGATTGATAACAAGATCATTGTGGCAAATGAGCCTACTCCGAATGTCCGCAACAACCCTCTGCCGGACCATAAGGGTGGAGGTGTCCACATGATTGAAATAGAGGATGATTGGGACCCCAAAGGATCGATCGGTTTAATTACAGAAGGTGACGAACCAAAAAAGCCAATAGTCACCCTTAATCCGATTGTAGTCCAAACTCATCCTTCTGGGATGCCGAGGTAAACATGTCCATACCACTTGAGTTTGAAGCACCATCCTCAGCAAATACGCCAGCACCGATTGAGGTCGAGTTTGGGTCTCCAGCAAATGCTCCTGTACCATTTGAAGTTGCTGTGTTACCTTCCAAACTACATGCTCCGTTCGGAGTAAAGGTGCCCGTGCCGATTCCGGTAGCAATGTCGGTTGTAACACCATTCCATATAAATGCCATACCTTAGGATTACACAGCCGAGGCTAGAAGGAAAGGGAAAGCCAAGTTCGGGGAAACAGTTGCGGCACAGGGTATGACAAGAATCGACAGGGTTTATACTCCGGAGCATTTAGCTGATTCGAGTAAGCAGGCCTCTGGTCGGCCGGCCATCACTAAAACTGGGCCCGATGATCTCTAGATAAGGATACAAGCCAAGGAATACTCAGTCATTGATCAACAGAACAAAACACTGGCATAGATTTCTATCCTAGCTTTGCTGCAAAGTTCCGATGCACATAAGAATGCATTGTTGAAGGTGCTGAGTGAGGCATATGTACCAAGCAACATCACCGGAGGAGAAATGGAAAACATGGTAGTGAAGGTATTGGAAAGTCACAAGATTACTTTTCATGAAGATGAGCTGCCACCAGAAGGGTTGAGTCACAACAAAGCGTTGCACATCACCGTGCAATGCGAAGATTATTTTATCACTAGGATCCTGATTGATGGAGGGTCCAGTCTCAATATTTGTCCGTTGGTAACACTCAGAACATTGGGAAAGGGGCTGCATGAGATCAAGGACGGGGCCATCAATGTCAAAACTTTCGACGGTTCCTAAAGGTCCACTATTGGGGAAATTAGTTTGTGCTTGCAAATGGGGCCTACTTGGTTCGATGTCGATTTCCAAGTAATAGATGTGCCGGTATCTTACAACTTGCTGTTGGGACGACCGTGGATTCATGCAGCTGGGGCTGTAGCGTCAACACTATATCAGGTAGTGAAGTTTGAATGGAATCACCAAGAGGTGATTATTCACGGTGACAGTAGCAATCCCATATACAGTCGCCAAACGATCCCAGCGATCGGAGGAAGAAGAAAGATAGGCAGGGAAACCTATCACCACATCGAGCGAGTCAACACCGTTGACAAAGACAAATGGTGGGACAACAAAATTGAAAGCATATTGAACTGGAGCGGATATGAACTTGGAAAGGGACTTGGCAAGAACCTCCAAGGAATCGCCAAGCCTATCAAACCAAAGATACATGGCACCACCTTTGGTTTGGGATATGAGTACACTTGGGAAGAATTCAACAACTGGTCGCCACCATGGTGCGGTCCATACTACCCACTGGAGCATCCAATGGAAGAATTCAACAAATGGTCGCCACCATGGCGCGGTCCATACTACCCACCGGAGCAGCCAATACCACATTTGGAGCAGACTTTCAAGCCAACCGATGCTATCTGTGGGTCGTAAGAAGAGGAAGCACTTGCAACAGTGATGAATTTGTTCCTAGAAGATGATAACATGGATTGATGTGTCATCTTCAAGGAGGAGGGGGAGGAAGGCCCTTCCATACAGGTCGTAAGCCGAGGAGCATGCCTCAATAATTGGACCATCATAACCACCAAAGCCCGGAAAGCCTCGTGGTAGCAAGGCTGAACAAAGCATCATGCACTATCTTTTATTTTTACTAATTGATTTTCCTTTCGCATTTTGAATTTTCGCAATAAGATCTTCCAACGCTCAAAACAGTTATGAAATTTATCAAAGCATTTCGGTTTCCTTACAAATCTTACTCTTATTATTTTCTCTCATTACTTTATTTATACAGCATTACTATTACCTATCTTGATGAACCAATGACTGTGACATGCAACGAGACAATGTAGCAAACAGACATAGATTTAATGGAAGATGACATACCGGAAGTAATTGTTAAAGAGGTTGAGAATTTTGAGAACAGGCCGAAGTCCAACTTGAATGAGACTGAGATTGTTAACCTGGGAGATGTAGAAAATGTCAAGGAAACACAAATCAACGTTCACTTATCACCGTTGGAAAAGGAAGGGTACACAGAATTTCTAAGAGAATACGAGGACATATTCGCCTGGTCGTATGATGACATGACTAGTTTGAGTACGTTTATTATGGCCCATAAACTGCCAACCGATTCGACATGTTCGCCGGTAAAGCAAAAGCTCAGATAGTTCAAGCCTGATATGAGTTTGAAAATCAAGAAAGAAATTACTAAGCAAGTCAAAGCTAAAGTTCTCAGGGTAGTAGAATACCCGACATGGTTAGTCAACATCGTGCCGATACCAAAGAAGGACGAGAAGGTCCGAGTCTGTGTCGACTACCGGGATCTCAACTGGGCCAGTCCAAAAGACGACTTCCCTTTTCCAAATATACACATCTTGATTGACAATTGCGCTAAGCATGAGCTACAGTCATTCGTAGAATGCTTCGCTGGTTATCATCAGATCTGGATGGATGAGGAAAATGATAGAGAAGCATAAATAGTGGCACGAGAAGTTATCATTTGCTTTATTGGGGTATCGTACCATAGTCCACACATCAACCGGGGCAACCCCCTATATGCTGGTTTACGGTACAGAGGCAGTCATTCCCGCTGAGGTAGAAATTCCCTCCCTAAGGATCATACAGGAAGAAGAGCTCGATGATGCAGAGTGGGTAAAAGGTCATTATGAGTAGCTAGATCTTATTGATGGGAAAAGAATGAATGTGGTTTGCCACGGTCAGCTTTATCAGAACAGAATGTCCCGAGCCTTCAACAAAAGAGTCAAGCCGAGACGGTTTGCACCGGGGCAGCCGGTGTTAAAAGAAAATTTTTCCACATCAAGATGAAGCCAAAGGGAAATTCTCTCCCAACTGGCAGGGTCCATACATGGTTCATCGGGTTCTAACAGGAGGAGCTCTCATACTTGCGAAAATGGACGGAGAAGTCTGGCCAAAGCCGATCACCTCAGATTCAGTCAAGCGATACTATGTGTAATCTTATGCTTTCCTCATATGATATAATTTGAACTACGCCTGACCTGATTCCTGTTTAAGTGGGGATACGTAGGCAACCCTATGGTTTCGGTCACAATTCAATAAAATTTTCATTTTCCCCGCAATTGGAAACTGGGGTAGAATTTTGAGGAGGATCCTCAAAATTTCGAAGTGATTTCAGCCATTCGCTGCAAGTAGCCGTCAGAAGCAGCAACCCAGTAAACCGGGGCAGAATTTTGAGGAGGACCCTCAAAATTCCGGAGCAAGAGAAGTTGCAATGTCTTGAACCACGTCGCAGTCATCGGTTCATCTAAAGAAAACTATTCTTAATTATGTATTTATGTTACATTTTCTTTACTAAAATCATACATGTTTATTTCTGAAATCGCTCTGTTTAGCAACGCTACCCCAATGATACAGGCACTATCACCAAATCAAAATCAAGCAAGTCAAGCAAAGCCAGCGGGGATACGAACTAACCTCCCCCTTTACAAAACTCACGATTTTCTTTCGATGGAGGCACTTGAGTTGCAAAATCATCAAATATACCATACACTCACTCACAAAGTTCAGGAATACAATTCTCCGAACCGTTGCACTTGCTCGCTACTGTTATCCACACACAACAGTGTCCCCAGCAGGGCACGATACCCCAGCAATCACGATACCGCAATCCGTTATCAGCTAAGAAAACCCTGTTACCGTTTGCCCTTTTTACTTCCTGCATAAGGCTACCATTCTGCCTTCTGGACTAAGCACTGTCTCCATCTGCATTCCTGCATTGCATAAGGCTATCATTCTACCTTCCGAGACTAAGCACTGTCTCTATCTGCATTCTCTGCATTGTATAAGGCTACCATTCTTCCTTCCGAGACTAAGCTCTATCTCCATCTGCATTCTTTGCATTGCATAAGGCTACCATTTTGCCTTCCGAGACTAAGCTCTATCTCCATCTGCATTCTCTGCATTGCATAAGGCTATTATTCTGCCTTCCGAGACTAAGCTCTGTCTCCATCTGCATTCTCTACATTGTATAAGGCTACCATTCTGCCTTCCGAGGTTAAGCTCTACCTCCATCTCATCGGCTGAAAGATCGCCACCTTCTGCATCTCATTGGCTGAAAGATCGCCACCTTATTTACATTTGCATGGCTGAAAGATCGCCACCTTTACATCCTGCATGGCTGAAAGATCGCCACCTTTGCATCTCGTGGGCTGAAATATCGCCACTTCATTTACATCTTGCATCGGATGAAAGATCGCCACTTCATTTACATCTTGCATCGGCTGAAAGATCGCCACCCTCTGCATATCATGGGCTGAAAGATCGCCAATCTATCCAAAGGCGTCATTGTTCGGAGGCACCATTTTCATAGCCCGAGAATGCCATGCCATGGCCTGAGGACCCCTTTTATCTTTTGCATATCATTATTCAAAGGCGTCATAGTTCGGAGGCATCATTTTCATAGCCCGAGAGAATCATTTTATGGCCTGCGAATCCCTTATCATACGCTTCATGGCCCAGGACGTCATGGTCTGAGGACGTCATCCTAACCGTCCAAAGACAACATTCATGGTCCGACGGGAATTTGCATCATGTTTAAATTTCCGCAAAATATACACTTGTATTGTTTATTTGCAGGTAAACCGGCGAGCAACAGCCGTCTCAGCAGGAGCAGTCCCGTTCCAATAACCGCAAGCCCTATTAGACCTTAACCGCTCATCCCATTGCATCCGTTCTTGAGAAACCTCCATTGGCATACCTCACCGACGGATCCTTAACTACATATGGCCTGATTCTTGTAAGACCAGGGATATGTAGGCAGCTCAGGAACCAGAGCATGGTCAACCTCTTCAAACCATTTTCGTTGGGTCAAAATTGGCCACCATATCTTTACCCGACAACTCTTTCATCCTTCCCGGGTAAAGAGGGGCAGCTGTTGATACCCAATTTTTTTTTTTGTATATTTTTTATATGCAAAATACTTTCAAAATAGCACATGTATGCATATATAAGTATTTACAAATATTTTTATTACTTTTCCTTAATTTTAAAGGCTTTTAAAATCAATTTTATTCCCTTATTTTATCAAGAAAAACCCAATAAGTGTTCCCAAAATTAGCATTTTGGTAATTCATTTATTGAATTCTCATATTTATACTAAAATATAGCTAAAGAAAGTTTCGCACATTTTTTACAAATTTATTTAGTATTTTAAAGCTAAATTGCATATAATTGCAATATTAGCCTATTTTATATTTAATTGTGTTTATAATTATAAAATTGATTCCAGTATTTTTAATTTAATATTTATATATTATTAATTAATTTAATACCTTTAATTTGTTTCCAAAAATTAATTTGCTATTTTTTATAAAATAAATGGGGAAAAGTGGCTATTTAAAACCTAGCCAGATTTTATTTTCAATTTCAGCCTAATTTGCACCCCTAATCCAACCCAATTTGAATTCCCAAATCACCCAGCCCAATTCCTAAAACTACCTGACCCAACCCGAATTAGATCTTGGCCGTTGATCAATTTTGATTAACGGTCTAGATTCGCCCTTACTTTTTTAATCAAATGGCCCCCAATACCCCTCATTTCCCCCCACTCGTTTCTATCTCTCTAACCCCTGGTTCTCTCTAGAAACTTCCCCTATCCCCTCCTCTCCGATGAATCATTTTAAAGGAACTATGTAATAAATCAGTCTGCCTCGACACTTTAAGTTTTAATCGGACCTTAAATAGTACATGCAAGTCATGCTACATTATGTGATTTCTTTGGTTTAAAGGAAGTCTGTTTGAACCCTTTTATTTGTTTATATGCTTCCCCAAATTTGCTATATGTGTTTCGTTTGTCGCCTTTATATTTTACCTTTTTAAAGCACATATAAGCCCAATACCTCCTCCCTTTAGGATTAGTAGTCCCAAGTACCTCCGGGGCTGATAGGATTAGGGCGGGTAATAGCATGCAATAAGTAAACGAGACCATTCCGTGCTTTAATACCTTAACGGGGTGGGAAAGGGTAGATATGGATATGTTGACCACGCAATAACATCACGTGTAGTCCCTCACTGAGGAGTGACTACCGGATGTTGTGTGGGGTGATCCATATTATTAATAAACCTAGGACCCCCCCTTTACTTTGTTTTCTTTGTTTCTTTAAATCTTTTTAAACCGTTTCTTTCAAGAAAATCCACTCTTTTTAGTTCCTTTTTCTTACTTTTGTTTATTTGTAACCATTACGTGGAAATCCCCTCTTTTCTGAAGCCTTTATTTGCCTAAGTGTATTTAAGTCACAACAATAGTTTGGCGGGAACCACACTAGTGGATCTTGAGGGGTTCCTAACACCTTCCCCTTGGGATAATTTCAAGCCCTTACCTAATATCTGGTTACTCAAAACAAACCCCTCCTAGTGTCCTATGCACTTTAATCATTAGGTGACGACTCTTCAATTCAAACTCAATTCCCAAAAGGGAACGAGCTGTCCTCCCAAATGTCATAAACCCGATTTCGCTAGAAAAAGGGGGCGCGACAATATACAACGGGAATATAAAAGCAGATAATTACGGTTAAAGATCGGAGGGGGAAAACATGCTTCGGGGAATAACAGATAACAACAGAATATCAAGAGGAATATAAAGTAACCAAAATCCAATTACTAATAAGGATAAGGAAAACAAATGCGGAATTCACTTTCATTTCACCTCTTGTTGCAGGCGTGCAACCAGCTCCCATTTCATATATCTCGTTGTAGGCGTGCAACCCGCTCACATTTCATATATCTCTTTGCAGGCGTGCGACCCGCTCCCATTTCCTATATCTCGTTGCAGGTGTGCAACCCGCTCCCATTTCATATATCTCATTGCAGGCGTGCAACCCGCTCCCATTTCACATATCTTGTTGTAGGCGTGCAACCCGCTCTCATTTCTTTTATCAACACCAATCATAAAAGAGTCCTGACAAAGAAACAATAATATCAAAACAAACATCTCGGCAAGGGAACAATAATATGACAATAACATCCCGGCAAGGGAATAAAATGGTAATAATATCCCGGTAAGGGAACAGTAATGATAATAACATCCCAACAAGGGAACAATAATGATAATAACATGTGAAGCGCAATGATACGGGCAGTATCACCAGATCAAAATCAAGCAGGTCAAGCAAAGCCAGCGGGGATACGAACTAACCTCCCTCTTTACAAAACTCACGATTTTCTTTGGATGCAGACACTTGAGTTGCAAAATCATCAAATATACCATACGCTCACTCACAAAGTTCAGGAATACAATTCTCCGAACCGTTGCACTTGCTCACGACTGTTATCCGCACACAACAGTGTCCCTAGCAGGCATGATATCCCCAACAATCACGATACCACAAACCGTTATCAGCTAAGAAAACTCTATTTTCATTTTCCCTTTTTACTTCCTGCATAAGGCTACCATTTTGCCTTCTGAGACTAAGCACTATCTCCATCTGCATTCCTGCATTGCATAAGGCTACCATTCTGCCTTCCGAGACTAAGCACTGTCTCCATCTACATTCTCTGCATTGCATAAGGCTACCATTCTGCCTTTCGAAACTAAGCTCTGTCTCCATCTGCATCCTCTGCATTGCATAAGGCTACCATTCTGCCTTCCGAGACTAAGCATTGTCTCCATCTGCAATTCTGCATTGCATAAGGCTATCATTCTGCCTTCCGAGACTAAGCTCTGTCTCCATCTGCATTCTCTGCATTGCATAAGGCTATTATTCTGCCTTCCGAGACTAAGCTCTGTCTCCATCTGCATTCTCTGCATTGCATAAGGCTACCATTCTGCCTTCCGAGGTTAAGCTCTACCTCCATCTCATCGGCAGAAAGATCGCCACCTTCTGCATCTCATTGGCTAAAAGATCACCACCTTATTTACATTTGCATGGCTAAAAGATCGCCACCATCCAGCATGACTGAAAGATCGCCACCTTTGCATCTCGTGGGCTGAAATATCGCCACTTCATTTACATCTTGCATCCTCTGAAAGATTTCCACTTCATTTACATCTTGCATCGACTGAAAGATCGCCACCCTCTGTATCTCATGGGCTGAAAGATCGTCAATCAATCCAATGGCGTCATTGTTCGGAGGCACCATTTTCATAGCCAGAGAATGCCATGCCATGGCCTGAGGACCCCTTTTATCTTTTGCATATCATTATTTAAAGGCGTCATAGTTTGGAAGCATCATTCTCATAGCCCGAGAGCATCATTTCATGGCCTTCAAATCCCTTATCATACGTTTCATGGCCCAGGACGTCATGGTCTGAGGACGTCATCCTAACCGTCCAAAGACAACATTCATGGTCCGACGGGAATTTGCATCATGTTTAAATTTCCGCACAATATACACTTGTATTGCTTATTTGCAGGTAAACCGGCGAGCAACAGCCTTCTTAGCAGGAGCAGCCCCGTTCCAATTCCCGCAAGCCCTATTAGACCTTAACCGCTCATCCCATTGCGTCCGTTCTTGAAAAACCTCCATCGGCATACCTCACCGACGAATCCTGAACTACATATGGCCTGATTCTTAAAAGACCAGGGATATGTAGGCAGATCAGGAACCAGAGCACGGTCAACCTCTTCAAACCATTTTCTTTGGGTCAAAATTGGCTACCATATCTTTACCCGACAGCTCTTTCATTCTTCCTGGGTAAAGAGGGGCATCTGTTGATACAAATTTTTTTTGTATATTTTTTTTATGCAAAATACGTTCAAAATAGCACATTTATGCATATATAAGTATTTACAAATATTTTATTATTTCTTTCTTAATTTTAAAGGCTTTTAAAATCAATATTATTCCCTTATTTTATCAAGAAAAATCCAATAAGTGTTCCCAAAATTGACATTTTGGTAATTCATTTATTGAATTCTCATATTTATACTAAAATATAGCTAAGTAAAGTTTCGCACATTTTTTACAAATTTATTTAGTATTTTAAAGCTAAATTGCATATAATTGCAATATTAGCCTCTTTTAGATTTAATTGCATTTATAATTAAAAAATTGATTTCAGTATTTTTAATTTAATATTTATATATTATTAATTAATTTAATGCCTTTAATTTGTTTCAAGAAATTAATTTGCCATTTTTTATAAAATAAATGGGGAAAAGTGGCTATTTAAAACCTAGCCAGATTTTATTTTCAATTTCAGCCTAATTTGCACCCCTAATCCAACCCAATTTCAATTCCCAAATCACCCAGCCCAATTCCTAAAATTACCCAGCCCAACCCTGATCAGATCTTGGCCGTTGATCAATTTTGATCAACGATCTAGATCCGCCCTTACCTTTTTTAATTAATGACCCCCCCAATACCCCTCATTTCCCCCACTCGTCTCTATATCTCTAACCCCTGGTTCTCTCTAGAACCTTCCCCCATCCCCTCCTCTCCGGCCACCCTTTAACCTAAATCCATGGTGGTTTCACCACCCACCAAGCCACCTATGGCTCCTTACGCCTGGTTAACTGAAGCTCCATGACTCGACCATGAAGGGTTGTGTCCAGACCTCTGTCGATTCGAGTTCCACGGTCATCTCCGGCCTTGCTTCGGCGTACCATGGTTGTGTGAGCCTGATTCTGACCTCTCCGACTCAGATCGGTGACTTTTCAAAGCCTTTCTCATTTCTAGGGTTCTTCTAAAACCCTAAACCTTCGAGGTTTCTCTGATTTCTTTAGATCCATTGTGTATCAATGCTTTCCTTGATTTTTCAAACGATGTTCCTGACTCTTCTTTAAAAAAAACTACTTTTTAAATCTTTCTTTTCCGAACTAGGGTTTTTCTGAAAGTGTTTTTCTGACTTTCTTTGGCTTTCATGTGTATTTGCCTCTACTGTGTTCTTGAATTTTCTTCTACCATGTTCTTGTATGCATCTCTTACTATGTTTTCCTATACTATGTTTTCGTATGCTTTTCTACTGTGTTCTGGTATTTTCTTCTACCATGTTCTGGTATGTTCTCCTACTATATTTTTCTACTGTGTTCTTAAGTGTTCTTACTATTTTCCTTCTACTGAGCTCTCTTTAAGTTTCTTCTAAAAGATCTTCTTAAGCATGCTTCTTCTACTGTTTTTATCAGCCTTTTCTCATTATGCTTCGAATTAGTTTCTTCATTCTGTTTGCTTTGAACCCTTCTACTGTGTTTGCATGTTACTCATGAGTTCTGTTGCAGAAAGAAACATGTTGGAAGTTTCAGTTCTTTTCTGAAACCTCTAAACATGTTTCGATTCAATTGCTTGCCCTCTCATCTCTGCTTTGTGGTTTGCTTGACTAGGGTCTTATTTAAAAAAAAACCTAATTCTTTCAGACTAACTTCGAGTCTCTGAACTGAGTTTGGACATCTTGGTTTTCATACAATTTTGGCTTTACTAAAATCTTCTACACTGGATTTTCCTACTGATTTCACAATGACACGACAATCTATTTTTTTCTTTCTTTCATGCTTAACATGCTCGCATGCTCCTTATATATGATGCACTTCCCTTTCAAGTGACTTTCAAATTTGCAATTAGTTCAAACTTCCTTCTGAATATGGCTTGATTGATTTCATTTCATTGTTTGCTGATTTTCTCTGTTACTCGGCCTAATTTAAAACCCTTCTTCATCTTTTCTGACTTGGTTCATTCATGGATCAGTAATTACAAGATCCCTGACCATTTGATTTACTGGCTACTAATTGATTTTCTTACCTTATTTGTACAACCGTGTACTTCAAAACCCTATCCTTAAAATAACCTTTTATGTATTTGCCCCTAATTGCATGTTGTGCACAATGTGTTTACTCAATTACTTTCCTTAAATGGTTTTACCCGTTTGAATCGGAATCCCTTAATTAAGGGAAGTCTTGTGTGATTAATCCTTAATTGACAATCAGTTCCTCAACTATTTTCTTACTTTATTTCTGTCTAATTTTGCACTATTAGAGGCACGACCCTCTTTACAGATAGAACACAGTTTCAGGATCCTTCTGAACTCATACTCTCTCATAATAATATTCTCTTCTTATCTGCACTGTGGCCTGTTTTAGAAGACCTACTGCTTTTCTTTGCTTGTTTCCCGGAAAACTGGTATGTCCGGATTTAATTCTTAGCATCATCACAATGTGTTCATTTACAACTTTTATATCCATGTCTACTGTACTGTTTCTGTAAAGTTCAATATTTAAGTTAGTATGCTCATATCTTTATGCTTGTTTATGTTGTGAATCCTTGCTCCCTATCCCCATTACCCCTATGTGTTTGAGAGTTGTGACTTAAGGCATGACAATGTGAGTTGTTTCCCATGAATTAAGTTTGAACCAATGGGGTTTTAACCTTTAAGTAAACAGGCTGGAGGGTGTGCCAGCATCTCCCATTGCTGGGTGTGCCCATCAGCCTGCTTTTCTTTTGCTCTTGCAAATAACCCCATTCCCTTACACCCTTAAGTGTACTGATTTTTAAGTTATTCCCCTTTCAGAATTCTACTTTTGCACTTGCACTCTCTCTTAGTTCATAAGTTCCGCCCTCCTCTGGTGAGCCTTGCCTTGGGACCTTGAGTTCCCTCTAAACTTGGACATTTGAGGGCTGACCCTTCCACACTGCACTATGTCCTAATCTGGTGATACATTTGGGTGTAAGCACTGCACGGAGTTCTTATGAAATTCTCGGGGAACTTTGACACATCCAAATGGGAGAAAGACTTTAAAATATGATCTCTTGGAGTTGGTTTACTTCATATTTCAAACAGGAAGTGTGAATCAGGCTCTCCTTGGTTGTACCTTTTAATTTCTGATGTATTTTTCTTTTTCTGGGCTGTAATAATTTTGTAATAAACTTTTGGGGATGGATAGCGAAAAGGGAGGGATAACTATGTGAAGGGTAGATATCCTGTCTATAGGTGTATTTCTGAATTTCTGCACTCTCATATAGATATTCTACCTATTGGTTATTTCTGTTTTTGTACTACCATATAGATATCATGCCTATAGGTTATTTCTGAATTTCTGCACTCTCATATAGATATCCTACCTATAGGTTACTTCTTGAATTCTGCATTTCTCATATACATACCATGTCTGTAGGAATTCTGCATTCTCTCATATAGATACCATGTCTATAATTACCTGGAAATCTGAATCCTGCATACGCATATAGAAAATATGCCTATAGGTCTTTCTGAATCTTGCATATAAATTCTTCAATAGGCAATCATCTTTATAGGTCTTAATCAATCAACTACAATTAGATATCATGTTCATAGGTCTTAAATGAAATTCAACACCTAGATATCATGTTTATAGGGTTTCCGCATTTTACCATGTCTGTTAAAAGGGGTTTAAAATCAACAACGCATAGAAAGCATGCCTATAGGAGCTATTAATCAAGTCTGAATCGTTTCACTCAGTTTAAGTCTAAAACTAGTAACAGTGACGCATGCTCTTTTGCTAAAACTCGCCTTTCTTTAATAACAGACGATTTTTCTTAAACCAGTATGTATTCATGTTTACTTCATTGTTTCTGGAATCAGTAGATATCACGCCTATAGGTCTTCGTCCAGCACTTAGGCAAGCCATAGGGTAAACTTATAAACTGAATCAGACTTTTTATCAGCTACAACCAGCAGGCAGGCCTGATTCGAGCTTCTTATTTGAACTATGTAATAAATCAGTCTGCCTCGACCCTTTAAGTTATAATCGGACCTTAAATAGTACATGCAAGTCATGCTACATTATGTGATTTCTTTGGTTTAAAGGAAGTCTGTTTGAGCCCTTTTATTTGTTTATATGCTTCCCCAAATTTGCTATATGTATTTCGTTTGTCGCCTTAGTATTTTACCTTTTTAAACCACAAATAAGCCCAATACCTCCTCCCTTTAGGATTAGTAGTCCCAAGTATCTCCGTGGCTGATAGGATTAGGGTGGGTAATAGCATGCAATAAGTAAACGAGACCATTACGCGCTTTAATACCTTAACAGGGTGGGAAAGGGTAGATATGGATATGATGACCACGCAATAACATCACGTGTATTCCCTCACTGAGGAGTGACTACCGGATGTTGTGTGGGGTGATCCATATTATTAATAAACCTAGGACCCCCCCTTTACTTTGTTTTCTTTGTTTTTTTAAATCTTTTAAACCGTTTCTTTCAAGAAAATCAACTCTTTTTAGTTCCTTTTTCTTACTTTTGTTTATTTGTAACCATTACGTGAAAATCCCTTCTTTTCTGAAGCCTTTATTAGCCTATGTGTATTTAAGACACAACAATAGTTTGGCGGGAACCACACTAGTGGATCTTGAGGGGTTCCTAACACCTTCCCCTTGGGATAATTTCAAGCCCTTACTCAATCGCTAGTTACTCAAAACAAACCCCTCCTAGTGTCCTATGCACGTTAATCATTAGGTGACGACTCTTCAATTCAAACTCAATTCCCGAAAGGGAACGAGTTGTCCTCCCAAATGTCATAAACCGATTTCGCGAGAAAAAGGGGGCGCAACAATATACAGCGGGAATATAAAAGCAGATAATTATGGTTAAAGATCAGAGGGGGAAAACATGCTTCGGGGAATAACAGATAACAACATAATATCAAGAGGAATATAAAGGAACCAAAATCCAATTACTAATAAGGATAAGGAAAATAAATGCAGAATTCACTTTCATTTCACCTCTTGTTGCAGGCGTGCAACCAGCTCCCATTTCATATATCTCGTTGCAGGCGTGCAACCCGCTCCCATTTCATATATCTCTTTGCAGGCGTGCGACCCACTCCCATTTCCTATATCTCGTTGCAGGCGTGCAACCCGCTCCCATTTCATATATCTCGTTGCAGGCGTGCAACCCGCTCCCATTTCACATATCTTGTTGTAGGTGTGCAACCCGCTCTCATTTCTTTTATCAACACCAATCATAAATGGGTCCCGCAAAGAAATAATAATATCAAAACAAACATCTCGGCAAGGGAACAATAATATGACAATAACATCCCGGCAAGGGAATAAAATGATAATAATATCCCGGTAAAGGAACAGTAATGATAATAACATCCCAGCAAGGGAACAATAATGATAATAACATGTGAAGCGCAATGATATGGGCAGTATCACCAGATCAAAATCAAGCAGGTCAAGCAAAGCCAGCGGGATACGAACTAACCTCCCTCTTTACAAAACTCACGATTATCTTTCGATGCAGACAGTTGAGTTGCAAAATCATCAAATATACCATACACTCATTCACAAAGTTCAGGAATACAATTCTCCGAACCGTTGCACTTGCTCGCAACTGTTATCCGCACACAACAGTGTCCCCAGCAGGCATGATATCCTCAACAATCACGATACCGCAATCCGCTATCAGCTAAGAAAACTCTATTGCCGTTTTCCCTTTTTACTTCCTGCATAAGGCTACCATTTTGCCTTCCGAGACTAAGCACTGTCTCCATCTGCATTCCTGCATTGCATAAGGCTACCATTCTGCCTTCCGAGACAAAGCACTGTCTCCATCTGCATTCTCTGCATTGCATAAGGCTACCATTCTGCCTTCCGAGACTAAGCTCTGTCTCCATCTACATTCTCTGCATTGCATAAGGCTACCATTCTGCCTTCCGAGACTAAGCACTGTCTCCATCTGCATTTCTGCATTGCATAAGGCTATTATTCTACCTTCCGAGACTAAGCTCTGTCTCCATCTGCATTCTCTGCATTGCATAAGGCTACCATTCTATCGTCCGAGGTTAAGCTCTACCTCCATCTCATCGGCTGAAAGATCGCCACCTTCTGCATCTCATTGGCTAAAAGATCGCCACCTTATTTACATTTGCTTGGCTGAAAGATCGCCACCTTTACATCCTGCATGACCGAAAGATCGCCACCTTTGTATCTCGTGGGCCAAAATATCGCCACTTCATTTATATCTTGCATCGTCTGAAAGATTGCCACTTCATTTACATCTTGCATAGACTAAAAGATCACCACCCTCTGTATCTCATGGGTTGAAAGATCACCAATCTATCCAAAGGCGTCATTGTTCGGAGGCACCATTTCCATAGCCAGAGAATGCCATGCCATGGCCTGAGGATCCCTTTTATCTTTTGCATATCATTATTCAAAGGCATCATAGTTTGGAGGCATCATTCTCATAGACCGAGAGCATAATTTCATGGCCTGCGAATCCCTTATCATACGCTTCATGGCCCAGGACATCATGGTCTGAGGACTTCATCCTAACCGTCCAAAGACAACATTCATGGTCCGACGGGAATTTGCATCATGTTTAAATTTCCGCAAAATATACACTTGTATTGCTTATTTGCAGGTAAACCGGCGAGCAATAGACGTCTTAGCAGGAGTAGTCCCGTTCCAATTCCCGCAAGCCCTATTAGACCTTAACCGCTCATCCCATTGCGTCCGTTCTTGAAAAACCTCCATCGGCATACCTCACCGACGGATCCTGAACTACATATGGCCTGATTCCTTTAAGACCAGGGATATGTAGGCAGCTCAGGAACCATAGCACGGTCAACCTCTTCAAACCATTTTTCGTTGGGTCAAAATTGGCTACCATATCTTTCCCCGAACACTCTTTCATTCTTCCAGGGTAAAGAGGGGCATTTGTTGGTACCAATTTTTTTTGTTTATTTTTTATATGTAAAATACTTTCAAAATAGGACATGTATGCATATATAAGTATTTACAAATATTTTTATTATTTTTTTCTTAATTTTAAAGGCTTTTAAAATCAATTTTATTTCCTTATTTTATCAAGAAAAATCCAATAAGTGTTCCCAAAATTGACATTTTGGTAATTCATGTATTAAATTCTCATATTTATACTAAAATATAGCTAAGGAATGTTTCTCACATTTTTTACAAATTTATTTAGTATTTTAAAGCTAAATTGCATATAATTGCAATATTAGCCTCTTTTAGATTTAATTGTGTTTACAATTACAAAATTGATTCCAGTATTTTTAATTTAATATTTATATATTATTAATTAATTTAATGCCTTTAATTTGTTTCCAGAAATTAATTTGCTATTTTTTATAAAATAAATGGGGAAAAGTGGCTATTTAAAACCTAGCCAGATTTTATTTTCAGTTTCAGCCTAATTTGCACCCCTAATCCAACCCAATTTCAATTCCCAAATCACCCATCCCAATTCCTAAAATTACCCAGCCCAATCCGGATCAGATCTTGGCCGTTGATCAATTTTGGTCAACGATCTAGATCCGCCCTTAATATTTTTTAATCAAACGACCCCCCAATACCCCTCATTTCCCCCCACTCGTCTCTATCTCTCTAACCCTTAGTTCTCTCTAGGTATGTCCAGATTTAATTCTTAGCATCATCACAATGTGTTCATTTACAACTTTTATATCCATGTCTACTGTACTGTTTCTGTAAAGTTAAATATTTAAGTTAGTATGGTCATATCTTTCTGCTTGTTTATGTTGTGAATCCTTGCTCCGTACCCCCATTACCCCAATGTGTTTGAGAGTTGTGACTTAAGGCATGTCAATGTGAGTTGTTTCCCATGAATTAAGTTTGAACCAATGGGGTTTTAATCTTTAAGTAAACAGGTTGGAGGGTGTGCCGACATCTCCCATTGCAGGGTGTGCCCATCTGCCTGCTTTTCTTTTGCTCTTGCAAATACCCCCATTCCCTTACACCCTTATGTGTACTGATTTTTAAGTTATTCCCCTTTTCCCTTTCCACTTTTAGAATTCTACTTTTGCACTTGCACTCTCTCTTAGTTCATAAGTTCTGCCCCCCTCTAGTGAGCCTTGCCTTGGGACCTTGAGTTCTCTCTAAACTTGGACATCTGAGGGCTGACCCTTCCACACTGCACTATGTCCTAATCTGGTGAACATTTGGGTGTAAGCACTGCACGGAGTTCTTATGAAATTCTTAGGGAACTCTGACACATCCAAATGGGAGAAAGACTTTAAAATATGATCTCTTGGAATTGGTTTACTTCATATTTCAAACAGGAAGTCTAATCAGGCTCTCCTTGGTTGTACCTTTTAAGTTCTGATGTATTTTTCTTTTTCTGGGCTGCAATAATTTTGTAATAAACTTTTGGGGATGGCTAGTGAAAAGGGAGGGATAACTTTGTGAAGGGTAAATATCCTGTCTATAGGTGTATTTCTGAATTTCTGCACTCTCATATAGATATCCTGCCTATATGTTATTTCTGAATTTCTGCACTCTCATATAGATATTCTGCCTATAGGTTATTTTTGAATTTCTGCACTCTCGTATAGATATCCTGCCTATAGGTTACTTCTTGAATTCTGCATTTCTCATATAGATACCATGTCTATAATTACCTGGAAATCTGAATCCTGCATATGCATATAGAAAATATGCCTATAGGTCTTTCTGAATCTTGCATATACATTCTTCATTAAGCAATCATGTTTATAGGTCTTAATCAATCAGCTGCAATTAGATATCATGTTCATAGGTCTTAAATGAAATTCAACACCTAGATATCATGTTTATAGGGTTTCCGCATTTTACCATGTCTATTAAAAGGGGTTTAAAATCAACAACGCGTATAAAGCATGCCTATAGGAGCTATTAATCAAGTCTGAATCGTTTCACTCATTTTTAAGTCTAAAACCAGTAACAGTGACGCATGCTCTTTTGCTAAAACTCGCCTTTCTTTAATAACAGACGATTTTTCTTAAACCAGTATGTATTCATGTTTACTTCATTGTTTCTGGAATTAGTAGATATCACGCCTATAGGACTTCGTCCAACACTTAGGCAAGCCATAGGGTAAACTTATAAACTGAATCAGACTTTTTATCAGCTACAACCAGCAGGCAGGCCTGATTCGGGCTTCTTATCTGAACTATGTAATAAATCAGTCTACCTCGACCCTTTAAGTTTTAATCGGACCTTAAATAGTACATGCAAGTCATGCTACATTATGTGATTTCTTTGGTTTAAAGGAAGTCTGTTTGAGCCCTTTTATTTGTTTATATGATTCCCCAAATTTGCTATATGTGTTTCGTTTGTCGCCTTAGAATTTTACCTTTTTAAACCAGAAATAAGCCCAATACCTCCTCCCTTTAGGATTAGTAGGCTGATAGGATTAGGGCGGGTATTAACATGCAATAAGTAAACGAGACCATTCCGCGCTTTAATACCTTAACGGGGTGGGAAAGGGTAGATATGCATATGATGACCACGCAATAACATCACGTATAGTCCCTCACTGAGGAGTGACTACCGGATGTTGTGTGGGGTGATCCATATTATTAATAAACCTAGGACCCCCCTCTTTACTTTGTTTTCTTTGTTTCTTTAAATCTTTTTAAACCGTTTCTTTCAAGAAAATCAACTCTATTTAGTTCCTTTTTCTTACTTTTGTTTATTTGTAACCATTACGTGAAAATCCCCTCTTTTCTGAATCCTTTATTTGCTTATGTGTATTTAAGTCACAACAATAGTTTGGCGGGAACCACACTAGTGGATCTTGAGGGGTTCCTAACACCTTCCCCTTGGGATAATTTCAAGCCCTTACCCAATCTCTGGTTACTCAAAACAAACCCCTCCTAATGTCCTATGCACTTTAATCATTAGGTGACGACTCTTCAATTCAAACTCAATTCCCGAAAAGGAAAGAGTTGTCCTCCCAAATGTCATAAACCCGATTTCACGAGAAAAAGGGGGCGCGACAATATATAGCGGGAATATAAAAGCAGATAATTACGGTTAAAGATCGAAAGGGGAAAACGTGCTTCGGGGAATAACAGATAACAACAAAATATCAAGAGGAATATAAAGAAACCAAAATCCAATTACTAACAAGGATAAGGAAAATAAATGCAGAATTCACTTTCATTTCACCTCTTGTTGCAGGCGTGCAACCAGCTCCCATTTCATATATCTCGTTGCAGGCGTGCAACCCGCTCCCATTTCATATATCTCTTTGCACGCGTGCGACCCGCTCCCATTTCCTATATCTCGTTGCAGGCGTGCAACCCGCTTTCATTTCATATATCTCGTTGCAGGCGTGCAACCCGCTCCCATTTCACATATCTTGTTGTAGGCGTGCAACCCGCTCTCATTTCTTTTATCAACACCAATCATAAAAGGGTCCCGGCAAAGAAACAATAATATCAAAACAAAAATCTCGGCAAGGGAACAATAATATGACAATAACATCCCGGCAAGGGAAATAAAATGATAATAATATCCCGGTAAGGGAACAATAATGATAATAACATCCCCGCAAGGGAACAATAATGATAATAACATGTGAAGCGCAATGATACGGGCAGTATCACCAGATCAAAATCAAGCAGGTCAAGCAAAGCCAGCGGGGATACGAACTAACCTCCCTCTTTACAAAACTCACGATTTTCTTTGGATGCAGACACTTGAGTTGCAAAATCATCAAATATACCATACGCTCACTCACAAAGTTCAGGAATACAATTCTCCGAACCGTTGCACTTGCTCGCGACTGTTATCCGCACACAACAGTGTCCCCAGCAGGCATGATATCCCCAACAATCACGATACCTCAATCCGCTATCAGCTAAGAAAACTCTATTGCCGTTTTCCCTTTTAACTTCCTGCATAAGGCTACCATTTTGCCTTCCGAGACTAAGCACTGTCTCCATCAGCATTCCTGCATTGCATAAGGCTACCATTCTGCCTTCCGAGACTAAGCACTGTCTTCATCTGCATTCTCTGCATTGCATAAGGCTACCATTTTGCCTTCCGAGACTAAGCTCTGTCTCCATCTGCATTCTCTGCATTGCATAAGGCTACCATTCTGCCTTCCGAGACAAAGCACTGTCTCCATCTGCATTTCTGCATTGCATAAGGCTACCATTATGCCTTCTGAGACTAAGCTCTGTCTCTATCTGCATTCTCTACATTGCATAAGGCTATTATTCTGCCTTCCGAGACTAAGCTCTATCCCCATCTACATTCTTTGCATTGCATAAGGCTACCATTCTACCTTCCGAGGTTAAGCTATACCTCTATCTCATCGGCTGAAAGATCGCCACCTTCTGCATCTCATTGGCTAAAAGATCGCCACCTTATTTACATTTGCATGGCTAAAAGATCGCCACCTTTACATCCTGCATGACTGAAAGATCGCCACCTTTGCATCTTGTGGGCTGAAATATCGCCAATTCATTTATATCTTGCATCGTATGAAAGATTGCCACTTCATTTACATCTTGCATTGACTAAAAGATCGCCACCCTCTGTATATCATGGGCTGAAAGATCACCAATCTATCCAAAGGCGTCATTGTTCGGAGGCACCATTTTCATAGCCAGAGAATGCCATGCCATGGCCTGAGGACCCCTTTTATCTTTTGCATATCATTATTCAAAGGCGTCATAGTTTGGAGGCATCATTCTCATAGCCCGAGAGCATCATTTCATGGCATGCGAATCCCTTATCATACGCTTCATGGCCCAGGACGTCATGGTCTGAACGTCATCCTAACCGTCCAAAGACAACATTCATGGTCCGACGGGAATTTGCATCATGTTTAAATTTCTACACAATATACACTTGTATTGCTTATTTGCACGTAAACCGGCGAGCAACAGCCGTCTTAGCAGGAGCAGTGCCGTTCCAATTCCCGCAAGCCCTATTAGACCTTAACCGCTCATCCCATTGCGTCCGTTCTTGAAAAACCTCCATCGACATACCTCACCGATGGATCCTGAACTACATATGGCCTGATTCTTAAAAGACCAGGGATATGTAGGCAGCTCAGGAACTAGAGCACGGTCAACCTCTTCAAACCATTTTCGTTGGGTCAAAATTGGCTACCATATCTTTACCCGACAACTCTTTCATTCTTCACGGGTAAAGAGGGACATCTGTTGATACCAATTTTTTTTAATTTTTTTTATATGCAAAATACTTTTAAAATAGCACATGTATACATATATAAGTATTTACAAATATTTTTATTATTTCTTTCTTAATTTTAAAGGCTTTTAAAATCAATTTTATTCCCTTATTTTATAAGGAAAAATCCAACAAGTGTTCCCGAAATTGACATTTTGGTAATTCATTTATTGAATTCTCATATTTATACTAAAATATAGCTAAGAAATGTTTTGCACATTTTTTTTCAAATTTATTTAGTATTTTAAAGCTAAATTGCATATAATTGCAATATTAGCCTCTTTTAGATTTAATTGCGTTTATAATTACAAAATTGATTCCAGTATTTTTAATTTAATATTTATATATTATTAATTAATTTAATGCCTTTAATTTGTTTTCAGAAAATAATTTGCTATTTTTTATCGAATAAATGGGGAAAAGTGGCTATGTAAAACCTAGCCAGATTTTATTTTCAATTTAAGCCTAATTTGCACCCCTAATCCAACCCAATTTAAATTCCCAAATCACCCAGCCCAATTCCTAAAATTACCCAGCCCAACCCGGGTCAGATCTTGGCCGTTGATCAATTTTGATCAACGATCTAGATCCGCCCTTACTTTTTTTTAATCAAACGACCCCCCCAATACCCCTCATTTCCCCCCACTCGTCTATCTCTCTAACCCCTAGTTCTCTCTAGAACCTTCCCCCATCCCCTCCTCTCCGACCACCCTCTAACCTAAATCCATGGTGGTTTCACCACCCATTAAGCAACCTATGGCTCCTTACGCCTAGTTAACTGAAGCTCCATGACTCGACCATGAAGGGTTGTGTCCAGACCTTTGTCGATTCGAGTTCCACGGTCATCTCCGGCCTTGCTTCGGCGTACCATGGCTGTGTGAGCCTGATTCTGACCTCTCCGACTTAGATCGGTGACTTTTCAAAGTCTTTCTCATTTCTAGGGTACTTCTAAAACCCTAACCCTTTGAGGTTTCTCTGATTCCTTTAGATCCGTTGTGTATCTATGCTTTCCTTGATTTTTCAAACGATGTTCCTGACTCTTCTTTAAAAAAAACTACTTTTTAAATCTTTCTTTTCCGAACTAGGGTTTTTCTGAAAGTGTTTTTCTGACTTTCTTTGTCTTTCATGTGCATTTGCCTCTACTGTGTTCTTGAATTTTCTTCTACCATGTTCTTGTATGCATCTCTTACTGTGTTTTCCTATACTATGTTTTCGTATGCTTTTCTACTGTGTTCTGGTATTTTCTTCTACCATGTTCTGGTATGTTTTCCTACTATATTTTTCTACAGTGTTCTTAAGTGTTCTTACTATTTTCCTTCTACTGAGCTCTGTTTAAGTTTCTTCTAAAAGATCTTCTTAAGCATGCTTCTTCTACTGTTCTTATCAGTCTTTTCTCATTATGCTTCGAATTAGTTTCTTCACTCTGTTTGCTTTGAATCCTTCTACTGTGTTTGCATGTTACTCATGAGTTCTGTTGCTGAAAGAAACATGTTGGAAATTTCAGTTCTTTTCTGAAACCTCTAAACATGTTTCGATTCAATTGCTTGCCCTCTCATCTCTGCTTTGTGGTTTGCTTGACTAGGGTCTTATTTAAAAAAAACCCCTAATTCTTTCAGACTAACTTCGAGTCTCTGAACTGAGTTTGGACATCTTGGTTTTCATATAATTTTGGCTTTACTAAAATCTTCTACACTGGATTTTCCTACTAAATTCACAATGACACGACAATCTCTTTTTTTTTCATTCATTCTTAACACGCTCACATGCTCCTTATATGTGATGCACTTCCCTTTCAAGTGACTTTCAAATTTGCAATTAGTTCAAACTTCCTTCTGAATATGGCTTGATTGATTTCATTCCATTGTTTGCTGATTTTCTCTGTTACTCGGCCTAATTTAAAACCCTTCTCTATCTTTTCTGACTTGTTCATTCATGGATAAGTAATTACAAGATCCCTGACCATTTGATTTACTGGCTACTAATTGATTTTCTTACCTTATTTGTACAATCGTGTACTTCAAAACCTTGTCTTTAAAATAACCTTTTATATATTTACCCCTAATTGCATGCTGTGCAAGAAGTGTTTACTCAATTTCTTTCCTTAAATGGTTTTACCCGTTTGAATCGGAATCCTTTAATTAAGGGAAGTCTTGTGTGATTGATCCTTAATTGACAATCAGTTCCTCAACTATTTTCTTACTTTATTTCTGTCTGATTTTGCACTATTAGAGGCACGACCCTCTTTACAGATAGAACACAGTTTCAGGATCCTTCTGAACTCATACTCTCTCATAATAATATTCTCTTCTTATCTGCACTGTGGCCTGTTTTAGAAGACCTACTGCTTTTCTTTGCTTGTTTCCCGGAAAACTGGTATGTCCGGATTTAATTCTTAGCATCATCACAATGTGTTCATTTACAACTTTTATATCCATGTCTACTGTACTGTTTCTGTAAAGTTCAATATTTAAGTTAGTATGCTCATATCTTTCTGCTTGTTTATGTTGTGAATCCTTGCTCCCTATCCCCATTACCCCTATGTGTTTGAGAGTTGTGACTTAAGGCATGTCAATGTGAGTCGTTTCCCATGAATTAAGTTTGAACCAATGGGGTTTTAACCTTTAAGTAAACAAGCTGGAGGGTGTGCCAGCATCTCCCATTGCTGGGTGTGCCCATCAGCCTGCTTTTCTTTTGCTCTTGCAAATAACCCCATTCCCTTACACCCTTATGTGTACTGATTTTTAAGTTATTCCCCTTTCAGAATTCTACTTTTGCACTTGCACTCTCTCTTAGTTCATAAGTTCCGCCCTCCTCTAGTGAGCCTTGCCTTGGGACCTTGAGTTCCCTCTAAACTTGGACATCTGAGGGCTGACCCTTCCACACTGCACTATGTCCTAATCTGGTGATACATTTGGGTGTAAGCACTGCACGAAGTTCTTATGAAATTCTCGGGGAACTTTGACACATCCAAATGGGAGAAAGACTTTAAAATATGATCTCTTGGAGTTGGTTTACTTCATATTTCAAACAGGAAGTCTGAATCAGGTTCTCTTTGGTTGTACCTTTTAATTTCTGATGTATTTTTCTTTTTCTGGGTTGCAATAATTTTGTAATAAACTTTTGGGGATGGCTAGTGAAAAGGGAGGGATAACTATGTGAAGGGTAGATATCCTGTCTATAGGTGTATTTCTGAATTTCTGCACTCTCATATAGATATCCTGACTATATGTTATTTCTAAATTTCTCCACTCTCATATAGATATCCTGCCTATAGGTTATTTTTGAATTTTTGCACTCTCGTATAGATATCCTGCCTATAGGTTACTTCTTGAATTTTGCATTCTCTCATATTTATACCATGTCTATAATTACCTGGAAATCTGAATCCTGCATACGCATATAGAAAATATGCCTATAGGTCTTTCTGAATCTTGCATATACATTCTTCATTAGGCAATCATGTTTATAGGTCTTAATCAATCAACTGCAATTAGATATCATGTTCATAGGTTTTAAATGAAATTCAACACCTAGATATCATGTTTATAGGATTTCCGCATTTTACCATGTCTGTTAAAAGGGGTTTAAAATCAACAACGCGTAGAAAGCATGCCTATAGGAGCTATTAATCAAGTCTGAATCGTTTCACTCATTTTTAAGTCTAAAACCAGTAACAGTGATGCATGCTCTTTTGCTAAAACTCGCCTTCCTTTATAACAGACGATTTTTCTTAAACCAGTATGTATTCATGTTTACTTCATTGTTTCTGGAATCAGTAGATATCACACCTATAGGTCTTCATCCAACACTTAGGCAAGCCATAGGGTAAACTTATAAACTGAATTAGACTTTTTATCAGCTACAACCAGCAGGCAGGCCTGATTCGGGCTTCTTATCTGAACTATGTAATAAATTAGTCTGCCTCGACCCTTTAAGTTTTAATCGGACCTTAAATTGTACATGCAAGTCATGCTACATTAAGTGATTTCTTTGGTCTAAAGGAAGTCTGTTTGAGCCCTTTTATTTGTTTATATGCTTCCCCAAATTTGCTATATGTGTTTCGTTTGTCGCCTTAGTATTTTACCTTTTTAAACCATAAATAAGCCCAATACCTCCTCCCTTTAGGATTAGTAGTCCCAAGTACCTCCGGGGCTGATAGGATTGGGGCGGGTAATAGCATGCAATAAGTAAACGAGACCATTCCGCGCTTTAATACCTTAACGGGGTGGGAAAGGGTAGATATGGATATGATGACCACGCAATAACATCACGTGTAGTCCCTCACTAAGGAGTGACTACCGGATGTTGTGGGGAGTGATCCATATTATTAATAAACCTAGGACCCCCCCTTTACTTTGTTTTCTTTGTTTCTTTAAATCTTTTTAAACCGTTTCTTTCAAGAAAATCAACTCTTTTTAGTTCCTTTTTCTTACTTTTGTTTATTTGTAACCATTACGTGAAAATCCCCTCTTTTCTGAAGCCTTTATTTGCCTATGTGTATTTAAGTCACAACAATAGTTTGGCGGGAACCACACTAGTGGATCTTGAGGGGTTCCTAACACCTTCCCCTTGGGATAATTTCAAGTCCTTACCCAATCTCTGGTTACTCAAAACAAACCCCTCCTAGTGTCCTATGCACTTTAATCATTAGGTGACGACTCTTCAATACAAACTCAATTCCCGAAAGGGAATGAGTTGTTCTCCCAAATGTCATAAACCCGATTTCGCGAGAAAAGGGGGCACGACAATATACGGCGGGAATATAAAAGCAGATAATTATGGTTAAAGATCAGAGGGGGAAAACATGTTTCGGGGAATAACAGATAACAACAGAATATCAAAAGGAATATAAAGGAACCAAAATCCAATTACTAACAAGGATAAGGAAAATAAATGCAGAATTCACTTTCATTTCACCTCTTGTTGCAGGCGTGCAACCAGCTCCCATTTCATATATCTTGTTGCAGGCATGCAACCCGCTCCCATTTCATATATCTCTTTGCAGGCGTGCGACCCGCTCCCATTTCCTATATCTCATTGTAGGCGTGCAACCCGCTCCCATTTCATATATCTCGTTGCAGGCGTGCAACCCGCTCCCATTTCACATATCTTGTTATAGGCGTGCAACCCGCTCTCATTTCTTTTATCAACACCAATCATAAAAGGGTCCCGTCAAAGAAACAATAATATCAAAACAAACATCTCGGCAAGGGAACAATAATATGACAATAACATCCCGACAAGGGAATAAAATGATAATAATATCCCGGTAAGGGAACAGTAATGATAATAACATCCCAGCAAGGGAACAATAATGATAATAACATGTGAAGCACAATGATACGGGCAGTATCACCAGATCAAAATCAAGCAGGTCAAGCAAAGCCAGCGGGGATACGAACTAACCTCCCTTTGTACAAAACTAATGATTTTCTTTGGATGCAGACACTTGAGTTGCAAAATCATCAAATATACCATACGCTCACTCACAAAGTTCAGGAATACAATTCTCTGAACCGTTGCACTTGCTCGCGACTGTTATCCGCACACAACAGTGTCCCCAGTAGGCATGATATCCCCAACAATCACGATACCGCAATCCGCTATCTGCTAAGAAAACTCTATTGCCGTTTTCCCTTTTTACTTCCTGCATAAGGCTACCATTTTTCCTTCCGAGACTAACCACTGTCTCCATCTGCATTCCTGCATTGCATAAGGCTACCATTCTGCCTTCCGAGACTAAGCACTGTCTCCATCTACATTCTCTGCATTGCACAAGGCTACCATTCTGCCTTCCGAGACTAAGCTCTGTCTCCATCTGCATTCCCTGCATTGCATAAGGCTACCATTCTGCTTTCCGAGACTAAGCACTGTCTCAATCTGCATTTCTGCATTGCATAAGGCTACCATTCTGCCTTCTAAGACTAAGCTCTGCCTCCATCTGCATTCTCTGCATTGCATAAGGCTATTATTCTGCCTTCCAGACTAAGCTCTGTCTCCATCTTCATTCTCTTCATTGCATAAGGCTACCATTCTACCTTCCGAGGTTAAGCTCTACCTCCATCTCATCGGCTGAAAGATCGCCACCTTCTGCATCTCATTGGCTAAAAGATTGCCACCTTATTTACATTTGCATGGCTGAAAGATCGCCACCTTTACATCCTGCATGACTGAAAGATCGCCACCTTTGCATCTCGTGGGCTGAAATATCGCCACTTCATTTATATCTTGCATCGTCTGAATGATTGCCACTTCATTTACATCTTGCATCAACTAAAAGATCGCCACCCTCTATATCTCATGGGCTGAAAGATCACCAATCTATCCAAAGGCGTCATTGTTCGGAGGCACCATTTTCAGCCAGAGAATGCCATGCCATGGCCTGAGGACCCCTTTTATCTTTTGCATATCATTATTCAAAGGCGTCATAGTTTGAGGCCTCATTCTCATAGCCCGAGAGCATCATTTCATGGCCTGCGAATCCCTTATCATACGCTTCATGGCCCAGGAAGTCATGGTCTGAGGACGTCATCCTAACCGTCCATAGACAACATTCATGGTCCGACGGGAATTTGCATCATGTTTAAATTTCCGCACAATATACACTTGTATTGCTTATTTGCAGGTAAACCGGCGAGCAACAACCGTCTTAGCAGGAGCAGTGCCGTTCCAATTCCCGCAAGCCCTATTAGACCTTAACCGCTCATCCCATTGCGTCCGTTCTTGAAAAACCTCCATCGACATACCTCACCGACGGATCCTGAACTATATATGGCCCGATTCTTAAAAGACTAGGGATATGTAGGCAGCTCAGGAACCAGAGCACGATCAACCTCTTCAAACCATTTTCGTTGGGTCAAAATTGGCCACCATATCTTTACCCGACAACTCTTTCATTCTTCCCGGGTAAAGAGGGGCATCTGTTGATACCAATTTTTTTGTTTATTTTTTATATGCAAAATACTTTCCAAATAGCACATGTATGAATATATAAGTATTTACAAATATTTTTATTATTTTTTCTTAATTTTAAAGGCTTTTAAAATCAATTTTATTCCCTTATTTTATCAAGAAAAATCCAATAAGTGTTCTCAAAATTGACATTTTGGTAATTCATTTATTGAATTCTCATATTTATATTAAAATATAGCTAAGGAATGTTTCACACATTTTTACAAATTTACTTAGTATTTTAAAGCTAAATTGCATATAATTGCAATATTAGCCTCTTTTAGATTTAATTGCGTTTATAATTACAAAATTGATTCCAGTATTTTTAATTTAATATTTATATATTATTAATTAATTTAATGCCTTTAATTTGTTTCCAGAAATTAATTTGCTATTTTTTATAAAATAAATGGGGAAAAATGACTATTTAAAACCTAGCCAGATTTTATTTCTAATTTCAGCCTAATTTGCACCCTAATCCAACCCAATTTCAATTCCTAAATCACCCAGCCCAATTCCTAAAATTACCCAGCCCAACCCGGATCAGATCTTGGCCGTTGATCAATTTTGATCAACGATCTAGATCTGCCCTTACTTTTTTTTAATCAAACGACCCCCCCAATACCCCTCATTTCCCCCCACTCGTCTCTATCTCTCTAACACCTAGTTCTCTCTAGAACCTTCCCCCATCCCCTCCTCTCCGGCCACCCTCTAACCTAAATCCATGGTGGTTTCACCACCCACCAAGCTACCTATGGCTCCTTACGCCTGGTTAACTGAAGCTCCATGACTCGACCATGAAGGGTTGTGTCCAGACCTTTGTCGATTCGAGTTCCATGGTCATCTCCGGCCTTGTTTCGGCGTACCATGGCTGTGTGAGCCTGATTCTGACCTCTTCGACTCAGATCGGTGACTTTTCAAAGCCTTTCTCATTTCTAGGGTACTTCTAAAACCCTAACCCTTCGAGGTTTCTCTGATTTCTTTAGATCCGTTGTGTATCTATGCTTTCCTTGATTTTTCAAACGATGTTCCTAACTCTTCTTTAAAAAAAATACTTTTTAAATCTTTCTTTTCCGAACTAGGGTTTTTGTGAAAGTGTTTTTCTGACTTTCTTTGTCTTTCATGTGTATTTGCCTCTACTATGTTCTTGAATTTTCTTCTACCATGTTCTTGTATGCATCTCTTACTGTGTTTTCCTATACTATGTTTTCGTATGCTTTTCTACTGTGTTCTGGTATTTTCTTCTACCATGTTCTGGTATGTTTTCCTACTATATTTTTCTACTGTGTTCTTAAGTGTTCTTACTATTTTGCTTCTACTGAGCTCTGTTTAAGTTTCTTCTAAAAGATCTTCTTAAGCATACTTCTTCTACTGTTCTTATCAGTCTTTTCTCATTATGCTTCGAATTAGTTTCTTCACTCTATTTGCTTTGAATCCTTCTACTGTGTTTGCATGTTACTCATGAGTTCTGTTGCTGAAAGAAGCATGTTGGAAGTTTCAGTTCTTTTCTGAAACCTCTAAACATGTTTCGATTCAATTGCTTGCCCTCTCATCTCTGCTTTGTGGTTTGCTTGACTAGGGTCTTATTTAAAAAACCCCCCTAATTCTTTCAGACTAACTTCGAGTCTCTGAACTGAGTTTGGACATCTTGGTTTTCATACAATTTTGGCTTTACAAAAATCTTCTACACTGGATTTTCCTACTAATTTCACAATGACACGACAATCTCTTTTTTTTCTTTCTTTTATGCTTAACATGCTCACATGCTCCTTATATATGATGCACTTTCCTTTTAAGTGACTTTCAAATTTGCAATTAGTTCGAACTTCCTTCTGAATATGGCTTGATTGATTTCATTCCATTGTTTGCTGATTTTCTCTGTTACTCGGCCTAATTTAAAACCATTCTTCATCTTTTCTGACTTGGTTCATTCATGGATCAGTAATTACAAGATCCATGACCATTTGATTTACTGGCTACTAATTGATTTTCTTACCTTATTTGTACAACCGTGTACTTCAAAACCCTGTCTTTAAAATAACCTTTTATGTATTTGCCCCTAATTGCATGCTGTGCACAAAGTGTTTACTCAATTTCTTTCCTTAAATGGTTTTACTCGTTTGAATCGAAATCCCTTAATTAAGGGAAGTCTTGTGTGATTGATCCTTAATTGACAATCAGTTCCTCAACTATTTTCTTGCTTTATTTCTATCTGATTTTACACTATAAGAGGCACGACTCTCTTTACAGATAGAACACACTTTTAGGATCCTTCTGAACTCATACTCTCTCATAATAATATTCTCTTCTTGTCTGCACTGTGGCCTGTTTTAGAAGACCTACTGCTTTTCTTTGCTTGTTTCCCTGAAAACTGGTATGTCTGGATTTAATTCATAGCATCATCACAATGTGTTCATTTACAACTTTTATATCCATGTCTACTGTACTGTTTCTGTAAAGTTCAATATTTAAGTTAGTATGCTCATATCTTTCTGCTTGTTTATGTTGTGAATCCTTGCTCCCTACCCCCATTACCTCTATGTGTTTGAGAGTTGTGACTTAAGGCATGGCAATGTGAGTTGTTTCCCATGAATTAAGTTTGAACCAATGGGGTTTTAACCTTTAAGTAAACAGGCTAGAGGGTGTGCCAGCATCTCCCATTGCTGGGTGTGCCCATCAACCTGCTTTTCTTTTGCTCTTGCAAATACCCCCATTCCCTTACACCCTTATGTGTACTGATTTTTAAGTTATTCCCCTTTCAGAATTCTACTTTTGCACTTGCACTCTCTCTTAGTTCATAAGTTCTGCCCCCTCTGGTGAGCCTTGCCTTAGGACCTTGAGTTCCCTCTAAACTTGGACATATGAGGGCTGGCCCTTCCACACTACACTATGTCCTAATCTGGTGATACATTTGGGTGTAAGCACTGCACGGAGTTCTTATGAAATTCTTAGGGAATTCTGACACATCCAAATGGGAGAAAGACTTTAAAATATGATCTTTTGGAGTTGGTTTACTTCATATTTCAAACAGGAAGTCTGAATCAGGCTCTCCTTGGTTGTACCTTTTAATTTCTGATGTATTTTTCTTTTTTTGGGCTGCAATAATTTTGTAATAAACTTTTGGGGATGACTAGTGAAAAGGGAGGGATAACTATGTGAAGGGTAGATATCCTGTCTATAGGTGTATTTCTGAATTTCTGCACTCTCATATAGATATCCTGACTATATGTTATTTCTGAATTTCTACACTCACATATAGATATTCTGCCTATAGGTTATTTTTGAATTTCTGCACTCTCGTATAGATATCCTGCCTATAGGTTACTTCTTGAATTCTGCATTTCTCATATAGATACCATGTCTGTAGGAATTCTGCATTCTCTCATATAGATACCATGTCTATAATTACCTGGAAATCTGAATCCTGTATACGCATATAGAAAATATGCCTATAGGTCTTTCTGAATCTTGCATATACATTCTTCATTAGGCAATCATGTTTATAGGTCTTAATCAATCAGCTGCAATTAGATATCATGTTCATAGGTCTTAAATGAAATTCAACACCTTGATATCATGTTTATAGGGTTTTCGCATTTTACCATGTCTGTTAAAAGGGGTTTAAAATCAACAACGCGTAGAAAGCATGCCTATAGGAGCTATTAATCAAGTCTGAATCGTTTCACTCATTTTTAAGTCTAAAACCAGTAACAGTGACACATGCTCTTTTGCTAAAACTCGCCTTTCTTTAATAACAGACGATTTTTCTTAAACCAGTATGTATTCATGTTTACTTCATTATTTCTGGAATCAGTAGATATCACGCCTATAGGTCTTTGTCCAGCACTTAAGCAAGCCATAGGGTAAACTTATAAACTGAATCAGACTTTTTATCAGCTACAACCACCAGGCAGGCCTGATTCGAGCTTCTTATCTGAACTATGTAATAAATCAGTCTGCCTCGACCCTTTAAGTTTTAATCAGACCTTAAATAGTACATGCAAGTCATGCTACATTATGTGCTTTCTTTGTTTTAAAGGAGGTCTGTTTGAGCCCTTTTATTTATTTATATGCTTCCCCAAATTTGCTATATGTGTTTCGTTTGTCGTCTTAGTATTTTACCTTTTTAAACCACAAATAAGTCCAATACCTCCTCCATTTAGGATTAGTAGTCCTAAGTACCTCCGGGGCTGATAGGATTAAGGCGGGTAATAACATGCAATAAGTAAACGAGATCATTCCACGCTTTAATACCTTAACGGGGTGGGAAAGGGTAAATATGGATATGATGACCACACAATAACATCACGTGTAGTCCCTCACTGAGGAGTGACTACCGGATGTTGTGTGGGGTGATCCATTGTTAATTAACCTAGGACCCCCACTTTCCTTTATTTTCTTTGTTTCTTTAAATCTTTCTAAATCGTTTCTTTCAAGAAAATCAACTCTTTTTAGTTCCTTTTTTTTAATTTTGTTTATTTGTAACCATTACGTGAAAATCCCCTCTTATTTGAAGCCTTTATTTGCCTATGTGCATTTAAGTCACAATAATAGTTTGGTCGGGAACCACACTAGTGGATCCTGAGGGGTGCCTAACACCTTCCCCTTGGGATAATTTCAAGCCCTTACCCAATATCTAGTTACTCAAAACAATCCACTCCTAGTGTCCTATGCACTTTAATCATTAGGTGGCGACTCTTCAATTCAAACCCAATTCCCGAAAGGGAACGAGTTGTCCTCCCAAATGTCATAAACCCGATTTCGCAAGAAAAAAGGGGCGTGACAATATACAGCGGAAATATAAAAGCAGATAATTACAGTTAAAGATGGGAGCGGGAAAACATGCTTCGGGGAATAACAGATAACAACAGAATATCAAGAGGAATATAAAGAAACCAAAATCCGATTACTAACAAGGATAAGGAAAACAAATGCAGAATTCACTTTCATTTCACCTCTTGTTGTAGGCGTGCAACCAGCTCCCATTTCATATATCTCGTTGCAAGCGTGCAATCCGCTCCCATTTCATATATCTCGTTGTAGGCATGCGACCCGCTCCCATTTCCTATATCTCGTCGCAGGCGTGCAACCCGCTCCCATTTCATATATCTCGTTGCAGGCGTACAACCCGCTCCCATTTCACATATCCTATTGTAGGCGTGCAACCCACTCCCATTTATTTTATCAACACCAATCATAAAAGGGTCCAGGCAAAGAAATAATAATATCAAAACAAACATCTCGGCAAGGGAACAATAATAAGACAATAACATCCCGGCAAGGGAACAAAATGATAATAATTTCCCGGTAAGGGAACAGTAATGATAATAACATCCCGACAAGGGAACAATAATGATAATAACATGTGAAGTGCAATAAACCACAATGGAGTCATAACAATTACAATACAAGACCCACATGTATATTTGACACCTACGTATAGATACTCGACACCATGCCTATACGTCGTACTCCACAGTTACCACGTAGCAAATAAGACACGACTCCTAATCCCTCGAGCTAAAGTTAGACCAAACACTTACCTCGATGCCACGAACACAATTCAAGTCTCTACTATCGCTTTACCTCTTGATTCCACCACCAATTCGCTCGTATCTAGCCATAAGTTACTTAATTACATCAATAAATGCTAAATGAATCAATTATAATGCATGAAAATAAGTTTTTCAAAGTTTTACCCAAAAATTCAAAAATTGCCCCCGGGCCCACATGGTCAAAACCCGAGGTTCGAACCAAAACCCGATTACCCATTCCCCCATGAACCCAAATATATAATTTGTTTTGAAATCGGACCTCAAATCGAGGTCCAAATTCCCAATTTTTGAAAAACCTAGGTTTTACCCAAAACACCCAATTTTCCACATGAAAATCATTGATTTTGAGTTGAAATCATGTGAAAAGATGTTAAAGATTGAAGAAAACTAGTTAGAAATCACTTACAATCGATTTGGAGAAAAGTTGCCTTTGAAAAATCACCCTAGGGAATTTATGTTTTGAGAATATATGAAATTGAAAATACGTCTAAGTGTGAAGTTACAGGTCTCTGATGTCGCAATTGCGACCAGGGTTCGCAATTGCGAACCCTTCAGGATTCTGAGACTTTCGCATTTGCAAAGTAATTTATCGCATTTGCGACCTCCCCTTATTTATGAGGGGTTCGCATTTGCGAAGCAGGCGTCACATTTGCTACTGGGGCCTTCCGTATTTGCGAGCCAAATGGTCACATTTGGGATCAGACCTGCCTAGGCCTTTGTTTGCATTTGCGAGTGGCGAAGCCTACAGACCCGATCATACCAGCTGAAAACCTGGAATTTTCCTAAGTCCAAATTCCACCCCGTGGTCTATCCAAAACTCACCTGAGCCCTCGGGGCTCCAAACCAAACATGTACACCAACCTAAAAATTTCATACGGACTTGCTCGTGCATTCAAATCACCAAAATAACATCAACAACTATGAATTTAGCATCAAAATCACGAAATTACTTAAGAACTTCAAATTTGCCAAATTTCTCAAATAAGGTCCGATTCACGTCATTTCAAATCCGTTTCTTACCAATTTTCACAGGCTCGATTCAAATCGTATATAAGACCTGTACCGGGATTCGGAACCAAAATACGGGCCCGATACGAATGGTTTCAAACACATTTCACTTTCAATAGCTCATAATTAATTCAGCAAAACAATTTTTTTCAAAAATTTATTTCTCGGGCTTGGGACCTCGGAATTCGATTCCGAACATACGCCCAAGTCTCGTATTTTTATACGGACCCTCCGGGACCGTCAAATCGCTGGTCCGGGTCTATTTACCTAAAATATTGACCGAAGTTAACTTAATTCATTTTTAAAGGCAAAATTCATCATTTTTCTTAAATTTTCACATATTGGCTTTTTAGCTACGTGCCCAGGCTGTGCACGCAAATTGAGGTAATGCTGAAAGAGGTTTTTAAGGCCTCATGTGATGACCCGGCTGGTTTTTTTGCCTTTTAGAACCCCATTCCTTTAAGTAAAATTTCATGCACTTGCTTTACCTAATTTACGACTTGCGGGGATGGTTGGTTCGGGATTTGGAAGAGTTTGGAGGGAAATATGCCCACTTGATTCCTTAGGATTTTCTTAAAAGGCTAAGTTTGACTTTAGTCAACTTTTTGAGCAAACGGACCCGGATTCGTGGTTTGACAGTCCCAGAGGGTCCGTAGGAAAATATGGGACCTGGGCATATGCCCGGAATCGAATTCCGAGGTCCCCAGCCCGAGTAATGAATTTTTATTAGAAATTGTTAATTTGAAGTTTTAAGGATTTAAAGAAACTAATTAATGATTGATCACATGGGTATCGGGCTCGTATGTTGGTTCCAAACCCCGGTACAGGTCCGAAATAACATTTAAAACTTGCCCGCAAAATTTGGTGTCAATCCGAGTAGTTAAAGGGTGTTTTGGCCCGTTAGAGGAAAAATTAAGAATTTGAAGTTCATAAGTTTGATTCAATTGGTGTTCAGGCATTGCAAAGGTTTGAGTAGGTCCGTTTCATGATTTCAGACTTATCAGTATGTTCGGGCGGGGCCCGGGAGGCCCAAGCATCAATCGGCCGAGGCTCAAGTGTAGTTAAAATTTTTGAGAAGTGCTGAAGCTGCTGCTTCTGTCATAACCACACCTGCGGTTGGTGGACCGCAGGTGAGAGACCGCAGATGCGGTCCATCTATCGCAGATGCGGCCTAGGGAAGGCCAGGCCAAACCGCAGAAGCGGCTCTCGAACTGTAGAAGTGGCCTCAAGACCGCAGAAGCGGTCCCAGCCCTTTTATCCCCTTTCGCAGATGCGGTCCTTTCTTGCAGATGCGGGACCGCATATGCGGAAATCGCTGAAGCAGTGAGCTTCATTTAATACGGGTTCTAAGTCAATTTTTACCACTTTTCACTCCTCCATTGGCGAATTTGGGAGCTTTTAGGAGAAGAATTCCACCTAGCATTGTGAGGTAAGTTAATCCCACTAATTCTTAGTTTAATACTTGTGTTTTAGGTAGATTAAACACTAGAATTTTGGTAAAATCAAGGGGTTAGAGCAAAACCTAGGGTTTTAATAAAAGTTAGATTTAACCACAAAATTTGTTATGAAATGAATTAGAAATCATATATTCTTGATCCTCAGGTTATAGAGAACAACTTCCTTCGAAAAATTTCGGAATCCGGGCACATGGGCCAGGGGTCGGATTTTAGGAAACTTGTGTTAAAGGTTGGAAAATTGCTTAAATAGCTAGAATTTAATCTTGTGAGTCTATATTGACTAGTTCCTACCTCATTTAGCTAGTTTGGGATCGTTCTGCTCCGAATTGAGGGCTTGGACTCGTTCTTGGGATTAGAAGTGCACTTTGGAGCGAGGTGAGTCTCCTTTCTAACCTTGCAAGAGGAAATTGTCCCCATAGGCGTAATAATTGAATTAATTGCTATTATATGCGGGGGTAAGGTACGCACTAGGTGACGAGAGTCCGTGCGTAGCTACTATTATGTTAACTCCGGGTAGTCTAGGACCCAAAAACATGCTCTACGTGATATGCTTGTAACTTGATGATAAATTCGGCTTCGTATAAATTATGTTGAATAAGGTAAATGAGACTAGTAGAGGAACCCTATTTTGCTTGGCCTTTTAAAAGAGAATTTGAATATTCATGCGTATAACTACTCCTCAGATATACCTTATTGTCTGCTTGTTGATGAGTTTATTTATATTTGACCGTGTCACACGTGTGATTCGCGAGCGGGGTAATAGATGCATATATGGTTTGAGTCGTTCGACCCTCAGCAGTGCACAATTTACTTTCATGTTGGATCAGGCCGTACGTCCCTCTGTGTTACTTGCGCATGCTTTACTTGGAATTTCTCTGTGGACTGAACTTCATATATGCCTTGAAACATAAATGGATACCCATGATATTATTTGGAAAAAGAAATGTTATTCCTTGCCATACGATGCTAATTAATTGTGCTATCTGTCACACCTCCTTTTAACGCTCCCGCGGGGGTACGTAGGGAGTTTTTTTCCAATTAAAGGACAATCGAAACGGGATTTATTTATTTATTTCAGAGTTGCCACTTGAGAGATTTAGGGTGTCCCAAGTCACCAATTTAATCCCGAATCGAGGAAAAGAATGACTCTGTATTACAATCTGCGAACCAGAAATCCGGATAAGGAATTCTGTTAACCCGGGAGAAGGTATTAGGCATTCCCAAATTCCGTGGTTCTAGCACGGTCGCTCAACTGTTATATTCGGCTTGATTATCTGATTTTATACAAAATATGAACTTATGTGCAAATTTTATTTTTTTACCGCTTTTATTATTTTTTAATTATTTTTACAAGAATGTGAACATTGTTTAAAAACATGTCTTTGGATTGCGTCACATAAAATGCACCCGCGATTCGGAACGTATTTTTATTCAATGTTTTGGGATTTGGATTTGGGTCGCATAAATGCGTACCCGTGTTTAAGAATGTATTATTATTAAAATCGTGCCTAAAGCGATTAGCGTATTATTATTTATGGGTAAGACTGTGGAATTCACTAAACAGTCCATCCCGAATTCTAAATACTCAATTAAACATTTATTGAGGGCCCCGCAATTAGTGCATTTTATTGGGCGAGGCTCATCTCATTTTATTTTTAAAAGGACAGTCCTAAAATGCCTACATTTTTTATTGAAATTTGTCTCTACAAAATAAAGGAGAAATATCTTAATTTATTTACATGTTATTACCTAGTTACATTATACTAGGCATGTTCTCAGTTTGTCAAATTAAAAAAAACATAGCAATTCTAATTTTAATCCTAGACCATTTACATGCTGAAATTAACCAATATTATTTAACTAAACAATATTTCTACCAACTTCCTACTAGATGGCCTATTCGTTTGATTTTTGACTCGACGGAATTACTACACCATTTATTTATTTTTAGGCAATAGATGTAGATAGTTCATTTGTTAAGCTATCGTCGAATGTTCCACTATATGTATTAAATATCTACATGATTCTGATTTTTTGCAAGCTAAATAATTTATACATACAAATAAAATTCAGAATATAATTAAATATAATTCAGAATTTCAACTCTTCATTTTTTCGTATTCATGCTTCATATTTCGGATTACAATAACCAGCGTGTCAGTTGTGTACCTGATATTGGAAGCAAAAGAAAATGAAGATGAGAATCAACACCAGTAATAACAATACAACACAGCAGCAACAATCCAGCAACAGTAACAACCCAGGAACAGAGTTTGCAAACCGGTGGAGTATTAATCCCAAAACAAAAACTTCAAGCTTTGATGACACAACAACAATTAATGTTAATTTCAAACAATGAAAGAAAGCAGAATGTTTTTTTTAGTTTTGTTTTTATTTGAAAGTTTAAATATTTTTTCGGAATTTTCTCTCTCTTAAATGTTCAGCCCTTTTTTTCTCTCTCTTATTCTCTTTCTGTCAGATTTTTTCCTCTCTCTGTGTTATTTTCTTCTGTGTGTCTTTTTTGTTTTGTGTTCAAGACTTCCTATATATAATCCCAACCCTTTAATCAATTAAAATCAATCCTTTTCCCCTACCAAACCCATTATCTTCCCACTCATCCCCATTACATTAAATAAATATATCATCACCACCCCATTATATTTTGTCCCCCATGCTTCACTAAACAAATACAAGATTCCTCCCCACTAAATTTTGTCTTGTCCCCCATTTATATTAAACAACTATATCACAACACACCCCATTACATTTTGTTCCCCATGCTTCATATAAAAAATTACAAAATGTACAATTCCTAAACTACCCCTCCGACCTTATTGCAATTACTATTTTACCCCCAAACGTACTGCGATTTACCAAATTACCCCATCAGCTATAACAAATCAATTAATCAAACTCAACCAAAATATAGTCAATATGACCAATTTCTACATAAATTCAAACAACAAATCTCATGAACATGATTTCTTCAACATTTCAACAACAAATCACATGAACACAAATTGAACAACAAAGAACAACTAAAATTTGATTGAACAATATTTTTTTAGCAACAAACAAATCTATTTTCAGATTCAACAACAAACAACAACAAACAAGTATATTCAGATTTCTAAATTCCATAATATGGAACTTAAAATCAACTCTAACAACATTACAACCAACAATTCCTATATTAAACTTAAACAAGATTATGAGACAAATTCAAGAAGTAATCATAAATGATAAACAATAAACAAGAAAAATCAAAACTATACAAATTTCGGATTCAAGAGCAATTAAACAAAGTATGGACATGAATTAAATTTGTTTTGAACAAAAACAACATGACGGATTCAAATGATTAAACCAACATACTTCCCTATTACAACTAAATTCTTTTAGGCAAATAACAAAACAAAACCTAAGAAGAAACAATTATGAATTTAAACTTGAACTTAACAATATTAATAATTTCTGGAAAATACATAAAATACATGAAACAAATTGAAGAAATAATTAATTAAACTTCAATTTGTATCTAACTAACATTAAACTAACAACATTTACCTAAACAATAAAACAAACATGAAATAAATATGAAAAACCACTAATTAACTTTCCATTTGAAATCTGAAAATTAATTTAATCAAAACACATGAACACACTAGAAAATCATTTCAACGATGAACAACGAACAAAACAAGAATCAAATACTTAACGATTTTAACTTCGAGAAATATAAAAACGAAATATGGACAAAAATAAAACAACTAACCGGAGATAAATCAACGACGAACTCGATTGTAAACAAATCTGTCCGGGCCTCGACTCAATGAAAGACCTTCGAACTTTGACGAAACGAAGAGGAAAGGAGTAACAGCAGAAGCTACTGCCGCGACGAGCAGCAGCAACAGTTTGTTGAGGAGGACGTCGGGAGAAGAAGCACCGGCAGAAGCGGCGTGAAGCCGTAGCCGCGGGGAGCAGAAACGGGCAGCAGTGGCGGCCTGTTTGTTTGGAGAATGGAGCAGCAGCTCGACGGGTTGATGACGAAAACACGAAGAAGAAGTAGCAGTTGAACGCAGCAAGAAGGAGAAGCAGCTGAACGCAGTAGGGGAAGCCATGGGTGAGCTCAAACTCGACGATGACGAAGCTTGATGGAGGAGGGCAGCTATGGAGTTGTTGGTGCGTGTGTGTGTGAGTGTGACGGGGTGAGGGGGAAAGGCTGGAGGGGGTGGTCGTTGGGTGAGGGGATAGGGAAGCCATGGTTTCTATGTAGGGGAGCTTGAAGAAGAAGATAGGGAGGGGGGGGTGGCGGATGTTTAGGGTGTTTTTTTAGGGTTTGTTTGTTTTTTTTTCTTTTGTTTTATTTTGTGTTGTTTTATGAAATGTAAGATAATAGGGGTGTTGGGTTATGGACTGGGTCGACCCAGTTCGAAATGGACTGGGTCGTTTGGGAAGATTGGGCCATTTTTTGGGCCTGAGGCTTGAAATCGAAGAAGAGGCCCAATTCCGACTTTCTTTATATTTTCGCTCTTTTTTCTTCTTTTATTTCTCTAAAACTAAATTATAAAAATACTTAAACTATTATTAAGAACTAAATTAAGTTATAAAAGCGCAAATTAACTCCCAATAACAATTAACGCACAATTAAGTAATAATTAAGCATAAAATTGTATATTTGGACTTTAAATGCTAAAAATGCAAACGATGCATATTTTTGTAATTTTTAATTTTTTTTGTAAAACAAATTTAATTACTGACAAATTGTAGAATTAAATCCTACAGGCAAAATGCGACATATTTTTGTATTTTTATTAATTTAACAAATAAACTTCACAGACAAATACAAATAATTATTCAAAAATATCACAAAATATCACAAAATTGCACACCAAAGAAAATTATTTTATTTTTGAATTTTTTGGGAGTAATTCTCATATTGGGCAAAAATCACGTGCTTACACTATCCATGCTTATTATAAATTCTTGCTCATATTATTTGACCCTAGTAAGTATCAAGTCGACCTCTCCTCTATACTTCTTCGAGATTAGACCGAACCTTTGCTTCAAAGGTTTCCTACATATCCTGGGCTAAACAGGAATCAGGTTAATGTAGTTCGGGAAGTTTTGGTAGCTGGGACTACCATGGGACTGCAATGTTACTGCTGTTGCATGCTGTTATCACTGCTTACCGATCTCCTTGTTACACCGTGCTAAAAAGAAAACAAGAAGCTAGTCTAGACTGAAATTTGTTCTTGTTGCCTTGCTTTCTTGTCTGCTTGCATTTTTTCCGGTGCTTTTCTTCTTTTTGACACATGCACTTGAGTTTGTGCTGGGACCTCTTGTTGCAACCTTCTGCTTCCCAGTGCTGGGGATTTTTATTGTTTCCTGCTGGGGATTCCTGTTGTAACCCTCTGTTTTATTGTCCTCTGACTTGATCTTGAAATGTATGCCTCTGTTATCTGGGCGGGCTCCCAACTTCAATGCTTGAAATGTAAAGACTGAAATGTATGCCTCTGTTATCTGGGCGGGCTCCCAACTTCAATGCTTGAAATGTAAAGACTGAAATGTATGCCTCTGTTATCTGGGCGGGCTCCCAACTTCAATGCTTGAAATGTAAAGACTGAAATGTATGCCTCTGTTATCTGGGCGGGCTCCCAACTTCAATGCTTGAAATGTAAAGACTGAAATGTATGCCTCTGTTATCTGGGCGGGCTCCCAACTTCAATGCTTGAAATGTAAAGACTGAAATGTATGCCTCTGTTATCTGGGCGGGCTCCCAACTTCAATGCTTGAAAATAAAATGCCATTCCTTTTAGGTTGGCGAGATTTAAACAACTTTAAAATAAAACGCCTTTCCTCTCTTCAGGTGGGCTCCTGATTTCAACAAACAACTTTGAATATAAAACACCTTTCCTCTCTTCAGGCGGGCTCCTGATTTCAATAATCAACTTAGGAGGAAATGCCTCTCCTATGGGTAAAAACAAACTTAGGAGAAAATGCGTCTCCTATGGGTGAAACTAAACTTAGGAGGAAATGCCTCTCCTATTCGTTAAACAACAACTTAGGAGGAAATGCCTCTCCTATGGGTAAGACTAAACTTAGGAGGAAATGCATCTCCTATGGGGTAAAAGTAAACTTAGGAGGAAATGCATCTCCTATGGGTGAAACTAAACTTAGGAGGAAATGCCTCTCCTATGGGTGAAACTAAACTTAGGAGGAAATGTTTCTCCTATGGGTAAAAACAAACTTATGAGGAAATGCATCTCCTATGGGTGAAACTAAACTTAGGAGGAAATGCCTCTCCTATGGGTGAAACTTTAGTGATTTCAAACTAGGAAGTGCGTCTCCTATTAATGAAATCTTCACTTAGGAAGTGTGTCTCCTATGCGTGAACCATTTCCTTCTTCCTGAATTATTTACTTACCTGTGTTGTCTTCCTTCGAAACTGCTGGGGATTATTTTGATGGGGATGACTTTTCCTTTTCTTCCTTACCCACTCTGGGTTGCCCGAAACTCTGTCGAGGATGCTTCTACATCTCGATGATCCACTGGGGATAACACTGCTGTGGATAACTCGGCTGAGTAAATATGTTATCTTACTCCTTCCAAAATTACTTCCTTTTGAGTAGGATGTTTCATTCCTCTGCAAACTACTTCCCTTTTTTTTTTATTCTTTTTTATTCTTTTTTTTCTTTGTTTTTTGGTGGCTTTTTTTTTTTGCATAGCTTCTTCCTTCGAAGATTGCCTCCATTGAGACTCGTTTTGCCTTTCCCCGAAAGGAGCCGCTAAGGATACCGATTTTCACCAAACTTTTGTTGGACTCCTCGAAACTGCTAGGGATAACACTGTTGGGGAATTATTTACTTATCTGTTGGGGGGTAAAATGTTATCAGCTGGGGATAACGCTGTCGAGGATAACACTGCTGGGGGATTCTGATTCCTTTAGAACTAGTGCTTCACTCTTTGGAAGGCTGTTGGGAATGATGCTGGCCTCTTGCTTTTTCTGAGCTCAAGTTTCATCCCCTTGCTGGGGAACAACTTCCTCCATTGAAACTTATTATGTTGGGGGCAACACTGGTTCTAAGACCACTTCCCTTAAGACTGGCGTTATCTTTATTCTTCCCCGAATGGGTACCTGACTTCCAGAAAATTTTCTAAATGGAAGGAAAATTTTCTGCCCCAGTTTAATAATATCCCTTGTGGCATGCATTTTCGTCATCAATGCCATTTCCTTTACCTGTTTCAAATCAAACAAAATTTGTTAGTTTAAAACGCGGTGGTTGGTTGTGATACTCCTGCTGGGATGGTTTTCCCTTTCTCCTTCCTTGCTCTGCGTTCCACAACTTGTTGGGGATGATATTATTTGCTGGGGATAATCCCTTTCTGCTAGTGATATCCCCTTCTTTTGTGGCATAGTTCGGAAACTGGCATTTCCCCGACCTTTTAGTCTAGTATGAATTTTCCAAATCATGCTCACTGCTCTCATTGCTTTGTTCACGGGCCTTGGCCTTGAGGTATATAACCTTTGATTTTGGCAAGGGTATCCCTCTTGACACTTGTCAATCCTTTTGTCAATTCCCCTTTATATGGGGATATCTTTCTTGACACTGGCCTCGCGCTTGTTCCTTGCTGACTATACCACTTGGATGTACTAGTCAGATCTCATCTTGCATAATTGTAAAGCTGATGGCATATTTTGAAGTCAATTCTCACTTGTTCTGACCAAACAGACTCTACTGGGGAATTTTCTATGAAAAGAGAAAGATAAACAAAAAGGGAACCGAATAAAAGACAAAGGAAAAAGATGACTCTTTAACAAGAGAAACTATAAATAAAAACCTATCAAACGCAGATACCGACTCTAATGGTCATGACATGCACATGTGGCCTATCCTCTACCGTCAATCATCTTTCAAGATCTTCATTTGGCGATTCCCCATCTGATTCTCAATCTTATTCGACTTGTAGTGCTCGAAGGGTTTTCACTATCAAACCTCTCTTATTTTGGTTTTTCTCTCAGCTTTCATCGCCTTATGGTGCATGTGAAGGTTTTCACCGATAAGACTCTCTCATTTGTATCACTTTCCAGCTGGGGATTTGGAGTGTTGCCGGTATGACTCTCTCTGCTGGAGATTAGAGTCCTTTCTGCTGTGGAACAGAATGTTATGTTCGCCGGTAAGACTCTCATTTGTCTGACTTGGCATCTTTTGAAGACTGATCAGAAGGTCTTTCTTTGGACCGTAATGTGGGTTTTTGGATAGGGCTAGAAAGAAAGGGTATTAAAGGCTCAAAAAAAAATGCATCACTTTTGGGTTCAAAGTTACAACCTTCGGAACTAGATTTATTTACAACAAACGCGACCTTTGCCCCAGTTTCTTGCTTGGGGATATTTTAATTGATTTTTTTCATTTTTCAAAACTATGACCGAGCCGTGAAGAGCCTACGTATTCTCTTTGAGGAATCAGGTCAAACGTAGTTCCCAATTCCTCTGTTTTCATTTGACTTTCTTTTGTTTTTTTTTTGTTTTTTTTGTTATCATTTTTATCTTCTTCTTTTTTTCGCTTTTTTTTATTTTTTTTCTTTACCTTCCAGGCTCGTATTTCCTAGTCGTTGCTACTGATTCCGAACGAGGGGTATGAAAGAAAATAAATAAGGCTCAAAAGGGGGTAACGAAGGATAAAGTGTTTAGATAGCAGAACAAAATGCCTTCGTCATTCCAGTCTTCAAAACATGCCAAGTGCAAACAACACAATTGATCATAGATTTATAGTCTCTTCCGATGGTACTGGACTTGACAATTATGTTAAACACTTGCTTTTTCATTTGTCATTTCTAAAGCACCGTTGGGCGACACTCTCACTCTCATGAACGACCCTCATGCCAATTTGGCGAATCTTGCATTTAACGATTTTCTTTATGTTATACTTGCCCCAGTTCCACGTGACTCGGGCTTCAAATAATCTCAAACCGTTCTTATTTCCTTTAAATGTTCTGATTGCCTTTCCGGGGTTTTATGATTAACTTTAAAGACTAGGCCCAAACTGTCTGCGCATGTCATGTTACTAGAATCGACGCTGGACAAAATGATAAAAGGATCAAACAAAAAGATGAATGGAAATAATAAAAGACCGAATTTTGTATTAGACTATCGGTGAAATGGTTTGAATAACAAAACAATCAAAAACAAACCATAATAAAATCCTAAAACAACCTGGACAAAACTTAAACAAACCGCTATGACAAAAATGGAAAAATAAAAAGGTTTGACACAAGACAATATTTGGATTACATCCCTAAGAATAATCCGGACAACAGAAATGACCGCAAAATAAGCCACCACAAGCTTCTCTCTTGCTAACCAAGGAACGGAGCGTCCTCCCACTTTATCAAGATTGGCATCTTAGCCACTGAGCTTAACATCAGTATTGTCTAGACCATTGCCAACTTCAATATCATCAACCTTAGTGAATAAGTCCCAATAGGATTCGCGTGCTTCTGTTATCAAGCCTGATCCCCGCAAAGTGTGCTTCTGGGTCTTGTATTTCCGGCTTACCACAAACCAACCACCTAACTTTCTTTGTGATTCAAAGCGAAACAGGTTAGAATGGACTCCGTTGGTCCCCATTATTAATAACATCTTTTCCTCTTTTTTTTCATTTTCTTTTTCATTTTTTTTCGATTTTTTTCTTCATTTTTTTTCTTTTTTCTTTTCGATATTTTTTTTCTCATTTTTTCTCATTTTTTGTTGTGGTCGAATCTTATGGATATTGCCTACGTATCATGACCCCGCATGAATCAGACCGAGCGTAGTTCGTGACCAATAAAGATAAACAATACTCAACATTTTTTTTAATTTTCATATTAAAACAAACTGGGTTTCAAAGGTTTAAAGATGACCTATAAACTTGAAAATCAAACAACCCGCATATTCTAATCAAAAGATTTACAAACTCAAAAACAAACGGCCAGCTTCCTTTCCCCGTTTGTCAAATGCAACCAAACAGCTATTTTTGCAAATGTGGCCCCTTCCAATTCTCACATGAATTTTGAGGCCGGGGAGGATTATTTTATGACACTTTACCAACTTGTCCATTCTTTTACGAAAATAACCTTTCGACAACTGAAAGATACTCTAAGGCTATTTCAGCAAGAACGGTTTAAGACGCGGCCGAAGCTGGCTCGACTTATTATGACAAAATTCAAACGGTATTCACCTGACCGCCGACTCTTTGTTTTTTTTTCTTTTAAAATTATAATAAAAACCTGGTGTTGCAAACACGGCCCTTCAGCGCCTCGGGGACGAAGATTTATAGGGCTGTACGGGTCAACTAGACCAAAAATCCTAAACATGACCCAAAAGTGGCTGTTTATGCAAAGTCAGCCTTCCGGCGTTCCTTTCGGGAACATTCGGCTATTTATGACAAAACAACATCACCTGACTTATTTATGACTCTTTTATCGTTTTTCAAATTAGAAAACTCAATATTGCAAACATGGCCTTTCAACGTCTCGGGGACGAAGATTTTTAAGGCTGTGTGGGTCAACTGGACCAAATCTTAAGAAATGACCCAAAGGTGGCTGTTTATGCAAAGTCAGCCTTCCGGCGTCCCTTTCGGGAACATTCGGCTATGTCTTGTCAAAACAGCGTCACCCAACTTCTTTATGACAAAATTAAAATTTGACATATTTTTTTGGCTATTTTTAGCAAAAGGGAAGGCTGGACACCGTCCGACTTCTTTATGACAAAATTAAAATTTTGACACGTTTTTTATTTATTTATTGGTTTTTGGCTATTTAGCAAAAAAAAAAGGGGTTGGACCCGATGAGGGTTGCCTACGTATCTCACATCCGGTGAGAATCAAACCCGCGTAGTTCGGGCAAATTAACCGAACCATTTTAAAACAAGTCTCTTTTTGATTTCCATTTTTCGTTGCAAGACAAACCATTTTCCTTTTCTATTTTTTTGAAAACAAGACAAAATAACGACTCTTTTTTTTCATTTTCAACAAAAATAAAACAACCTATTTTTTCCAAACTAAAATAAAGACTCTTTTTCATTTTCTTTTTCAACAAACGACTTTCCAAAAATAAAAGACTTCTTTTTTTTTCCTATTTTTTTTTCATATTCTAAAATAATCAATTAACGTCTTAACTGTTATTTTTCTTTTTGTTTTTTTTTCTTTTTTTTTTCTTTTTTGTTTTTTTTCCTTTTTCTCCCTTCCATTTTCCAGCATTCCCGAGATTCAAAAACCGGTCAATATGCAAGTTCGAAACAAATATATGTACAGAGCAAGTAGGATGCATCAACATGGTCGTTTCATTTCCGGTTGCTAGTCCTAGACGGACCCAACCCCTGTGTTGAGTCCCCTAAGTCAAATGCAACGTGATGCAAATAAGCGTTCCTACTAGGGATCCGGCATGAAGTCACGTTATTCTATATTCAAAACCAGGGTCAGTGTACTAGACTGTGTACCCGAGCGGACAACTCGAGTCGAGGAGGGGGCAACTTACCGGGAACCAAAAGGCCATCCAGCTTCGTAACTTGTCCGATCCTCTTTTTTATTTCAGGGTATGACGCTAACAGAATAGGGAGTATCAACCAGTAAGCACATCCCCGGAGGTGAAGAGATAAGGGTTCGACACAGTTTATATATACAGTCAAATAATATCAAAGCGGTAAAAGCAGCATTTAGCACATTAGGCTCAAACATGTAAAAAATCAGATAAAGCCAAATATAACAATTTATCTAAGCTCGAATTTCTAACCCTGAACCAGTGGTTCTGGGTAAAATTCCCCAGCAGAGTCGCCAGAGCTGTCACACCTCCTTTTAACGCTCCCGCGGGGGTACCTAGGGAGTTTTTTTTCCAATTAAAGGACAATCGAAACGGGATTTATTTATTTATTTCAGAGTCGCCACTTGGGAGATTTAGGGTGTCCCAAGTCACCAATTTAATCCCGAATCGAGGAAAAGAATGACTCTGTATTACAGTCTGCGAACCAGAAATCCGGATAAGGAATTCTGTTAACCCGGGAGAAGGTATTAGGCATTCCCGAATTCTGTGGTTCTAGCACGGTCGCTCAACTGTTATATTCGGCTTGATTATCTGATTTTATACAAAATATGAACTTATGTGCAAATTTTATCTTTTTACCGCTTTTATTATTTTTTAATTATTTTTACAAGAATGTGAACATTGTTTAAAAACATGTCTTTGGATTGCGTCACATAAAATGCACCCGCGATCCGGAACGTATTTTTATTCAATGTTTTGGGATTTGGATTTGGGTCGCATAAATGCGCACCCGTGTTTAAGAATGTATTATTATTAAAATCGTGCCTAAAGCGATTAGCGTATTATTATTTATGGGTAAGACTGTGGAATTCACTAAACAGTCCATCCCGAATTCTAAATACTCAATTAAACATTTATTGAGGGCCCCGCAATTAGTGCATTTTATTGGGCGAGGCTCATCTCATTTTATTTTTAAAAGGACAGTCCTAAAATGCCTACATTTTTTATTGAAATTTGTCTCTACAAAATAAAGGAGAAATACCTTAATTTATTTACATGTTATTACCTAGTTACATTATACTAGACATGTTCTCAGTTTGTCAAATTAAAAAAAACATAGCAATTCTAATTTTAATCCTAGACCATTTACATGCTGAAATTAACCAATATTATTTAACTAAACAATATTTCTACCAACTTCCTACTAGATGACCTATTCGTTTGATTTTTGACTCGACGGAATTACTACACCATTTATTTATTTTTAGGCAATAGATGTAGATAGTTCATTTGTTAAGCTATCGTCGAATGTTCCACTATATGTATTAAATATCTATATGATTCTGATTTTTTGCAAGCTAAATAATTTATACATACAAACAAAATTCAGAATATAATTGAATATAATTCAGAATTTTAACTCTTCATTTTTTCGTATTCATGCTTCATATTTCGGATTACAATAACCAGCGTGTCAGTTGTGTACCTGATATTGGAAGCAAAAGAAAATGAAGATGAGAATCAACACCAGTAATAACAATACAACACAACAGCAACAATCCAGCAACAGTAACAACCCAGGAACAGAGTTTGCAAACCGGTGGAGTATTAATCCCAAAACAAAAACTTCAAGCTTTGATGATACAACAACAATTAATGTTAATTTCAAACAATGAAAGAAAGCAGAATGTTTTTTTAGTTTTTTTTTATTTGAAAGTTTAAATATTTTTTCGGAATTTTCTCTCTCTTAAATGTTCAGCCCTTTTTTTCTCTCTCTTATTCTCTTTCTGTCAGATTTTTTCCTCTCTCGGTGTTATTTTCTTCTGTGTGTCTTTTTTGTTTTGTGTTCAAGACTTCCTATATATAATCCCAACCCTTTAATCAATTAAAATCAATCCCTTTCCCCTACCAAACCCATTATCTTCCCACTCATCCCCATTACATTAAATAAATATATCATCACCACCCCATTATATTTTGTCCCCCATGCTTCACTAAACAAATACAAGATTTCTCCCCACTAAATTTTGTCTTGTCCCCCATTTATATTAAACAACTATATCACAACCCACCCCATTACATTTTGTCCCCCATGCTTCATATAAAAAATTACAAAATGTACAATTCCTAAACTACCACTCCGACCTTATTGCAATTTTTATTTTACCCCCAAACGTACTGCGATTTACCAAATTACCCCATCAGCTATTACAAATCAATTAATCAAACTCAACCAAAATATAGTCAATATGACCAATTTCTACATAAATTCAAACAACAAATCTCATGAACATGATTTCTTCAACATTTCAACAACAAATCACATGAACACAAATTGAACAACAAAGAACAACTAAAATTTGATTGAACAATATTTTCTAGCAACAAACAAATCTATTTTCAGATTCAACAACAAACAACAACAAACAAGTATATTCAGATTTCTAAATTCCATAATATGGAACTTAAAATCAACTCTAACAACATTACAACCAACAATTCCTATATTAAACTTAAACAAGATTATGAGACAAATTCAAGAAGTAATCATAAATGATAAACAATAAACAAGAAAAATCAAAACTATACAAATTTCGGATTCAAGAGCAATTAAACAAAATATGGACATGAATTAAATTTATTTTGAACAAAAACAACATGACGGATTCAAATGATTAAACCAACATACTTCCCTATTACAACTAAATTCTTTTAGGCAAATAACAAAACAAAACCTAAGAAGAAACAATTATGAATTTAAACTTGAACTTAACAATATTAATAATTTCTGGAAAATACATAAAATACATGAAACAAATTGAAGAAACAATTAATTAAACTTCAATTTGTATCTAACTAACATTAAACTAACAACATTTACCTAAACAATAAAACAAACATGAAATAAACATGAAAAACCACTAATTAACTTTCCATTTGAAATCTGAAAATTAATTTAATCAAAACACATGAACACACTAGAAAATCATTTCAACGATAAACAACGAACAAAACAAGAATCAAATACTTAACGATTTTCACTTCGAGAAATATAAAAACGAAATATGGACAAAAATAAAACAACTAACCGGAGATGAATCAACGACGAACTCGATTGTAAACAAATCTGTCCGGGCCTCGACTCAACGAAAGACCTTCGAACTTTGATGAAACGAAGAGGAAAGGAGTAACAGCAGAAGCTACTGCCGCGACGAGCAGCAGCAACGGTTTGTCGAGGAGGACGTCGGGAGAAGAAGCACCGGCAGAAGCGGCGTGAAGCCGTAGCCGCGGGGAGCAGAAACGGGCAGTAGTGGCGGCCTATTTGTTTGGAGAACGGAGCAGCAGCACGACGGGTTGATGACGAAACACGAAGAAGAAGTAGAAGCTGAACGCAGCAAGAAGGAGAAGCAGCTGAACGCAGTAGGGGAAGCCATGGGTGAGCTCAAACTCGACGATGACGAAGCTTGATGGAGGAGGGCAGCTATGGAGTTGTTGGTGCATGTGTGTGTGAGTATGACGGGGTGAGGGGGAAGGGCTGGAGGGGGTGGTCGTTGGGTGAGGGGATAGGGCAGCCATGGTTGCTATGTAGGGGAGCTTGAAGAAGAAGATAGGGAGGGGGGTGGCGGATGTTTAGGGTGTTTTTTTAGGGTTTGTTTTTTTATCTTTTGTTTTGTTTTGTGTTGTTTTATGAAATGTAAGATAATAGGGGTGTTGGGTTATGGACTGGGTCGACCCAGTTCGAAATGGACTGGGTCGTTTGGGAAGATTGGGCCATTTTTTGGGCCTGAGGCTTGAAATCGAAGAAGAGGTCCAATTTCGACTTTCTTTATATTTTCGCTCTCTTTTCTTCTTTTATTTCTCTAAAACTAAATTATAAAAATACTTAAACTATTATTAAGAACTAAATTAAGTTATAAAAGCGCAAATTAACTCCCAATAACAATTAACGCACAATTAAGTAATAATTAAGCATAAAATTGTATATTTGGACATTAAATGCTAAAAATGCAAACGATGCCTATTTTTGTAATTTTTAATTTTTTTTGTAAAACAAATTTAATTACTAACAAATTGTAGAATTAAATCCTACAGGCAAAATGCGACATATTTTTGTATTTTTATTAATTTAACAAATAAACTTCACAGACAAATACAAATAATTATTCAAAAATATCACAAAATATCACAAAATTGCACACCAAAGAAAATTATTTTATTTTTGAATTTTTTGGGAGTAATTCTCATATTGGGCAAAAATCACGTGCTTACACTATCCATGCTTATTATAAATTCTTGCTCATATTATTTGACCCTAGTAAGTATCAAGTCGACCTCTCCTCTATACTTCTTCGAGATTAGACTGGATACTTACTGGGTACATATTGTTTATGTACTCATTCTACACTTCTGTACTTAATTGTACAGGATCTGAGGCAGGTGTATCTGGCTATTAGTATGGTGCGCATCCCTGAGCAGATTCCGAGACTTCTACGGTGAGCTGCTTCCCTTTCCGTGCTGTTCAACAGCCTGAAGGAGTCTCTCTTATGTATTTTTGCTATCTATTTTGTTTCGGACAGTAGGATAGTGTGGTTCTTTTGTATATTCTACTAGTTTCCCTCAACTTGTGACACCAAGTCTTGGCACACACATTGGTAGACTGTATTATTTTGGGATTGTATGATTATTTTCGAATTTACTGATCATTTCTGATTTTATTTCAACTTAAAGAATCATTTCAACTATTTTGGGCAAAAGTAAATGAGAGCTTATTTGGTATTTTTCCGCGTTGGCTTGCCCGATAATGGTATTGGGTACCATCATGACCTATTATGAAAATGAGTCGTGACACCTCAGAATGCGGGATTCATTTTTAAAACAAGTGATGACCTTTTGGGTCATCACAGATATATTACTCATAGGGAATGACATACCGGTATTGAGAAGTACCAAGATTTGGCTATCTGAACAGTTCTCCTTGAAAGCCTTGGGAGAAGCAGCTTATATATTAGGAATAAAGATCTATAGAGATAGATCTAGGAAGCTGCTTGGACTTTCCCAGTCTTTGTACATTGATACCATCTTAAAGAGGTATAATATGGATAATTCCAAAAGAGGCTATCTACCGATAGGCACTGGAATTACTCTCAGTAGGGAGGATTGTCCTAAAACACCTAAAGACAGAGAACGCATGAGTAGGATCCCATACGTTAGTGCAGTGGGATCTATCATGTATACCATGATATGTACACGTCCTGATGTGGCTTATGCACTTGGAGTGACTAGCCGATATCAGGCAAATCCTGATGAGGAACATTGAAAAGTAGTGAAGACCTTTCTTAAGTACTTAAGAAGCACTAAAGACCAATTCCCCATTTATGGAAATTCTGAGTTGAAACTTTAAGGTTATACTGATGCAAGTTTCTCTTCATATAGAGATTATAGCAAATCTATTTCTGGTTATGTATTCACCTTAAATGGTGGTGCAGTGAGTTGGAAAAGTTCCAAACAAGCTACAGTAGCTGATTCAGTGACTAAATCAGAATATATAGCAGCTAGTGAAGCTGCTAAGGAAGCTGTATGGATGAAAAAGTTCTTAACTGAACTTGGTGTGGTTCCTTCAATAGAAGTTGCAGTTCCATTGTTGTGTGACAACACTGGAGCCATTGCTCAAGTAAAAGGACCAAGATCACAACAAAAAAATCCAAACACGTTCTGCGAAGGTATCACTTCATAAGAGAGATCATTAGACATGGAGACGTCTAGATTCAAAAGGTTGATGGAAAGGAAAATGCTCCATACCCATTAACTAAAGCTCTTGGTGCAAAGGCGTTTAACAAGCACAAGTGAAATTGGGAATGAAGCACAACAGTGATTGGCTCTAGTGCAAGTGGGATATTGTTAGGGATATAGTAGATAAGCCCTAGATCCAATCTCATATTTGATGATTTGAACATATTTTTGTGAATATTATTTGATATTAAAATATATGACATCTGATATTCTTTTTATCATAGTTATTATTAATTATTTGATTAACTTGATAAGGTCCTTAATTAAATTTTGAGACTTGACTTTTGAAGGAGATCATGATAATGAGAGTGAAGTTTCTTATAATTTAATCTAAATTTGTTCTTGATCATATGATTATTAATTTGGACACTAATAATCCGGTTAAATCAATATTTACGTGATCGTCTTTATGAGATAAAGATTAGTTGATCTCATTAATTAATCACATAGATAGATGATGCATATAGAGATATGATCATTGAACTGACTCATTGGATAATTCCTAATGGTTAGAATTACCATAAACTGTCAATAGGATATTCTCTTGAAGAATGTGATGTAAAAATTTCCTTTGACCTGAGATCATCATAGTAATTGACAAGTTATTTATTGTGCCTTGATACCAGACACCTGGCATTAGTTGAAAGGATATTGGGTACGGTTAAATGCTTATAGAATTAGTGATTGATTAAGATGGAATCTGTCAACTCTTGGTAATGAGTTTAAGCTCCATGTTGTCATGAATTATAAACGACCAAACTAAGACCTTGGCCAGGACAATTAAATGAAAGAAGAAATGAGTTTCTTAGGTCATTCAATGGCCGATTATATTTGACATAAACACATAGTTGGTCGCCTATTAGGATTTGACAGTTGAACCATATCCTAGGATGATCCAGAGCTATAAGGACAGAAGGAATTACTACATTATTCTTCTACTGGATCTTGAGAGTAAATTGTATACTTCACGCTATCCGGTCGTTAAGGAGTGTTGCTAGACGCCACCCTTGATTAGTATATTGATGTGGTCAATTTACTACCAGCTTAGTATTGAACCTATGGGTTCGCACACTAACGAGTGTTCTGATATTTGCAAGAGGATTAATTATTTTATTATTTGGTAATTAAATTAAGGAATTTAATTAGTCAAATACATCTAGTTATTAGTCCAAATGAAATATTATTATATTCTTTGCTAGCACAGAGGATATAATTAATATTGTGAACAAATTGAAGTTTTCTATTTGGAATAGAAAATTAAATTATATCTCTTGGTTGAAATATATATATATATATATATATATATATATATATATATATATATATATATATAGAGTATATTTATTTTAAAATATATATATTTGATATATTTAATTAATATTTATTTATATAAGAGTATATATATATATATATATATATATATATATATATATATATATATATATAAATGGTTTATGAGTTAGAATCCAATTGTGAATTGGATAACTTTATGTGTAAAGTCCTAAAAAGGACGTTCGGCAAATTCAAACCCATTTGGAATGAGATTAATATTTACCTTATATATGAAAAGTTCATAAATAAGAGTATCCAACTTTGAGTTGGAGGAATTACGTGAAGGACTCAACAGTCACATTTTCATTAGTTACGTGATTTTTCTAATTTTCCATAAAATTTCATTAAGTTTATTTTTGAAATAAACTTTACCCCAAATAAATCATTACCTTAACCAAATAGGAAAAGAGTTTATAGGTGATGCTATATAAAGGGTGATGGAACAAAATTTGCCATTATTAATTCTTGAGAAGAAAAAATACTTTGTGAAAGTGAGAGTGCAATACCAAGCCAAGAGAGGAAATACAATTACAAGAAAAGTATTTCTTGTTCTTCTAATTTGAGTTGAGATTTTTGAGAAAAATTTCAGCACAAGTTTTTCGTTTAATTTGTTCGCGGGTTTCATTGCTCAAAGAGTTGATAGTAAGGATTGGTCTCGGTGTGGATACGCATAGAGTCTTCGCACTATCGAAGAAATTTTGAAACGAGACTCTCTTCACCAGGTACGTCTTAGATCCGATCTTTGACATGTAAATAAATTTTAAACACGAAAAGATCTGTCTAAGATTGTTAGCATCTTCCGCTGCGTGTTACGAACACCTATACACAATCCTTCAATAATAGCCCTAGATTCAATTCTTGTTCAGGAAAAAAGCTTGTCATGTTGCTCTAGTTATTCTCTGAACTTCACACAGAAAGTATTTTTTTTTACATAGAAAGTATTTGAAGCCTTAGTTTTGCTAAATATGGAAGAGTGTGATGGATTTGAGAGGTTAAAAATCATTGAGTATATGGGGATTTGGGGGGAAGTCATTTGCTTGGCAGATATTTTAGTTGGAGCTGTTAGTTTCTTAACTAAAATTAACAGAAAGATGATTCTTGCCGTTTTTTGGATAGTTAAAGGTTGTTTTTTGTTCACTATTATTACACAAGGATGTACCCTAGTTTTGGTCCACAAAGATGTACACAAGGCCCCTTTTTGACTTGTTTAGGACCACAAATTCCAAAAGTCTTTATTTGTTCTTAAACTCCGTGCCCAATCAAACAGGTTCACATAAATTGAAACGGAGGTAGTAACAGTTTTGGGACAGCTAACACTACTAGTTCTTATTGATTATAGGATTGTTTAAGTAGGGTAGTATTTTAGTTGTTTGTGGGCAAGAACGGGCATAAATATAACAACTCAAAGTAAATTCTAATTGGTTTTGTACAATAATGACTCACTGCCAGCATAATTCTAATTCTTTTTGAACTAAAAACTACTCCAAGATAACTTTTTGTCATTCGAGGAAATTATCAAAAAGACGAATCAGGCTCTACACTCCTTGGCAATGTAACTTGATTCTTGAGAGGCTCGACAATTACCTCTTTGATCAAGGTTATTGTAGCATCTGACGTTGCTATATTATTAGCAGTTGTGAACACCCTTAAGTCTGTTAATATCATTTTAGTCCCATAGTCTTTTATTTTTTAATTAAGTCCTTTTGTCTTGTAAGTTCTAGAAGAATGGACAGTTGCCATTTTGTTAGCTTGGTTGTTATATTCTTAGCTGTTCTTTTTTGTGCTATTTAGAGCCCCAATCATTGTATTCAGAGTATCTGATAAAATGAAACCTTTTATCTCTTTCTGAATTTATTATTGTTTTATAATTTCCTTGCTTCATAGTAGCTGAGTGCTACAATTTGGTATCAGAGCCTCGCTCTTGGCACTCGAAGATGGTGGATAAACAAAAAATCTCACTCCCAGATGATGGGTTAAAATGAGTAGATGCTCAGCTGCAGATTTTCATGGAGGAGTCAATAAAACAGATGGATAACTTGGAAGATAAACAGGAGAACTTCGAAAATAAAATGGAGGAATTTTCGGGTTCTAACAAGCGAATCGAAGAGATGCTGGTTGCGATAACTTTTCAAAACAGGGCAGAACCCTCGACCTTGGAAAGGCCGCTTGTCGCCGGAGTTCATAGCGACTCGCTAGCAAAAACAGGCCAATCTTCAATGTGAGGTAACATACGGAACCATAACTCTCCCATTACCCCTACAACTGGGTATCTTACCTACTTGCTCAAAACCTTCTTCCGAGATTCCCTCCACCACCCCATTGAACCCTTCAACGGCCGCTTTCTGACCACCCTCAAGATCTCATCCCATTTTGACCCCTACTGTTTCACAACCTGTAACACCTCAAACAACCTCTTATCCTATGACTCCTCAGACCATTTTCCCTCCGGTAAATTCTTACCCAATGTCCACACAACCTTATTTACCCCAATCTTATCCGATGTTAATGAACCCTAGCTTCACAAATCCCACTAGCTCTTTTTTTAGTAACCCAATAAACCATCCTACTACCTACCCGAAAATACTTAACCCACCATCACAACCATACCCCATTCCGCTTGGAAACTTCCAAAATTATACGATGGGTTGGACTCCCCAAGTTAACGTGGGTCCTGGATCCAATGGTAAAACATCTAAACTTCCCAAAGCTAAATTATCCTTTCCAGAATTTGATGTTAACAATCCCAGAAGTTGGCTTCACTGCTGTGGGAATTTTTTTGATTTATATCAAGTAGCCGATGAAGAAAGGATCGACTATATGGAGATTCATTTAAAGGACTTCGCCAATTATTAGTTGGATGGGTATTTGGAAGATCACGGGGGTTATGTCTCGTGGGCCAAATTTTGTACCGACATTTGTGAAAGATTTGGTAACAATATGCCAGACGAGATTGTGCAAGAGTTTAATAGGTTGGATCAGCTCACTGACGTTGAGAAATGATAAAGCAAATTTGATGAACTTAAATGTTTAATGGTTTTAATCAACCCTGTGGTAAGGGAACCACATTTTGTGTCTTGTCTTATTGGGGGACTTAAACCTGACATTAGGCCGCTGGTATAATTTGCGAGGCCCAAAACTTTACTATAAGCCTACAAATGTGCTAATCTACATGAAAGCTCTTTCAATGCCTTATTTACGCAAATGGATATACAACTTACCAGTAAACATTGGCCCAAAAACTTCTGTCATCATATAAGCCCAATGTCCCTAACCCATTATACAAAACCCGACTGTGGTAAACACCCAGACTCAAAACCCAAAGAATATGACATTAGAGAAGATGAGGGAACTGAACCTATTCTATAAGTGTCATGAAAGGTATCACCCTGGTCACCAATGTAAAAATAGAGCTCTCAATGCAATGGAAAGTGAGGAATTCGTAGATGCCAATGAAGAGGTAGTAGAACCTGAGTTAGGGGAGGTTGAGGACCAAGTACAAGCATAAGTCACTTTGAATGTGATATTGGTTCGAAGTAAAGCTCCATCAACCATCAAACTTATGGGATTAATGCGAGGCCAAAAGGTGGTGGTATTAATTGATAGCGGATCAACTCATAGTTTTGTCGACTCACAAGTGGCAAAATCATGCTCCGCATTTATTGAGGATCTGGGACGACCCATGCGAACCAAGGTCGTTAATGGTTAATACTTACATTGCAAGCAAAGATGCCATGATTTAGAATGGAAAATGCAGGACTTAAGTTTCAGCTTTAATTTTGGAGTCCTCAAAGTTGGTGGATGTGACATTGTGATAGGGATGGACTGGGTGGATACATTGTCTCCAATAGTGTTACACACTCGTCCTCATATCATATTCTTTGTGTATGGTTCTGAATGAGTGGCTTTGTTGAGTAATAAGGAGGAGGGAAATGTGTCTAATGTGGACATAAAGATTATTTCAAAGATAATTAGCAAGGATAAATATAACTTTATAGCCCAAATGTTCCTGATGGTTTGTGAATTTAAAAGAAAAGAGTTGAAAGAAACAATTGTGGAGAAACTAATGGGCATGTATGAAGAATTATTTTAGGAGCCTAAAAGCTTGCCCAGTGTGTGATTGTGACCACACAATTGAACTACTTCCAGGTTCAAAGCCCATTAATCTAAGGCCATACCGTTATTCCTTTGAACAGAAAAATGGAATTGAGGAGATTGTTGCTAAAATGTTGAAAGCCCAAACAATGACTAATAGTGTTTCTCCTTTTGCTTCCCCAGCTCTTTTAGTGAAAAAGAAGGATTCGAGTTGGAAAATGTGTGTCGATTACAGAAAGTTGAATGATACCACTGTTAAAAACAAGTATCCTATACCAGTGATAGAGAATGTGTTAGACGGGCTACATGGAGCTCAAATTTTCTCCAAATTGGACCTAAGGTCAGGCTATCACCAGATTCGCATGAATAAGGGGGAGTAATACAAAACAGCTTTCACACATCATAGATTGTGGGAATTTAGAGTCATGCTCTTTGGGCTAACTAATGCTCCAGCCACTTTCCAAGCCTTAATGTACAAGATTTTTGGGCCATTCCTTAGGCAATTTGTGTTGGTGTTCTTTGACGATATATTGGTATATAGTAAATCATTACAAGAATATGTCAAACATTTACATGTGATGTTCGATTTGTTAAAGGCCAACCAGTTGTTCGTTAAGAAATCAAAGTGCAATTTTGGCCAAAATCAAGTCGAGTACTTGGGACATGTTATCTCTAGCAAGGGGGTTAGTACTGATGATGCTAAAGTTGAGGCCATGCACAACTGGGCCAGGCCAAATCTGTCAAGGAGTTAAGAGGATTTTTACGCCTTACTAGGTATTATCGTAGGTTTGTCAAAATTTTTACCATCATTAGCAAACCTCTGACTAACCCTCTTAAAGAAGGGAAACTTTTATTGGGACACTGAAGCAACCCAAGCCTTTAAAGAATTGAAGCAAGCTATATGTCAAGCACCCGTATTGGCATTACCTAATTTTTCAATACCATTTATGGTAGAGGTAGATGCTAGCGGGAAGGGAATGGGGGCAGTCTTAATGCAAAATGGTAGGCCTATTGCATTCATCAGTCAGGCATTAAGCACTAGGCACTTGGGACTTTCCACATACGAAAATGAGCTAATTGTACTATTACATGCAGTGGAAAAATGGCGTCACTACTTACAGCCTAACCATTTCTTCATCAAGACAGATCATTTTAGCCACAAATTTTTGAAAGATTAGAGGATCACTACATCGCTACAGCACAAGAAAATTACCAAGCTTCTAGGTCTCAATTATGAAATCCAGTATCGTAAGGGGGCTGAAAACGTAGCTGCGGATGCTCTTTCCAAAAAAATTGATGATGGGGAATGTGCTGGGCTCATAGTGGTTCAGCCAAAATGGGTTGAGAATGTAATCAATAGTTACCAAGATGACCAGTAGCCCCAAGAAGTGATCACTAAATTGAGTCTTGATGCTGATGCAATTTAAGGCATGCAATTGAAGTGTGGTATCCTCAGGTAGAATGATAAGATTTGGGTTGGGACCCATGGTTCCCTGCACCAAAAACTTATTAATGAAATGAACTCAACTCCCTGGGGTGGTCATTCAGGAGTACATGGAACACAACTGAGACTAAGAGCATTGTTCTACTGGCCTACACTCTTACAAGATGTGAAGAAAAATGTGGCTGATTGTGAAACTTGTCAAAGAAATAAAGGAGAGATTGTAGCCTACCCGAGACTCTTACAGCCTTTGCCAATTTCATCGAGGGCCTGGGAACACATAGCAATGGATTTTATTAGATTGCCTAAAACATATGGGAAAGATTCAGTACTCGTGGTAATTGATAGGTATACAAAGTTTGCCTATTTCTTTGCATTAACACATCCTTATATGGCTACTCAAGTTGCACAAATATTCTTGGATAATGTATGCAAATTACATGGACTGCTTAACTCAATTGTCTCTGATAGAGACCCCATTTTTGGGAGCAATTTCTGGAAAGAATTGTTTAAAGGTTTGAAGGTTCATCCCTGTCACGACCCGGATTTTTCACCCTCGGGAGTCGTGATGGCGCCTACTAATGTGAGCTAGGTAAGCCAATCCTTTAACTACTTATTCCTTTATCCAATTATTTTTTTTAACAAATATAAGGCGATAACGTGATAACAGCGAAAATTCAAATTTAAGCGGAAGATAACAATAAAATATATGAAATCTGTATCTATTACAAATACTTAAACCTTAACCACCCAAAACCTGGTGTCACAGTATCACAAATGGTCTTAGATTGCTATATACAAAGTCTGAAGAAATAACAGTACACTGTTTCTAAATAAAAGGGAACTGAAACAGGAAATAGGGATGGAGGGAGACGCCAAGGCCTGCGAACGCCTGCAGGACTACCTCGGGCCGCTAATGAACAAGAATCAATAATTCCACTGCGGTCCGAAGTCTACAACACTGGGGCCTGCACAAAAGAGTGCAGAGTGTAGTATCAGCACAACGGACCCCATGTGCTAGTAAGTGCCTGGCCTAACCCCGGCGAAGTAGTGACGAGGTTAGGACCGGACTACCAAATAAAGCTGTGCAGTTATATAATATACAACGGAAAGTAAAGCAGGTATAAGCAAGTAAAGGTGGGAGGGGGAAACATGCTGCGGGGGTATACTAGTATTAATAGTAAATCCAGAGTAACTAACTAAGGGCAGCTTAGAATTCACAGCAAAACAAAAGAAGCTAATATCCAAACTAAACACACTTGTATCAATAATTGTTGCGGCGCGCAACCCGATCCCAATATATAACAACACTGTTGCGGCGTGCAACCCGATCCATATCATTTATCATTGTTGCGGCGTGCAACCCGATCCACATATAATATTGTTGCGGTGTGTAACCCGATCCACATATAATATTGTTGCGGCGCAACCCGATCCACATATAATATTGTTGCGGCGCACAACCCGATCCACATATAATATTGTTGCGGCGCGCAACTCGATCCAAATATAACATTTACAATTATAACGAGAGTCCCGACAAGGGATCAATAAGGTATACACTATCCCGGCAAGGTATTCGACAGCATAAGTAATTACATCCCGGCAAGGGAGAAACAGCTATAACCAAACTTGTTACAACATCTAACTACCTCAGCTATAGTCAAACTTGTTACCACATCTAACTACCTCAGCTATAACCAAACTTGTTCCAACATCTAACTACCTCAGCTAAAATCAAACTTGTTCCACATCTAACTACCTCAGCTATAACCAAACTTGTTCCCCGAGAATAACCATAACCCTTACCCAATACAAAGAATCATCAACCTAAGCATCCGTAATACCAATTAAGAACACAATGCAAGGGAACCACAACTCAATAATAGCCTGCCAAGGGGGCAACATAATAATGTCTTATCTTTCTCACTTTTTCTTCACAATTCACTTCACAACTCGAGCCAATGCTCTAGAGGTTCAATTATCACTTATACTTTTACAATTCGTTATACAACTTGAGCGAACACTCCTCAATGTTCATAGGTCACAATTATTTCCACAAACTTTACACAACAATAGAAACCTTCACCAAGGCATGAATAATACAACAAAGTCATGAAAATTACAATATAAGACTCACGGTCATGCTCGACACCAACGTATAGATACTCATCAGCATGCCTATACGTCGTACTCAACAAGAAACAAATAGCAAATAGGACACAACTCTTAATCCCTCAAGCTAAGGTTAGACCAAATACTTACCTCGATGCTGCGAACACAATTCACGTTTCAATTATAGCTTTAGTCCTTGATTCCACCACAAATTTGCTCGTATCTAGCCACAAGTTACTTAATTACATCAATAAACGCTAAATGAATCAACCCAAATGCATGAAAATAAGTTTTCCAAAGGTTTACCCATAAAGTCAAAAATCTCCCCCGGGCGCACATGGTCAAAACCCAAGGTTAGAACCAAAACTTGATTACCCATTCCCCCAACAACCCAAATATATAATTTGTTTTGAAATCGGACCTCAAATCGGGGTCCAAATCTCCAATTTTTGAAAAACCGAGGTTCTACCCAAAACACCCAATTTCCCCGATGGAAATCATTGATTTTAAGTTGAAATCATGTTAAAAGATGTTAATGATTGAAGGAAATGAGTTAAAATTAACTTACAATCGATTTGTAAGAAGAATTGTTCTTGGAAAAATCGCCCAAAGGAGTTTGTGTTTTGAAAAGATGTGAAAAATGGGTTTCAAATCGTCTAAGTATAAAGTTGCAGGTCACAGGTATGGGAAATGCGAACAGGGGTTCGCAATATCTCTGCTGGGTTGGGAAATGCGAAGGGTGAATCGCAATTGCGAAGTCGCATTTGCAACTGGGGGTCTCGCATTTGTGACTGTAGGGGATTTAGGCGGGTGTCGCATTTGCGACATATACTTCGCATTTGCGAAGAAGGCTGCCCAGGCCACCTCTTGCATTTGCGAGACAGGCTTCGCAAATGCAAAGCCTGCATGTCTGAAACACACCAGCATAAAACCTGCAATTTTCTAAGTTCAAAATGCATACCGTTGCCTATCCAAAACTCACCCGAGCCCTCAGGGCTCCAAGCCAAATATAACACAACCTCAAAAACATCCTACAGACTTATTCGTGTACTCAAATCACCAAAATAACATCATAAACATCGAATTAAACCTCAAGATTGATGAAATTTCTCAAAACTTCTTTAAACATAAAATTTGCATTTAAGGTCCGAATCACGTCATATGGATTATATTTCTTACCAAACTTCACAGATTTATCTTTAATCATATATAAGACCTGTACTGGACACCGAAACCAAAATTCGGGCCCGATACCAACATGTTCTAATCAAAATTCATTTCCAAAACCTTTAAACAATTTCAAAAAATAATTTTCTTTAAAAATTCATTTCTTGGGCTTGAGACCCCAGAATTTGATTACGGGCATACGCCCAAGTCCCATATTTTCCTACGGACCCTCCGGGATCGCCAAATCATGGGTCCGAGTCCGTTTACCCAAAATATTGACCGAAGTCAAATTAACTTATTTTATAGTCAAAATTTATCATTTTTCACAAATTATCACATTTAGGCTTTCCGGCTACGCGCCCGGACTGCGTACGCAAATCAAGGTGATACTAAGAGAAGTTTTTAAGGCCTCGGAATGTGAATTTCATTTTTAAACAAGTGATGACCAAAGGTCATCACATCTCCACCTCTAAAACAACCGTTCGTCCTCGAACGTACAGAAGAAGGAAGTACTTGAGTCGGGGAAAAGATGGGGATAAAGGCTCCACATATCGGACTCGGACTCCCAGGTCGACGCCTCAGGAGGCTGACCTCTCCACTGAACACAAACAGAAGAAAAACCCTTCGATCTCAACTGATGAACCTGTCGGTCTAGAATGGCTACCGGCTCCTCCTCATAAGACAAGTCCTTGTCCAACTGGACAGTGCTGAAATCTAACACGTGTGATGGATCGCCATGATATTTCCAAAGTATGGACACATGAAACACTGGATGCACGGCTGATAAGCTCAGCGGCAACGCAAGTCTATAAGCCACCTCTCCCACTTAATCAAGAATCTCAAACAGGCCAATGAATCTAGGGATAAGCTTGTCCTTCTTCCGAAATCTTATCACGCCCTTCATAGGCGACACTCGAAGCAATACCCGCTCACCGACCATGAAAACCAAATCTCAAACCTTATAGTCGGCATAACTCTTTTGCCTGGACTGAGCTGTACGAAGCCTATCCTGAATAATCCTGACCTCCTCCAAGGATCCTGAACCAGATACGTACCTAATACCGGGCCTCTCCCGGCTCAAACCATCCAACTGGAGACCGACACCGCCTACCATATAAAGCCTCACACGGAGCCATCTAAATACTCGACCAATATTGTTGTTGTAGGCAAACTATGCTAAAGGCAAAAACTGATCCCACGAGCCTCCAAAGTCAATGACACAAGCTCAGAGCATATCCCCAAAATCTGAATAGTCCGCTTGGACTGCCCGTCCATCTGAGGATGAAATGCTGTGCTCAACTCAACTCGTGTGCCCAACTCTTGCTGAACTGCCCTCCAGAAATGCGAGGTAAACTGCGTACCTCGGTCCGAAATAATAGACTTGGGCACGCTATGAAGAAGAACAATCTCCCAGATATAGATCTCAGCTAACCTCTCAGAAGAATAAGAGACTGCCACATGAATGAAATGCGTTGACTTGGTCAACCTATCAACAATAACCCACACTGCATCGAACTTCCTCTGAGTTCGTGGGAGACCAACAACAAAGTCCATAGTGATACGCTCCCATTTCCACTCAGGAATCTCAATCTTTTGAAATGAACCACTGGGCCTCTGATGCTCGTACTTAACATGATGACAATTCAAACACCGAGCCATATATGCAACAATATCCTTCTTCATTCTCTGCCACCAATAATGCTGCCGCACATCCTGATACATCTTCGCGGCGCCCAGATGAATAGAGTACCGGGAGCTATGGGCCTCCTCTAAAATCAATTCTCGAAGTCCATCCACATTAGGCATACAAACTCGACCCTACAATCTCAAAACTCCATCATCCCCTAAGATAACCTGCTTGGCACCTCCGTGCTGCACCGTGTCTCTAAGGACACACAAATGGGGATCATCATACTGCCGATCATGGATACGCTCCAATAAAGAAGAACGAGCAAACGTGCAAGCTAACACACGACTGGGTTCAGAAATACCCAACCTCATGAACTGATTGGCCAAAGCCTGAACATCCAAAGCAAACGGTCTCTCACCGACCAGAATATAAGCAAGATTGCCCATACTGGCTGACTTTCTACTCAAAGCATCGGCCACCACATTGGCCTTTCCCAAATGATATAAGATGGTGATATCATAATCCTTCAACAACTTCAACCACCTCCTCTGCCTCAAATTCAACTCCTTTTGCTTGAACAAATACTGAAGTCTCTTGTGATTCATGAACACCTCACATGCCACGCTATATAGATAATGCCTCCAAATCTTCAATGCATGAACAATGGCTGCCAACTCCAAATCATGAACTGGATAGTTCTTCTCATGAATCTTCAACTGCCGCGAAGCATAGGCAATGACCTTGCCATCCTGCATCAACACTGCACCAAGTCCAATACGAGATGCATCACAATAAACTGTATAGGGCCCTGAACCTGTAGGCAAAACCAACACCGGTGCCGTAGTCAGAGCTTTCTTGAGCTTCTGAAAGCTCGCCTCAAACTCATCTGACCATCTGAATTGGGCACCCTTCTGTGTCAACCTGGTCATCGGGGCTGCGAGAGATGAGAACACCTCCACGAACCGACGATAGTAGCCTGCCAATCCTAAGAAAATCCGAATCTCTTTAGCTGATGCTGGTTTAGGCCAGTTCTTGACTGCCTCAATCTTCTTCGGATAAACCTAAATACCCTCTGCTGATACAACATGACCCAGGAATGCAACTGAACTCAACCAGAACTCACACTTCGAGAACTTAGCATATAACTAACTATCCCTCAAGGTCTGAAGAACCACTCTAAGATGCTGCTCGTGCTTCTCCCAGCTACGGGAATATATCAAAATATCATCAATAAAGACTATCACGAACGAATCCAAGTAAGGCCTAAACACTCGGTTCATCAAATCCATAAAAGATGCTGGGGCATTTGTCAACCTGAATAACATCACGAAGAACTCATAATGCCCGTACTGAGTGCGGAAAGCTGTCTTAGGGACATCGAATGCCCTAATCCTCAACTAATGGTAGCCAAATCTTAAGCCAATCTTCGAAAATAACTTGGCACCCTGAAGTTGATCAAACAAATCATCAATCCTCGGCAATGGATACTTATTCTTGATTGTAACCTTGTTCAACTACTGGTAATCAATACACATTCTTATCGAGTCATCCTTCTTCTTAACAAACAACACCAGTGCACCCCAATGTGAAACACTCGGCCTAATAAAACCCTTCTTAAGCAAGTCTTGCAACTACTTCTTCAACTCTTTCAACTCAGGCGGGGCCATACGATACGACAGAATAGAAATGGGCTGAGTAACCAGAGCCAAATCAATGCAAAAGTCAATATCCCTGTCGGGTGGCAAACCCGGCAGGTCTGAAGGAAATACCTTAGGAAACTCACGATCTACGGGCATAGAATTAATAGGAGGAACCTCAGCACTAGAATCACGAACATATGCCAAATAGGCCAAACACCACTTCTCGACCATACGCCGAGCCTTCACATAAGAAATAACACTACGGGTAGAATGACCAGGAGTCCCTCTCCACTCTAAATGAGGTAAAACAATCTTGGCATGACAATCCAAGATAGCATGGTAAGGTGATAACCTGTCCATCCCCAATATAATATCAAAATCAACCATGTCTAGAAGCAACAAATCTACATGAGTCTCAAGACCCCCAATCACGACTATACAAGAGCGATGGACTCGATCTACCACAACAGAATCACCCACCGGTGTAGACACATAAATAGGGGCACTCAAAGAATCACTAGGCATGACCAGATACGGCGCAAAATAAAATCGAACCTTCTCTACCACAAACTAGAACAGTATGTGCACCTCCACCTCTAATACCTCTACCTCCTCCTCTAGCATCTCTACCTCCACCTCTAATACCTCTACCTCCACCTCTAGCATCTCTACCTACACAAAGCCTCCAAAGACGTAGCTGACCTATCACTGGTCTGAGCTACTGTTCGGTTGAAGAAGCGGTACGTGACCTCGCCATGCGCGAAAGGACAAAAGTAGGGGTTTCAATTTAGCACTGAGAGAACAAAATCACACGACAGGAAATAATGAATGTGAAGTTTTTTCCTAACTGTGTAGCCTCTAGGGGATAAATACAGATGTCTTTGTACCGATCCCTCAGACTCTACTAAGCTTGTCTGTGAACTGTGAGACCCATGTAACCTAGAGCTCTAATACCAACTTGTCACGACCCGGATTTCCCACCCTCGGGAGTCGTGATGGTCCCTACTAATATGAGCTAGGCAAGCCAATCCTTTAACTACTTACTCTTTTATCCAATTATTTCTTTTTAACAAATATAAGGCGATAACGTGATAACAGCGAAAATCCAAATTTAAGTGGAAGACAATAATAAAATATATGAAATCTATATCTATTACAAATACTTAAGCCTTAACCACCCGAAACCTAGTGTCACAGTGTCACAGACGGTCTAAGATTGGTACATACAAAGTCTGAAGAAATAACAGTACACTGTTTCTGAATAAAAGGGAAGTGAAACAGGAAATAGGGATGGAGGGAGACACCAGGGCCTGCGGATGCCTGCAGGACTACCTCGGGCCGCCTGATGAACAAGAATTAGCAATTCCACTGCGGTCCAAAGTCTACAACACTGGGGCCTGCACAAAAGAGTACAGAGTGTAGTATCAGCACAACCGACCCCATGTGCTGGTAAGTTCCTGGCCTAACCCCGACGAAGTAGTGACAAGGCTAGGACCAGACTACCAAATAAACCTGTGTAGTTATATAATATACAACAGAAAGTAAAGCAGGGATAAACAAGTAAAGGTGGGAGGGGGAAACATGCTGCGGGGGTATACCAGTATTAACAGTAAATCCAGAGTAACTGTCTAAGGGCAACTTAGAATTCACAGGAAAACAAAAGAAGCTAATATCCAAACTAAACACACTTGTATAAATAATTGTTGCGGCGCGTAACCCGAACCCAATATATAACAACACTGTTGCGGCGTGCAACTCGATCCGCATATATCATTGTTGCGATGTGCAACCCGATCCACATATAATATTGTTGCAGCGTGCAACCCGATCCACATATAATATTGTCACGACGCGCAACCCGATCCACATATAATATTATTGCGGCGTGCAACCCAATCCACATATAATATTGTTGCAGCGCGCAACCCGATCCACATATAACATTTTTAATTATAACGAGAGTCCCGACAAGGGATCAATAAGGTCTACACTATCCCAACAAGGGATTCGACAACATAAGTAATTACGTCCCGGCAAGGGAGAAACTGCTATAACCAAACTTGTTACAACATCTAACTACCTCAGCTATAATCAAACTTGTTGCCACATCTAACTACCTCAGCTATAACCAAACTTGTTCCAACATCTAACTACCTCAGCTAAGATCAAACTTGTTCCACATCTAACTACCTCAGCTATGACCAAACTTGTTCCCCGAGAATAACCATAACCCTTACCTAACACAAAGAATCATCAACCTAAGCATCCGTAATACCAATTAAGAACACAATGCAAGGGAACCACAACTCAACAATAGACCGGCAAGGGGGCAATATAATGATCTCTTCTCTTTCTCACTTTTTCTTCACAATTCACTTCACAACTTGAGCCAATACTCTAGAGGTTCAATTATCACTTATACTTTCACAATTCGTTATACAACTTAAGCCAACGCTCCTCAATGTTCATAGGTCACAATTCTTTCCACAAACTTTACACAATAATAGAAATCTTCACCAAGGCATGAATAATACAACGAAGTCATGAAAATCAAAATATAAGACTCACGGTCATGCTCGACACCAATGTAGAGATACTCGTTACCATGCCTATACGTCGTACTCAACAAGAAACAAATAGAAAATAGGACACAACTCCTAATACCTCAAGCTAAGGTTAGACCAAACACTTACCTCGATGCCACGAACACAATTCACGTTTCAATTATAGCTTTACTCCTTGATTCCACCACCAATTCGCTTGTATCTAGCCACAAGTTATTTAATTACGTCAATAAATACTAAATGAATCAACCCCAATGCATGAAAATGAGTTTTTCAAAGGTTTACCCAAAAAGTCAAAAATCGCCCCGGGCCCACATGGTCAAAACCCGAGGTTCGAACCAAAACCCGATTACCCATTCCCCCACGAACCCAAATATATAATTTGTTTTGAAATCGGACCTCAAATTGAGGTCCAAATCCCCAATTTTTGAAAACCCTGGGTTCTACCCAAAACACCCAATTTCCCCCATGGGAATCATTGATTTTAAGTTGAAATCATGGTAAAAGATGTTAATGATTAAAGGAAATGAGTTAAAATTAACTTACAATTGATTTGGAGGAAGAGTTGTTCTTGGAAAAATCACCCAAAGGAGTTTGTGTTTTGCAAAGATGTGAAAAATGAGTTTAAAATCGTCTAAGTATAAAGTTGCAGGTCGCATGTATGGGAAATACGAATAGGGGTTCACGAGGTTGGGAAATGCGAAGGGTGAATCGCAATTGCGAAGTCGCATTTGCGATTGGGGGTTTCACATTTGCAATTGTAGGGGATTTAGGCGGGTGTCGCATTTGCGAAGAAGGCTGCCCAGGCCATCTCTCGCATTTGAGATGCATGGCTCGTATTTGCAAGACAGGCTTCGCAAATGCGAAGCCTGCAGGTCTGAAACACACCAGCATAAAACCTGCAATTTTCTAAGTTCAAAATGCACCCCGTGGCCTATCCAAAACTCACCCGAATCCTCGGGGCTCCAAACCAAATATACACACAACCTCAAAAATATCCTACTGATTTATATGTATACTCAAATCACCAAAATAACCTCATGAACATCGAATTAAACCTCAAGATTGATGAAATTTCTTAAAACTTTTTTAAACATCAAATTTGCATTTAAGGTCCGAATCATGTCAAATGGATTTCGTTTCTTACCAAACTTCACACAATTATCTTTAGTCATATATAAGACCTGTACCGGGCACCAGAACCAAAATACGGCCCCAATACCAACATGTTCTAATCAAAATCCATTTCCAAAACCTTTAAACAATTTAAGAAAATAATTTTCTTTAAAAATTCATTTCTCGGGCTTGGGACCTCGGAATTCGATTCCGGGCATACGCCCAAGTCCCATATTTTCATACGGACCCTCCGGAACAAATCACGGGTTCGGGTCTGTTTACCTAAAACGTTGACCGAAGTCAAATTAACTCATTTTATAGTGAAAATTTATCATTTTTCACAGATTTTCATATTTAGGCTTTTCGGCTACGCGCCCGGTCTGCGCACATAAATCGAGATAATGCTAAGAGATGTTTTTATTGCCTCAGAATGTAGAATTTCATTTTTAAACAAGTGATGATTTGGTCATCACTATCTCAAGCCTAGCACCGCTTATCACCCTCAAACCGACGGCCAATCAGAAAGATTAAACCATTGCCTGGAGACCTACCTCCGGTGTATGACATGGAACAAACCGTCCGAGTAGAGTAAGTGGTTATCACTTGCAGAGTACTAGTATAACTCCAATTTTCAATCAGCAATCGACATGACTCCTTTTAGATGTAGTGCTGCATGAAAGGCAATTAATGACCAGAGTTTTATAGGACAATTTGGCAAAAGCACAAGCAAGAATGAAGGTCTATGCAGATGGAAAAAGAAAAGATCGCAACTTTGAAATTGGTGATTGGGTATTCTTAAAGTTACAACCTTATCGTCAATCATCAGTGCCTGTTCGTAAGAATCTGAAACTCTCTGCTCGCTATTTTGGACCTTATGAAGTGACTCAAAAAATTGGACCAGTAGCTTACAAGCTTAAGTTACCAGAAGGATAAAAAATCCATCCAGTTTTTCATGTGTCGCAGCTGAAAAAGAAAATTGGGGAAAAGGTACTTCCTACTCAAGATCCTCCATATTGCACCAATGAAGGACAAATTTTGACGGAACCACTTCAAATTTTGGATCGCAGGATGGTGAAGAAGAAAAACAAAGTTGTGGTTGAAGTTCTAGTTCAGTGGCCAAATCTTGCACCTAAAGAAGCTACTTGGGAGGAGTATTCATTTTTGAAGAGTCATTTTTCTAATTTTGATTCTTGATGGAAGCAAGGATCTTTTAAAGGGTATGGAATGTAGCATCTGACGTTGCTACGTTATTAGTAGTTGTGAACACCCTTAAGTCTGTTATTATCATTTTAGTCCCATAGTCTTTTACTTTTCAATTAAGTACTTTTGTCTTGTAGGTTGTAGAAGAATGGATAGTTGTCATTTTGTTAGCTTGGTTGTTATATTCTTAGCTGTCATTTTCTGTGCTATTTAGAGCCCCAATCATTGTATTCAGAGTATCTGATGAAATGAATAAACCTTTTATCTCCTTCTGAATTTATTCTTATTTTTATTATTTCTTTTCTTCATAGTAGCTGAGTGCTATAGTTATTAATTTTTTGAATTTTCATTTACTATATTGTCTTGAGATTGTGGCGTTTACTTTTGATGGGTACCCAAGATTGAAACTCTGATCCAACAAGTTTGCCAAATGAAATATTAAATGTATTGACCACCATAGAATATACAAAGATGATCACGACAACTATAGCTGATTGAATGATGTCTGGAGCCATCAAATTGATTTTATCGCAATTTGTATATCATAAAGTTTATGCTTTGACAACATTATAATTATGGCATTTCATTTCATAAAATAGAGACTAAGGTCATTCAACATCCAATCTTTGTTTCTAAAGAGACTAATCAACTTTATTTCTCTTACCAAGAAAAATGATCTTTAGCATATATGCATTACTATATTTTGTTTTCTCATCCTACAAATATTTTAACGCAAAGTCGCAAACAATCAATCAATCAACATTCTACATGAAGCTATATAAGATTATAAGATCAATGTTATAAAACGTGATACATACTCGAATTGAAGACACATATATGATTTTGTAACATAAATATAAATACTAAGCAATAAGAAGAATTTTCTTTTGCTTTAGCATTAGGTGTAGGGAACTCAATTATCTTTCAAAAAAGTGGAGGAGATATTCATCTCTATTATATATATTGTAATGACCCGACCGGTCGTTTTGGGCTCTAGCATGTTGTTTGGCAGTTTGAGGCCGTGAGCAGCTTCACTTCAGGTATTATGACTAGTACGCATGGTCGGAATAGAATTTTGGGAAGTTCGGAGTTGAATTGAAAAGAGAATTCTCATTTCGAAAGATTTAAGTTGAAAGAATTGACTAAGATTGGATTTTTGCGTAAACGACCTCAGAATCGGGATTCGAAGGTTCTCGCAGGTTTGTATGATGATTTTGGACTTGGGTGTATGTATGGATCGGGTTTTGAAAGATTCGGGAATGTTTCGGCACCTATTGTGGAAGTTAGCATTTTTGGAAGAATTTCATAAGTTTGGGTTGAAGTGCATTTCAGTGTTATCAATATCTGTTTGGTATTCCGAGTTTGGGAATAGCTCCGTATGGTGATTCTGGTATTGGGAGTGTGATCAGAAGTGAATTCGGAGGTCCGTGGTTCATTTTGGAGTCATTTGGCTAAAGATAAAAATTTGAAGGTTTTTGAGGAGTTTGACCGGAAGTGGACTTTTTGATATCTGGATTGGAATCCAATTTCAGAAGTTGGAGTAGGTCTGTAATGTCAAATATGACTTGTGTGACAAATTTGAGGTTAATCCGACGTGATTTGATAGGTTTCGACATCGAATGTAGAAGTTTGAAATTTTAAAGTTCATTAAGCTTGAATTAGAGTGTGATTCATGATTTCGATGGTGTTTGATGTGATTTGAGGCCTCGAGCAGGTCTGTGTCATATTATGGGACTGGTTGGTGTGATTAGATGGGGTCCAGGGGGGCTCGGGTGTGTTTCGGATCATTTCGGGCTGTTTTGCTATAGCTGTTGCTGGCGCCTGATATTGTTCTTCGCGTTCGCGAGGATACTCTCGAATTTGTGAAGAAGGTTTGGGCTTCAAGGATTTGGTCCTTTGCGTTCACGAAGATGTTCTCGCATTCACGAAGAAGAAAATCTCTGTTGCGCAGGTCTGACTTTGGAGATTCATATCTCACAATCTATAAGGAATTTGGAAATGATTCAAAAATAAAAGTTGTAGTTCTTTGTGTCTAGTTTCCAGAAACGTAAACTATTTAGCATTTGGATTTACGTACCAAAAGTTATGGCTGGTAAACTATAGGATGTCCGGGAAGATGAAGAAGAAATTTGTGTTGCACAGGGCTGACTTTGGAGGCTTATATCTCGAAATCTGTAAGGAATTGGGAGATGACGAAAATATAAAAGTTGTATATCTTGGTGTATAGTTTTCAAAAAACTAAACCATTTGTCATTTGGAGTTTTTTTACAAAAAGGTATGGCCATTATACTAGAGGCTATCTGAGAAGAGTTTGGAAAAATGGTTTTGGGAATTTTCTTCTTCGCGAACCCGATGGGGATCTCGTGAACACGAAGAAGAGTCGTCTAGGCAGTGTATAAGTATAAAGAAATGAGTTTGGCTCATTTCATCTCATTTCCTCCATGGGAGCCGAACTAGGAGCGATTTTGGAGGTCCATTTTCATCATCCATATCAAGGTAAGTGATTCCCACCTATTGCAAGTTAATTACTTGGATTATATCTAAATTGTTAACATGAAAAATCACGTAAATTAGTAGAAATTTTGGGATTTTGAAGAAAACCTAGGAAATTTGTATTTTTGGATTTTGACCACGATTTTGGACATGAAATTGAGAGCCAATTATATATTTGAGTTTTTGAGGTTGTGGGTGAAATTTATCTTCGAAAAAATTCCAAATCAAGGCATGTGGGCCCGAGGGCAATTTTGTCAACTTTTCGAGCGGAGTTGGGATTTTATATAAATTGAATTGTTATGAGAATTAGGGTGTATTTTCATTGGTTTGCCCATTATTTGGCTAGTTTTGGAGTGCTGGGGCATCGTGTTTGAGTCGTCGGAAGGGGCTTGGAAGCCGGTTATTGGAAATCGAAGCGAGATGAGTCTCCTTTCTAACCTTGTAAGAGGGAATTTGTCCCCATAGGTGAACTAATTGAATATGTGTTGCTAATTGTGGGGGCTACGTACGTACGAGGTGACGAGAGTCCGTGCGTAGCTACTATTATGCTTATATCCGGGTAGTCTAGGACCCAAAAGCATGCTTACTTATAATAAGTACAACCTTATTAATAGTTTAAATTGCTTAAATAATATCGAAGTGGCAAATAATTTTCTAAAAGAGTTAAACTTCATTTCATAACTTGTAAGAAAAGAGAAATTTACACCTCCTTGAATAATTGTCTCCTTGATGAATGTCTTGATTGACTGTTGAGTATGTGTTTCTATGTGTACCTGCGTCGCATGTACGATTCGCGAGCAGGGTGATTGTTTATTTATATTTGACTGCGTCACATGTATGATTCGCGAGTGGAATAATATATGCATCTATGGTTCGCGCCGTTTGACCCTCGACAGTGCACATTTTACATTTATGTTGGATCGGGCCGTACGACCTCGGCATGATATGCACATGCTTGTATTGTTTGCTTGAGATTTATAAATGTTGATATTTGCCTTTCCTGGCCAAAGATAAATTGATAAAGATAATGAAACATTAATCTTTGGAAATCCTTTATTATTTGAGAAGTTGGTTACCTTCTTTCCGGCGTTATGAGTTTATTATTGCTTTATGAAATCCATGACTTTCTCACATTTTTACTATATTATCATTGGACCGCTAGTAAGTGTCTAAGTCGACCTCTCGTCTCTACTTCTTCGAGATTAAACGGGATACTCACTTGGTACATGTTGTTTTACTACACTTGCTGTGCATTTTGTTGCATAGGTTCATATGTGGCTAGTGGCGTAGTGGCATAGCGACATGGTTGATACGGAGACTTAGGTGAATTGCATTATTCAAGACGACCCGCAGCCAGCAGAGTCTCCTTCAGAGCATTGTACTGTATTTTCATTTTTGTCCATTTTGTATTCCGGACAGTTACTGTATTCTATTTTATTCCCTAGTAAATGCTCATGCACTCGTGACACCGGGTTCTGGGATGATTATGGGGTATCTTGTATTTACTTCTTAACATTATAATTAATTTGAAATGACTACCTTTTACTAGTAAAATTGAACGAAAAATCATAGTTTTCAAATTATTAAAATGAGAATTTAATTAAGTATTTATGGTTGGCTTGTCTGATAGTGGTGTCCGGCGCCATTACGACCCTTAGTGGATTTTGGGTCATGATAACATGATATCAAAATACTAGGTTCCCTTAGGTCTCACGAGTCATGAGCGAGTCTAGTAGATTCTTGCAGATCAGTATGGAGACGTCTGTACTTATCTTTGAGAGGCTACAGGGCTGTTAGGAACACTTTTCTTCTTGATTCCTCGTCGTGTGATTTGATTCCTTTGAGGCTTATGCCCTTGTTTCCTTCCTACTCAATATTATGCGATGCAAAGTGCTTATTATAAATCGAGAATTAAAGAATTGAAATGGTACTAAAAATGTGGCATGGGATGTTCCTCGCTGCGTAGCTGTTTGGGCTAGTGTCGTTGCCTTGCGTAAGGATATTCTATTATTTCATCTCAGTAGTTGTACTTTTGAGAGCTTTGATGCTATGCGCAGGTTGCTATGATGCTCATGAACAGTTATTGTACAATATTAATGTGTTGGTAAGGTGTTTGCCTATGTGCTGGGGCAACAAATGACTTGAAATGATGTCTACTCAGTGCACGATTCAAAGATTTAGTATTCCATTTTCAGCGGAGAAAAGCAATTGGCCGATGAATATCCAGATTTGGATTCATGGAGTAGCGAGACTTAGTGTTTTCAAGTGTGGTGGAATTTTCATCTGCGGAGAGGTATCGTCACCCTCGATTGGATGTGTTAAGTTCGCCAGTGTTATGATCTTCTATGACTTTCCTTTGGGGTAGGATATTGTGAAATAGTATTGGAGAAGCGACTGTCAGAGATCGGGTGTGCGGTGGTTCAGGATTGAATCAGTGTTTCTAATGTTGACGGCTCGAGGAAGATGATCTTCAAAAGAGTTTAAAGTTAGTGACGATCTGTTGGTTCAAATTTTATAGAGATAGAGATTGAATTAAGGCAACAACTGGCAGCAAATGATGAGGAAGGACATGTAGGAAGTGTCAAGTAGTGGTTAAATTTCTAGAAGGCCAGGTGTAAAAAGCGGAGGTCGAATAATTTCTTAAAGAGGAGGGTTTGACCAAAGTAGGAGAGTGACAGGTCAGCATGTGGATTCAGTGGCAGAATAATTATACCCTCGAGGAAAGATTGGAGTAATGTGGTAATTTTAGTGGATGGTGATTGGGTCTACGGGCTTAATTTGATTTACTGGCTATTGTATGGAGGGATATTTGGATGCTATGGAAATGAGTTGCTTGATATGAGGAAGGATGCCACATAACTTTGAATTGGAAGATATTGTCGCATATTTGGTTGATGTCCATAAGAAGTGAACAAACTAGTATAGTTGGTGAATGAGCACGGGCTCAGGATTGGTTATTGATATCGTAGTGATTGTACCCCATGCATCGACGTTGGAAGATGTCGGCGTGTAATTTCCACAGGTGGGTTACCTCTTGTGAGCAGGTCAGTGGTCGCACGGTTGGCGAAGCTTCTACGAAGGATTTCAAGGAATTTGGTGGGTTGGTTGTGTAAGGTTATGTCAACAATGAAGAAAGAATCTTGGTGGGTTCCAGAGTTGTGTAATAGTAGCTTCAAGCTAAGTGGGAGAGTCCCACCACATACGATTGGGTTGCATGGTTATCTACTTGTGAGGTTTCTGGCTATTGGCATCATGGCGAGTTATTTCAGCTAAGGGAAGAGAACATAAGTGGTAATTTGAGAAAAGGAAATGTTAAAGGTGTGCTACAGTTGGCCTTATTGACTCATGTTCAAACTTGGGGAAGGCTCAGGATTTATGCTTTGTATAGATGCGAGTTTCAAGGAAAGTGATTTTGCCGGGTACTTCATCGAGAGGGTGTTCATGCACTAGAAGATTCTTGGAGTTGATTATATTCGAGACCAAGTCAGAGTGGATGGCTCTCAATGATGGTCCTAGTGAATTCAAAGGTTAAAATACGGTGCCTAAGGATTTCAAGCCTGCGGTATGGTTAAGAATCGAGCTTTGGTAGCAGATTGTGATAAGAGGCTCAGAATGTTCTCTGATATTTTTGGCTTACAGGGTAGCATTTGGAGGTATGAGAAAAAAATGACTTCGGGTTCGTAGAGAAAATCATCGAATGGGTGTACCGGTTGAGAATGCGAATGTGCGCACAAGGGAGGTATAAAATGGTTATTGGGATTTGAAGCAGCATGGTCTCGTATTACAAGGTCACTCGGGATGAGTGCGGATGGAGGGTGTTATGTGTTGAATGGAGTAATTATTATTTCTAAGTCAATCAAGGATAAATTAGAAGAAGTTAGATTGGCTAGCCATAGTTGAATTGGCATATTGGTGGTAGTGATCAGTTCCTCCAGTAGGATTAGATTATGCATCTGATTGTGGCGGTACGTGCGAGGCTTGACAACTGCCATAATTGGTTTTATTTGGGAGTATTCAAGTATTATGGCTTGTGATGTGTAGGCGGATCCCGGAAGGGGTATGGTGGTTTATACCGCTACTTGAAGATTTGCATGTCCTACAGTTATGAGGATTCACTCTCATGTTGCTATGGTTCTCCTGAAATTAGTAAGTGGAAGTTTCTATATGATGAAGTATTGACCTATTACTGATTCATAAGTTATGATGAAAATCTTGCACTATCGCAAATTGGCGTGTTAGGTGCAGTGAGTGGTATGGGATTCGAAAGTGAGAATCAAGGTTGTGGTTCGGTGTTGACAAGGATGTCATGAGCTCGGATGAGCAAGAAAGGAGCTTGGGAGTTTAAAGTAAGTTGGTATTGTCTTCAGCGTCACCTAAGATCGGTGTTTTGTAAAAAAGGCTCTGTATCTAGTTATGGATTCTTGATTTGTTATATATCATTAGTGGTGTGGATGTGCAAACTTGTTATCTGGTATGGAAGGTCGTGGGAGCATGTCTCACGGGAAGATTGTATAAGTGTGGCATGTAGTCACTTGATTGATTGAGGATTTAAACCAAGTATTAAGATTGTGGTGATATCATTGATATGAGAATTTATGCCTGTAGGGCACTCGGTTTATTGGGTTGTGGACTGTGGAGGATTGCTCCGGTCATGATGATTGTTCTGGTGTGTTATGGGAAAAAGTGGGTCATTATGGACCCAGGAAATATTATTGACCTAGTTCGGTACGATCAAAAACGACTTGTGGTTTTTGAATGGATTTAACTATGAATATGGGCTCTATATCAGGCCGGATGTGTTCATTTCAGCATAGCTCTCCTCATGGAGGAGTATTCAGACGTTGGATGTTGTTTCATCGATGGCTATTTCATGTAATATTATTGTGTCGTATGAGCTGCGAGATAGCTTGGTGAATTTCTTATGTGTTGAGGTTCCGCGTAGAGATGATGTTATATGAGCTTGATTGCTCTTGAGATTCAAATCGTATATCGCACCTCAGTTGTGCTTGAGTTTTGTAGCTTATGGAGCTATATGTCTCCCCAGGGATGGTATTATGCACTTAGCGTACTTGTGACCAATATTCGGTATTTGTTGTAATGAGCAATCTAGCTCGGTATGTATCTCCTTAATTGAATTTATGTGTGGATCGGGTGGCACGCCGCCATGGGTATGTTGTTTGGATCGGGTTGCACACTGCAACAGTGTGATGTTGAGTACAGTTCCCTATATCTGTTTTATGTGTTTTGTTTCCCATTTTCTAAGAAAAGCTTATATTAGTTATGTGAGTTGAGTAGTCCCTTCCAGAATTTATTTTCCTTATGTATCACATTTAAGTCTGTAGCATATTGGCACATTGTGGCATCATGTGAGACTTTTTGGTTGTGTCTGGGGTGGCTTATTGCCTGAGCAGTTCGTACTAGGTGAGACGAGATCATTAGATTTAGGATCAGTGCAACCTGATTATATGAAGTATATTAAGGAGCAAAGACCATTACTTCGTTCAGAATGAGGTGATGGTTCTTGTCAGGAGTATAGACCTAATGATTTGTTGATTCGGCAGTTGGTTATGAATTTCTACATGTATCCTCCATCGTGGTGGTATTGTAAGAGTTAGAGCAAGACCTATGTAGGTCATGAGGTGTAATGAGAGCATCAGATTCATTGAATTCCGACTATTATGCTCAGAGAATGTTATGGTGGTCCTATGAATAAGGCGGTGCAAGGTGTGAATTCAACAAAGGTATGCAATCGTGTTCTGGTACATCGTGTAGTGATTGGTACGGTGTTCGTATGTTGGAATCAGGCCTGGCAGAGAATTCTGGATATTGGAATTGGGCTCTAAGGCTTATTTGCTTAAGTGAAAAAGGATATCTTCAGATTGATCAAGCTAAGGTGCCCAGCTGAGTTGTGGTAGAATGGGTAGGTGCTCGAGGTTTTAAACATTGACTTCGAACAACTCTAGCGCAGTTCTCAACACGTTCTAGGACGAACGTATGTTTAAATGGGAGAGAATGTAACGACTCGACCGGTTGTTTTGTGCTCTAGCACGTCGTTCGGTAGTTTGAGGCCATGAGCAGCTTCACTTCAGGTATTATGACTAGTACGCATGGTCGGAATTGAATTTCGGGAAGTTCGGAGTTGAATTGAAAAGAGAATTCTCATTTCGGAAGATTTAAGTTGAAAGAATTGACTAAGATTGGATTTTTTAGTAAACGACCTCGGAATCGGGATTCAAAGGTTCCAGCAGGTTTGTATGATGATTTTGGAATTGGGTGTATGTCTGGATCGGGTTTTGGAAGATCCGGGAACGTTTCGGCACCTATTGTGGAAGTTAGCATTTTTGGAAGAATTTCATAAGTTTGGGTTGAAGTGCATTTCAGTGTTATCAATGTCTGTTTGGGATTCTGAGTCTGGGAATAGCTCCGTATGGTGATTCTGGTATTGGAAGCGTGATCAGAAGTGAATTCGGAGGTCCGGGGTTCATTTTGGAGTCATTTGGCTAAAGATAAAAATTTGAAGGTTTTAAAGGAGTTTGACTGGAAGTGGACATTTTGATATCGGGATCGGAATCCAATTCCGGAAGTTGGAGTAGGTCTTTAATGTCAAATATGACTTGTGTGAAAATTTGAGGTCAATCGGACGTCGGTTGATAGGTTTCGACATCGAATGTAGAAGTTTCAAATTCTAAAGTTCATTAAGCTTGAATTAGAGTGTGATTCATGATTTCGATGTTGTTTGATGTGATTTGAGGCCTCAAGCAGGTCTGTTCATGATATGGGACTGGTTGGTGTGATTGGATGGGGTCCCAGGGGCCTCGGGTGTGTTTCGGGGGTGTTTTGGATCATTTCGGGCTGTTTTGCTATAGCTGTTGTTGGTGTCTGGTGTTGTTCTTCCCGTTCGCGAGGATATCCTTCGCGTTCGCGAAGATATTCTCGTGTTCGCGAAGAAGAAAATCTCTGTTGCTCAGGTCTAACTTCGGAGGCTCATTGTTACAACCCATATCCACACGCGTTAGTTCATACCATATATTAGTTAACATAAATCCAAGAAGGAATTACCTTTGAGATGATAAGAAGTTAATCCTATCGGTCTTAAGTGATACAAGGGTGTATAAGGGGTGATTAACAAGTATTAGAAGTTAAACTAATCAAGGATGATGTAACTCGTATTTTCAGGTAAACCTAGAGGTTCTTAATACACTCAAGAGGTCATGTATTAAGGTATTTGAATCATATAATATCCGTATCATAAGTCTTGAAGTCAAACGAGTTATGAAACAAAAGTCGACAAACATTGTCGCAACTTAGGTTCATAATTTTACTTAAACATTAGGTTAAATATTTCTAAGCTTTTCTCCTAATTTACAAGGAATTACGGGGTGATCTACCACCAAATTAAAGATATATGAGTCTAGTTTCCAACGCATTAAACCGTTTGTCAATATGATCTCGTAGTATAGCGATATTCATATTTTCGCAAGCCTGCGCAGATTGGTAGATGACAAGTAGGTGCATCACCTACTTGCCAAAATGATAGGACAAAATTAAAAGACCTAAGTCGGACAAGAGAGGACTTTTAAGGGGTTATGAACTCAGTTATTTCATCCATATTTCAGACCCTCAAAACCAAAGTTAACCCCTGCAACTCCTCCCCAAAAATCCCACACAAACCCTAATCGATTTTCCCTCTCTTTCAAGTTCTATTTGAAGGTAAAACCTAGAGTTTGAAGAACCAAGGGAAGGGCTGAGTTATCCAACAAGTAACGTAAGTTACTGCCATCTTTCATACATTTTTCTCTGCTGTGAATTCATGGTAATTCGTTCTATACATGTAAGAACTCACGGGACGGTGATCGGAAGCCGTGAGTTCGAGTTATTCACTTGTAGCAGACTGTTTTGTGTTGCTATTGAGCTGCGTGTTTTACTACTATTTTGTGGAGTTTTGGAGGTGTAAGGGTGTGTAGAAACACCATATATATGTAGGTTTGTGGGCTGATAGTTATTCGTAACATTTTTGGGTCGTTTGACACGACTACGGTGGCCGTCGTATGTATGATGTAATTAGGTTGTGCGTGGACTACTTTGGGAGGCTCAATATGTTTATTATTGATGTTGTTTGGGCTGTTTGGTGATTATTTTGAATGGTGTGAAGTCATATATATAGGAGAGGTGCTGTCCGTTTCAACGTAAAATAGGTTGTGATCGATACATAATAGTTATGACGCTTAAATGATAACGATAATATCGTTTCTCTTATTGTAGACTAAGGAGTTGTGACAATTGCATAGCTTGTGATTGGGGAAGTATATACAAGGTATGTGAGGCTATCCCTTTTCTTCTTTTGTACGACTCCGATTGTACATAATGTAATGAACGAGCTTCCAAAGATACTCTACTCTTAGAAGCTAGCAGTACTTACATTGTTTTCCCTCTTATGGAACGATTGATGTTAATGTTGCTTCTCTTATTCTTATGTTATCAATGTTGTTGGTACTTCCTGATTCTTATAAGGTTCGTAATGAAGAGTTGGTCCTAATAACGTGTACAAAGGATACCGACCTTACGTCACTCCGAAAGGTTTAGAATGTAGTTCCATTAGTCGAGCATGCATTATATATATGTATCTATTTTACTCTACCGAGCCGCGCTATAGTCGGCCGGGAACAACAGATATTGTGAAACCACTGATCAGTAGGGTTTTACCGAGCTCCATGTGGCCGGGTACAATTCTACCGAGCCTTATGACGGCCGGGTACGTTTTTACCGAGCCTATTATAGTTGGGTACGATATGATGATGATGATGCCCACAGAGGCGTATGTTTTAAAAGTTTATGTATACATATATATGTATCATGCATTTCATGTCATTAGCCCTCAGAGGTACTCAGATGTTCCAGGTTGTATATTCTCTATCCCTGCTTACATTACTGTTCGTATTTATGGTTCCCTGCCTTACATACTCAGTACTTTATTTGTACTGACTTCCTTTTGTTTGTGGACGCTGCATGTCGTGCTGCAGGCCCTAATAGACAGGCAGGTGCAGCTCCCCCACCACAGTAGGTTGTCCAGTTCAGCAGTGATTGGCGAGATCCCTTCTCCGGACTTGCCGTGGTCTTGGTATGAATTTTTGTTATAGACATTATGGGTATGTCGGGGCCCTGTTCCGGCTATGTTGCAGCACTTATGTTCATTTAGAGGCTCATAGACAAGTATCGACTCATGTATAGTTTGATATGCCTTGTCGGTTGGTTTTTGTTGTATAGTCTTTCATGGTAGCATGGTAGCTCGTACCTTAAGCAAGCAATTTCGATCGGTGAAATTCAAGCATATCCCGAGAGTTCATAACGAGGTTGCAGATGCATTGGCCACCTTAGCATCAATGTTGCACCACCCTGACAAAATGTATGTTGACCCTCTGCACATCCAGGTTTGTGATCAGCACGCTTATTGCAACGCGGTGGAAGAGGAAGCAGATGGAGAGCCCTGGTTTCATGATATCAAGGAGTACCTCAGAATGGGGATCTATCCGGAACAGGGCACTAGAGACCAAAAAAGAGCCCTTCGGCGTCTGTCGAATGGTTTCTTCCTCAGCGGAGGAGTTTTGTACAGAAGAACCCCGGACTTGGGATTGTTGAGATGTATAGATGCCGGTCAGGCCACGACGGTTATGGCAGAGGTACATGCTGGAGTTTGTGGGCCACATATGAACGGATATGTATTGTCAAGGAAGATCCTTCGAACAGGGTGTTATTGGCTCACCATGGAGCATGACTGTATCACTTTCGTGAAGAAATGCCATTAGTGTCAGATACATGGAGATCTGATTCATTCTCCGCCAACAGAGTTACATACGATGTCAGCACCCTGGCCGTTTGTTGCATGGGGCATGGATGTCATTGGGCCTATCGAGCCGGCAGCATCCAACGGCCATAGGTTCATTCTAGTAACCATTGACTACTTCACCAAATGGGTTGAGGCTAAAACCTTCAAGTCGGTAACTAAAAAGGCAGTGGTGGATTTTGTGCACTCCCATATCATCTGCAGATTTGGGATCCCAAAAGTAATCATCACGGACAACGGTGCAAATCTTAACAGCAGCCTGATGAGAGAGGTATGCCAACAATTCAAGATTACACACCGCAATTCCACCCCATATCGTCCCAAGGCGAATGGAGCGGTCGAAGCAGCCAATAAGAACATCAAGAAGATACTGCGGAAGATGGTGGAAGGGTCCAGACAATGGCACGAGAGATTACCCTTTGCTTTGTTGGGTTATCGCACTACCGTCCGGACCTCCATAGGTGCAACTCCTTATTTGTTGGTGTACGGAACTGAGGCCGTAATACCGGCAGAGGTCGAAATTCCGTCTCTCCGGATTGTCGCTAAAGCCGAAATTGATGATGATGAATGGGTCAAAGCCCAACTAGAACAGTTGGGTATTATCCGAGCCTCTTTCTACTTGGGTATTGACACTAACAGAATAGGGAGTCTCGACCAGTGAGCTTCTCCCCGGAGGTAAGAAGAGAAGGGTTTCGGCACAGTTTATATGTACAGTTCAAATAATATCAAAGCGGTAAAAGCAGCATTTAGCACATTAGGCTCAAACATGTAAAAATCAGATAAAACCAAATATAACAATTTATCTAAGCTCGAATTTCTAACCCTGAACCAGTGGTTCTGGGTCAATCCCCAGCAGAGTCGCCAGAGCTGTCACACCTCCTTTTTCCGTACCCGAGAGGGTACAAGGGAGTTTTTCCAATTAAAGGACAATCGAAACGGGATTGGTTTATTTATTTCAGAGTCGCCACTTGGGAGATTTAGGGTGTCCCAAGTCACCAATTTTAATCCCGAATCGAGGAAAAGAATGACTCCATATTACAGTCTGCGTACCAGAAATCCGGATAAGGAATTCTATTAACCCGGGAGAAGGTGTTAGGCATTCCCGAGTTCCGTGGTTCTAGCACGGTCGCTCAACTGTTATATTCGGCTTGATTATCTGATTTTTATACAAATATGAACTTATGTGCAAATTTTAACTTTTTACCGCTTTCATAATTATTATTATTATTTTTTACAAGGAATTGCAACGTTGTGAAAATATATCTCGAACCGCGTTACAATCAATGTACCCGTGGTCGTCGACACACTTTGACTCCGTTGAGATTTGGATTTGGGTCACATCAATGTGCACCCGTGTTTAAGAAGGTTAAATTATTAAATACGCGCCTAAAGCAACTAGCGTATCATTTACTTTGGGTAGGGCCGTGGAATTTTACTAAACGGTCCATCCCGAAGTCTAAACAATTTTAAAGCAAATATTTACTGAGGGCCCCGCAATTTTGTATTTTTATTTGGCGAGGCTCATCTCATTCTTATTTTTTTTGAAAGGAATTTGCAACGTCATGGACACGCATCTCGAACCACATCACAATCAATGTACCCGTGATTAGAGACACATTTCGACTCCGTTGAGATTTGGATTTGGGTCACATAAATGTGCACCCGAGTTTAAGGAGGTAGGAATTATTAAAGCGTGTCCTAAAGAGACTAACGTATTGTTATTTTGGGAAGGCCGTGGAATTTTGCTAAACGGTCCATCCCGAAGTCTAAGCAATTTTAAAACAAATATTTACTGAGGGCCCCGCGATTTTTGTATTTTTCGGCGAGGCTCATCTCATTTTTTATTTTTTTGAAAGGAATTTGCAACGTCATGGACACGCATCTCGAACCACGTCACAATCAATGTACCCGAGATTAGAGACACATTTCGACTCCGTTGAGATTTGGATTTGGGTCACATAAATGTGCACCCGAATTTAAGGAGGTAGGAATTATTAAAGCGTGTCCTAAAGAGACTAACGTATTGTTATTTTGGGAAGGCCGTGGAATTTTGCTAAACGGTCCATCCCGAAGTCTAAGCAATTTTAAAACAAATATTTACTGAGGGCCCCGCGATTTTTGTATTTTTCGGCGAGGCTCATCTCATTTTTTATTTTTAAGGATAAACCTACAACAACTACATTTTTCTATTAAGTTCGTCTCTAAAATAAAAGAAAAACTCTTAATTAATTACATGCTGAAAAACGTGACTTATTAGTTGTTAGTTTACGGCTGACACGAACGAGAAATTGCAGCAGAGTTTGTACAAAGAGGGATTGCTTTCATTCTATATTCTATTATTCAAGAAAACTGAAACATGAGATTGGCACACAATAATATCGAAGCATATTATTTTTAGGCGAAGAAATTAGACGTATTCGACCTTATTCATTGACGGGCATACGTATGAAATTCAGTTAATTATTCCTTACATGCTTGACACTTAAAAACGGAACAACTGAAACTAACCCTATCTAACTTAAGTGGTATTACCACGTGTTTAGCTACACGATTTTTTTTATCTTTTCGCTATAATCCAGATTGCCTAGTATGACTTCGAAATACACATTATCTACTGATGAATTAAGGTGACACAAATGTGATCACTGTATTCATTTTAACAGACCCTATGTGAAACCATTGTTGGCCGAGTATCACTATTATCCAGCTAGCTTCTTTCTAATTTACATACAACAACAGATTACCAGACCAAACTCAATAGGAATGAAAATTGTTCCGTTACATAGTTTGAAAACCAAACTTTACATGTTGAACACACAAGTATTCTAAACTACAAGCAGCAGAAAAATGGTAACTATGCTAATGTTTGGACTGCAACACTTCTTATGCTCTTATTCAAATCCAAACTCACCATTACATCAATGAATTTAGAATGTGTACCTGGATGTTTGGACAATAAGAAGGAGAAGAAGAAAAGTATCAGCAGCAGGCAACCAAACAGCAACAACACAACAACAACAACCAGCCACAATGATGAAGCTCACAAGTGGTCGAGCACCAAGCAAACAAACCCAGAAAACATAGTAATAAAATACAGCCGAGAAAACCAGAATGTTCAATGCAATAGCAACAACAATCCAATGATCACAAACAGCTCGGCAAACAACCAACAACAATTGGCAAAGACAGATTGACTAACTTAAAATCTTATGCAGTTTCAGTCAGTGTTTGGTTACAATATTCTGAAAATTTCTTTATGTTTCTTTCTTTCAGTTTTTTCCAACTTAAAACCTCTCTCTTTTTCTTAAAAAATTCCCCCCTCTTTTTCTTAAAAATTCCTCCTCTCCTCTAATGGAAGTTCTGCCTCTTTTATAGCCTAGCATAGGCCCTTTACAGTCTGTTGGACAACTCAGAACCCCCCCTTTTTCTGCTATTTTTCCACTCATTTTTAAAAGTAGAACCCTCCCATGATATTCCCTGACAGCCCCTTTTAATCCACTTATTAAACTAAACAAAGGTTTGGGCAGGCTGCCCATGGCCTGACAGCCCATGCTGTCCCATTTGTTCTAATTATTAAAGCACTATGGTGCACATGCTATCACCTCAGAACTCAAGCTGAACTGAAATCACAAACTAAACTTATAAATGTTTCTGATTCAAACCAAACAAACACAGACAACACTCAGTTTCTAATTTGACTCAAACAAAGTTTCAGCAGGAAACAAATCAAATTGTTCTTATTCAAACAGTTGAAACTAATCGACGACACGAATCGAATCGACTATACTAGTTATAACATATACAACCAATAGACAATGATCAGAAATCCAACAGTATTATCATGCGATTCAAATTGTACTGACTAAGCAAAAGTTGTACTGGGGAATTAATTAATCAATCAAATTTAAGTTTAATCGATTGTACAGCTTACACACATACACATGATCAGTAAATGGAAAGAACTTGGCTAAATACAGAGGTCCGGGCAAGATGGACAACAACAGTCAACAAAAATTCAATAACATAAATTAAACAAAACTTTTGGACATATGAACAGACATTCAATTACAACAGACAAAATAAACTGATAAAGAAAACAAAAATTACCTTAAAACCTTGAAAAATCAGAAAACCCCAGCTCGGATTTGAAATCGACCTTTCTTGGGGTTGAATGGACTTTAATCGAAGTGTTCTCTAATGAAAACACTTCGATTAAGGTCCATTAGACCCTAATCATCTGGTTCATCTGACACAGATCGGACATGAGGACTCCTAGGGTTCCTAGAGGACAGATTTGGGATTTGGGTTTCCCAGGTTAGATTCGGACCAAACCAAGCATGGTTTGGTCATGGGGGAGGTCAGGGGAGTGTCTGGTATGAACCTGGGGTAGATCGGTGTAGATCTAATTTTGCTCGAATCTTCAAATGAAGATTCGAGAACCTAGGGTTTGATTCGAGACAAAAGAACAACAGATCTATGTTCAGGGTGGTGAGGCGGTCCTAGGGTGTTAAGGTGGGGGTCACCGGCGTCCTTGCCGCCGGGTTTAATGGTGAAGGGAAAGGGGGCGGCTCTAGGGTTACGGGGTTTTTGGGTCTGTGAAGGGGATGACTAAGGCAGGGGGGGTTTGGCTTAGGCGCGGGGTGAAGGGGGGAAGGTTTATATATGGGGTAAGGGATCTGATATTGGCCGTTGGATTGCCACTGATCAACGACTGTGATCTTTCCACTAAAAGAAATGGTGTCGTTTGTTCTCATGCTGGGATGTATCAGACCGGGTTTCATTGGGTCGGGTCCGGTAACGGGTAAAGGAGATGGGACGAGGGCTGTTAGATCGGCCTGGTTTAAACGGCTGAGATTAGACGGCCTTATACGGCGTCGTTTGGGTAAAGGATTGGCCTGATCTGGGCCGTTCCTCTGAATCAATCAACGGCTAAAAAGAATGATGCCTATACGGCGTCGTTTGGGGCGTCTCGCAGAAGGCCTAGTTGGACTGGGTCATTTGCAATGGTTTGGGCCTGATTTCTTTTGAAATTCTGGCCCAAATCCCATGTTTTCCTTCTTATCACTTAAATAAAAATTCCTAATAAAATAAAATCATACCAGTATTAATTAATACTCAAAACAACAATTATCACTCACATTAGTATTTAATTAAAATAAAATCACTTAATGACAAAAAAAATAGAATGAAAGATGCATTTTTGTGATTTTCCTTTTACTAAACGGATTACGGTTCAACCGCACATGGCATATATATTTTTTATATTTTTCGTTTGATAAAAAATAAAACGGACAAGTTCACAAATAACCAACAAAATGCCACGTAAAATCCAAAAAAAAAATTGTACAGCGAGGCCATTTGTTATTATTTTTTATTTCTTTTGGAGTGATTGTCCGTGAAGCAAAAATCACGTGCTTACACCTTATATGTAGTTTCTTGATTGTCTGGTCATCCTCTGCTATGTATGTTCATGCCATCATATTTTATTGTTGGTTGTCCATGATCCATGTCTACCATTTATATTGATCTCGTCAACCCTAAAAGATAATAAAAAAAAAGAGGTTAGATAAAATGTACGTTGGTGCTCGGCAAGTATGGTCGGGTGCTAGTCATGGCCCTCCAGTTTGGGTCGTGACACTCATATCTCACAATCTATAAGGAATTTGGAGATAATCCAAAAATGAAAGTTGTAGCTATTTGTGTCTAGTTTTTAGAAAAGTATACCAAAAGTTATGGCTGGTACACTATAGGCTGTCCGGGAAGATGAAGAAGAAATTTGTGTTGCACAGGGCTGACCTTGGAGGCTTATATCTCGAAATCTATAAGGAATTGGGAGATGACCAAAATATGAAAGTTGTATATCTTGGTTTATAGTTTTAAAAAAGTTAAACCATTTGTCATTTGGAGTTTTTTTTACAAAAAGGTATGTCCATTATACTAGAGGCTATCTGAGAAGAGTTTGGAAAAATGGTTTTGGGAATTTTCTTCTTTGTGAACGCGATGGGGGTCACACAAATGTGAAGAAGAGTCCTCTAGGCAGTGTATAAGTGTAAAGAAATGGGTTTGGATCATTTCATCTCATTTCCTCCATGGGAGCTGACCTAGGAGCGATTTTGGAGCTCCGTTTTCATTATCCATGTCAAGGTAAGTGATTCCCACCTATTGCAAGTTAATTACTTGGATTATATCTAGATTTTAACATGGAAAATCATGTAAATTAGTATAAATTTTGGGATTTTGAAGAAAACCTAGGAAATTTGTATTTTTGGATTTTGACCACGATTTTGGACATGAAATTGAGAGCCAATTATATATTTGAGTTCATGAGGTTGTGGGTGAAATTTAACTTCAAAAAAAAATCAAAATCCGGGCAAGTGGGACCGAGGGCTATTTTGTCAACTTTTCGAGCGGTGTTGGGATTTTATATAAATTGAATTGTTATGAGAATTAGGGTGTATTTTCATTGATTTGCCCATTATTTGGCTAGTTTTGGAGAGTTGGGGCATCAGTTTGAGTCGTTAGAAGGGGCTTGGAAGCCGGTTATTGGACTTCGGAGCAAGATGAGTCTCCTTTCTAACCTTGTAAGAGAGAATTTGTCCCCATATGTGAATTAATTGAATAAGCGTTGCTAATTGTGGGGGCTACGTACGCACAAGGTGAGGAGAGTCCGTGTATAGCTACTATTATGCTTATGTCCGGGTAGTCTAGGACCCAAAAACATGCTTACTTGGAATAAATACAACCTTATTGATAGTTTAAATTTCTTAAATCATATCGAAGTGGCAAATGATTTTCTAAAAGAGTTAAACTTCATTTTCATGACTTGTAAGAAAAGGGAAATTTACACCTTCTTGAATAATTGTCTCCTTGATGAATGTCTTGATTGACTGTTGAGTATGTGTTTCTATGTGTACCTGCGTCGTATGTACGATTCGCGAGTAGGGTGATTGTTTATTTACATTTGACCACATCGCATGTATGATTCGCGAGCGGGGTAATATATGCATCTATGGTTCGTGCCGTTCGACCCTCGGCAATTCTCATTTTACATTTATGTTGGATCGGGCCGTACGACCTTGGCATGATATGTACATGCTTGTATTGTTTGCTTGAGATTTATAAATGTTGATATTTGCCTTTCCTGGCCGAAGATAAATTGATAAAGATAATGAAAAATAAATCTTTGGAAATGCTTTATTATTTGAGAAGTTGTTTACCTGCTTTCCAGTGTTATGAGTTTATTCTTGCTTTATGAAATCCATGATTTTCTTAAGTTTTTACTATATTATCATTGGACCATTAGTAAGTGTCGAAGTCGACCTCTCTTCTATACTTCTACGAGATTAGACAGGATACTCACTGGGTACACATTGTTTTCGTACTCATACTACACTTGCTGTGCATTTTTGTTGCACAAGTTCATGTGTGGCTAGTGGCTTAGTGCCATAGCGATATGGTTGATACAAAGACTTTGGTGAGCTACATTATTCGAGATGACTCGCAGCCAGCAGAGTCTCCTTCAGAGCATTGTACTATATTTTCATTTCTGTCCACTTTGTATTCCGGACAGTTACTGTATTTTATTTCATTCCCTAGTAATGCTCATGCACTCGTGACACCGGGTTCAGGGATGATTATGGGGTATCTTGTATTTACTTCTTAACATTATATTTAATTTGAAATGACTACCTTTTACTAGTAAAATTGAACGAAATCATAGTTTTCAAATTATTAAAATGAGAATTTAATTAAGTATTTATGGTTGGCTTACCTGACAGCGGTGTCCGGCGCCATCACGACCCTTAGTGGATTTCGGGTCGTGACGTATATATCTTCACCTAAAGAGTTGGTGTTGTTTTTGTTTTCCCATCACCTTCAATAAATGTTTACAGGATAGGATTTTGTGCTTGTTAACTATAATTTGTTTAAACAAGGTTAAAGTTTGTAATAACAATAAGGATCTTTATAAGATTTGAGGACAAGGGCAATATCGTGGGACTTTTTTCTCTTTCTCTAAATTATATCAATTGAATAAAAATAAGAATATAATGTTAGGGATTGTCCTGATTTTCTTACTATATTTGGTTTTTCTATTTATTGAAGGAAAGGACAATGTATTTACCATAGTTGAGATTTCTTTTTTTTATAAGGAAATTATAATTCTTCTATGTTTGGCTAGTCCTTTTTTTGTAGGAAAAGGTTTGGACTTCTATAAATTGAGGATCCTTCCTCTCATTCAGCAGCATCCATAATGTAGCCATATGAGGTTTGAGAGTCGTGTTTAGGAGGAAAACTTTATGGGACAAGTATTAGTGTGTACTTGTGTTTGCCTCTTCGTGAGGTTGTTCTCTCGATATTTTATACTCTCTTTTTATATAGTGGATTGCTCATCTTCGTCGTGGACGTATGTCCATTGACCGAACCACGTTTAATGTTTGTATCTCTTTGGGTATATTTCTCTTTTGTTGTTTGATTTATCGTCGTTCAAGGTTTGCTTTACTAGCTTCCACATGACACCTGATTTTTTTGGTCCTAGCAAGTTGTATCAGAGCGAGGTTTAAGACAGGTTCATCTTGGCGGGTGTAGTTCTAGCCGCAACCTATTTGACAATAATCATGATTTTTGTCTAAGAAATTTGACTGGAGTGCTGTGCTTGTTGAGAAAAACTTTGTGGTGGAGATTTTGAGATGCGACATATTGAAAACTATGTGAAGAAAGTGGATCAAACTTATTTTGTCACTATTATATCGAGGAAAAGGCAAACCTGAAAATAAAGAAGATAAAGAACACCAAATTTTAACGTGAAAAACCCTTCAAATCGAAGGTAAAAACCACGGGATCCCAAAGATCCAAAAGGCTACACTATAACAATAAGAGGGTTACAAAAGTTCTCCAAATTGGCTACACAACAAGTTCCAAATACAGAGCAACAATAGCAACAAGAGCAACGATAAATCAATTAAAAAAGAGAAGAAGTCACAAAACTAGAGCTGTTGCTCTGGGCTCGAAATCAGATGCTATGAGCTTCCAAATTTGATCTCCACCATTTAAATCAAAGACCAAGATGTTACGAACACTCAGTCAAAATTTCAGCCCAATTCAACGGTTAACGAATCGAAAAACATAATTTGAAGTTGGCTGGTCGGAACAAAAATCTACAGCAAAACAACTACTTTTCTTCTCTCTTGATGAAAGCTCTCTAAAAAAGGGTCTTATATGCTTTAGTCTTTCAAAGACTTGTATCGATGAGCATAGAACAATTCTCCAAGGTTGTTCTATTTAGAGATAATGAGTGGTACTTTCTCTAAAAGCCAAAACCAACTCTAAATAGGAATAAAAACCAAATCCAATTCCGAATAGGAATTGAAACCAAAAGAGAATATGATTAGGCCATTGGGCCTTTGGCTGGACAACATGGGCATGGGCCTAACATAACCCCCCTTCAACTAAGGGGCCAAATGTGTCTTCAAGTAGAGGAACTATTGACAAACTTCATGCTTACCAATTTTCTCCAAAACGCATGATTATCTGCAAGCTTAACAATGAAGTCCTCAGGCTGCTCCATATAAATCTCCTCATCTAAATCACCCATGGTCTGAATTTTTTGATACCACTTGTTAGAACTGAAAAAAGTTAGGTGTCAAATGGAAGCTAGTAAAGCTAACCTTGAACAACAATAATGCAGATAACACGAGAAATATACTTAAAGAGACACAAATATTTAACGTGGTTCGATCAATTGACCTACATTTACGGGCGGAGATGAACAATCCACTATATAAAATAGAGTAAAATATCAAGAGAACAAACTCACGAAGAGGCAAACACAAGTGACACACTAACACTTGTCCCGTAAAGTTCTCCTCCTAAACACGACTCTCAAACCTTTGTGTCTACATTGTGGATGCTACTGAATGAGAAGGAAGGATCCTCAATTTATAGAAGTCCAAACCTTTTCCTACAAGAAAAAGGACTAGCCAAACATGGAAGAATTATAATTTTCTTCTACAAAGAGGAAAATCCAATTATGGTAAATATATTGTCCTTTCCTTCAAGAAATAGGAAAATCAAATATGGTAAGAAAATCAGGACAACCCCCAACAATTCTCTCCATTTGTCTGAATTTTCTGAGAAAATAAATATGATCCACCTTCTTCACAAAGCCTTCAATAGGTCTATCTCTAAATCTCCATCACAAAGTTTGTCTTAACGTGAGTAGTACTTCGGTCAAATTTCTTAGACAAAATCATGATTACCGTCAAATAAGTTGAGCTAGAACTGAAGCCGCCAAGATCTACCTGTCTTGAACCTTGCTTTGATACCATTTGCTCATATTCGCCTCCATTCCGTAACAAGCCGGATATATAACCAAGGCTTTGATACCACTGTTATATCAAGAAGAGGCAAAATTGAAAATAAAAAAGATAAAGAACACCAAATTTTAATGTGGAAGAAACAATAAAATTCTCTGCCTTCTCTCTAGGAAGAAGACCATGAATAGTTATTCTGTCACTATTCATCGGCCATAATTTCAGATTCCGGCAAGTTAAGATCACAATCTTAGTACCAAAAGAACACCTTTCTCGTTGTGATCAATCCTCATTTGATTTCTTCCTAAACACTTTAACCAATCGCCTCAGATCTTTAATTTTATCTTGCGAGTTACTGTAGCATCGCGATTGCAAGCCTTCATGTTTCTGCTTTTGACGTGAAGTTGAAGTTTTGAAGATCAACTTGGAAGCTTTGTTTTTAACTGGAATTATCAGGTTTGAGGTTAAAATCATTAATAGCTTTTAAATCACTTCTCAAAAACACTGTAGCATCGAATTGCCAGACTCAACTTATTTCTGGTAACTGAAGAGTGTTGAAGAACAAATTTTGGACCCTTTGTTTTAATCGTGATTAACAGATTTGAAGCCAAAATCAACAACAGGTATTACAAAATTTTTTAGAGCTGCTGTAGTATCGAATTAGTATAATCTGCAGCTTTTATCGTCAAAGACAGTTATACATTGTAACTGGTGCAAGAGAAATACTTTGTATTAAACTGGTGGATCAATGCTACTTCAAGATCTTTGAAGAAACACGATTTTCCTGGGAAGTCCACTTCTATTTGACGCAGTACTGCCATGGCCACAATGGCCAGTGGCCAGCTACCTTCAATCGATGGGCCACAGCCCCAACCAGCCCCCAACATCACACAGCCATATACGATGTCTGCTAATGTTCCAAAACCAATAGACTACGCAAAGGCAGTCAAACCCATGGCCAGTACTTCAACTACGCAAGAAAGAGTACATGTGGATCCAATAGCTCCTAGACAAGCTCAATACTTTCAAGGACAACCAACAGTCTGTTTTACGGAATTAGAAGTAGAACATATGAACTACATTGAGGGATTGCAACAGGCAGTGGTGTGCAAATTTTCATACGGATGGCCAGATATCAATGAAATACGTCGAATCGTCCCATTACAATGTGGTATCAAAGCTGAATGTAACATAGGATATCTACGTGATAGACACATTTTGATACTATTTACACAATGGCAAGATTATGTAGATTTCTCGTCAAAAGGTGTGTACTATGTTAAGGATAAGCATGTGGATGAATATCAATTGAGAACATTGATTTATGATGCAAAATTCAAAGTTGGAGAAGAGACACCTAAGGTTATGGCCTGGATATCATTCCCTAATCTGCTGCCAACATACTTTGTCAGGGAATGCATATTCTCTTTAGCTTCAGCTGTAGATAAATCCCTTCAATTGGATTTGGCCACTGTAAAGAAAACAAGACCTAGCTGTGCTCGTGTGAAAGTGCTGGTGGACCTGCTAGCTGATCTCCCAAAGAAAGTTCGAATGGACATTCTCAATGAGACAAATGGAGAGGTAAGAACTGAATGGGTAACCATTAACTATGACTACCTACATAAGTATTGCAAAGAATGCAAATTACAAGGACATGATAGGATGGAATGTTGGAGAATTAATCCTGAGCTAAGGGAAACCAAAACTGCCCAACAACAAGAAAATGTTGAAAATGTGCAACAAGAAAACAAAAAACATGCAAAACATGATGCTCCTTTGATGGTCCTTACTAGTGGCAAGGTAGTTGGTAATATAGGCCCTCAATGGAAGGAAGTCCGCAACAATAGGGGACTAAACAATGGCAAACAAATTGAAGGTAATACTGCACAAGGGAAAGAAATGGTTCGTGTTAACAATGCTGCTGTAGAAAAACAAATACAATCAACCAACGAATTTGCAGTGTTAGAAATTGAAAATGGTGAGTTAAATAAAGATAACCAACTGGCAGTTGTGGAGGACGTTCAAAAAACAACAGGCCACAGTGATATACAACACAATAATTCCATATCAATTGTGGCGATTGATTCAGAGGAGCAGGAAGTTCATGTATCGACCAAGTAGCTAGTACAAAAGATAACTTCTCTTATTTCAGCTAGGAGACAATCATCAAATACTGAAGCTAATAAACTGAACCACAAAGCTCCAGCATTTATTCCTACTGCAAATGGGAATCCAACAACAAAGATCAATGCAGACAATGAGAAATCAATAGCAACTTGGGTGCAAATAGCTTCTGCTAACAATGTTATAGGTGCCAACACCTCATGTAAAGACATACCATCTCAAGACACTAGGATGAATGAGACAATGGCCAAAAATTCAGTCAAGGTAAATACTGTGCATGCAGTGACAAGGCAAGAAGAGCAGACAAGCAATGACAATGAGCAGGTGGAAGACACAGATTTTGAAATGTTTAAAAACAGTGAAACAATTAATTGGAAAGGAAGCAAGTTGTGGTTAAATCAGACTGAAGAAGATCCAGGAGAGGGTCAAATTCAAGATGGAATGGGAAGTAATGATGAGACAGGAGGGGATGCAAATAATGAAGATGATCCAAGTGTAAATGAGAAAAGCAAAGGAGAGCAAACTTCTAAAAAACAGAATGCAACTGCTGAAGACCTAAACCTAAAAAATGCAGAGTTGTGCAATGTAGATGATCCAGGAGGAGCACTTGGTGATATTGAGCAGACCAAAGCAGGACAAGAAGGTCCAAGCTGTAGTAATGCAATGCCAATTATTATTGCAAATGCTACAAACCAACAACCAGATCCACAAGCTATAGAGCAGGGTACTGTTAAATTAAAATCTGAACATCAACAGAATGTCAACAGTTTTGGTAACAAAGAGATAAATATCCTACAGGAAAAATCTGGTTTAATGGTTACAGCTAACACTAAGAAAATTGAAGGCCAAAGTAATCAAGCAAACATGGGCCTGGATGAGGAGTCAACAACCCAAAACTTTCTCAATGTTGCCAAGCAAGGAGATTTATCACCTAGGCACATTGAACAGGTTAAATCTGCAACAAAGAGAAAAAACAAACAAGTCAAAGAACCATCTATCCCAACAGGAGGGGTACAAACAAGGAGAACACTGTCCAAACCCAAAAACCGTTAATGGATGCCATTATATTGAATGTGAGGTTAGTAAATACAATGCAAGCATTTGAAAGGCTGATTACAATGCACAGGAAACATCACTTTGAGTTCATAAGAATCCTTGAGCCTATGCAACAGCCTCACAAAATGGAGAGGTATAGAGCAAGAATTGGTTTGGCACAGGCTGTGGTGAATGTGTCAAACAAGATTTGGGCTTTTATTGATGAAATATTTGAGGTTACTATTCTATATAACATGACTAAACAACTGACTTTGATATTGATGCACACTGAAACACATGTTGAGCTCATCCTTACACTAGTTTATGCCAAATGTGATCGCATTGAAAGAATTGAACTATGAGATACTTTGTATGCAATGGCATCAGATATGACAGTACCATGGCAAGTTGGAGGTGACTTTAATGTGATATGGGATGAGGAAGAGAAGTATGGAGGCTTGCCAGTTTCTCTCCTTGAGGTAGATGACTTTAGACACTGCATCAATACCTGCAACTTGACAGATTTGGGATTTAAAGGAAGCATATTTACATGGTGGAATGGAAGATCAGAGGAGGACTGTATTTTTAAAAGATTGGACAGATATTTTGGCAATAATGAATTGCAACAGACCTTTCCTGGATTGGAGGTAACTCACCTATCCAAAATTGGGTCTGATCATTGCCCGATGCTGCTGAAATGTGATATAGAAACTCCTCCAATTAAGAAGTCATTCAGATTTCTAAACTTCTAGACAAAGCATGAAACCTTCAAAGAGGTAGTGAAGGAGAATCGGAATGCTGATTATAGTGCTAACCCTTTCTGCATTTTTAACTACAAGTTAAAGAAGCTTAAGCAAGCACTATAGACCTGGAGCAGAGCTACATATGGGGATATATTCCAAAAGATTGCAAGCCTTGTGGAGGTGGTCTTGGTTCATGAAAGACAATTTGAAGTCAATCCTACACAGATGAACAGACAAAGATTATGACAGGTCCAAGCTGAAATGATTAAATATCTTGCATTAGAAGAAGAATTCTGGAGGCAAAAACCTGGCATGTTATGGTTCAAAGATGGCGATAGAAACACTAAATTCTTCCATGCTCAGGTTAATGGGAGAAGGAAGAGACAAAAATTATCATGGATCCAGAATAGCCTTGGTAACTGGATTGAAGAAGATCACTTAATAGCAGAAGAAGTAGTAAGGTTCTACAATGATCAATTTACTGAGAGTGCAGTGCCTAATGCTTTTGATATTCTAAATCATGTACCTTCAATGGTAGATAGCGATCAACATGAGAGATTGATGGCTTTGCCTTCCAATGAATAAGTGAAGAGAGCAGTTATGGGGTTGAATGGGGACTCAGCCGGCAGACCAGATGGTTTCACTGGAGCCTTTTACCAAACATGCTGGGAAATCATTGAAAAAGATGTAGTCGACATGGTCAGGGCTTTCTTTTGCGGTCAGCAATTGCCAAAGAGTGTGACACACAAAAACATGGTTTTATTACCAAAGAAAAAAGAAGTGATGACCTTTGCAGACATGAGACCAATCAGTCTCAGCAACTTTGTTAACAAGATTTTCTCGAGGGTTATTCATGAAAGGTTGGTTGAATTTTTACCAAACTTAATCTCATAGGAACAAGCAGGTTTTGTGAATGGAAGAAGTATAGTTGAGAATGTACTGTTAACTCAAGAAATCATTACGGATATCAGGTCGAGAACAAAAGCAGGCCCAAATGTTGTGATTAAGCTCGACATGACAAAAGCTTACGATAGGCTATCATGGCTATTCCTGACCAAAATGCTAAGGAAGATGGGATTTCCTGAAGCGTTTATTGGATTGATCTTTGATTTGATTGGGAATAATTGGTACTCTATTCTTATAAATGGTCAGCCAAATGGTTTCTTCAAATCTTCGAGGGGAGTTAAGCAGGGTGACCCTTTGTCACCAACCCTATTCATTCTAGCAGCAGAAGCAATGTCTTGGGGATTGAATTCACTACACACTAACTTGTATTTATGTGGATTTGGAATGCCAAAATGGAGCCCAAAAATAAATCATCTCTCATACACTGATGATACAATCATTTTCTCCTCATATGATGAAACTTCACAGAGACTTGTCATGGAGGTTTTGCAAGCTTATGAATCATCGTCTGGTCAACCGGTGAACAAAGCCAAATCTGCCATATACCTGCATCAATTAACGGATATTGAGGTGATTAACAAGGTTGAAAGGATTACATGTATATGAAGACAATGTTTCCCTATGACCTATCTTGGCTGCCCTATTTTTTATGCAAGAAAAAGGAGTCACTATTACCAGGGATTAATCACTAAGGTCATGGACAAACTGCAGTCGTGGAAAGGCAAACTCCTATCTGTAGGAGGCAGAGCTATATTGATCGCAAATGTCATGCAGAGTATCCCAATTCATATGTTGTCAGCAGTTAATCCACCAATTTATGTGATGAATAAATTACATAGCATTTTTGCCAAATTCTTCTGGAGCAGCAATGTGGGAGGCAACTCTAGACATTGGTCATCGTGGACTAACTTTTATATGCCTTATGAGGAGGGAGGCATAGGCTTCAGGTCCCTACACGATGTATCCAAGTCACTATTCTGCAAATTGTGGTGGAATTTCAGGACAAAGCCTAGTTTATGGAGTGCATTTATTAGTCAAAAGTACTGCAAGAAACTAAATCCAGTAATTGTACCTTGGAAGCGTGGATCCAACGTATGGAGAAAAATGCTAGAATGTAGGGACTTGATTGAGCATCAAATCTACTGGAAACCAAGAATGGGATCAGCTCAATTCTGGTTCAACAATTGGACTGAGCTGGGAGCCTTATATTTCCAAGTGCCTGCAGAGTTTGGTATTGATGAGGATATCCACAATGTCAATGATCTGGTTGAAAATGGTATGTGGAATTTGGAAAAATTATTTCACACTCTACCTGAAGATTTGGCAAACCACATTGTGCGCCACCAAAAGAATGTGCAGAGTTAGATACACCATTCTAGATGCTTGAAACAAGAGGTCATTTTTCAGTGAAGTCTGCATGGGATTACCTGCGAAGAAGAGACAACCCAAGATTAGCTTATAGGATGATATGGGTCAAAGGCTTACCTTTCAAGATATCCTTCTTCCTGTGGAAGGTGTGGAAAGCCAAGCTACCACTTGATGATTTCTTGCGTAAAATAGGATACTCCATGCCATCTAAATATTGGTGTTGTGCTAATCCTAAGGAGGAGTCGTTAATACATTTTTTCTTCACATCCAATGCAGCTAGGAGTGTTTGGAATTACTTCTTGAGGAGAGTATGAATTGCATTAGAAGGGTTATTAACACAACAAGCAATTACAAAGTGTTGGACAGCACCAGTTGTACCTAGATTGAAGCCTATCATGCAAACACTGCCGGTGTGTATTATTTGAGAGCTATGGAAAAAGAGGAATTCACTGAAATATCGGGATGCTGTATCTGTCAACAGGGTAATTTATCAAGTTTCATCCACAATTCAAGCTCTAGTGAAAATCAGGAAACCAGGCATTTACGTACCTCATAAATGGCAAGACTTACTGCATACTTTAGAGAATTATTTTCCTAAGTTGAGGTGGGAAAAGGTGTTATGGGAGCAGCCAAGTAATGGTTGGATCAAAGCCAATACAGATGGGGCATCAAGAGGGAATCTTGGCAGGAGTGCAATTGGGATAGTTCTCAGGGATAAATTTGGAGATATCAGATATGCAACAGGAAGAGAAATAAAGGAGGGATCTAATAATGAAGCAGAGGCGACAACATTAGTAGAGGCAATGAGAATGTTTAGAGCAATGAACTTCAGCAACATTTGGCTACAGACAGACTCATTGATGCTTAAAAACATTATAGATGGACTGTGGAAACCACCTTGGAATATTGTGGATGCAGTAGAGGAAATCAACAGTCTCAAAGAGGGATGTAATTTCAAAATATCCCATATATTTAGAGAGGGAAACAAACTAGCAGATCACCTTGCAAACTATGCTCTTGACAGTGGTAACATCGAGAGTTTTGATTTCTGGGAACTTGATGTATCGAGCAGGAGGATGGTAAATGAAGATAAGCTACAATGTCCAAAACTGAGAATAAGAGTTGCAAGAAACTAGAGAAAGAAAGGGAAGAAACAAAGGACAACATGGGGATATTCACTAACATTTCTTACCTTTTTGCAGGTACTAAATTTGTACTGTTGTACTTTGTTGTCAAGAAATCTCCAATGGTGGTATTAATGCAATGCATTCATTCCAATGGAAGTAACTTGCAGCTGGGCAGTGATACAAACCATGGAAGCATCAACAAACAATAAAAAAACTTTGTTACTTTGTCAAGAGAACTCAAAAGGATAGAAGAAATCTGGAGATTAAGAATTGGATTCAGATGTTTTAAGAGAAAGGGACAGCTGGGAGTTCACGTCATTTTAAGTCAAAGAATTAGAAATGTGCAGGATCAGCTTAAAAATTTGAGCGTGACATTGGTTTCACAACACCATATGCACCAACATCACTCGAGAGAATCAAAAAGCAATGGTCACAGCTTTTTGCACTGCATGCTTGTCTTCATTGGCATCTTTGAGCGTAATCCAAGAAAGGTGGTATATGTTGGAGGCTGTGAGCACAATGTCACATAGGAGAGGGCAGCCTGGAAAAAGGTCATAGGCATCAATGAGAGAGTCATTGCTAATTCAACAGCTAGGTGCACGTTTGGAACACTAAAAAAGAAGCTCAACAAATGCAATGGACAAATTGAAGAGAACAATTACGATCAGTTGTTGCAGCAACACGTATTTTGGCGAGCTTTTACTTGGTACGATGCAAAAGAGACAAGCCACGATAAATCTCAAAAGCACACCTTTCATCGAGCACAACATCAATCGATAAAGGCATTGGATGGTCAACAAGCATGGGGGAACAAGCGTGACTTGGAGGAAATGCTAGGCACTAAACAAAGGCCAAGACAGATTTTAAATTCTATAATCCACGACTGCACTTGCACTTTGGGAAATGAAAGAATGGGCACTAAAGTACAATGGAAGCTTTTGTATTGTTTAATGCACGCATATATCACACCCCCATATGCACGAATATTGCCATGTGAAGCTACAAATCTCAAGAATTCTTTTAAGACTATCAAATGGGGTAACTTGAGGCATCTTGGATTATTAAATTGGTCAAAAGAAGGGGACAAAGCATGGGTGTTTCATGGTCTCACGTGCTAGAGTGTCAATTGGACATTGAGCATTTTGGAAAATGAAAAAATGGAGAATAAAATTGTACACTACACGACCCAATTTTCCTTGGGAATTCAACAGCCTTTGGGAGTAGGAAATAAGGGCCTTTTTTATTCTAACAAAGTTTGCTTTTTTGCAGGGGCTATCTGGGAATATAAAAATATTGGCATTGTAAAGTGGAGCTCACATTTCTTCAAGAAAATATGGAAAACAAAAAATAACTGGAGCAAAAAAAAATGTGCTCAAGTGGAAAAGTTATGGTCAAGTTTGTCTATTTATTAATGAAATTTCAATTGGTGGTATTAATGCTATGCATTCATTCCAATGGAAGGGATTTAAAAATAGGCAAATTAATGTCCACGAGGAACAGTACTCGTATGAAGCAAAACCCATACAGGCGTGTCTGCTACTGAAAAGGATGTTCATCACTTTTGAAATTACTGTATTGATGGGGATATTTGAAAACATGGGACAAAAGCTAGTGCTTTCCTCTTGGAACATTAAAAAGCTAACATTGGGTGGAGGAGATTGTACATTTTTTAATACATAGATCATCTCCCAATATTGGAATGCAAGACCAATGCATCCAATTGAAGAGGAAGGCATGCATATGGGGATTTCTAAAATAATACCACTGAAGGGAATTTTCAATAAAACAAAGTGCTGGAGCAGTGCTCTCTTCAACGCATGCTTCAATGTACAAATGCCTTTAAAGAAAGCAGTAGCATTTTTAAATAGAATTTGTGACTGGAACAATTCTATTTTAATACATGCATGCTTCATTGGAAGCTTGTGGTGGCTTAAACAACGGTCAAAGGAAGCACATGCTCGCATCAAAACGAATCGAAAGACCCATGTTTACGCATGACTAATGTTATGCATGAAAGGGGCTACATTCGCAAAGCATGGAACTGGGAAGTAATTTGACACAAGAAGAGGTACCTGTAGTGCCTCAAGCTCAAAGGAGAGGCCGCCAGACCAATGATAATGTTCCAGACCCTCCCCCACCACCTCCAAGAGCGGCTCCCCGGGTGCTTCCAAACGAAGGATATGCTAGTGCAATTGTCCCACCCCGGATCCGGGCGGACAATTTCCAACTTATAAATGTGATGTTGACTTTGTTGGAGCAACGAGGGTATTTCACAGGTGCTCCCCATCAGAATGCTATAAACATCTTAAAGGCTTTTTGGATACCTGTTGGGGAACCAAGCAAACAAATGTGTCAGAGGATGCACTTCGATTGAGATTGATCCCTTTCTCACTTAGAGGGAATGCTTTGGACTGTCTTGAAAGGCTTCCCAACCATTCCATCACTATATGGGATGAGTTGGCGGATAAATTTATAGCAAAGTTTTTCTCGCGGGGGCATTTGGCGACTTTGAGAGATGAGATTTTGGCCTTCAAACAGGAACCTAATGAACCACTTCATGAGATGTGGGAGAGATATCGGACAATGGTGAAAGAATGTCCGAACAATGACATGACCGAAGCAATGATTCAATAGACATTCTACCGTAGCATTAACACGACCAATCAGTGTGTAGTGAACCAACTAGCAGGGGGACTTTTATGAACACACCTTATGATTAGGCATGTGAGATATTGGATGAGATGGCAGATACTTCCTTAGCTTGGCAAAGCCGAGCCAATGTGCCACAGGGTGACCCCACTGTTATCTACTTGTACAAAGAGCTCCATGATCATGGCTAGGCAATAGCAGAGTTAACTACCACAATGAACCAGTTGGCAAAAGCTCAATTGCAACAAGTTCAAGCTCCTAGACAAGTAAATGCTATGGAAGGTGTCAACATGTTGGTCAACAAGAGGCGACAAAGAGGTCAACAAAGTCAAGGTAGTCTGGATCAATATTACCAAGGTAGTGGTGGTTTCAATCAAGATGAATGATGTGATGAGAAAAATGAAGAAGTGTAGTACGTGAACAATTACCAAGGCCAAAAGGGCAATGCTCCTAACCAACAACAACAGTGGAGATCCCAAGGAAATTGGGGGAATCAAAACCAAAAAGGAAATAGCAACTGGGGGAACAACAATCAAAATTGGGACAACCAGAACAACCAGGGCAATTGGAGTGGCAACAACAACAATTGGGGAGGAAACAACAATCAAGGGGGTTGGAATAATGGCAACCAAGGGAATCAGGGGCAAGGCTATCAAAGTCCTCTGATGTACCAACAACCAAACAACCCACCTCCATTTCCATCCCAAGGTCCTAGCTTGTCAAACAATGAGATGGGAAGGATCGAGATGATGTTTGAATAAATGATGAAGAAGAACACCAACTCTGATGCCTTGTTGGCATCCTACAATACTTCAATCCGGAATTTGGAGGTTCAACTTGGCCATATTTCGCAATCTTTGAATACTCGCACTAAGTGGGCTCTACCTAGTGATACAGTAGTAAACCAAAAGGGTGGGAACAACACCGGGCATGCAATGACAATGATTACTAGAAGCGGTCGAGGTGGTGATATGAATACCTCTAAGCAAAAGGAAATTGTGAGTTATGAGATCCAAGTGCAAGATGATGCTAATCCTTTAGTTGATGATCAAGTGGGTGACGAAAATTTGAATGCAGAAGTGAGAATTGATATTAATGATAATGAGGTGGAGACTCAAGATGACGTGAACCCATCTAGGGAACACGTAATAGACAAACCAGAAACGGTAGTGCCCAAGGCTAAGGCTCCCTTGCCAAGGCCTCCTCCACCGTACCCTCAAAGTCTTGCAAAGCAAAAGAATGAGAACCAATTTAGGAAATTTATTAACATGATAAAGAGCTTATCAATCAATGTTCCTTTGGTGGAAGCTCTTGAGAAAATGTCGGGTTACGCCAAGTTCATGAAATACTTGGTGACTAAAAAGAGATCCATGGAATGTGAGACCATCAAAATGACTCACCAAGTAAGTGCAATTGTGCACTCGATTTCTCCAAAGTTTGAAGATCCTGGTGCTTTCACCATCCCGTATACCATTGGGAGCGCGGATTTTGCAAAGGGATTGTGCGATTTGGGTGCAAATATCAATTTGATGCCTTACTCCATGTTCAAAACCTTAGGTATTGGTCAATCGAGGGCTACTTCAATGAGGTTGCAAATGGCGGATAGAACGATGAAGAGGCCGCTCGGTATTATCAATGATGTTCTTGTTCGTGTGGACAAGTTTATTCTGCCTGATAACTTTGTGATTTTGGACATCGATGTCGATTATGAGGTTCCGATCATATTGGGAAGACCTTTCCTTGCAACTGGGAAGGCCTTGGTTGATGCGGAAGTAGGGGAGCTCACCTTCCGGGTGGGTGATGAAAAAGTGGTCTTTCATGTGTGCAAATCAGTGAAGCAGCCCAATAGTACTGAAGTATGCTCTTTTGTGGATCTTGTCACGGAAGTGATAGTTTATGATACTAGTGTCACGCCCCCCTTTTTCCCTCCGCAGAGAGAAGTCCGAGTTTCTACATTACATGGGGGTAATAACTCATTTCCTTTTGGGAATTGGGTATTTTGAAGAGTCGCCACCTAACGGATTATGGTGCGTTAGGGCACATAGAGCAATTAACTCATGAACTAGTTTGCATTACCAGAAATTTAGGGTAAGGGCTCAAAATAACCTTGAGGGGAAGGTGTTAGGAACCCCTCTCGGTCCTCAATAGTGGGTCCCGAAAAAATTTATACTTGTGAATTAATCTCTTAACAAATAAGTAGTTGAAACAAATAATTGCGAATAAACATGCTGGACGTTGTATGACTCAAATAATAAGACAAAGGGTTAGAACAAGTTGTGTACATATAAAATAAAGTTTTAATCAAAAGGGATTTAGGAAAGAGGGGTTCTAGGTTGGTTAGCCTACAGGATCATCCCATGCAATGCCCCGTAAACACTCCTCAATGAGGGGCTACAAGTTACATTAGCGCGTAGTCATCATATCCCATTCTACCCATTCCCACCCCTTAGCGGTTATTAAAGTGAGTGTTGCTTAACGATCTCTATGCATGTTGTTACCTGTCCCTTCTTAATGGTCCTGGAGAAAATTAGGACCTCTACCTATAGGCAGTTCTAGACAGACCCCCTAAGGTTCAAAGGAGAAAATACTAAGGCGACAAGCAAGAACACATAGGACTTCAACAAATAAAAGCATGAAATAGCAGATTAGAGGCTAAGGTTCACCTCCACAGATAATGCATGTAAACAACACGACTCAAACACAAATAAGGGTAGTATTGTTAAACAATATCTTAAGACATGATGTCTAGGTGAATATCAGAACACATAAGATATGCAGTTTTTATTTTGTAACTCAGAAGTAGGGGCCCTAATCAGTTTGCCTACTATTTTTAAGCCTGTTAATCACTAGGCAGTACACATAAAGAGACAACTTCCAGTTTTATAAGAGTTGAATACCTAAGGCTTGCCTAGGCATAGGATAGTGCACAGTTATTACCAAAACCATTAGAAGTTCAGAAGTCATTTTTGCCTAAGAGCATGTTGTTCTAGATGTTACAAAAACACAGGGATTATTACTAGTTTGTTTAAAGCAGGATGAGACTGTTTATATTCCTTTTCATGCATCAATAGTTTAACTAGACGTAGCTGAGTGAGTATGAATGAGAACCTAAACATGGTATCTAATATGCACACATAAGATATAGAATGATTTATATGCAAAATTTCTAAAGCAGAATTTCTAAATGCACAGCATGATTGTAGAATTTCCTAAAAGCAGGATGTCTAAATGCATAAAGGTTACAACATTGTAGAGCATGCTGTCAAGTGTGCAGGAGTAGCAGTTTTTTGTTTTAATGCCTTTATCCTAGAACAAGATTTCTGAGTGATAGCAAGAATGTCAAAATAAGATGCTGAAATAGCATACATGAAACCTAAAAGCATGGTCTCTAATACATGATATGCTTTGCACATGTTGGCTCTAAACATGGATTTTATTGCGCATATAGAAAATGTAAACCTAAAGCATGGTTTCTACCCCTTTGATATCTATAACATGCATAGCTACCCTCCTATTTTCACTATCCATCCCCAATATCTATTTACAATAAATTATTACAGACCAATATTGCATGAATTACATGATTAGATAAGAAAAATAAGAAGATACTCTATATGGAGCCTGAAAGTAGGCCCAGATTTCCAGAGTTTCCAATGCTAGATTTCCTCACAGCCTTTCACATAATCCGGGTGTGTCAGAGTTCCCTAAGGACCTCAAGGGATCTTGGGCAGTGCTTATACCTAGATTTCACAATCATAGATTGAGTAAGTACAGTATGGAAGGGCCAGTTCTAATGTATCAAAGTTCAGAGAGATCTTATAGGGATCCATAAGCAGTCACACATTAGAGGGGCAGAACTTAAAACCTAAGAGTAGATGTGAAAGTTCTTGAAAGATTTAAGTGGGAAAACAACTTGAAAAGAAACTTGTTTGAAATAGTTTTGTAAAAAAAAACAGAGACAGTTTTGAAAAGAGAGTAGAGTAATAAGTAACAGTCCAAACACAACATCCAAAGCAGGTTCATACATAACCAAGGAACATAGAACCAAGGAAGGTTCAGCAACCACAAATAGGGGTAATGGGGTTTGGGGACACATAGGTCACATAGGTAAACATATAGTTACAGGAGCGCTTAAGTACAGAATCAGCAATACCCTAAAGGGTTAAGGAACTCCAGAATTAATATAGAATCAGTCAACTTAAGGATAACCAACTACTTTGCATGGAAACATTAGTAAGGAAGAGTCATATTGGGGTATACTAGAAGGGGGATAAAAATTTCATAAACATGTTGAGTCTAAGGGAGGGGACACATTCAGAAGCATGCTGATGATGAAGTAAACATATTAGTTGCAAGTTGAACAACAAAATCATAAGCGAAAATAGATAGAAACAGGAGGAATTGAAATAATAAAAGAAACATGTTGTTTTGAAACTTTTAATTGAAATTAGGACATACCAGTAAAGAGCACAGTAAATGTCACACCTCCTTTTTCTACTATACCCCATAAAGGGCTATAGTATAAGGGAGTTTTTCCAATTAAAGGACAATCGAAACAGGATTTATTATAAAGATTCAGAGTCGCCACTTGGGAGATTTATGGTGTCCTAGGTCACCGGTTGAATCCCGAATTGAGGAAAATACTGACTCTGTTTAACAATCCGCGAACCAGCAACCCGAGTAAGGAATTCTGTTAACCTGGGAGAAGGTGTTAGGCATTCCCGAGTTCCGTGGTTCTAGCACGGTCACTCAACTATTATATCCGGCTTAATTATCAGATTTTAAAACACCTTTACGACCAATGTGCATTTTTACTTTTAACCGCTTTTAATTGATTTTAAAGAAGATTGAACGTCATTTAAAATGTGCCTTTGGATCGTGCCACATGAAATGCACCCGCAATCCGGAATACATTTTATTCAACGTTTTAGGATTTGGATTTGGGTCACATGAAATGCGCACCCAAGTTTAGGAAGGTAATATTATTATAATAAGCGCCTAAAGCAACTACACGTTTGGTAACTTTGCGAGGGCCATAAAAATCTCACTAAATGGCACGCCTCGAATTCTAAGGATTAAATCAAAATTAATTAGACAAGGGTCGTGCGTTTGTCATTTTTGCTCGGCATGGCACACTTCGAATCATTCTAGCCAAACGGTTTTTCAAACTAATCCGTGAGGGTCATATACTACTTGTGTTATAAGGGATGACTCGCCCCAATTATTGATAAGAGCCTAATTAATCAAAATGCCAAGTGTAGTCAAAGGTTTCTCTAAAGACTTACAAGATAGGGTCGGTTATTTAGGCAAATGGGTTTAACCCAAATCCAAATGAGCTGATGGATTAATGAATAAAGGGCCGCACAATTTGGGCCCAAGCGCGAGCCCAAGCCTTTGGGGAGACTGAGCGTCAGCGTAAAGGGGGATTCCAGATCGAATCCCTGAGGCACACCAGCAGCGTCTGAAAAATATCACTGGGTACAACGTGAGTCCAGATGGCTAGTAACGGAACACCCATATATATTCAATCAGCCTTCGACTACTCAATGCATGATTATGTGCAGTTTAACAATAATTTAGTTTGCAAATAATTGAAAGTCTGATTAAAATAACTAGCAGTAGGCAGCTTACTTTCAGACCTCCAGATTAACTTACAATAAAGGCCTGAAGGTTTAAAAACAAATCAAACCAATCTCGTTTAAGTAAAACCCAACTAACAATTGATCATTTTGCGGTAAATTCAAACGTACATCAACAACAAAGAGTCCCAGTAACTCACATCCAAAAACTAATCGAAATCCATAACAAACCAGCGTGAAATTAGCAATTACAAAGCCTAAAGTCTTACTAACATGAGTTCGAACTTATTCAAAGGCCAAAGTCCATGAGCCAACCAGTGCTACGGGGCAGGTTTACAGTTAAACAATTAAAGTGAACATGATAAAGGGAAGGTCAAACTTCTCTACACATTTTGATAGTTTCCCAAAGACATGAGTGACATTTATGAACAAGACATAAGTATGGCTAAGCTTAGCACTGACTTACAGCACTGTAACAGTCCAGTAGTCCAACATCACTTATAACACATAGGTGCAAATCCAAAGTCTAAAAAGGAAATATACTATAAACTATATAACTAACTACTCATAATGATTAACGAGAAAAATGTGCAGAAATCGCAAGAATTCCAATAGCCTCTGCTTGAAGGAACAAAACAGCCATTTCAGCTTGATTTCGTAAAACTTCTGGTCTACATTTACTCAGGGTTCAAATGTCTTTACATACTTGAAAATGTGAAGAAAACAACAGCGAGGTAATAAAAGGTCCAGCAACAGTAACAAATAGCAGAGTGGAACTCAAATCCGATGAAACAATCTAACAAAACAGCTCAAACCCAAGAAAATACAATTCAGCAGACCAAATTACAGTGTCAAAACACACTTTCAACCAATCAAACACCAAAACCTAGCCTTAATGACTAAATCTCAAGCCATTTCGAAGTCCAAGCCTTCAGGAAATTGATTTAAGAGGAGAAGGATTTCAGATTATCAAACTAAAATTCAATGGAACAGTGTTTTTCCTAGAGTTTTTGGCCGTTGCAGATTTTTGGATTCTTAGGTCTTGGATCTCTTGGGTCTGTATTTTAGCTCTTGAATCCCGGCCTTGAAAGGCAAGATAGAGATGCCTTTATAGACAAGGCATTAGGGCTGGCCTTAAGAGTTCATTTTTGCCTTTTGGTCCCTTTTTAATTTTCCTTTTAGCTTAAACACCCCTAGTTTAAATTTTGCTTTAGCAAAGTAGTCCCCTCCCCAGCTTCCCAGAAGCTTCCCAAACAGTTACACCCTAGATTCCCTAAACCAATTACCTAATTTACCCCTTAACACTTTAAAAATTACTTCAGAAATCCAAACGGGTCAAATTGACCCAAGGATATAGACCAAATTAAATGGGCTACATTTGCGATGGGTCAACAATAGACTAAAGCCCAATTCGTACATTAACAACCCTAAATTCTATGAGCTTCTGAGAGACAAAACCATCCAAGTACTGGAACAATTTTTAAAACTAAGACCCTAAACTAAATTACTACTAACTGACACAAATAGAGGGAATTAACTGAACTGCTGGACGATTAACTAATTAATAAAGGATCCCGAACTAATCATGCATGAATAACAACACTCTGGAACAACTAAACAAAACCCAGAAGAGGAGATGAAGCAGAAACACAAAAGAAAAGATAAACAAATAAATAAAACGAATAAAGAAGATACCTAACACCAGCCAGGAACCGATTCGACAAACTTTGAAGGGCTTTTCAAATTCCTGACCGGAATAACCCTTAATCGTGTGTTCTCATGTGAAAAAATGCGAATAAAGTCCATTACAGTCTGAAATCTTTAGCACGCCCGTTGATTTGGACTTTGGGATTTTAGGGTTCTTCTCTTTAGATCAAGATTTGAGAAGTTCTGGGCAGATTCGAAGGAAAATTGGTCCGGGATTTAGAAAGAGGGGAGTGGAGGGGTCATAAGGTGTTGTTTTGGTGGCGTTTGGAGGTGGCGTTGCCACCGGACGATGGTGGATTTAGAGGCGGCTCAGCTAGGGTTAGGCTTGGGTTCTCTGATAGAAGGGGGTGGTTGGAACGATGACATGAGGGGGGGGTAGGATGTTCGGACATATATATATTGAGACCCCCCCCAATTCTGATCTGTTGGATCAGGCGATATCAACGGCCCAGATCAAGCCTGCTGAAACGGCATCGTTTGACTTAGTTGGGGGATTTAGACCGGGTGAGGCATGGGTTTGGGCCGGGTACATGGGTGATTATGTTTGGGCTGGGGAAATCAGGGTTGATTTTGGCCCAGATTTAAACCCTCTTATTTCTTTCTTTTTCTTTTTTCAATTTCACAATTCTTTTTTTTTCTTTTTTCCAAATTAAAATTAAAACCTAAATTAAATTCTAAACCAAATTATCCTACCATATTAAATTAATTAGCCCTAATAATTATTACTACAAATAATTAAAAACTAAATTAAAGGAAGAAAACTACTAAAATTCAAAAATTAAAATTAAAAGTGCAAAATAAACTATTTTTGTGATTTTTTTCTATTTTTATAAAATAATTTGTCAATTAATCCTAAAAATGTAAAATTAAATCCTAAATGCAAATGCAACATATTTTTTGTAATTTTCATTAATTAAATAAAATAAAATGCACAGACAAATGCAAACAATTACTAAAAAATGCCACGGAAATCCCCAAAATTGCAAACACTAAAAGAAATTATTTTGTTTTGTATTTATGGGAGTAATTCATATAGGGCAAAAATCACATGCTCACAGCTGCCCCTCTTTGCGCGGAAACACGGAGAGTTTTCGTGCAAAGATAGAGTGAGCGGATACGAGCGATTTTTGCCCGTCTGAATACTCCGTGGGAAGCATCTTTGAAAGATTTGACCGCACCTTGCTTCCGAGATAGCCTACATATCCTTGGCTAAAAAGGAATCAGGTCAGTGTAGTTCAAGAATGTTTGGTAGCTGGGACTACCATGAAGCTGGGCTTCCACTGTTGTTGTTGCTGCTGCTAATACTTACTGAACTTCCTTATTACACCATGTTAAAATAAAAACAAGAAGCTAGACTAGACTATGATATATGGATTACAAAAGTCCTAACTATATCCTCAAACTTGCTCTTGTGTTTCTTGTTGCCTTGTTGTCCTCCATTCTCTCGGAAACATCCATTGGTTGCCACCTTGAATTGTAACCTGAGATGTCTTCCCCTTCTTCAGGTGGGTGTCTGACTGCTGAACTTGATATGTATTCCCATGCTATCTAGGCAGGCCCCTGACTTCAAAAATAAACAAAGCAAAGAATTTGAAAGCTAAAACTTAAATGGTAATCCCTTGTTCTCCAGGCGGGCTCCTGACTGCTGCGCTTGAATGTATTCCCTGCTCTCCAGTCGGGCACCTGATTGCTGAAGTTGAAATATATTCCCTGCTTTCCAGGCGGGCTCCTGACTTCAACATAGACAAAACAAAGAATTTGAAAGCTGAAATTTAAATTGTACTCCCTTGTTCTCCAAGCGGGCTCCTGACTGCTGTGCTTGAAAGTATTCCCTACTTTCCAGGCGGGCTCCTGATTGCTGCATATGAAAGTATTCCCTGCTCTCCAGGTGGGCTCCTGACTTCAACATAGACAAAACAAAGAATTTGAAAGCTAAAACTTAAATTGTACTCCCTCGTTCTCCAGGCGGGCTCCTGACTGCTAACTTGAAAGTATTCCCTTGTTCTCCAGGCGGGATCCTGACTTCAAAATAAACAAAGCGAAAAATTTATTTAAACTATACTCCCTTGTTCTTCAGGCGGTCTCCTTACTGCTACGCCTGAAAGTATTCCCTGCTCTCTAGGTGGGCTCCTGACTTCAACTTGAAATGTATTCCCTTGTTCTCCAGGCGGGCTCCTGACTTCAACAAAACAGGCAAAAACAAAGAAAATTTTCTGCCCCAGTTTGGTGGCTGGGGACAGATGTGATTGTAAAACTAAATCATATTACCAAGTATTACTAAGGATTTGAAAGCTAGGTCCCATTATTTAGGGGGGGTCTTGACAACTCTTAACTAAACGACAATTTAAAATCTAAGTTATATCTTCTACAGGTGTGACTTTTGCTAAATCTTGCTATCTAAGAGGATCTTTAAACTACTTCCCATTATCCAGGAGTGTCCTAAAAATCAAAAGTCCAATTTTATCTTAAGAGTGACAACTTTTATGGCTGAATTATACTACCCTACAACAGACTTTACGCTAAATGTTGTCATCTAATTGAAATCTTAAAGCTAAGTCCCATTATTCAGGAGGGTCCTGAAAACTCCTAATTGAATCCTATCTCAAACATGCAAACTTCTAAACCAACTTATATTCTTTTGGGATACATTTATGCTAGATTATGCTATTTTCTGAACTTTAAACTAGGTCCCATTTTCCAGGAGGGTCCTGAAAATCAAAAACCAAACCTGTTTGGTGACTGCCTTTCTCCACGGAGGGTTTTTCCGAAATAACCGAAATTTCCTGCCCCTGTTTCAGTCAAAGAAAATTTTGTCAGTTTAAAGTGGTAGTTAGCTGATGGTATTCTTGCTGAAGATCCTTCTGCTGCAATGTTTTGTTCTGGCTGGCTTCTCTGAACTGGCCCTGAACCACTTTGACTTTCTGACTGACTCTCACACCCCATGACTTTTGACGAACCGAGTGTTCTATACCTATGCTGTCATTTTACCTCTGACCCTCTTATCTGAACCTTTGCATCTCTCATGAAATTACCAATCCATTCGACTGATGAAACTTCCGGTAATTCTTTGTACCCCTCTCTTACATCATGTTATCCTTAGTATGCTTTGACCATTTCGTACTTTGAAATTTTGGGAGTTGGTAGTGAGCTTTGAGACTCTTTTCCACTTACTTGGGACAAGACTAACATTAAAACCTCTTAGACAAATAAACCCAAAGGAAAGTGAAATGCAATGACTTTGCGGGTTAAGGATAAGAATAATCCAAATCCAGATAACTACTACAAACGGAAAAAGAAAAAGAAAAAGAAAAAGAAACTTATCTGAGTGGAACATCTGGTACCAATGATCATGACATGTATTTCAGATTAATCAGCCGAATCTGTCCAACCAATCAACTTTCAGTTGCCATACTTCGTTGCCCCAAAATTTCCATGACCTGATTACTTTACCCAAACCTTGACCTTGTTCATCCTGCGGCGCCTTGAAAGGTTTTCACCAGCAGACCTCTTTCATTCGTTCATCTCTCAACTCAATTTCGCCTTACGGTGCCCACGAGGGTTTTTACCAATAAGACTCTCATTTTAATCTCTCTCAACTCCCATCGCCTTACGGTGCCCGTGAGGGTTTTCACCAATAAGACTCTCTCACTTTTATTTCTCTCAACTCCCGTTGCTTTACAGTGCCTGTGAAGTTTTTCACCAATAAGACTCTCTCCTTTTCATTTTTCCCGCTTGAACTAGCGTGTTACCCCTGACATAACTTACGTTTATCTGCTCGACTTGACATTTCTTAAAGATTGATTAGAAGGTCTTTCTCTGAACCGTAATGTAGGCTTCTGGACAGGGTTAGAAAGAAAAGGTATAAGAGGCTCAAAGCAATACAAATGAGTTAAAATTACAACTTTCGGAATCAGATTTCTCACAACAACCACAACTTCTGCCTCAGTTTCTTGCATGGGGACTTTTGGATTTTGTTTTGCTAGGACCGAACCGTGAGGTTGCCTATGTATCCTTAAAAGGAATCAGGTCGAACGTAGTTCATGACATAGGAATTGCTCTATCGTTGTGATTTTCTTTTCTCTTTCTCTTTTCTTTTCTTTTCTTTCTTCCTTTTCTCTTTTTGTTGTTTTGTTGTCTTTTCTTTCTTCTTTTTCCTTCTTTTTTTTTCTCTTCTTCTTCTTCTTCTTTTTTTTCTTTTTCCTTTTTTTTACTTTTCTCTTTTTCTTTCCTTTTCTTTCTCTTTTCCTTTCTTCCTTTTCTTTCTCTTTTCCTTTCTTCCTTTTCTTATCTTTCATGCTTGTGTTTATGATATTCACTACTGATTCTGAATGAGGGGTAAGAAAGAAAATAAATAAGGCTCAAAAGGGGTGACGAGGGATCAAGTGTTTAGATAGTAGAACCAAACGCCTTCGTCATTTCAATCTTCAAAATATGCCAAATACAACCAAGTACAATCAAACAAAGAAATCATACATAGTATCTTTTGACCGCATCGAAATTGATAGCCATTTCTACACATTTTCCTTCCACATCTGTCAAATATAGCACGCATTGGACAACACCCTAGTTACGACAAATGGCCCCTGCTAGTTTGGGGCGAACTTTCCTTTTGCTTCAGCCTGATGAGGCAAGATATGCCTCAATACTAATTGACCCACTTCGAACTTCCATGGACGTACCTTCTTGTTATATGCTCTCGCCATTCTCTGTTGGTACAATTGGCCGTGACACACTGCTGCCAATCTTTTTTCATCAATCATACTTAATTGCTCCAAGCAGGTTTTGACCCATTCAACGTCATCAATTTCTACCTCAGCGACAATCCGAAGGGATGTGATTTCCATTTCTGCGGGTATTACTGCCTCCGTGCCATACACCAACAAATAAGGGGGGCTCCTACTGAAGTACGGACAGTAGTGCGATAGCCCAGCAATGCAAACGGTAGCTTCTCGTGCCACTGCCTAGAACCTTCCACCATTTTTCGAAGTATCTTCTTTATATTCTTGTTGGTTGCCTCGACTACTCCATTCGCTTTAGGGCGATATTGGGTGGAATTGTGATATACAATCTTAAACTGCTGACAGGTCTCCGCCATCAGATGACTGTTGAGATTAGCACCATTGTCCGTGATGATTACCTTCGGAATCTCAAACCGACAGATGATATTTGAATGCACAAAATCGACCACCGCTTTCTTGGTCACAAATTTGAAAGTTTTCGCTTCAACCTACTTGGTGAAATAATCAATGGCTACTAGAATAAACCTGTGTCCGTATGAGGCTGCTGGCTTGATTGGCCCAATGACATCCATGCCCTAGGCAACAAAAAGCCATGGTGCAGACATTGTATGTAATTCAGATGGTGGAGAATGAATCAAATATCCATGCACCTGACACTTATGACATTTATGCACAAAACTGATGCAATCCCGCTCCATAGTGAGCCAGTAATAACCTGCTCGGAGAATCTTCTTTGCTAGAACATACCCACTTATATGTGGTCCACAAACTCCGGAGTGGACCTCAGTCATGATAACTGTGGCATGTTTGGAATCTATGCATCTTAACAATCTAAGGTCTGGAGTTCTTTTGTATAACACCCCTCCACTGAAGAAAAATCCGCTTGCCAATCATCGAATTGTTCTTTTCTGATCACCAGTGGCCTGTACCAGATATACCCCCATCCGGAGGTATTCTTTGATATCATGGAACCATGGCTCCCCATCAAGTTCTTCTTCTACCATATTATAGTAAGCATGCTGATCACGGACCTGAATCGGCAAAGGGTCCACATAAGCCTTATTTCGATGATGTAACATTGATGCCAGAGTAGCCAAAGCATAAACGACTTCATTATGGATCCTTGGGATATGCCTGAATTCTATCGACTGAAACCGTTGACAAAGATCATGCAAACATTGTCTGTATGATATGAGTTTCAAATCTCGTGTTTCCCATTCTCCCTGAATTTGGTGCACCAGGAGGTCCGAGTCACCCAACACTAAGACTTCCTGGACACCCATATCCACAGCAAACCTCAAACCCAAAATACATGCCTCGTACTCAGCCATGTTGTTGGTACAGTAAAAACGAAGCTGATCCGTAACAGGGTAGTGCTGTCCTATTTTAGAAATAAGTACTGCTCCTATCCCCACGCCCTTCATGTTTGCGGCTCCATCAAAGAAAGGTTTCCATCCAAGCTTCTTGACTTGTTCTAACTCATCAATGTGCATCACCTCTTCATCAGGGAAATAAGTTTTCAAAGGTTCATAATCTTCATCAACCGGGTTCTCGGCCAAATGGTCTGCTAAGGCTTGTGCTTTCATTGCAGTTCGAGTTACGTAGACAATGTAAAACTCTGTGAGTAGGATCTGCCACTTTGCAAGCCTCCCTGTGGGCATAGGCTTCTGAAAGATATACTTCAATGGATCCAAGCGAGATATGAGATAGGTAGTGTAAAACAACAAATAATGTTTCAGCTTCTGTGCCACCCAAGTTAGGGCGCAATGTGTCCTCTCGAGCTGAGTGTACTTGACCTCGTACGCTGTGAATTTCTTATTGAGATAATATATGGCCTACTCCTTCTTTCCAGTGATATCATGTTGACCCAATACACAGCCGAATGAATTGTCCAATACCATCAAATATAGAATCAAAGGTCGCCCTGGTTCTGGCGGGACCAACACGGGTGGATTTGACAAATACCCCTTTATCTTATCAAATGCCTCCTAACATTCATCTGTCCACTTGACCGCAGCGTCTTTCTTTAACAACTTGAAGATAGGTTCACAAGTTGTCATGAGCTGAGCGATGAACCTGCTGATATAATTCAATCTCCCCAACAAACTCATCACCTCGGTCTTGTTCTTCGGAGGTGGCAATTCCTGGATGGCCTTGATTTTTGATGGGTCCAATTCAATACCCCGACGGCTGACTACGAACCCCAACAACTTTCTAGACGGGACCCCAAAAGCACACTTTGCAGGATTAAGCTTGAGATTGTACCTGCGAAGCCTTCGGAAGAACTTCTTCAGATCCCTGACATGGTCAGACTGCTTTCTAGACTTCACGATCACATCATCCACGTACACCTCGATTTCCTGGTGTATCATATCATGGAATATTGTTGTCATTGCCCTCATGTAGGTTTCCCCAGCATTTCACTGGAGCGGATCATATAGCAGTACATTCCCCACGGCGTGATAAATGCTGTCTTTTCTGCATCTTCCCTGTCCATTAAGATCTGATGATAACCCGCGTAACAATCCCCAAAAGAACCAATCTCATGTTTGGCGCAATTGTCAATCAATATATGGATGTTTGGCAGGGGAAAATTATCCTTCGGACTTACTTTGTTGAGATCCCGATAATCAACGCACACCCTGGTCTTGCCATCCTTCTTCGGCATAGGCACAACATTAGCTAACCAGGTGGGATACCGCGTGACCCGAATAACTTTCGCATCAAACTGCTTGGTGACCTCTTCTTTGATCTTTACACTCATATCCGTTTTGAACTTTCTCAGCTTCTGTTTGACAGGAGGGAATGCCGGGTCAGTGGGCAACTTGTGAACCACTAAATTAGTGCTTAGACCCGGCATGTCATCATAGGACCATGCAAAAATGTCTTTGTATTTGAACAGTGCTTTAATTATCTCCTCTCTAAGTTGAGGTTCCAGATGGACACTTATTTTAGTTTCATGGACATTTTCTTGGTCCCCTAGATTAACTGCTTCTGTGTCGTTCAAAGTAGGTTTGGGCTTTTCCTTAAAATACTTAGTTCCTTACTAATTTCTTCATAGGCCTCATCATCCTCAAATTCCAACTCGTCATAACACTAGATTTCTTTTATTATTATTTTAGAGTTAGATTGGATTATAAAGCTGGGCCAAAGATTCCTCATGCATGTCATGTCATTGATATCAGCATAAAAAGAACTGTACAAGAGAAGAAAAAATATTTAGAAGAAATGAAGGAAAAGGAACAATTGCATTTCATTGAATATAAAGATAATAGGGTTTTAACACATCCAGATAGACGGAACATAATATCTGAATTACAGACTCTGGAATAATCCAGACAACTAAAAGAAAATCAAAACCCACTACCAGGACTCCCTCCGGGTAGGAAGAGGAGTAGCTTCCCAGTTGTTGACTTTTGCACGTGGTCCCACAAATTGCACATCTGCCTTGCTGGATCCTTCCCCATCCTGAACCATATTGGCCTCGGTGAATAACCTTTCGAAACCATTCTCCAAGTCTCCATCGACACCAATCAGTGGTCCATAGACCTTTGACAATAGTTGCTTTCTGATACCCGGCCTGACGAATGACCTAGACAGACGCGGGATTGGCTTTGGCAATGCCCACGCTTTCTATTTCATTTTTCTAGCTCTTCTCACGTCTGCAACGGTAGGCTTGAACCCCAGACCAAAAGTATCCAGATTCTTTGGAAGGGAGACTGGCTGCACAATACCTTGCAGAGATGCACCCAAACCCTTGCCCGGTACGAAACCATTTTTCAACATTTCAACAGCTACCATGACTGATGCAGCAGTCATCTTTGGAGTTGGAGCGCACTTTCCTTCTAGAATTTTCTCTACTGATACTGTGTCGAAAACCTGATAAACCCATGGTCCCTTGCCATCGTCAACCTCTATTACTAGAACAATGGCACCATTGGGCACACACAAACTATCTTCGCCATGTACAACAATTTCCTGTCGATCCCATTCAAACTTTGCCATTTGATGCAGAGTAGATGGGACTGCTTTGGCAGCATGGATCCAGGGTCATCCCAACAACAGATTGTACGAAACAGCCACATCGAGCACCTAGAATTCTATAGTAAATTCAACTGGTCCTATTGTGAGCTCAAGCACTATGTCCCCGACTGAATCTATCTCTCCACCGTTGAGTCCCCGAACGCAAATACTGTTCTAGTGAATTCTTTCATCCTCCACTTGCAGCTTGTTCAATGTGGAGAGAGGACAAATGTTCACACTGGACCCATTGTCAACCAGTATTCGAGTAACCACGGAGTCTTCACATTTCACCGTCAGATAGAGGGCTCTATTGTGCTCGGTACCCTCCACGGGCAACTCATCATCGGAAAAAGTGACTCGGTTTACCTCAAATATCTTGTTAGCTATCTTTTCCAAGTGGTTTACTGAGATTTTGTCAGGAACGTGAGCCTCGTTCAAGATCTTCATCAAAGCATGACGGTGTTCGTCTGAATGGATCAATGACAAGAGCGAGATCTGAGCTGGTGTCTTCCTTAACTGTTCCATAATGGAATAGTCTTGCGCTTTCATCTTTCTCAGAAATTCTTCTGCTTCTTCCTTGGTTACTGCTTTCTTCACCAACACCGGATTATCTTTTGAGGTCTTAGCTTTTCTCAACTCTTCGGGGGCAAAGCATCTCCCCGATCGAGTCAAACCATGAGTCTCACACACTTCTTCTTTAACCTCTTTCCCCTGGTAAGTTACTGTCACTCGTTCATAATTCCACGGGACCGTCTTGCTGTTGAACACTGGGAGCTGAGTTACTGGTTTTATAATAACAGGCTCTGTGCGAGCACCCTTCACGACCACAATAGGTTTACTTGTAACCCCTGATACCACCACTTTAGCTTTCTTTGGTTTCACTGTGACAGCGCTTGACGACCCTTTCCCGGTTACCACAGCTGGCTTATTGTCTACCCCTTTCAACTGGACCACTGGTTCCCAACTGGTTACCTTTTCCTTTGAACTGGTTTCATTGGAGCGAATCATCATCACCGTCTGCGTGGGTTTCTTAGCTCCCCTCCTTTGTGTATCAACTCAATCATATGGGTCTCATGGTGAGCTGGTAGTGGATTTTGGTTGATATTTGGTGTTTCTGGGGCCTAAACCTCGATCCGATGAGTATCAATGAGCTCTTGTACAACTGTTTTTAGTTTCCAGCATTTCTCTGTGTCATGGCCCAGGGCCGCTGAATAATAGTCACAATTCACCGAGCGATCAAGATTACTGGGAAGGGGATTCAGCATTTTGGCTTCGATCAGATTCAACATACCCAACTGTCTCAGTCTGTGGAATAAGCTGGTATATGACTTTCCCAATGGAGTGAAAGTCTTCTACTTCTGCAACCTCTCATTCTTAAAGGCTTGATTGGGTCGAAAACCTATTCCAAGAGGATTTTTGTAGGCTTTTCGGGGTGGATGGGTATTTTGTGGAGCTTGGTAGGGACTCTGTGGAGCTGGTGCACGCCATTGCGCGTGAGCGGGAGGTTGGGTATAGGTTTGTGCGTGATAGACAGAAAAATAGGGATCTGGCTGTGGGTAGTAGTGTTGTAGTAGGCTATATGGAGTGTGGGGGTATGTTTGGGGATAGGGTCGAGGCTGGTTGTAGAATGGTGGAAGGTTCCTGGATCCACCCCAAGCTGCTGACTCGATCGTTGCAACATCCTTTTTCTTCTTCTTTCCGAGCACACCTCCAATACCGTTTTGAATGGCCCGAGTGGTTGCTTTGATTGCTGAATAACTCTTTATCTTATTGGTCTTGAGTCCCTCCTCAACCATGCCTCCCATTTTCACAACTTCATTAAAGGACTTGCCCACTGCTGACACCAAATGACCAAAATAAGTGGGCTCCAAAGCCTGCAAGAAATAATCAACCATCTCGCTTTCTTTCATTGGAGGGTCAACCATCACCGCTTGCTCTCTCCAACAGAATCCATATTCCCTGAAGCTCTCACCGGGCTTTTTCTCAAGTTTTTTCAACGACAGACGATCTGAGATGATTTCGAGATTATACTGAAAATGACAGGCGAAGGCTTGGGCCAAATCGTCCCATGTGTACCACCTGCTATGATCTTGTCTGGTGTACCATTCTAGCGCCGACCCACTCAAACTTTGGCTGAAATATGCCATCAACAATTCATCTCTTCCACTTGCTCCTCTCATCTTGCTACAAACCCTCTTAAGTGTGCTGCCAGGTCGCCATGCCCATCGTACAGATCAAACTTGGGCATTTTGAACGCTGCTAGCAACTGAACATCTGGGAACAAACATAAGACTTTATAGGCTACACTCACTTGGCCTCCCAACCCCCTCATATCTCTGAACGATTGCTCTAGGATTTTGACCTTTCTGATCATCTCTTCATGCTCGGGATTTTTGGGCGGTTTCTCGGTCTCTGTTGGGATATCAAGATGAGGAGTTTAAGGATACGGGTCTGGAACTTTGAAGGTGGGTTCAGGGGGATAGTACTGGTTATCGTGAGTTTGGAACAGGGGTTCACTGGAAGATCGATGTAATGTAGCAGGTGGAGGTGCCACAAAAATAGGTGTAATTGGTGGAGGAGGGTATGAGACTTATTTAGGTGGTGGAGCTTGAGAAGTATGGGAAGTGGCGCCATGACATTGTTGGTAGAGGGGAAAGGCTGGAGAAGAGTTCACAGTGGGAGGCTCCGGAGGTTGGGCTGATTGTGGGATATAAGCAGGATTGGTGGGATAAATCGGTGGTGGATGCCCCTTCGCCCAAGCTTGGTACATTTCAGCCATCTGATGTTTCAGCTTATATATTTCTTCCCTCATTGCATTAACGTCCATTTCTTCCACCTCTTTCGATGGGTCGACAATACTTATTTCTGGTTCCTGGTCGACCATATTCAGCCTGTCTTTTGATCGAGTGTTGTAGGAGTGAGTTGCCAGAATGCCAGTCAACTAACCACCTGCCTGGACTTAATACATCAAACAAACAACCTTGTTAGCGATTAGGCTTTAACAGATTGGTAACCGCACATTGGGCGTGAATGCACCTAAACAGTTAACCGTCTCTATTATGTATTTGATCGGTTGCATGCGTCATCCCAACCCTTTCTTTCTTTTAATTGCAAACATCCCCTTTTCTTTTCTTTTCTTTCCTTTCCTTTCATTCTGGCCTCTGTTCTCTCTTTGTTTTTTACCCTCTCTTATTTTCCCTTTTTCTTTCTTGTTTTTCCGCTCTTTCCTCTTGTTTTTCCTCTTATTTTCTTTCCCTCTTTTCCTCTCTCCTTTTTTTGGTTGCGGTCGAATCCTATGGAGATTGCCTACGTATCATGACCCTGCATGAATCAGACCAAGCGTAGTTCTTGTAGATAAGTGCGAAATAAAACATTTTTGGGATTTTCAATTTTCATAAAATAAAACAACAAATGCTTCCATTTATGCTTAACAAGTCCAAAAATTTGTGGGGGGTCACTGTTCTTGGTACTACCGGGTATTGACTTTTGAGATTCCCTTCGAAACCGGCAGCCTGCTATCTCTTCTAGCATAGGCGCTAACTCAAAATCCGCAAAGTGGAACACATTATGTTCTGGGTCCCAAAACGGTATCAAGGCCTCAATCATGTCTTTTCTAGGCTTGACCTTCAAAAGCCCAATAAGACCGCACAGTGCTTTTGTCACAACTTTTCTGCTGTCGTCCCTCAAATCATGCCACCACATATGTAGCTCCAAAGGGATCTCTTCATGGATTGAGAAAGGTTCATTTTGATTTGTGCTCATCCTGCACATTTATTAAGGTGATTTTAATTAAAAGAAGACATGACTCGTTTTGACTTAAGAGAAATGATCGTTTTTTCAAAATTTCAAAACATCCGGCCTTGCCAACACGGCCTTTCAGCACTTCAAAACGGAGATTTAAGGCTGTGTCAGCTAACCAGCCAAAACCTTTAATAGTGACAAAAGTGGCTGTTCTTGCAAAAACAACCTTCCGGCGCCCTTTAGGGACATTTGACTATTTCTGACATCACCCTAATTATTAAAGTAAAATTTTTCTGGCTTCTTTTGCAAAAGGAAGTTGGACCCGATGGGGGTTGCCTACGTATCTCACACCTTGTGAGAATCAAACTGGCGTAGTTCGGGCAAATAAACCAAACTATTTTTGAAAACAAGAGTCTTTTTTTTTATTTCATTGGCAAATAAAACTATTTTTTGAAAACAAAAACTTTTTCTCTCTTTTTTTCTTTTTTCATTTCATTGGTAAATAAAACAATCTATTTTGAAAACAAAAACCTTTTTTTTCTTTTCTTCCCTTTTTTTTATTTTCTCGAAAATTCGGCAGAGTTTCGACACTATTTGGACATTGGATTTTTCAGGATAGGTGATTAACTCTCTTTAACCCTCATACTCAACTTTTCCCAATATTCATACACCGGTCAGCATGCAAGTCTGAAGCAAATAAATGCACAAGTAGCAAGTAGGATGCATCAGGATGGTCTTTTGTTTCGGGTGCAACTGTCCTAGACAGACCCATCCCATGTGTTGAGTCTCCAAAGTCAAAGTGCACATGATGAAAACAAATGTCCTACTAGGGATCTGGCATGAAGCTGTGTTTTGCTAGGTTTAAATCCTGGGGTTTATTGTTCTAGACCTGGCTTACACGAGCGGACAGCTCGAGCCAAGGGGGCAGCGTACCGAGAATATAGAAGCTTCACCGGCTTTACAACTTGTCCGAACCTCGTTCTAAATTTGGAATATGACTCTAACAGAAAAGAAGTCACACAAAGTGAACACTTTTTCATGATTTAGAAGACTCAGAGAGAAGAATGATTTCGCAACAATTTATATACAGTTCACGGAATATCAAAGCAGTAAAAGCAATCAATTAGCACATTAGGTCCAAATCAGGTAACAAAATCAAATAATGGATAAAGCCAACTATAACAATTATTCTAAGCTCGAATTCTTGAACCCTGAACCAGAGATTCTGGGTTCGATCCCCAGCAGAGTCGCCAGAGCTGTCACACCTCCTTTTTCTACTATACCCCGTAAAAGGGCTATAGTATAAGGGCGTTTTTCCAATTAAAGGACAATCAAAACGGGATATATTATAAAGATTCAGAGTCGCCACTTGGGAGATTTATGGTGTCCCAAGTCACCGGTTGAATCCCGAATCGAGGAAAATACTGACTCTGTTTAACAGTCCACGAACCAGAAACCCGAGTAAGGAATTCTGTTAACCCGGGAGAAGGTATTAGGCATTCCCGAGTTCCGTGGTTCTAGCACGGTCGCTCAACTGTTATATCCAGCTTAATTATTAGATTTTAAAACACCTTTACGACCTATGTGCATTTTTACTTTTAACTGCTTTTGATTGATTTTAAAGAAGATTGAACATCGTTTAAAACATGCCTTTGGATCGCGCCACATGAAATGCACCCGCAATCCGGAACACATTTTATTCAACGTTTTAGAATTTGGATTTGGGTCACATGAAATGCGCACCCAAGTTTAGGAAGGTAATATTATTATAATACGCGCCTAAAGCAACTACGCGTTTGGTAACTTTGCGAGGGCCATAGAAATCTCACTAAATGGAATGCCTCGAATTCTAAGGATTAAATCAAAATTAATTAGACAAGGGCCGTGCGTTTGTCATTTTTGCTCGGCATGGCACACTTCGAATCATTCTAGCCAAACGGTTTTTCAAACTAATCCATGAGGGTTATATACTACTTGTGTTATAAGGGATGACTCGCCCCAATTATTGATAAGAGCCTAATTAATCAAAATGCCAAGTGTATTCAAAGGTTTCTCTAAAGACTTACAAGATAGGGTCGGTTATTTAGGCAAATGGGTTTAACCCAAATCCAAATGAGCTGATGGATTAATGAATAAAGGGCTGCACAATTTGGGCCCAAGCGCGAGCCCAAGCCTTTGGGGAGACTGGGCGTCAATGGAAAGGGGGATTCCATATCGAATCCCTGAGGCACACCAGCAGCGTCTGAAAAATATCATTGGGTACAACGTGAGTCCAGATGGCTAGTAACGGAACACCCATATATATTCAATCAGCCTTCGACTACTCAATGCATGATTATGTGCAGTTTAACAATAATTTAGTTTGCAAATAATTGAAAGTCTGATTAAAATAACTAGCAGTAGGCAGCTTACTTTCAGACCTCCAGATTAACTTACAATAAAAGCCTGAAGGTTTAAAAACAAATCAAACCAATCTCGTTTAAGTAAAACCCAACTAACAATTGATCATTTCGCGGTAAACCCAAACGTACATCAACAGAAAAGAGTCCCAGTAACTCACATCCAAAAACTAATCGAAATCCATAACAAACTAGTGTGCAATTAGCAATTACAAAACTTAAAGTCTTACTAACATGAGTTCGAACTTATTCAAAGGCCAAATTCCATGAGCCAAACAGTGCTACAGGGAAGGTTTACAGTTAAACAATTAAAGTGAACATGATAAAGGGAATGTCAAACTTCTCTACACATTCTGATAGTTTCCCAAAGACGTGAGTGACATTTATGAACAAGACATAAGTATGGCTAAGCTTAGCACTGAGTTACAGCACTGTAACAGTCCAGTAGTCCAACATCACTTATAACACATAGGTGCAAATCCAAAGTCTAAAAAGGAAATATACTATAAACTATATAACTATCTACTCATAATGATTAACGAGAAAAATGAGCAGAAATCGCAAGAAGTCCAATAGCCTCTGCTTGAAGGAACAAAATAGCCATTTCAGCTTGATTTCGTAAAACTTCTGATCTACATTTACTCAGGGTTCAAATGTCTTTACATACCTGAAAATGTGAAGAAAACAACAGCGAGGTAATCAAAGGTCCAGCAGCAGTAACAAACAGCAAAGTGGAACTCAAATCCGATGAAATAGTGTACCAAAACTGCTCAAACCCAAGAAAATACAATTCAGCAGACCAGATTACAGTGTCAAAACACACTTTCAACCAAGCAAACACCAAAACCTAGCCTTAATGACTAAATCTCAAGCCATTTGTAAGTCCAAGCCTTGAGGAAATTGATTTAAGAGGAGAAGGATTTCAGATTATCAAACTAAAATTCAATGGAACAGTGTTTTTCCTAGAGTTTTCAGTCGTTGCAGATTTTTGGATTCTTAGCTCTTGGATCTCATGGGTCTGTATTTTAGCTCTTGAATCCCTGCTTTGAAAGGCAAGATAGAGATGCCTTTATAGGCAAGGCATTAGGGCAGGCCTTAAGAGTTCATTTTTGCCCTTTGGTCCCTTTTTAATTTTCCTTTTAGCTTAAACACCCCTAGTTTAAATTCTGCTTTTGCAAAGAAGTCCCCTCCCCAGCTTCCGAGAAGCTTCCCAAACAGTTACACCCTAGATTCCCTAAACCAATTACCTAATTTACCCTTTAACCCTTTGAAAATTACTTCAGAAATCCAAACGGGTCAAATTGACCCAAGGATATAGACCAAATTAAATGGGCTACATTTGCGAGATGGGTCAACAACAGACTAAAGCCCAATTCGTACATTAACAACCCTAAATTCTATGAGCTTCTGAGAGACAAAACCATCCAAGTACTGGAACAATTTTTAAAACTAAGACCCTAAACTAAATTACTACTAACTGACACAAATAGGGGGAATTAACTGAACTACTAGACGATTAACTAATTAATAAAGGATCCCGAACTAATCATGCATGAATAACAAAATTTTGGAACAACTAGACAAAACCCAGAAGAGGAGATGAAGCAGAAACACAAAAGAAAAGATAAACAAATAAACAAAACGAACAAAGAAGATACCTAACACCAGCCAGGAACCGATTCGACAAACTTTGAAGGGCTTTTCAAATTCCTGACTGGAATAGCCCTTAATCGTGTGTTTTCATGTTAAAAAACGCGAATAAAGTCTATTACAGTCTGAAATCTTTAGCACACCCATTGATTTGGACTTTGGGATTTTAGGGTTCTTCTCTTCAGATCAAGATTCGAGAAGTTCTAGGCAGATTCAAAGGAAATTGGTCCGGGATTTAGAAAGAGGGGAGTGGGGGGGTCATGAGGTGTTGTTTTGGTGGCGTTTGGAGGTGGTTCCGCCACCGGACGATGGTGGATTTAGGGGCTGCTCAGCTAGGGTTAGGCTTGGGTTCTCTGGTAGACGGGGGTGTTTGGAACGATGAAATGAGGGGGGGAGGATAGGGCATTAGGACAAATATATATATCAGGTAAGGGCTGAGCTGTGGACCGTTTGATCAACTAAGATCAACGGTCCAGATCAACAAGAAAAAAACGGCGTCATTTGACTTAGTTGGGGGATTTGGACCGGGTGAGGCGTGGGTTGGGGCTGAGTACATGGGTGATTATGTTTGGGCTGGGGAAATCTGGGTTGATTTTGGCCCAGATTTAAACCCTCTTATTTCTTTCTTTCTCTTTTTTCAATTTCACAATTCTTTTTTTTTCTTTTTTCCAAAATTAAAATTAAAACCTAAATTAAATTCTAAACCAAATTATCCTACCATATTAAATTAATTAGCCCTAATAATTGTTACTACAAATAATTAAAAACAAAATTAAAGGAAAAAACTAATAAATTTAAAAATTAAATTAAAAGTGCAAAATAAACTATTTTTGTGATTTTTTTCCTATTTTTATAAAAATAATTTGTCAATTAATCCTAAAAATGTAAAATTAAATCCTAATTACAAATGCAACTTATTTTTTGAAATTTTTATTAATTAAATAAAATAAAAATGCACAGACAAATGTAAACAATTACCAGAAAATGCCACGAAAATCTCCAAAATTGCAAACACTGAAAGAAATTATTTTGTTTTGGATTTATGGGAGTAATTCATATAGGGCAAAAATTACGTGCTCACAGTAAACACAAAAGTGAAGGAGCAGGAGAGCACAATAGTCAGCCTTGGCTTGCAGCCGGCTAACTTAGAACAGTAGTAGTAAGTGACGTAGAAAGTTTTTTGAGTGTGAGAGAGAGAATTTGAACCAATGTGTTCGTGTGTGTAATGAAAAGAGAAGTGAGTATATATAATAGTTTGAAAGCAAGGTAAATAAGGCAAGAATCAATTGTTCAGCAATTATAGAACTACAGAATCAATTAAGAATGAAAATCAACCAAGTCTCCCTTAATTAAGGGAGTAATTTATCAACGGTAGAAAGCAGGTAACAATAAGGAATGAATTCAAACAACATAGGTACAGAATATGTAATTAGGGATAGATACATAAAGGTCTAATTAAGGAAATAACAATAGAAATCAATTAATAATACAATCAACCACATAATAAGGTAAAAAATAATTTAAGGGTTATGAAAATAGGAAAAATAGTCGGAAATCGGTATAAGAGTATCAACACTGTAAAATCAAGGATTCAAGAATCGAAAGATAGTACTAATATTAAGGTAAATAGTATAGACTTTCATGAATAAACCAATAAACGGAGTATAAATAGGAAGAACCAAATCAGAAACCTTAATAAGATTTTACTAGGGTGAAAATTATAAAATGCTCTAATTAATCGAAGCATATTCATGAGAATCAAACATACAGACAAATCGAATGAACAAAAAGTAAAGATGAACTCAGAATCCAAGACTAAAGCCAAAAATTAGGGGTTTTCAACATAACTAGTTAGGTTTAAAAGGAAAGCTTAACAAAACCCGATTAAACACTCAGGGATCAGAGAACAACACTTAGAAATCAAAATCGTTCTTAAAGAAAGTTTCAAAAACCCTAGTTATGAAGGAAAATGAAGCGACGCTTTAAAAATCGGAAGGTTTTCATAAAACAAGCAAAAAATAGTTCAAATATTCTCAGATCTGTTATAGATCTAAAGAGTTAAGAGAGGGAATTAGGGTTTCAAGAAAAATGACCCGGAGATAAAGAGAGATCGATTTAGAAACCATAAGTCTAACAAAAAAATAGGACAATCTTACTCAATCGAGCCATGGTGACCTGAGGACGGTGAGAATAGGGCCAGGGGTGAGCGGACCGGCCACTGGTCCATTGAGGACCTCAAAGACAGCATGATCCCGGTCATAGGAGAGCCATTAAGGCTGGGAGTGGTGAACCATCATTGTTAACGGCGAGCAAGCAACGACGAATGGGACTAGGGTTAGGGCAGAGGGAGTTTGAGAGAGAAGGATAGGGGTGACGGCAGAGAGGGTGAGAGGGAATGAGAGGTTTGGGGTTAGGTCATTAGGTTAATTAAGGAAGGAATTAACTTGGCCCGCTGATCAAAATGATCAACGGCCAGGATTTGGGCGGAATTGGGTCGGGTAGGATTTAGGTTTGGACCTGGGTCTTTGGGCTAGTGTAATTAGGTGATTTGGGCTGGTTTTAATAGGTTATAATTGAAATAAATTGGGGCAATTTGTTAAATACCCAATCAAAATTAATCAAAATAATTTATAAAATAGCTACCAATTATAAAAAATGAATTTCATGCATAGAAACATTTTTAAAATGATTATTTGGTATTTTAAAAATGCAAAACACTAATTTTTGGTAAAAATAGTGCAAAATTATATACAGGGCTATAATTGCAACGTTATTGCAATTATAGCCAAAAGGTGCCAATTTGGCTATTTATAGAATAATTTGGTCTTAACAAGACCATAAATAATAAATAAAATCAAGAAAGGTTTTTTTGAAATCATTTGTGATGCAATTTTGTAATTATTTATTGGAAATAAAATACTGGACAAAATTTATAAAAATATAGAAAAATATGGAAAAATATCAATTGATTTTAATGCATGACTCTGAAGGTATATATGCAATTTTAAAAAATATTTTTGGGAAAAATTGGGTATCAACAACTAGTGCAATGATCGTGGAGGACTCTCTAGAAGTGGTATTGTTGAACCTTGATGTCAATTAGGATGAAGGAAGGGTGGAGTGTGTCAATGCTTTGCATGGAATGGGCTCTTACACTTATGAGCCTCGGAATCTCTCTTTGGATCTTGAGAATAGAAAAACTCCACCAACAAAGCCTTCAATCGAGGAACCTCCCGTGTTGGAGTTGAAGCCTTTGCCTCCACACCTCAGGTACGAATTCTTAGGCCCTAGTTCAACTTTGCCAGTTATCCTTTCCTCTTATCTTACTAACATGCAGGTAGATGCCATATTGGCTGTTCTCCAAAAATGAAAGAAGGCAATTAGATAGACTCTAGCTAATATCCGGGGGGTAAGCCCCGCCTTTTGCATGCACAAGATTATTCTTAAAGATAATGCTAAGCCCTCCGTGGAACATCAAAGGAGGTTGAATGAGGCTATGCAAGAGGTTCTCAAAAAGGAGGTGATCAAGTTGTTGGATGTAGGGGTTGTGTACCCCATCTTGGATAGTTCTTGGGCTTCGCTGGTGCAATGTGTGCCGAAGAAGGGTAGTATGACTGTGGTTACCAATGCGCAAAATGAGTTGATTCCCACCAGGACTGTCACCGGATGGAGGGTATGCATGGACAACCGCAAGCTGAATAAAGTGACCCACAAGGATCACTTTCCATTGCCCTTTCTTGACCAGATGCTAGATAAACTTGCTAGGCGTGCCTTCTACTGTTTTCTGGATGGGTACTCAGGTTACAACCATATATTGATTGCTCCGGAAGATAAGGAGAAAACCACTTTCACGTGTCCGTATGGTACCTTTGCCTTTTCTAGGATGGCATTTGGGCTGTGTAATGCACCGACTACATTCCAAAAGTGTATGATGGCTATATTTACCGACATGGTGGACGACATTTTAGAGGTGTTCATGGACAACTTCAGTGTTGTGGGTGACTCGTTTGATGAATGTTTGAAGAATCTTGACAAGGTGTTGGTCCAGTGTGAAGAGACCAATCTTGTGCTTAACTGGGAAAAATGCCACTTTATGGTCGAGGAGGGCATTGTCCTCGACCATAAGATCTCAAAGCACGGCATAGAGATGGACAAGGCTAAAATTGAAGTGATCTCAAAACTTCCTCCTCCTACTTCAGTTAAGGGGGTTAGGAGTTTTCTTGGTCATGCGGGGTTCTACCGAAGATTCATCAAAGACTTTTCTAAGGTAGTGAATCACTTGTGCAAGTTATTGGAAAAGTATGCCAAGTTCGTGTTCAATGAGGAATGTATGAAAGCATTTGAACTCCTCAAGTACAAATTGACAACCACCCTCATTATTACCGTACCCAATCAGAGCTTACCTTTTGAGCTCATATGTGACGCAAGCGATGTTGCGGTAGGAGCGGTTTTGGGGTCAAAGGGTGAATAATATGTTTCACCCGGTGTATTATGCAAACAAAACAATGAATGATGCTCAAGTGAATTACACGGTGAAGGAAAAAGAGTTGCTAGCAATTGTGTTCGCAATGGAGAAGTTTAGGCCATATCTCATGGGTGGCAAGGTAATAGTTCATACCGACCATGTAGCACTCCGCTACTTGATGACAAAGAAGGATTCCAAAACTCGGTTGATGAGATAAGTCTTATCACTTCAGGAGCTTGATCTTGAGATTGTGGACTGGAAAGGGTGTGAAAACCAAGTGGCGAACCACTTATCCCGCTTTGGCGGAGGAGGGGAGGCCTTGTGATGGCCTCGAAATTAGTGATTTATTCCCTGATGAGCAACTCCTTTTTGTATTTGTGAATAGCATGCCTTAATTTGCGGATGTTGCCAACTTTCGTGTAACCGGTATTGTTCCGTATGAGCTCTCTTCTAGCCAAAGGAAGAAGCTTAAACGGGATAGCTTGGACTACTACTGGGATGAGCCTTATTTGTTCAAAAATCTGCAATGATGGTGTGATACGGAGATGTGTTCCGGAGGAGGATCAAATGAGTATTCTGGATGCTTGTCATTCCTCTCCCTATGGTGGTTATCATGGTGGGCGAGGACAACTTCAAAAGTGCTTAGTTGTGGGTTTTATTGGCCTACATTGTACAAGGATGCAAGTAAACTTGTGAAGAAATGTGATGAGTGTCAAAGAGCAGGTGGAATTTCAAAGAAGGATGAGATGCCTCTTACCACTATTCTCGAGGTTGACATCTTTAATGTGTATGGCATTGATTTTATAGGTCCGTTTGTAAGTTAGTGTGGTAACATGTACATTCTTGTGGCCGTTGATTATGTTTCAAAGTGGGTTGAGGTCGTGGCTTTACCCAGCAATGAGGCCCAGAGTGTTGTGGCTTTTCTCAAGAACAGTATCTTTACTCGGTTTGGCACTCCTAGAGCAATTATCAGCGATGAGGATCTCATTTATGCAATAAGGCATTTGACACTTTGCTTGCAAAGTATGGTGTCAAACACAACGTTTCTACCCCTTACCATCCTCAAGAAAGTGGGCAAGTTGAGGTCTCCAACAGGGAGATCAAAAGTATATTGTCAAAGATGGTCAATACAATAGGACCGATTGGTCAAAGAAATTGGATGATGCTCTGTAGGCTTATAAGACTTCTTACAAGACTCCGATTGGTATGTCTCCATACATGTTGGTGTTTACGAAAGCTTGCCACCTATCGGTTGAGTTAGAGCACAAGGACATGTAGGTTTTGAGGAAGTTAAATCTTGAATGGGATGTGGCAGCAAATCTTTGGGTGGAGCAGCTTAATGAGCTTGATGAGTTCCAGTTTCATGCCTACTCCAGTTCGTCCTTGTTTAAGGACAAGATGAAGTACTTACATGACAAGTATGCTCATGGCAAGGAGTTCAAAGTGGGTGATTTGGTTGTCTTGTTCAATTCCCGGTTATGACTGTTTCTGGGAAAGCTTAAGTCAAAATGGAGTGGACCTTTTGAGGTGGTGCTTGTGACTTCGTTTGGTGCTCTTGATTTTAAAAACAAAAATGGTGAAATCTTCAGAGTTAATGGGCATATAGTCAAGCACTATCTTGGCAAGTTTCATGACATCCACGTGGTGGCAATAATCCATCTGAAGTGATTGATTGTAACCTGCATCGTGCCGCGATGTTAAATCAGGCGCTTCTTGGGAGGCAACCCATGTGTTTTTCTCTTTGTTTTTCTTTGATTTTCTTCTTAGTGTAGGATTTGTTTTTGGACTAACTGGTTGTGAGATATGTATAGGGATGTTTGATGCAGTGCAGGACTAAGCTGGAAAAATTTGGCACTCTCTGAAGTTTGGAACGCTGCTGCGCTCCATTTTTCGTGGTCACGATGGCCTTACAGCGGAGGTGAAAATTGATCACAGTCAACGGTGCTAAAAGGTACAAAATGTAGGTTATCTAAAGTTTCAACCTCTATTGCGGTGCATTTTTCGCGATCAGCGGTGGCTTATTGCTGTTACGGAGCATTTTACGCGGTCCGCGGTGTTCTCAAAATTGCAGCCCTTCTGAACTTTACAACAACGGTACACAGTGATTTACCGCGGCCATTGTAGGTAAGACTGTGTGGACCCTGGGTCTTTTCTATAAATAGGCAGTCCTAGACCCTTTTACACTTTTCACCCTTTTTACTCTGCAACTACATTCGCTACTGTTCATCCACACCCTAGTTGCACAAACACAAGAATTAGATTGCATTTTCACCACTCATCTCACATCTGGTAAATCCACTCATTCCTTACTCTTTATTTTTGTAATTATTTACTTTTAAACTGATAGTTCTTACTTCTTCTTCCTCCTTTTCCTTTTAATTTTGACTTAGGGTTCCATAGTGTTAATTAGATTAGGTTTCAATTAGTTAGAAATGATTATTAACTACCTAGTGGGATTGATAATGTTGATGTGAATGCTAAAATGCATGAAAACTAGAAACCCTAGGTCTGCTGAGCCTTAATTTGAATTACGTGGCCACAATTGTTTTTCCGCGGTCTGCGGTCATTTGTTTGATCTGAGAATGTTAAGTCATGATAACTGTGGTTAGCGGTAGCAACTTCCACTGATAGCAGTGCCTCTCCGCGGCCGCGATGGATTTTTCGCGGTCAGTGATGATAAAGTTCAGAGAGATACATTTGAGGGTCTGCGACCGTAGTAGATTTTTTGCGGTTCGCGGTGTACTTACCATAGCTGCGCTCCTTTTTCCGTAGTGAACTTACCGCGGCCGTGCTCCTTTTTCCGTGGTCCGCAGTGCTACTTAATCAGAGAGTGGGTAGTCTGATTCCCACACTTCTGCGGTTGTGATGCATTTTCTGTGGTGCAGCCTTCGTGACCGCGATACATTTTCCGCGGTCTGCTATTTTGTTCTTGATCTGTCAACTAGTATTCTGAACTGCTTCTTCTAGTATTTGCACTAACAAATTTTAACTGATTATACTTATAGACAATGGGTAAATCTAGAGGAGGCAATGGCAAATAAAAAGGTAGAGCAGAGTCCTCCCGGGGTAAGGGACGAGGGAAAATAATGTTGACCCCGACAGTTCGAAAAGCAACTGGGGAGATGAGAAAGAAAATCAAAGCTATAGATAGAGCTGCTTCCCATTCTGAGGTAAGTGAGTATATGCCCTCCCGGGAAGTATCAGAGTCTGATTTAGTGCCAGAGTATGTACCCGACTTCCCAGAGGGACATAGGTTGAGAGATGTACCTACACCTCCAGACTCTCCTACTGCTCGTGCTTCAGTTCATATTTCTTCTGAGTCGTTTGAGGGCTCAATAGATAGCAGTGATAGTTCAGCTTCAACATCACCTACACCTTCGTCACCTGGACAGGATGTAGATGTTAGAGTACTAGATGAAGAGAGAGCGGGTGTGACCCAAACCGGGGGTGTGGAAAGAACTAGAAACCCCAAAATATGGCAAAACATGTTCTTTAGTGAGCTGGAATATCACAAGTTTCGGGAGTGGTGGCCTCTATGGTCACTTATTCATGGGCACTAGTTCATAGAGCGGGACCTTCTACCTCACAACCCCAACGTGAAACAACAATTCAATGAACAAGTGCAGTGGGATTACTTCACTAGCAGGGTGTCAGATGCAAATGAGCACTTAGTCACGGAGTTCTACGCCAATGTCTCCCACATCAAGAAGGATATAAAATTGACTAAGGTACGAAACTTGAAAGTGAAGTTTGATGGGAAGACAATCAATGAATACCTGGGCTTCAATGAGAAAGATGAAACATTGCACTTGGAGAAGGTGGCACTTGATGAGGCATCCCGCCCCTGGTTGGCATCATACCTGGCTATACCAGACACCACCCCAACATGGTTGACAACAGGGGTTCCTATTTGGATGAAAAACCTAAATTTTGAGGCGAAGGGGTGGGAGACTTTTGTATGCCATAGGCTAGACCCCACTACCCATGAAAACACCTTGTCGGTCTCCCAGGCAATATTAGTGGCGGCTATTATGGCGGGGTTCCCGATCAATGTCGGGAATGTTATGTATAGGGTGATCAACAGGGTGGTCAATGAGGATAATAAATCATACCCCTTCTCAAACTTCCTTACCATGTACTTGGAAGATCAGGAGGTGGAGAAAAGAAACTTTGACGTGAAGGTGAAAGCCAAGATGCTCTTTTCATGGTACAACCTCAAGGGTCCAGAAAACTCCAAAGCCAAGGAATCCAAGGGCAAAGCCACTACTTCTACTAGCCAGTTTGAAGAGCCAGTAGTGGTAGTCACTACTTCTCAACCTTCCACTGCCATGCCAGATCCTGCCTCCGGACCATTTACCTCCTTGCCTCCAAATATTCCATCTTCCTCATCATACTCATTGACTTCCCACAAATTGAGCCAAACACTCTCCAGTATCAACAATTGGATGCAGGCAACAACTTCTAAGCTGTATGTGCTATCTAGTTCAGTGGCAGCCTAGTCAGTGCCCCCACAGCCACAGGTGCCAGCTTCGGTAGAGAAAACTCTCAAGGAGCTTCTGGACAACCAGAGCTTCTGGACAACTAGAAGAAGCTCCTGGATAACCAAAAGCTGATAATGGATACTCTAGCAGTTCAAGGCAAAACACTTTAGGAGCTAAGCAAGTCAACAAAGAAGCTGAAGAGGACTCGGGCCTCGAAGGAGTCAGTTAAGTGATTTGAGGGAAGAGGTGGAGAAGATGAAGGCAGCTGATCACCTACCCTTGGAGCTACTATTGAATGATCATCCTCCAGCGGTCTAGACAGAGCAGGTCTAGGAGCCCTAGATTGAGAGAGCGCCCAAGAGGAGGATAGTGATACCCCAGGTGGATGATGTAGAGATTAATCTTGAGGAGACGAAGGGAGTTGCTTCTGGCCAGCCATAGGACCCTGAGACAGATGATCCATGTGCCCAGCCACAGGACCCCATCCAGTCACAAGGCCCCTTGCTACCACAGGATCCCATGCAGACGGAGGACCCATAGGGAGTTTTCTTTATTCTCTATCTTTCTTTTTGAGCTTATTTTTGGTTAGTTAGCATTGAGGACAATGTTAGCTTTCAATTGAGGGGGTGACCCTACTTTGATTTGGTAGTTGGTTTGTAAATATGACACTATTTTCTTTCTTTATGCTTATTTTTCACTTTTGGTATGTATATAACTTTACCCTTTAATTAACTTTTCATTATTTTTCTATCTTGGTCTATATATAAAGTTACTCTCTCATGTATGTATTCATTCTCTCTTATGTATATTCATCTAAACCCCCTTTTATACATATTCAGTTTACTTTTTGCATTTTACTCTATAGCTTCTTTTGCAATTTTCCTTAGTAGTATAGATTCTTATTTCATTTAATAGCTTCTTTTTGGTTCGTATCTTCTTATTTTACAAGTTTCAATGATCAATAAGCCTTTGGTTTTCTTAGTGCCACGGTTCTTTCCAAAGGTGGAGTTTGTGTAAACCGGGTGGCTCTTCCCGATGATGGATAACATGACAACCTTCTTAAGGGTTTGAGTATGATTTTCTTTTTATTTTGTTTAAATAGTAGTTAGTGAGAAATGGTGCCTCAAGCAAAGCTTCACTTGGGCCTAACATATTCACTTTTGACCTTATGGTAAAAAACAAATTTGTGTGTATATGATGGTGATAGTTATGACCTTGAGACTCTTGTGTTGACTATTTGAGAAACAATCATCATGATAAGGTTGTTGTGGGCCCCTGACTCTGCTCTTTAGAAATCCTATAGCTTGTGTGGTAAGGTATTGATTTGCAAGTCCAAGTCCCGTGCCAATGAGTCTAGAACTTGCCCTGAATATTTGTCTAGGCAAAATTCTAAGTGAAGCATGACTTGAGAAGTGAATATAGGCTCTCCTTGATCCTAACTGAGACTTGAAAACATCCATAGCATACCAATGATGATATCCCTAGTCAACCTCGTTGAGCCATAGCCCTTATTATTTCAATAACCATGTTACAAGCCTTTATCCATTCTAAAATGATCCTCTCTTGGCACCCTATCTTTCCTTAACACAAGGCAAAAACATAAGTTTTGGGGGAGAGACGAGGAATGCAAAAGTGATAAAAGGTACAAAATAAAGAAAAGAAAAGGCAAAAAGAAAAAGAAAGAAAAGCCAAAAAGTCAAAAAGAAAGTGAACAATGTAGAGGAAATGAAAGGATTCAATAAAAGTAAAAGATGAAAGGCATGGAAAGATTAGAAAGGAGAAAAAAGATTGAACTGAACAATAAATAGTGACAGTGTGTCTCTCTAGCCCTTAAAGAAGAAGTAAATGACTCAAAGAGTCAAGAAAATGTGTGCCAAAATGAAGCAAATGAAGTGCTTAAGGGAAAATGAAACCTTCTTAGACCAATATATCCTACCTTGAACCAAAAACCTTCATTACATTCCTACAAAAGCCCTATATGATCTTGAGTTGGGTGAGCTTATATTAGTGGCAACTCACATAAGGGGCAAGCTTATGGTACTTAGAGCCGTACTTGTGACCTTCTTTTGAGAAAAATGAGTGTGTTTTCTACAATCCTCATTCTGCGTGCTGCAATCTAAAAGTGAGGTTTGCTTATGGAGAGTTGAGGAGTATGAGTTTGGGTTCCACAACGACCAATGTAATAGAAAGAGTTTTCTTGATGAGTTGAGTCAACTCTTGATGCTTTTGTGTCACACTATAGCCGCCATGGTGCTAAAAGGTCGTGTATTGTTGATAATGCATTTGAGTTGAGGGTAATTGTTAGTCCCAATTGATTCTTGATGAGGTTACTTTAGGACAGCTGAATATTTCTTTCTTTTATCTTGAGGAGGTGGGAATTACTTTGTTTGCTTTAGGACAAGCAAAAGCTCAAGTTTTGGGGAGTTGATAACTAGGGATTCTAATCTATTTTATGCTCCTTTTTGCTTGATTTTTGCATTAAAAGTGTGTACAAGTATTTCAAAAAGCTAACTTATTATGCTTGCTTGCAGTGTTTGGTCAAAAAGGGATAAAGAAGTCAAAACCAGCTAAAAAGGAGTGAAACCTGCACAAGTAAAAGTTGAGTCAATTGACCGTTGCAGCGGAAAATCCACCGCGGACGCGAAGGACCTACTGCGACAACGGCCCTTTTATCGCGATCCGTGGTGGCAAGGTTCTGAGAGATGATATTTGAGGCTTTTCAAGTCACCGCTGACCGCGGTGCTTTTATGCGGCAGCGGTGTCTCCACCGCGACAACGGTCCATTTACCGTGGTCCTTGGTTGATTTTATGTGGCCGCGGTAACCTCGCCACTGCATCGGTCCATTTTCCGCTGTCAGCGGTATCTCCGTCAGGGACATTTTTGTCTGAAAAATTTAGCTATGTATAAATACTACTTTTTCTAATTTTTAGGTCATCTTATGTTAGCTGAGCGTGTGAATGCCGACTTTTGTCTATTTTGAGTAATTTTTTAGCTTAATTAGCAATTGATCTTAGACTCTTATCATGTAATTACAATTTATGGATTATTTTTCATCTCAATCTATAATTTCTGCTTCAATTATGATTAGCTAAATTCATTAGCTTGGGTTGTGGCTCAACCCTAGTGTGGGTGTTTAATGGGTCTTTTATTTAGGACTTAGATTTTTATGGGTGATTGATATTTGGCCTGATTTATGCTTTCTATGTTGAATTAGTAGTTGCAAACACTAATTTGTGCCTTTTCGACTTAGGCTCTTCTTGAGAAAGAGAGCTTAAGTCTAGGAAATTCAGGACAACAAGGAATTGGGGTGTATTCAAGAGATTGATAGCCCCAATTAAATGGTTAAACCTAGAGATAGTAATACCCGACTTGAGCCAACATTGCTTGCACAAATTGAACACCCAATTGGGCTTGAGGAAGTCATTTAGGGCGAAGTCACTCTTACTACCGAGAGGTGTAGAGTGGGTAGCTTCATGCATTGGCTATATCACGATCCCATCTATAACATTATTGCCCTAAGTTCTAGATCCCGTTAGATATTCACCTAGGAGTAAGTCACTTCCGTAGTGCCTCTTTATCCATTTAGAAAGCCTTACAAAAATATCTACTTAGTTTAATTTTGTGCATCATTAGTATAAAATTAGAAGTAACAAACAAACAAGAATGATTGAAAGTGTAATCAAGAGAACTACACACTGCTAGATTAGATAGAAATCCAACTCCAAACATTATATTAGTTCCCTGTGGATTCGATTCCGACCTTCTCGGGTAAAAGCTGCATCGACTGCTCTTGTCACTTTGTAGTTGTGTAGGGTTGGATCCGATCATTGTTCTCTCAATATTTTGTATTCTATTTTATATAATAGATTGCTCATCTCCGTCTTGGACATAGGTCAATTAGCCGAACCACGTTAAATATTTGTGCCTCTTTTGGTGTATTTATCTTTTGTTATTTGATTTATTATCGTTCAATGTTTGCTTTACTAGCTTGGAATCACACCTGTTTTTTTTGGTCCTAGCATATAATCATTCCAACATATTGTTATCAAATTATAGAGATATTTTAATTTGAAGAATCAGCTTGATGTAGATTAGTTGGTGTGGCATAGACTGATATTATTAACTTTGTCACGACTCGGAATACCCACCATCGGGACCGCGATGGCGCCTAACATCACACTTGCTAGGCAAGCCAACATTAGAGATTTATTAGCCAATTCCTTTACGTTTCAGTGGTTAACAATAAGCAAGCTAAAATAAGTCGAAGTAAATGCGGAAGTAAATAAATAACAACTTTGATTATATACCATTACTACCCAGAATCTGGAGTCACAATTCACGAATATTGTATGATTTTACTACAACTATTTGTCCGAAAGAAAATACAATTGTTTGAAAAATAAAGAAAACAGTAAAGTATGAGGTATAGACGGGGATTCCAGGGCCTGCGGACGTCGACATGTCTACCGTAGGTCTCCTAGATGATAAATCCTATATCCAACCTCTCGGTCAGCTCGAACCAGCTTGAACCAGCTCCAAAATCTGCACTGGAAGTGTAGAGTGCAGTATCAGTACAACCGACCCCATGTACTGGTAAGTGTCGAGCCTAATTTCAATGAAGGAGTGACGAGGCTACAGCGAGGCAATCACAATATAACTTGCATACAGTATATAATAAAAGCAGAAAGAAAGACAGGATAAAATAGAGCAGTAACTTGCAAGAAGTGAATATAGTCCTCGAAGCATATCATCAGTGTTCAACTACTACCAATCCTTAAGTGCAATTTAAGACTACCATACAACTTAAACAATCAAGGAAAAGTATAAACATATAGGTTGTTGCGGCGTGCAATACGATCCCACCGTACAACTCATATTCCTCCCTTATTTACTCTTATTAACATAAACAACAGAATATAAATAAATGTTTGCAGCGTGCAACCCAATCCCACCATATCACAATAATCACATTCATAGTTCACCCTTATCACATTCACAATTCACCCTTATTACAGCATAATTCACCCTTATTACACCTCAATTCACCCTTATTACACCTGTTGCGGCACGCAACCCGATCCCACCATATCAGTATCAGTTATTCAATACGTACATCAATTTCTCAATTCAAATCACATAACCCTTCTCAAGGCTTAACTTCCAACCAAACAATTAGGAAGCTTGTACACTATGAAACTTTACACAAGTAATACTACTAAGCGAGACCAATCCAGAATATATCATGAAAGTACTGATAACCAGCCCAAACAATTAATAGGAGTCAACGAAGCTACGAAATAACTAATACCTTCAACAAAGCGAAATAATGTCGATCAGGTAGCAATTAAGCATGGAACTACCTATAGAAACCTGAGCAGAAGGCATGGTGAGAACTCTGGGCTAGTAGTGTACTAAATGAAGACTGGCCTAAGCGGGCATTGTAAAAACCGTGGATAATTGATGCACCACCATAAGCTAGACGAGTCATCTGAGCGGCCTATAAGGACGACCCGTGCAGTGGTAGGACTGCCCCCAGAAGAAACACCACTGAAACCACCTGAGCTACGAGGCCTCTTGGCCTCCCTCTCCTGATGCTCCTAACTACAGATTATCTCTATATGCCGAGCAATATCAACTGCCTCGTCAAATGTAGCACCGGATGCCATCTCATGAGTCATAAGCAACCACAACTGATTGTGAGGCCATCAATGAACCTCCTAATCCTCTCCCTGTCAGTGGGAACTAACCAAACTGCATAACGAGCAAACTCTGAGAACCTCACCTTATACTAGGCCACATATATGCCATCTTGACGTAGCTTCTCAAACAGTCTGCGCAGCTCCTCCCTACAAGAGTGGCACAAACTTCTCTAAGAATAGAACAGAGAACTCATTCCATGTAAGTGGCGCTGCACCGACCGGCCTGCACCTCTCATAAGCCTCTCACCATCTGAAGGCAACCCCCCTAAAAAGTAGTGAATGAGAACCCACTGGTCTCTAGAATACCTGCCGTGAAAAGAATCCACTGGCACATATCCAAAAAGTCATGGGCATCCTCAGACTCAGCCCTACTAAATGATGGAGGCTGGAGACTCCCAAACCTCTTTAGTCTCCTCTGCTCATCATCAGTCATAACGGGGCCCACCTGGGCTTGAGCAACTATAACCGGCTGGGCTGGTAGTACCCCCGATGTCTGAAGTTCTTATATCACCTTCTCTGGAGTACGAGCAGCGGGAATCTCAGTACCTCCCCTGACTTGAGAAGTGGCTGCTGCGGCTGAAACAGAAACCGCCTAAGCAAGGCTCGTGCACACAATCAAAATCTGAGCCAAAGACTTTTGAAGGCTTGGAATCATAATGGGCACAACTGATGCCTGAATTGGCCCCACCAGCTCAACCATATCTGGTACCTGCTCCTAAACTGGAGTAACTGATGGATGTGTAGGTGCTATTCTAGCTGTTGTATAAGCTGCACCGCTGCCCCTACCGCGGCCCCTACCATGACCCCGGCCTCTCGTGGCCCTAGCTAGTGGTACTGGTGGCCATCTATCCTGGCTGGTAGCACGTGTCGTCATCATGTGTGAGAGAATATAATTACAAAAATTTAGTTATCGAATCAACAAATCCATACGACAAGAATACAAGAATGTGAAGTTTTCCTAAGGGTTCAACAGCCTCTTGAAGATAAGTACAGATGTCTCTGTACCGATCCGCAAAACTCTACTAAACCTACTCATGACTCGTGAGACCTATGTAACCTTGCTCTGATACCAACTTGTCACGATCTAAAACTGACCCGTCGTGATGACGCCTATCATAGTACTAGGCAATCCTATATACCAAACAGTTACCAACATAGTCTAGTACACCGTCTCAAAAGTAAGACTAAATACATAAAATTGAAAAATAGTGAAAGGAGGATCAAGGTTTGCGGATGCCACACAGCTACCTCGATGATCTCCGAATAGCTAGACTCTGCGATCAACAACCGCCGTGCCCGAAAATGCCTGGATCTGCACACCAGGTACAAGGTGTAGTGTGAGTACAACCAACTCAATAAGTATCGCAAATAAACAAGGCAAGGTAAGAGAAGCTTAAATTTGCTAAGGCCACTAGTTAATTTAGTGTAATCCTGCCCTTTTTGATTAGCATAATATAACGTCTAAGGCTAGCATATAAGGCTTCGTGATACAAATATCCGTGTGTGCATGTGCACTGGTTCTCAAATACCCTACTCAACAGTATTATGGCATGTAGAGGAAAGAATCACATAAATCAGATAAATGATTAAGAAAATACAAGTTCCAAACACTGCATAGACAACTCACGTGCTTCACGGACAACTCACGTGCTAACAATAGAATCTGCATGGACAGCTCACGTGCGACACGAGCAACTCACATGTCAATAATATCAATATATGGATCCGCATGGACAACTCAGATGCCAATAATATCAGCACATTGATCTGCATGGACAAGTCACGTGGTACACGGTCAACTCACGTGCCAATAACATAATCCACCCGGCATAGTCACACGCCCAGTCCAAATTTCATACAGGAGCAATAAGCAAGTATACATGTATATAACGGATGAAATACGATTTTCCTATCCCTGGACCGGTATAAATAATATGCTAAAGTGTAGGCATGTGAAAAGTGTGCTACCGTAGCTCAATCCGGCAATTTCGTAAATGAAAAGCATTTATCAAATTCGTTCAGGGATTAAACCTCTAAGTAGACTCATCATGGCTCAATTAGATCACATAAACTGTTACCACATGATAGATATCGAAGCTTGAAGCTTAACAATTTCTGGGTTTATAGGATCCCGATCACAACTCAAACATGAATATACAATCTCGGTGCCCGCACATGGGATCATCCCCATGCATGTGCGCACTTAAAAGTAGATGGCTATCACAACAATTTAGACGACTGGTGCCTCAACCGAGTTTAAATAAATACTTACTCAAGCAACTCGAATCACTCCGCTACAAGCCCTTGCCTCGCAAATCGGCCTATGAACATCTCGAATTTAGCTATAAACAATTCGATATAATCAACATGAGCTAAAGGAATCAATTCCATTAGAAAATACTAAGTCCTTAATCAAAAGTCAAAAAGTGAACTCAACAATCGGCCCACGGACCCACGTCTCGAAATCCAGTAAAAGTAACAAAATACGGAAACTCATTCAACCACAAGTCTAACCATACCAAATTTACCAAAATCCAACATCAAATCGTCACTCAAATCCCCAAGTTAAACTCTCCAAATCCCTTGCCTCAAACTCCCAAATTCCACCTCAAAACACACAAACTAGGTGGGAAATTCAATGGGGAAACATAATTATTGAATAAAATTAACCACAAACGAATTACCTCACAAATCGTTTCGAAATCCCTATCAAGAATCGCCCAAATCCGAGTTTGTAAAAATCAAGAAATGATAAAACCCTCGGAACTTAACATTTATATTTTTGTCCAGGCTTTCCGCACTTGCGAAAACATAACCATATCTGCAGTGTTGCAGAAGCGACAATTCATCCGCTTCTATAATGATCCACTAAAATCCAGATTCGCACCTGTGGATCATGCTCTACTTCCGTGCAAATGCAAGTGCGACCATCTCCCCGCTCCTGCGATGCCCCTTCGCTTCTGCGCTCAACCTTTCCGCATCTGTGACCACGCAGGTGCGAACAATCCTTCTCACCTGTGGGTAACAGAATTCGTCACTCCTGGCTGCATCTTCTCATCACAACTCGCACCTGCGACCAAGCTCCGCAGGTGCGATTGCACCAGAAGACTCTAGCTACAACACCCCTTATAACTCCAAATTTGATCGGATAATCATCTGAACTCCACCCGAGGCTCTCGGGACCTCAACCAAAATTACCAACATGTACTAAAATATGATATGAACTTAGTCAAGCCTTCAAATCACATCAAACAATGGTAAAACCACAAATCGCGCATCGATTCACGCCTAATGAACTTTTGAACTTCTAACTTCTACATTTGATGCCTAAACCTATCAAATCCCGTTCGATTGGACTCAAATTTTGCACACAAGTCATAAATGACAATACAGACCTACTCCAACTCCCGAAACCCCAATCCGAGACCGGTAACCACAAAGCCCACTCTCTGTCAAACTTCTAAATTTCCAACTTTGCCATTCAAGCCTAATTCAACTACAGACCTCCAAATAATAATCCGGACACGCTCCTAAGTCCAAAATCACCCAATGGAGCTAACAGAACCATCAAAACTCCATTCCGATGTAGTTTACACATAAGTCAACATCCGGTCAACCTTTTCAACTTAAGCTCCCAACCTTGAGACTAAGTGTTTCACTTCATTCAAAAACCTCTCCGGACACGAATCAACTACCCCAGCAACTGACATAGTAGTTATAAAGCATAAAATGAGCAGTATATAGAGGATGAGGCTACAGCCCTCAAAATGACCGGCCAGGTTATTACAATAAGTTAAGCAAAACTCTAAAGGAAATATCAATAAATTAAATAGTCAGTAATTTAATTTAATTGATTAGTATATGAATATTAACCTGGGAAGTTAAAGAAGATTTAATTGATGAATTTTGAAATTGAGTAAGGAGTGAAATTACGAATTTTTAGTGAAATAATTCGTAATTTATTATGGTGAATATTAATTTCAAAAATTACAATTAATTCCATAATTGGAAGCCTTGTTAGTTAAATTATGTGATCCCTAGTATGTCTTAATAATAGGAAATAAAGGAATTTTTTTAGGAGAAGGGGAGAAGGAGGCTAAAAATTTCAGTCTTTTTCCTAGAAAATTTCGCCCACACGAAATTACTATTTCCAGATATTATTTGGGTAACACAGTAGAAATCGTGGAACGTTCGGGGATCGTAATTGTGTGGGTCATGGAGATTCTATTGAGATGATGTGGAACTGAAGGTTCACGTGATAGAAGAGTTGTGTTCACGCTTCAAGTGGTAACCTCTGAAAATTTCGTAATATGCTAGTTGTCCAAATTACATGTGATTTTGATACTAAGATTGCTTCCTCTACGTATAGTGTTCCATCAAAAAGAGTCATTAAAAATTGAGTAGGTAAATAAATGTCAGAAGAGAGGTTTGTATGGGTCCAAATTTGACCGACCTCGACCTATGATGAGTACGACCAATGACCGAGTATCTTCGAATCGGCATCCCAAGGAAGACAACCCTAAGGCAACAGTAGAAATTGTATGACCCTTTTAGAAATGTAAGCCCATTAGGAGACAATGAGAATATTCTGTCGAATATTCCTTGTATTTTTCATTTCTTATAGTTCTGAATGTTTTCTCTCTAGTATATAAGGGGGAAAAGAGATCTTGTAAGGGGGGACACTCGAAAAGTAAAAAAAATCTTGAATACAAAGAAACTTTGCAACTCTCTTCTCCTTACCTACTATTAGTCTAGAGGTAATTATCTTCAGCTAAGATTTACCCCTTCATCTTGGATTGCTTTGTCAAAAAAGGTTTTAACATCTTTTGAGACAAACAATTTGGCGCCGTCTGTGGTGATTTCCATAGCTGAAATCATACTTCTCATCTAGATCCCTAAAAGTGATCACCTTTCTTTGAACCTCCGAAAACCAACAATGGTGGGAAAGGAAGCGAGGCTGAAGGCGATAGAAAACGTCTCGAACAATCTCCTAAACTCCCTTGATGAAGCCGTTAGAGAAGATGATGGGAATACAACGCCAAGAGTTACATCTGAGGGGGAGATCTCACATCTTCCACACGAAGATCTAATGGTCTTGCGCGAAAGGGGAGCCTCGACATCCACCATGGGGGAAGCACCGCCAGCAGTCAAAAAGTTGCTGGAAGAATGGTTGACAAGTTCTTTGAGCAACATGATCGAGAAACCCACTCAGGGAGGTGTCAAAGGCATACCACCTATAGAAATCCCAGCTACCACCGATGAGTCAAGCATTACACGAGCAGGTAATACCCACACCGTCACTAACGTAGGTGATATTGAACTCATGGCCATCTTAAAGAAAATGGAAGAGATGGAAAATGAGAAAAAAACACTTCGCGACCAAATAAGGGAACATCAGGAGAGGGTCGATAAAATACCAGGAGCTCCAAAGCTATTACCGAAACGCGACGTAGGCCGATTCGTCGAACAACCTTTGAAGGGGCTGCTCTTCATCCTATTCCAAAGCCTTCAAGATGCCGCCATACTTGAAAATATATGACGGGACCACAGACCCGGACGATCACCTAATTCATTATGTTACCGCAGTAAAAGGCAATGATCTATCAAAAGAACAGGTATCGTCTGTGCTGTTGAAAAAATTTGGCGAGACCTTGACAGGGGGAGCGTTGACATGGTACTCCCAGCTACCAGCACGATCAATATCGACGTTCGAAGAAAAGGTAGATAAATTCGCCACCACTCATGCAGGAGCAAGAAAGGCTGAGGCTAGGGTCAATGACATGTTCGCCGTTAGGCAAACGACGGGAGAGGGACTTCAGGATTTCATGGCCCGATTCAACAGAGTATGGATGAGAATACCGAACGTATCAGAAGGGATGGAAGTCGCAGCCTTTCAAAATGGGTTAAACAGGAGCGGGTCAAAGGCAACCAAAAAGCTACTCAGTAGACTCATGAAGTACCCCCTACCACATGGGAAGAGATTCACAACGCCTATTGCACCAAAGTGAGAGCGGACGAGTACGACCTGAACGGCCCACTTCAACGGTTAACATCAGTCCAAGCCGAGACAAATAGAGATCGACGTAGCGATGGGCGACGAGATCAACCACCACGTTTCAATCGCGAAAGGCATCAGACACATATCCGAACATCTAACCCGCCCTCTCCACAACACATAGACACTGTACCACAACACACTGCACCACTCTGAAGCAAAAGAGGTATGGCTCTACTACTATCTGCTCATAATATCTGTGTTTCCCCTTCAGAAATAGTGTACGCACTAGAGAAGCTGGGCACGAAGGTGCAATGGCCGCAAAAGATGAAATCAGATCCAAACACTAGGAGGTCGAACGTCCTCTGCGAGTTCCACCAAGAAAGAGGACACAAGACCGAAGATTCCATAGGTCTTCGGCAAGAAGTAGTTAGAATGTTGAACCAAGGGTACCTGAAAGAACTGTTAAGCGACAAAGGAAGGGCCAACTTCGCTTGAGGACATGACCCATATCAAGGACCTCCAAAGCCGCCATCACCAGCGCGTACCATACAAATGATCATTGGCGGCGGCGATGATACGGTAATCAACCATGTGAAGTTCACTACCACGTACAAACTCAAACGAATAGTCTCCCATGAACGGTATGATGATCTCGAAGATAGTATCATCTTCGACAAGCCAGATACCGACGGTTTGTCTTTTCCTCACTATGATGCTTTGGTTATACCTTTATGCATCGCTGACACCGATGTGAAAAGAATCATGGTGGATGACAAAAGCGGCATGTGTATTGTTCACCCATGAGTTCTCGTGCAAATGAGGCTCGAGGATAAGATAATATCGTGTTGCATAACATTAATGGGTTTTAATAATGCAGTAGAGTGGGCATTCGGAGAAATAGTGCTACCTGTCCTAGCAGGAGGGGTTACCCTGGAGACGATGTTCCACGTCATGAACCAAGAAACGGCCTACAACACCATCATAGGACGACTATGGATACACGCCATGCGAGCCATCCCCTCAAGCTTCAATCAGGTGATCAAATTTCCCACCCCATGGGGGATATTCAGCATCCGAGGCGAGCCACGGACCACCCAAGAATGCTATCGGATCGCCCAGGATTGCACATACACCAGACAACTAAAAGAGGCAAGCGCGGAAGCATAGAAATAAGCCATGTCGGGCACCAAGCCCGACATATAAGAAGAGGCCATCAAAGATCCAGACATTGTAGAAGCTTGCAAGACGACCATAGAGGATCTCGACCCCATCCAGTTAGATAACACCGATTATGCCAAAAAGGCTTACGTTGGGCACAACCTCTCGGAGCCAGGTGAGTATCGTGAGTTTTTAACTAACAACGCCAATTTGTTTGCTTTTCCCCATTCAGATATGCCAGGAATCCCAAGGGAGATCACCACACACAAGCTAAATGTCGATCCGCTTTATCCGTCGGTACGACAAACGAGGAGGAAATTCAATGCCACGATCAATGAGGTGGTCAGCGAAGAAGTTGATAAATTACTCACCAACGGTTCCATCAGAGAATCGAAATACCCCCAATGGGTCGCCAATGTGGTCATGGTCAAAAACAAGAACAGGAAGTGGCGAATGTGCATCGACTTCACCGGTTTGAACAAAGCATGCCTGAAGGACTCTTTCCCGCTACCTCACATCGACCAACTTATCGATGCAACATCGGTCCATGAACTGCTAAGCTTATTGGATGCGTACTCCGCCAATAATCAAATTCTAATGGCTGAAGAGGATCAGGAAAAAGACCACTTTCATCACTCACCAAGGTACGTACTGCTACAAGGTAATGCCATTCGGGCTCAAGAATGCGGGGGCCACGTATCAAATATTAGTCACCAAAATGTTGAAAGAACAACTCGGTAAAACAATGGAGGTTTACATCTATGACATGCTAATAAAGTCAGGAAAGAAAGAAGATGACATTGGTTATCTAAAGGAAGCCTTCAAAATACTAGGGCAAGACGGAATGAAACTAAACCCCGAAAAGTGCGCCTTTGGCGTGACTTCTGGAAAGTTCCTCGGTTTTCTAGTGTCGCAAAGAGGAATCGAGGTCAACTCGGATCAAATCAAGGCCATCAACACAATACCGAAAATACTGACCAACAAAAAGTAGGTGCAGAAGTTAACGGGACGAATAACTGCCCTATCAAGGTTCATTTCACGATCCTCGGATAGATTCCATAAATTCTTCAACGTACTAAGGAAAGACCATGGGCTACAATGGAACAGTGAATGCATCGACGCCCTGAAAAGATGAAAACATGTCTATCCTCACCACCGCTGCTCGTCAAAGCAGATCCAGGTGAATTCCTACTTGTGTATCTAGCAGTTTCCGAAGTTGCGGTAAGCGCTGTCTTGGTATGTGAAAATAAAGGTACGCAATCTCCAATTTACTATGTTAGCAAAACTTTAATCGATGCCGAGACGAGGTGCCCTCACCTTGAAAAACTAGCTCTAGCATTGGTCGTAGCTTCATGGAAGCTTTGACCGTACTTCCAATGTAACCCTATAAAAGTGGTGACAACCTTCCCCCTAAGGGGTATCCTACATTAACCCGAACTATCGAGTAGACTAGCCAAATGGGCCATAGAGCTAAACGAGCATGACATAATGTACCAACCGCGAACTGCCATCAAGTCGCAGGTGCTTGCAGACTTTGTCGCTGATTTCAGCACGAAAATATTGCCCGAGGTAGAATAGGAAGCACTCTGCACTTCTACACACACCGACATCTGGGTCCTCTACACCGATGGTGCCTCCAATGCCTTGGGCTCAAGACTGGGACTCGTCCTCAAGGTCCCTACAGGCGAAGTAACTCGCCAGTCCATACGATGCCCCGAGATGAGTAACAACGAGGCTGAGTATGAAGCTGTGATTGCAGGTTTGAAGCTAGCCCTCAAATATGGTGCCCGACGACTCGTCCTCCGCTGTGACTCCCGACTCGTAGTGAATCAGGTCACCGGGACTTTCCAAATCAAAGAGTAGAGGCTACAAAGATACCAGTCATAAATCCACAAACTTCTGTCGGAGTTTGATGAATGCCGCCTCGACCAAATACGCAGGGCACAAAATATCGAAGCGGATGGCCTCGCTAAACTAGCTGCGGCCACCAAGAATATCGGCAAAGAAAACATGGTCACCCTACTCCATTCCGCAATAGACCACATCGAGTTACATTCTATAAACCTAACTTATGACTGGCGTAACCACTTCGTATCCTATTTGCAGGATGGAAAACTCCCGCAAGGCAAAAAAGAAGCCAAAAAACTCCGAGTGTAGGCAGCTCGGTACAACCTAGTAAACGGCGATCTCTACAAAAGGACATTCGGCGGACCCTTAGCCAAATGTCTTGGGCCACATCAAACGTGGAGAGTACTAGAAGAAGTACACGAGGGGCATTGCGATGCCCATATGGGAAACCGCGCCCTCATCGAATGCCTCATTCGCGCCGGATACTACTAGCCCACCATGAAAAAAGAAGTTGCCGACTATGTCAGGAGATGTGAACAATGTCAAAAGTACGCCCCTATGATACACCAAGCAGGGGAACTCCTTCACTCCGTCACTTCGCCATGGCCATTCATAAAATGGGGAATGGACATAGTCGGCCCCCTCCCAGCAGGACGAGGTAAGGTACGCTTCCTTTTGGTTTTGACTGACTACTTCTCTAAATGGGTTGAAGCAGGTGCATACACTCAGATACGCGAGTAGAAGATCATTGCCTTCATATGGAAAAACATTATATGCCGTTTTGGCATCCCCAAAGAGATCAGTTAGGACAACGGACCTCAGTTCATAGAAAAAAGAACGACCGCGTTTTTTGAAAAATGGCACATCAAACGGATACTCTCCACGCCCCGCCGCCAATGGTCAAGCCGAATCATCCAATAAAGTAATATTGAACATATTGAAAAGAATCTTGAGTAAGCTAAAGGGTTGTGGCGTGAACTACTACCGGAAGTATTATGGGCATACCGCACTACGCCAAAAACCAGCATAGGAGAAACACCCTATTCACTGGTCTATGAGATTGACGCAGTCATACCCGTCGAGGTCGGGGAGCCCAGTTTGAGATACTTCAACGAGAGCGGAACATGCAACGACAAAAGTAGACTACAAGATCTGGATAAAGTTGAAGAACGAAGAGACATGACCCACATAAGAATGGTAGCCCAGAAACAACAAGTAGAAAGATACTATAACAAGAGAGCCAAGGTACGACCGCTTAAAGTCGGAAATTACGTCCTCAAGGCTAAAACGCAAGCTTAAAGGACCCTAATGAGGGAAAATTGGGAACAAACTGGGACGGACCATACAAAATCGTAGCAGCAGTAAACAAAGGAGCATTCTAGCTAGAAACAATGGAGGGGAAACTACTCCAAAATAACTAGAATGTCGCCCATCTCAAGTACTTCCACTTCTAAAAGAAGGCATCACCTAAGTCGTACTCTTTTTCCCTCACTCAGGTTTTGTCCGAATCGGGTTTTCCCTGGGAGGTTTTTAACGAGGTGGCGAGGGGGACGCCTTGAGGATTGACACGCTGTTCATCACCTCGCCCTGTCGATATGATATCCGGATCAAAGTTATGAAGGGACTACATATAGATAATCAAATCTCCATTGTTTGAATGGAAAAAAATCTCCATTGTATGTACGGAATCAAATCTCCATTGTATGAATGAAATAGAATCTCCATTGTATGTGCAGAACCAAATCTCCACTAGTCGACATGTGACGTCTTCCTATGGGAATACGATCAAATATCCAAAAGTATAAGTTCAACCTCGTTCCAACAATGATGGGATTCTGCTTCGACGACAGTTCGAAGCAACATCCCAATGGCCAAGGCCATCGATGAAAGTATGAGTTCAACCCCGTTCGAACCACGATGGGATTCCACTTCAACGATAGTTCGAAGCAACATATCAATGGCCAAGGCCATCGACGAAAGTATAAGTTCGACCTCGTTCGAACCACGACAGGATTCTACTTCGACGACAGTTTGAAGCAACATCCCAATGGCCAAGGCCATCGATGAAAGTATGAGTTCAACCCCGTTCGAACCACGATGGGATTCCACTTCAATGATAGTTCGAAGCAACATATCAATGGCCAAGGCCATCGACGAAAGTATAAGTTCGACCTCGTTCGAACCACGACAGGATTCTACTTCGACGACAGTTTGAAGCAACATCCCAATGGCCAAGGCCATCGACAAAAGTATAAGTTCAACCTCATTCGAACTAGATCTCCACTAGTTGACATGTGACGTCTTCCTACAGGAATACGATCAAATATCCAAAAGTATAAGTTCGACCTCATTCGAACCACGACGGGATTCTACTTTGACAACAGTTCGAAGCAACATCCTAGTGGCCAAGGCCATCGCGAAAGTATGAGTTTGACCTCGTTCGAACGACGACGAGATTCTACTTCGACGATGGTTTTAAGCAACATCCTAATGGCCAAGGCCATTGACGAAAGTATAAGTTCGACCTTGTTCGAACCACAATGGGATTCTACTTCGACGACAGTTCAAAGCAACACCCCAATGTCCAAGGCCATCGGCGAAAGTATGAGTTCGATCTCATTCGAACCACGATGGGATTCTACTTCGACGACAGTTCGAAGCAACATCCCAATGGCCAAAGCCATCGATGAAAGTATAAGTTCGACCTCGTTCGAACCATGACGGAATTCTACTTCGATGACAGTTCGAAGCAACATCTCAATGGCTAAGGCCATCGACAAAATTATAAGTTCGACCTCATTCGAACCACGACGGGATTCTACTTCAACGACAGTTCGAAGCAACATCCCAATGGTCAAGACCATCGACGAAAGTATAAGTTTGATCTCGTCCGAACCACGACGGGATCCTACTTCGATGATAGTTCGGAGCAACGTCCCAATGGCCAAGTCTGTCAATGAAAGTATAAGTTCGACCTTGTTCGAACCACGATGGGATTCTACTTCGACGACAATTCGAAGCAACATCCTAATGTCCAAGGCCATCGACGAAAATATAAGTTTGACCTCTTTCGAACTACGACGGGATTCTACTTCGACAACAGGTCGAGGCAATATCCCAATAGCTAAAGGCGTTAATATCATGTGCGACAAATGCAGGAAAAAGCAAGCCGATGAAAGTAAAATTTTACATTACAGCAAAATATCATTTACATTTTCCCCTACAAACAGGCCCAAACACGACCCATGCAAAAATTCCTAAACAAAAAGTAAATACAAGCCAGGACTACACATCATCCCCAGCGGGGTAAGCATCTTCATACCACGAATCTGAAGCAAGGTGATTCGTATCATTAGAATTGATGCATTTCCCATCAGGTGTAAGGGGTCATACCTGTATGACTCACGAGCTGCGCGAGCTTCGGCGTGCATAGCGTGAACCTCCGTCTTAGTAGCCCTGCCCTCGGCGTGAAAAGACTTATACACATCAAGTCGAGCCTCTGCATGGACCCACAACTCGTACGAACGGGGGGGGGGGGGGGGAGGGCACACCCAACTCAGCTAGGGCACGAGACGTAGAAGGCTGAGAACGCTGACTTGCCTCCGCCCTCAGCGAGGCCATTTGTCCCTTCAATGCGGCCAACTCCACCTCCAGCTCCTTGACACGCCCTTCGAGCCCTGCAACTTAACGACCAAAGGCTTGCCTCTCCCCAGTCAGTTCTGACCTTGAAATACGGAGGGCATCCTCCACAGATACCGATTCAGAAATAGCTGTTGCCAGCTTATCGGCACTGACGTTCAGTTCGCCCTTGATCCCATCAATCTCCGCTAACTTAGCACTCAACTCGGCGGTCAAGTCGGCCACCTTCAACTGCAAGTCGGCATTCTCAGCCGTCACCCCCTGCTCAATTCAAGCTCATCCTCATTCACCTTAAGGGAGGCCGCCAATTCACTATTGCGGGCGACAACATTTACAAGCTCATCGTCCCTCTCCCTCAATTCCTCTATCTTGCGCTCCAATTGGTCCTCCCGCTGCTTGAGCCCCTTACGAAACACCTAGAACTCAGGATCGTGATGATAAATGTCGGACATCGCCCGATGCTTAGCACGATACTGCTGATACTTAGAAGACATCTTCTCAGAACGACGATTATCTTACCGATCCAACGAATAAAGAGGAGAGGTACCTACCTGCAGGGCCATACCAGCGACCTTCTAAGATAACTTCATGTCGCTCCTTGCTCCAAGCATCTTGCTTTCAGGAGCAGCACATAGAGCAGTGAGGGCCGACGCCACCTGATCGCTATTCAGTAGCAAGTTATAGTTCCCCGGGACTACCACATGATGGTCGGATCCATCCATCCTAACCTCCACATGGGTATGGAGATCGACGAATTCATTAACATCCTCTGTGTAGATATCCAAACCCGAACCGCCATCCTCGACACGAGGCCCTCCAACATTAGACGATGCACCACCCTCAACGGAGCACACTGAACCGGCTCCCGGGCCAACTCCCTCCACTTGGGGAGATCTCCCCAACCAAATAGCATCGGCCATGAATACGGGTACCGAGGCCGTTCGGGATGCCCTGCTGCCATTGGCGTCCGTAGCCACGCCCTTCTCCAGCTCCAGCCTCCTCATTTTTCTCTCCAACGGCTCGTCCCCATTAGAAGATTTATCCAAAAGATGTGAGGCCAGTATCGAAGAAGCCTCCTCCCTCGTGGACACAACTCGAGACGAATCTCCCACTTGAATAGGTTGAGGACGACCCTCCCGAATAGACTCGCTAAAGATAAACCACGTGTCCACAGTAGCAACGGCTTGCCTAAAGGTGGGAACTTGCACCTTCCGCCTAGAAGCTCCCCGGCCTGTCACTACAAAAGGTCATATTATTAAGCAAGGTCGCATGACCAACGAATTAGTAAGTAAGTCATTTACCTGAGGAAACTTTAGGACCATAATGCTGCACGAAGGCGGGCCAAGTCCGAGTTTCTGCTGCATGAGGCAACAGGCAGGCTACCCAATCCTTGATACCCGCAACGGGGCGAGACGGGCGGCCCATAGCTGTAAAGCGGCAAGTAAGTAAAAGTTACAGTAATTACAGAAGAGAGGGGAACATAACGAATGACGGCACTTACGAGTTCTGTTCCATTGGTCCGAAAATATGGCGGAGTCAGAAACGACGTGTTCGGTCTTGACAAAGAAATACTTGTGCCAAAATTTGCGGCTCGCCTAGTCATCCGTCCCAACCACCAGCCCTTTCATACCATGAAGCCTCAAATGCACCATGGTACCCTTGAGGAAGCCAGACGTGAACAGGTGCAAAAGGTGATGGACGAAAATGCTACATTCCGCCAACTCTGCATACTTAGTCAATAGTAAAAGTACCTTGAGCGTGTATGACAAAAGTTGTGCTGGGCAAACTTGGTAAAATCTACAGAATTCTTTTGCTAAGGGGAAGAGAGGAAGAGTGTAGCCGATCATAAAAGGGTACTCGTAGAAAGCATAGTACCCAGGTCTATGGACGTCCACGTAATCTCTCCCTGCTGGAACCATTTTTGCATGAGCAAGAATGCTATACTTTATACGAAGGGCATCAATATGGACCTTCTCCATCTCAGAAAATACGGGGTTCGGAGTGGGAGGTGGATCTCTGAGGAAGTCACTCCGGGATAAGGGGTGCCTCCGTAGCAGCTCCTCCACCATAGGAGGGTTGTCGTTCTCTTCTACCACCACGTCTCCACTATCAGAAGGAGGCATCGTTGATGATGGGGCAGCTTTAGGAACCTCCCCGCGAGAATAACGAGATCTCAACATAATATCTTATGGAGGAGTATCAACACAAAAGGAGGAAAGAAGAAGAAGCTTCGGGTGAAGATCGAAAGAAGAGAAGAAAGAGATGAAAGCAAACAAGGAATAACGAAAGAGGTTTTCCAGAGGAGGAATGGCCAAAGTTTTTCAAAAAATCAAACCCTTCACCTATTTGTAGGATTGGGAGGCGCCAGAACCGAGGTGACAGGCTTCAAAGTAGCACAAGAATCGAAGCACCAAGCCGTCAGTCCCTACCTTAAAAATCCACGCAATGATGACGCACGCAAAGTTGACATCATTTCCCGGAGAAGTGTACCACGATATCTTGCTGAATACGATGAGCAATCCCCGTTGGCCACGTCATGTCGTTCCCAAAGGTCAAATTTCTCCAAAAGAATGCACAAGGTCCACTCATCAAGGACACATCCGGCTGCGACCCCGACAAGCGGAGGGACTAACTGTATGGGTCCAAATTTGACTGACCTCAACCTATGATGAGTACGACCAATGACCGAGTATCTTCGAATCGGCGTCCCAAGGAAGACGACCCTAAGGCAAAAGCAGAAACTGTACGACCCTTGCAGAAATGTAAGCCCATTAGGAGACAATGAGAATATTCTGTCGAATATTCTTTGTATTTTTCATTTCTTACAGTTCTAAATGTTTTCTCTCTAGTATATAAGGGAGAAAAGAGATCTTGTAGGGGGGGGGGGGGGACTCGAAAAATAAAATAATCTTGAATACAAAGAAATTTTGCAACTCTCTTCTCCTTACCTACTATTAGTCTAGAGATAATTATCTTCAGCTACGATTTACCCCTTCATCTTTGATTGCTTTGTCCAAAAAGGTTGTAACCCTTTTAGTCAAACAAGGTTCAAACTCAGAACTTTCCACTTGATCTGAATTTTAATAAATATTCACAAATTGTAATACTTACCATATATAGAGAGAATTATTTTTTGGCAAAGGGAATGTTCGCCTAACCACACTTAGGATCAGGAGCGGAGCTAGAAGTTAATTTTTGCTCGAACAATGTGTTTATGTTAAAAGATTTATTAAATATGTAAAAAAATTGAATTAAGAACTCAATTATTAACACATGAAATCCTCGTTTAAAAATTCAGAACCCATAAAATTGAAATTTTGGCTCCACCTCTGCTTAGAACACTATAGCGCTCCGCCAACTAGTAATTTAGTAAATGTTTCTATCAAATTCGACATCTTACGGTGTTGTCATCCTAGCTTTTATTGGTTTTACGACGAAGTTGTTGAACCATAAGTTGAAATTTTCTTCTCCAGTAAGCTTTTTTCTTAAACAATCTTTTCATGATTAGTAATAGTATAACTATAAAAGGCAAGTGCAATTCTTCGAAGGTTGTATGAGTCTGTTGTCTTTTGAAATTTATTTTTAGGATAATTTATCTATTTAATTTAAGAAATTTTACTTTATACTTATAGATTTGTTAAATTATAAAATTCCAGTAAAAACAGCATACTTTTAAACTGAAGAAAGTTAATAAAATATTTTCGTTGTTTGAAAGCTACACCAAATATGCCAATTAATAGAGAAAAATAAAAAACTTATATGTAAATCAAACAAACTAAACTAAAATTATACAAACAATTTCATCAAATTACTTCCATGTCTCAACAAAATTTATTAAAGACACAGTTTCAAACTGTATGTGCCACGGGATTTCACGGTTATTGAGAAAAAGTTTTTTATAGCTTTTCTTCTACAGCTACCGTTCACGCCAAGCAAGCATCCAACCACAGTTCTGGACATTGTCCAATTTATTCCCTGTAAAAGACGTAAAAATTCCCCAAGTCCCTTGCCATTTAACAATGCAATATCATGTAACTCTCCCTGCCCTTTTAAGGATATATTCTCAAGATTCTTTTTGAAACCTCCGGGGGTCTCTCGGAAACAGCTTCTCTATCCTTCCGGGTAGGGGTAAGGTCTGCGTACATTACTTTACCTTCCCAAGATTCCACTAGTGGAACTTTAATGGGTATGTTGTTCTTGTTGTAGTAGTATTCTTTTTGAAACCTGTGCTACTTCAACTCTCTAAGCATTTTCAGAGGAGTCACCCATGGATTTTAACAACTTCTAGCAGCACTCATTCTTCTCTTACTTCTCAATATTATTCCACCACAGAAAGATCGACTTCACATACATAATGTTATAAACAACATTTATCTCTATGATTATTTTAAATACTATATGTTTCACTGACAGCTAAAACTTAGCTCAAACATAACATCATAGCCTAAGTTTACAAGCACATTTACTTGTTTTCTACAGCTCACCAAGATAAACCCCATCCCACAAACCCACCCAAGAACAACCTAGTAGACTGTATTCGAAAAGTAGGTCACCCAAAGCCACTGCTTGGTCAACAGCCACTAACATGGATATTACTAACTATTCATTTAGAAATGGATGTGAAACAACTGATTGGAACTGAATGATCATTTCATCTTAGTTAAAATAAGATGACCCTTGAGTTCAACTATATATACCCAAATAGATTGGAACAAAGTGGTCATTTCAACAGTCCATTCCCTCAGCCAATGTGGGATACTCTGACATTCCTAAATAGATTGGAATAAGTTGGCATTTCTTGCTAACAGAGAAACCAACTCAAGGCACAAACCTTGATGTTTTGTGTATCTGTCAACAACATTACAAGTCGGTCAATACCCAATCCCCAACCACCAGTAGGAGGTAATCCATACTCAAGAGCCGTACAACAGTTCTCATCCAGTACCATAGCTTCATCATCACCTGAGTGAGGGTCCTGAGTTGACAGCAATTATGCTAAAATTAGTTTTGCATAAGAGAAATGATACAAGAGGATGAACACAACACAACACAAACACCATCAGGATGCACACTTTGTACAGATACGATCAGCAAAACGCTGGCGTTGGACAACAGGGTCATTCAATTCAGTGCAACTAAAGCTGTCAAGTTATTTAGCAGAGAAGAAGCACATTACATCTTGCGTTGGGAGTGCTAAAAACAGTTTGAAAGACAACATACTTCATGCTTGTTTATAAGCAATTCAAAACGTTCTGTCAGGCCTCGTTTCGATCTGTGCCACTTTGCCAAAGGACTCATTATCTCGGGATGGTTGAGAACAAAAGTAGTGTTAACACATGTCTCCTTCATTCATCTTAAAACAAAGCCCAGGAACTGAAAGATTCTCGAACATCAAAAATATCCCACTAGAGAGAAGTATTACAAGCAAGGACACAAAAGATATAGTATAAGCGGACCAGTAGTGAAGAGCAAATTTCTACGTTGCATCTACAGAAATTGACAGCAACGGCAGGAAAAAAATTACTTTTTCAAGTAATCTAGCTGTTGTTTGAGGTGGAGGACATTCGATCTCAAACTTTGCACAAGCATCTATGAGATATTTGTTAGCTTCACCATCCCTGTTCATGTATAGTCAGTAAGATAAAACTATGAAAGAACAAATAACATGAAAAGATTAAATATTTAAGCTTCCAACATAACAATTGGATCCCAGTGGAAACAACCTCTAAGTTTAGCATGAAATCCAAATAACACTGTCTATGTCGTGGTTCCTGGACATAAAGAACAAATGAACAACAAGAACAGGTCAGAGGCATAAAACCTTATTAAAGGAAATGGGAAGAAGGCAAGGCAATTTGAAAAAAAATAAAAGCATAAGATAATTTTGTAACGCATATGTTTCTTGATAGTTTATATAGGTCCACCAAACTATAGAGTACCGGTCCTCTATGAGTTTCCACTGAGAATACTAATAAAACAGTAAGTAAATAAGACATGGAGTTTTTGTTTGTTTTTAAATTGAATTATGCATTCTGAGGCCTTAAAAATCTCTTTTAGCATCACCTCGATTTGCGTGCGCAGTCCGGGCGCGTAGTCGGAAAGCTTATATGTGAAAATCTGTGAAAAATGATAAATTTTGACTATAAAATGAATTAATTTGACTTCGGTCAACGTTTTGGATAAATGGACCCGGACCCATGATTTGACGGTCCCGGAAGGTCCGTAGGAAATATGGGACTTGGGCGTATGCCCAGAATCGAATTCCGAGGTCCCAAACCTGAGAAATGAATTTTTAAAGAAAATTATTTTCTGAAATTGTTTAAAGGATTTGGAAATGAATTTTGATTAGAATATGTTGGTATCGGGCCCGTATTTTGGTTAATGTCCGGTACAAGTCTTATATGTTATTTAAGATAATTCTGTGATGTTTGGTAAGAAACAGAATCCGTTTAACTGATTCGGACCTTAAATGCAAATTTTGATATTTTAAGAAGTTTTGAAATATTTCATTGATTTTGAGGTTTAATTCGTTGTTTAAGCAGTTAATTTGGCGATTTGATCGCATAAATAAGTTCATATGATGTTTTTGAGTTAGTACGTATGATTGGTTTGGAGCAGCGAGGGCTCGGGTGTGTTTCAGAAGGTTTTTGAACTCATAAAAGTTGCAGGTTTTTGCTGTTCAGTGCCCATGGATTTTTCTCTTCGCGTTCGCGTGGGCACACTTGCGAACACGTAAGGAAAATCTCTTGGGTGCCAAATTTCTTCTTCGCGAACGCGAAGCTGGTGACGTGAACGCGAGGCTAAGGGGGGATGCCCTTCGTGAACACGACCCAACATACATGAACGCAATGACTTATGAGCCTGGGCAGGGGAGGGGGTATTATACCTACGCGAACGCGACCACCTGGACGCGAACGCGAGCCCATTTCCACGAACGCGAAGGTCTCTCAGGCCTAGCTCATCGCGAATGCAATGAGCCTGTCGCGAATGTATAGAGCAAATTCGCCCAGTTATTTTAAGTTCCAAAATAGAATATATTACGGGAATTCCACCATTTTTCATAAACTTCATCTTCTCCACACCTCTTGGGCGATTTTTGAAGAGGAACTTCACCATAACTTCATCATAGAAATTACTTATGATTGAGTATTGGTGTTAGCTGAGATGAGTAGAAGATGGGTTAAGATTGATTATAGCTGTTTCTCCCTCGCCGGGACGTATTTACTTTTACTGTCGAATCCCTTGCCGGGTTAGTGTAGCTTATTGTTGATCCATTCCCGAGTACTCTTGGTATGGTTGTTACTAAAGGTATATAAATATTATGTTGGATCGGGTTGCATGCCGCAATAATACTATATATGGAACGGGTTGCACGCCACAACAATGTTATGTTGGATCAGGTTGCACGCCGCAACAATGTTAGGTTGGATCGGGTTGCACGCCGCAACAATGTTATGTTGGATCGAGTTGCACGCCGCAACAATGTTATGTTGGATCGGGTTGCACGCCGCAATAATGTTATATTCTATCAGGTTGCACGCCGCAACAGTGATATAAATGGATCGGGTTGCACGCCACAATTGTTCTCTCATATTTCTTTTAAGTTTCTGCTGGATTCGATATTTCCTTTTGTTCCTGTTTATTTTCCAATGTATATTAAATAACTGCACAGGTTTATCTAGAGTCTGGTCCTAGCCTTGTCACTACCTCACCGGGGTTAGGCCAGGCACTTACCAGCACATGGGGTCGGTTGTGCTGATGCTACACTCTGCACTATGTGCAGATTCTGGAGCAGCTTTTGGATGGTAGCACTTGGGGAGCTTGCCTTTAGTCCAGCCAGAGATCCGAGGTAGTCCTGCAGGCGTCCGCAGGCCCGGTGTTCTCTTCTACTTTATTGTGTACTCTGTTTTCATTAGATTTCGAGATAGATTATATTTCTTTCAGACATTTGTTATAGTAATCTTAGTCCGTCCGTGATATTATGGAACCGGATTTTGGGTAGAGATGTTTGTTTCCATTATCGCACTGGTCTTGGTTATTATATTAGATTATGTCTTCCGCTTGATTTCATTTATTGTTAATATCTAAATATTGGATACCTGTTAATTCAGATTGTTAAAAAGGATTAAAAATGAAAGAGTTAGAAATTTTCTATGTTTAGTGGCTTGCCTAGCTTCTATGAGTAGGCGCCATCACGACTCCCGATGGTGGGAAATCTGGGTCATGACAAGTTGGTATGAGAGCTCTAGGTTACATAGGTCTGACAATTCACAGACAAGCTTAGTAGAGTCTGAGGGATCGGTACGGAGACGTCTGTATTTAACCCCAGAGAATACAGAGTTAGGAAACATTCCACATTTATTCTTTCCTGTCGTGCGGATTGGTTTCTCAATGCTAATTGAAATTCTACTCTGTTCTTTCGCAGATGGCGAGAACACGCACTTCCTCATCCACAGACTAGTAGCCCGAGCCCCCAGCAGTAGATCCCACGAGGGGCAGAGGGCGAGGCCGATGTCGTGCTAGAGGCCGAGGTAGGGGCAGAGCTCAGCCCAGGGTAGCAGCACTCGCAACGGAGCCTTAGGTTGACTTTGATGATGAGGTTCCGGCCCCAACAGTTCTGGTGGGTCCAGCTCAGGTCCCAGAGGGGTTTATTGCTAACCTAGTACTTCAGGATGCTCTGGTCCATCTAGTGGGCCTTATAGAAAGTGTCACCCGCGTAGGCATGCTTCCTGTAGCACCAGTCGTGTCTTAGGCTGGAGGAGGAGCCCAGACTCCTGCTACTCACACCCCGGAGCAGGTAGCTCCCCAGTTTCAGACTCCAACAGTTCAACCAGTTGGAGCAGTTCAGCCGGGTATGGTAGCTCAGACCGGTGATGGAGCAGCTATGTCTGCCGATGCCTTGTAGAGGTTGGATAGGTTCACCAAGCTCTTTACTACTACTTTCAGCGGTGCATCTACTGAGGATCCCCAGGATTATCTAGACAGCTGTTATGAGGTTCTCAGGAATATGGGGATAGTTGAAACCAATGGGGTTGATTTTACCACTTTTCGCTTGTCTGGATCTGCCAAGATTTGGTGGAGGGATTTCTGTTTGGCTAGACAAACCGGATCACCAGCTTTGACTTAAGAGCAATTTACTCAGCTATTTCTGGAGCAGTTTCTCCCCATCACTAAGAGAGAGGCCTATCAGAGACAGCTTGAGCTTCTCTAGAAGGGTTCCATGGCTGTTACCCAATATGAGACCAGATTCATCGACTTGGCTCGTTATGCTCTTGTCATACTTCCCACCGAGAGAGAGAGGGTGAGGAGGTTTATTGATAGACTTATTCAGCCGATTCGTCTTTAGATTGCTAGGGAGATTGGGAGTGAGATTACTTTCCATGAGGCGGCTAATGTGGCCAGGAGAGTGGCGATGGTTCTGTCACAGGGAGGTAGTCATGGGTCGGACAAGAGGCCACATCATTCAGTCAGATTCATTGGTGCCTTGTCTGGAGGTAGGGATTCATATGGTAGAGGCCATCCTCCTAGGCCCTTTCAGTCAGCACTTCAAGTTTCTCACGGTGCTTCAGGTGGTCGTGGTTCTCACATGCAGTATTCTGATCAGCATCCCTACAGTGCACCACTAGGTCCTATCAGTGCACCATCGCTCCAAAGTTTTCGGGGTGGTCATTCAGGTTGCTAGGGTCAGTCTCAGTTTCCTCAGCCGCAACACTCAGGTGGATGTTTTGAGTATGGTGAGTATGGTCATATCAGGAGGGCTTGTCTGAGATTGGTGGGTACTCACTCGCAGCAGCAGGGTTCTCGTGCTATGGTTCAGGCACCAGGTATTCCATAGGCCTGCCCAACCAGCTAGAGGTGGGGGTAGAGGTGCTAGAGGTGGAGGTAGAGGTGCTAAAGGTGGAGCTCCGACCACTAGAGGTAGAGGCCAGCCAGTTGCAGGCCATCCCAAAGAGGTATTCCAAGGTGGTGGGGCCCGACCCCAATGTTATGCTCTTCCAACCAGGCCCGAGGCTGAGGCTTCCGATGAAGTTATCACAAGTTTTGTTATGGTTTGTGGCAAAGATGCTTCCGTTTTATTTGATCCAGGGTCTACTTACTCCTATGTGTCATCTTATTTTGCACCGTATTTGGTCATACCTAGTGATTCCTTAAGTGCCCCTGTATATGTGTCTATACCGGTGGGTGACTCTATTATGGTAGATCGAGTCCATCGTTCTTTTATAGTTGTGATTGGAGGTCTTGAGACTTGTATAAATTTGCTTTTTTTGGACATGGTCGATTTTGATGTCATATTAGGGATGGACCGGTTATCACCTTACCATGCTATCTTGGACTGTCATGCCAAAACTGTGACCTTAACCTTACCGGGTTTACCTCGTTTAGAGTGGAGAGGGACTCTTGGTCATTCTACTCGTAGTGTTATTTCTTATGTAAAGGCTCGACGTATGGTCGAGAAGGGGTGTTTGGCCTATTTGGCATATGTTCATGATTCTAGTGCTGAGGTTCCTTCTATTGGTTTTGTGCACGTTGTTTGTGAGTATCCCAAGGTTTTCCCTTCAAACCTGCCGGGTATGCCACCCGACAGGGATATTGACTTTTCCATTGATTTGGCTCCGGGCAGTCAGCCCATTTCTATCCCGCCGTATCGTATGGCCCTGCCTGAGTTGAAAGAGTTGAAAGAGCAGTTGCAAGACTTGCTTGAGAAGGGTTTCATTAGGCCGAGTCTTTCGCCTTGGGGTGCGCCAATGTTTTCTATTAAGAAGAAGGACGAATCGATAAGAATGTGTATTGATTACCGGCAGTTGAACAAGGTTACGATCAAGAATAAGTATCTATGGCCGAGGATTGACGATTTGTTTGATCAGCTTCAGGGTGCTAAGGTATTTTCGAAGATTGACTTGAGATCTAGCTACCATCAGTTGAGGATTAGGGCATCTGATGTCCCTAAGACAACTTTCCGCACTGGGTACGGGCACTATTAGTTCTTGGTGATGTTATTCGGGCTGACAAATGCCGTAACAACTTTTATGGATTTGATGAACCAAGTGTTCAGGCCTTACTTGGATTCATTCGTGATAGCCTTCATTGATGATATTTTGATATATTCCCGTAGCTGGGAGGAGCACGAGCAGCATCTTAGAGTGGTTCTTCAGACCTTGAGAGATAGTCAGTTATATGCTAAGTTCTCGAAGTGTGAGTTTTGGTTGAGTTCAGTTGCACTCCTGGGTCATGTTGTATCAGCAGAGGGTATTCAAGTTGATCCAAAGAAGATTGAGGTAGTCAAGAACTGGCCTAGACCAGCATCAACTACAGAGATTCGGAGTTTCTTGGGATTGGCAGGCTACTATCGTCGGTTCGTGGAGGGGTTCTCATCTATCGCAACCCTGATGACCAGGTTGACCTAGAAGGTGGCCCAGTTCAGATGGTTGGACGAGTGTGAGGCGAGCTTTCAGAAGCTCAAGACAGCTCTGACTACGGCACCGGTGTTGGTTTTGTCCACAGGTTCAGGGCCTTATACAGTTTATTGTAATGCATCTCGTATTGGACTTGGTTCAGTGTTGATGCAGGATGTCAAGGTCATTGCCTATGCTTCGTAGCAGTTGAAGATTCATGAGAAGAAACTATCTGGTTCATGATTTGGAGTTGGCAGCCATTGTTCACGCATTGAAGATTTGGAGGCATTATCTGTATGACGTGGCATGTGAGGTGTTCACGGATCACAAAAGTCTTCAGTATTTGTTCAAGCAAAAGGAGTTGAATTTGAGGTAGAGAATGTGATTGGAGCTTTTGAAAGACTATGATATCACCATCTTATATCATTCGGGAAAGGCCAATGTGGTGGCCGATGCTTTGAGTAGGAAGTCAGCCAGTATGTGCAGTTTTGCTTATATTCCGGTCAGTGAGAGACCGCTTGCTTTGGGTATTCATACTTTGGCCAATCAGTTCGTGAGGTTTCATGTTTCTGAGCTCAGCTGTGTATTAGCTTGCACAGTCGCTCGTTCTTCATTATTGGAGCGTATCCGTGATCGGTAGTATGATGATCCCCATTTGTGCATCCTTAGAGACACGTTGCAGCATGGAAGTGTCAAGCAGGTTACCTTAGGTGATAATGGAGTTTTGAGATTGCAGGGTCGAGTTTGTGTGCCTAATATGGATGGACTCCGAGAGTTGATTTTAGAGGAGGTCCATAGATCTCGATACTCTATTCATCCGGGCGCCGCGAAGATGTATCAGGATTTGCGGCAACATTATTGGTGGCGGAGAATGAAGAAGGATATTGTTGTATATGTGACTCGATGTTTGAATTGTCTACAGGTTAAGTACGAGAATCAGAGGCCCGGTGGTTCATTTTAGAGGATTGAGCTTCCCGAGTGGAAGTGGGAGCTGATCACTATGGATTTCGTTGTTGGACTCCCGCAGACTCGGAGGAAGTTCGATGCAGTATGGGTCATAGTTGATAGGTTGACCAAGTCAGCGCATTTCATTCCTGTGGCAGTCTCCTATTCTTTTGATAGGTTAGCTGAGATCTATATCCGGGAGATTGTTCGCCTTCATGGTGTGCCCGTGTCTATCATTTCGGACCGATATACGCAATTTACCTCACGCTTCTGGAGAGCAGTTCTGCGAGAGTTGGGCACGCGGGTTAAGTTGAGCACAACGTTTCATCCTCAGATGGACAGGCAGTCCGAGCGGACCATTCAGATTTTGGAGGATATGCTCTGAGCTTGTGTTATTGACTTTGGATGCTCGTGGGATCAATTTTTGCCTTTAGCAGAGTTTTCCTACAACAACAACTACAAGTCGAGTATCCAGATGACTCCTTATGAGGCTTTATATGGTAGGCGATGTCGATCTCCGGTTGGATGGTTTGAGCCGGGAGAGGCTCGGTTGTTGGGTACGGATATTGTTCAGGATGCCTTGGACAAAGTCAAGATCATTTAGGATAGGCTTCGTACAGCTCAGTACAGGCAAAAGAGTTATGCCGACCGCAAGGTTCGTGATTTAGCATTTATGATCGTTGAACGAGTTTTGCTTTGAGTGTCGCATATGAAGGGTGTGATGAGATTTGCGAAGAAAGACAAGCTTAGCCCTAGGTTCATTGACCCGTTTGAGATCCTTGATCGAGTGGGAGAGGTGGCTTGTAGACTTGCATTTCCACCGAGCTTATCAGTCGTGCATCCAGTGTTTCATGTGTCCATGCTTCAGAAATATCATGGCGATCCACCCCACGTGTTAGATTTCAGCACTGTCCAGTTGGACAAGGACTTGTCTTAAGAGAAAGATCCGGTAGCTATTCTAGATCGACAGGTTCGTCAGTTGATATCGAAGAGTTTTCCTTCTATTCGTGTTCAGTAGAGAGGTCAGCCTGCTGAGGCATCGACCTGGGAGTCCGAGTCTCATATGCGGAGCCGTTATCCCCATCTTTTCCCCGACTCAGGTACTTCCTTCTTCTATACGTTCGAGGACGAACGGTTGTTTTAGACCTCGGTCTTTTCCCCCAAGGCCTTAAAAACCTCTTTTAGCATCACCTCGATTTGCATGCGCAGTTCAGGTGCGTAGCCGGAACGCTTATATGTCAAAATCTGTGAAAAATGATAAATTTTGACTAGAAAATGAATTAATTTGACATTGGTCAACATTTTGGGTAAACGGATACGGAGCCGTGATTTGACGGTCCCGAAGGGTCCGTAGGAAAATATGGGACTTTGGCATATGGCCAGAATCGAATTCCGAGGTCCCAAGCCCGAGAAATGAATTTTTAAAGAAAATTGTTTTCTGAAATTGTTTAAAGGATTTGGAAATGAATTTTAATTAGAAAATTTTGGTATCGGGCCCATATTTTGGTTCTTACGCCTGGTACAGGTCTTATATGTGATTTAAGATAATTCTGTGAAGTTTGGTAAGAAACGAAATCCGTTTGACGTGATTCGTACCTTAAATGCAAAATTTGATTTTTAAGAAGTTTTAAAATATTTCATTGATTTTGAGGTTTAATTCATTGTTTAAGGGGTTAATTTGTCAATTTGATTGCATAGATAAGTTCATATGATGTTTTTGAGTTAGTACGTATGTTTGGTTTGGAGCCCCGAGGGCTCGGGTGTGTGTCGAAAGGTTTTTGAACTCATAAAAGTTGCAGGTTTTTGTTGTTCAGTGCCCATGGATTTTTCTCTTCGCGTTCGCGTGGGCACACTCACGAATGCGTAAGGAAATCACCCAGGTGCCAAATTTCTTCTTCGCGAATGCAAAGCTAGTGACGCAAACGCAAGGCTTAGGGAGGATACCCTTCGCGAACGCGACCCAACATACTCGAACGCGATGACTTATGAGCCTGGGCAGGGGGGTATTATACCTACGCGAACGCAACCACCTGGACGCGAACGCGAAGGCTCGAGGAGTTAGTTCTCCTCGAACACGAGCCCATTTCCACGAATGTGAAGGTCTCTCAAGCCTAGCTCATCACGAACGTATAGAGCAAATTCGCCCAGTTATTTTAAGTTCCAAAAATAGAATGTATTACGGGATTTCCACCATTTTTCATAAACTTCATCTTCTCCACACCTCTTGGGCGATTTTTGAAGAGGAACTTCACCATATCTTCATAGGTATGTAATCCTAAGCTCGTTTTCTTCCATTTTTATCAACACCCACTAGATTTCTAGGCCTAAAACATGAGATTAAGGGTAGAAAATTAGGGATTTGGTAAAGTTAGGGCTTTTTGATTATTTGGGAATTTGACCTCGTTTTGGGGTCGAATTTCAAAATAAAATATATATTCGGGCTCGTGGGGGAATGAGTGATCGGATTTTTGTCCGAACCTCGTGTTTTGACCAAGCGGGCACGGGGTCAATTTTTGACTTTTTGTCGTTTTGAGAAGAATGATGGGAAAGCTATAATTAAGCATTGGAATTGGATTGTTTAGCATTTATTGATGTTGTTAAGTCGATTATGTCTAGATACAATTGATTTGGAGTCAAATTCAAAAGGAAAGGCGGTGTGTAAGGCTTGAGTTGGTCATGGAAGTTCGAGGTAAGTGTTCGGTCTAACCTTAGCTTGAGGGATCAGGAGTTGTGTCCTATTTGCTATTTGATTCTTGTTGAGTACGACGTACAGACATGGTGACAAGTATCTATATGTTTGTGTCGAGCATGACCGTGAGTCTTAAATTGCAATTTATTTTGTGTTCTTAAATAGTACTACAGATGCTTTAATTATTGATTCTCGATATTGAGCAATGATTAAGTTTGTTTTCGTGGAAATTACTTATAATTGAGTATTGGTGTTAGCTGAGATGAGTAGAAGTTGGTTAAGATTGGTCATAGCTGTTTCTCCCTCGCCGGGACGTATTTACTTTTACTATCGAATCCCTTGTCGGGATAGTATAGCTTATTGTTGATCCCCTGCGGGGACTCTTGGTATGGTTGTTGCTAAAGGTATATAAATGTTATGTTGGATCGGGTTGCACGCCACAACAATGTTATGTTGGATCGGGTTGCACGCTGCAACAATACTATATATGGAATAGGTTGCACGCTGCAATAGTGTTATATTGAATCGGGTTGCACGCCGCAACAGTGATATAAATGGATCGGATTTTACGCTGCAATAGTGTTAAATGATAGGGATCGGGTTGCGTGCCCCAACAGTGTTATTATAGTTTTGTTGTAAATCTTGAATTGTTCTCTCATATTTCTCTTAAGTTTTGCTGGATTCAATATTTCCCCCGTAACATGTACCCTCCACATGTTAATTGTTTATTCCTGTTTATTTTTCTTTGTATATTATATAACTGCATAGGTTTGTGTGAAGTCTGGTCCTAGCCTCGTCACTACCTCGCCGGGGTTAGACCAGGCACTTACCAGTATATGGGGTTGGTTGTGCTGATGCTATAGTCTGCACTATGTGCAGATTCCGGAGTAGCTTTTGGATAGTAGAACTTAGGGAGCCTACCTTTAGTCCAGCCAGAGATCCCGAGGTAGTCTTGCAGGCGTCCGCAGGCCCGACGCTCTCTTCTACTTTATTATGTAATCATTTTTCATTAGATTTCGAGACAGATTGTATTTCTTTCAGACATTTGTTGTAGTAATCTTAGTTCGTCCGTGATATTGTGATACCGGATTCCGGGTAGAGATGTGTGTTGTCATTATCGTGTTGTTCTTGGTTATTATATTAGATTAAGTCTTCCGCTTGATTTCATTTATCTTTAATATCTAAATGTTAGATACCTGTTAATTCAGATTGTTAAAAACGGTTAAAAATGAAAAAGTTAGAAATTTTCTATGTTTAGTAGCTTGCCTAACTTCTATGAGTAGGCGCCATCCCGACTCCCGAAGGTGGAAAATCCGGGTCGTGACAATTTTACGTGGAAAATTCCCTGCTCAGGGGGATAAAAAATCATGACCTACACTTGTAGTATTTCAACTCCACTATGAGCAACTTTTAGATTACAACCTATGCAATTTAGGAATTAAACTCTTAATCCCTCACTAACTCTAATACACCTATTACAAGTCACTTTGCAATACACCTATTACAAAGACTTCAACTCATGACTAACTCTAGTCACTACACAAACACAAAGGGTTTATGGTTTTACAAAGGGGTTCCTAAGTAATGCTTCTAGCTAAGCAATTTAAGAATTACAATATGAACAATTACAAAGTTACAACTCAACTAAGACAACAAAATACTGGATTTAGGAACAAAATACACCAGATTAAATAACAGGAACTTCATAAGTTCCTTCTGACTTTATGCTTCCCCCTTAATCAAATCCCTGTTTCAATTATACTTCCCCCTTTTGGCATCATTAAAAATATACAAGCAGACAAACATCATAAAGAAGTATAGCCTAGCTAAATCATGCCACATCTGTGCACACAACATGATAGAGAAGAGAAACAGAGAATTCAAGCATGTAGATAACAAAAGAGGATAGTTTTTATATATAAAACATATGCCTTTGCTTATAAAGCAAAGACAAAATTGGACTGTTGAAACCGGTAGCAGTACTAATACATCCCATCCACATCAAAACAAAAGAAACAAAAACATTTGCCAAGTTATAACAACAAAAATAGACAATCTAGAATCTGGTCACTGAAAGGGGTGTTTAGGGGGCACTAGGAGTAGAGGGCTTGGAAGCTGCAGCAAGGTTTTGGAGAACTAGGTCTATTCGGGCATTCACCGACTTTTGCTCATTGAGCAGTTCTGCTTTCAGGTTTTCCACTTATGCCCTGAAATCAACATTTTCTTTTGTCAAACAAACCATCTCCTCATTTGACTCTGGGACCCTTTGGGTCTGCTGACCTTCCAGGATAGTGTTCCTAGCCTTTAACCTTCGAATCTCCTCAATTGCACTATTTTGAGCATTAATAAGCTGAGAGATTATTGATGTACTACTTGTTGATACCCAATTTTTCCCTATATATTTTTATATACTCAAAACACTTTCAAAATAGCATATGTGTGCATATATGAGCACCCCAAAAGATTTTGGCAATTTAAATAATTTTTAAGACCTATGGCCTATTGTGCACTATAAAATCCATTAATTATTCACAAAACTTGCCATTTTGGTGAATAATGTATCATAATTTTACAAGTCCAGTTGGTATTTTTAAACTAAAATTGCACGAAATTGCAATTTTAGCCTACTTCTAGATTTAATAGCAATTTTTATTACAAAATCAATCCTAATATTTTTAAATTAATACCTACATATTGTTTATCAACCCAGTATTTTTAATTTGATTTTTAACATCTTTTACTATTTTTATAAATTCAAAAGGGAAAAATGGCTATTTCAAATTTAGCCTCTTTTTGATTTCAATTACAGCCTAATTCTAACCCCCCAATTCCCAACCCAATTTCATTTCTACCCGACATAGACCCAACTAAACGAACCCGCCCGGATCCCATTTTAAAATCGTGGCTGTTGATTGTTTTAATCAACGGCCCCCGTTTGCCCTTTCCTCTTTTAACCTAATGACCCCTCAATCCCCTCTCATTCACTCACTCGTCTCTATCTCTCTATCTCTCGCTCTCTCTGGAACCTTCCACCTCCTCGCCTCTCTGATGAGCTCCCTTCACCTTTTCCGGCCATTTTCTGACCTAAATCCATGGTGGTTTCACCACCCACCAGTCTCCTAAGGCTCCTCACACTTGATTACTGAAGTTCCATGGCCTTGACCATGAAGAATCGAACCTGGACCTTTGTCGGTTCAAGTTCTACGGCCATCTCCGGCTCATCTCCGGCGTGTCTTAGCCTTATGAGTCCATCTTGACTCGGACCAGCCCCTTTTCTAGGTGTTTCTCATTTTCTAGGGTTTCTCTGAAACCCTATGCCATTTCGAGGTTTTCTTGTTTCTCCCTAGATCTACTTTGGATCCGTGCTATTTCTGAGGTTTTTAAAGTATTTCTTACATCATTTCAAGTTTTTTCTTTCAATGGCACCTTGAAAAACTTAAACACTTGCTTAAGTAGAAACCCATATGGAAGACCATGATTTCCATCCTTGAAGGTTGCTACCTTCTGCATATGTTCGATCATGATAACAGGCAAGTTCATAGGGGTAAATCCATCTAGTTGCTCCATTAGAAACAAGTCAGAATTTGAAGTCATGGACCTCCTCTTAGCACGAGGTAACATAACTTTGTTCATCAACTCGAAGAGCGACTGATAAACAGGGAGTAATGCCTTCTTATGAACCTGGTCCCCCTTTTGGTTTGGATTATCCTTTACCACAACATTCTGGAAGTTAGACCCACACACATCTTTCACACTAGACACACCAACAGTAGGGACTTTAAGAATATCCCCAAGTAGACTCACATCAAACACAATATACACCTCATTCACCAAGGCACAAATGTGGTCGGTATCAACAGGAAAGAGGCTGACATAAAAGCTTTGAACCTCATCCTCATACACTTTGGGTGCATCCATTTGGAACAGATGCCCCCACCGTTGAAACTCAACCATTGCAAGGACTTGTCTCATACCAGCCATATAAGAAATTGCTGGGTCAAAAGTGCAACCCAACAGAACTTTTTGGTACCTTAATCATTCTGAAGCAGAACTGGTTTCACCTCTCATCCTTTTCGCAGAAATAGGTTCTTAACAGGTTCTAGCTTTGTCTTACCAGACTTCACACCACTTGATTTGCTTTTCCCTTAGACTTGACCAACACGTCCTCATCAGAAATTGAGAGCTCACTCACAACATCCTTTAATTTTGAACTGGGGGTTGTAACATTCGCTACTGAAGTAGATTGCTTCTTCTTCTGGGACCTTCACACTAAGGAACTAGGTTCCTCTATTGTTTCCTCCTCAACTTCCATCACAGGGACAGCCTTATCACACACTATTTCATTGTCTTTTACTAGTCTCCTCTTTTTATTCTTACTTCTCTTTCTGCTCTTTTGAAAGGAAGAGTCATAGGCTACCTTTGCTTGCAACCTAGTAGTACATCGCTTAGTAAAAGACTCAAGAGTGGAAACTACTATTCGCTTGACTATGAAAGCATCAAAAGGAATGTTGTCTTGATCCTCCTCATCACTAGACCTTATCTCAGGGACTAAAATGTCTAAGGGCTCAACAACAAATAGAGGAGAAGATGCAGGAGCAGAACTGGCCTGGGAGTGAGAACCCTGACCTGTTTCCTCCGGAGAGGGGTCAGGTTCCTCACAAGAGGGCCCAGTAGTTTCTGCTGGTGCAGAGCCTTCAACATCCACCATGGCTCTTTCTCCCACCAGTCCCTATGTCTCGTTCCTCTGAGACATGGGTGCACCAGAAATCATCTCATGTAAGACTCCATCATCAGATACCACAAAGATGGTCTCTATATTTAATCCTTAATAGGCTTCATGGATACCACACAATCTGAAGCAATAATGGCGGAAACCTCTGTGACCTTAGGAATTTTACCCTGTTCTCCATTTTTCCCTTAATCAATAGGAATCTCAGAAGATAGAGAAGAAAGATCAATGACTTTAGGGGTTTCTGAGATAGTCACCTTAGAACTGGAGAGTGACGAGAAATCTAGGTTAGGGGTGATTTCAGTGATGAGGACAGGAATAGTTACAAAAGACTCATCAGAGATGGAGGACTCATTGGGGTTTTCAGTGTTAGTGATGACTCAGGCAGGAATTTTGGAGTTTGTGTCAGTCATTGAAGAGATAGAGAGAAAATTCTTTGGAGAAGCTCTAAGCGATGACTATGGTCTGTGAAGAAAAGAGAGGGGTTTTAATGAGAGAGGATAATTATGAAGAGAGAGATGGGAACCGATTTTGAAATGACAGTTGTTCTTGGAGAGTTGCAACATTTCAGAGGAAGATAGAACGATTTGAAGTGAAAATATGTGATAGCAGAGTCTGAAAAGGTGGATGACATGGCAGTTGATATGTGTAATTTTTTAAGGCGTGTATTAAAGAATGCACAGAACTACTAACCTTTGATACACGAATCAAGTTCTTGACCTGTCATTGAAAATTTCAATCCTCTTTTATCACCCTGCAATGCATCTACAGCTTCTATAATCATCATGCATGTTTACCTGCAACGGTATTGAAGTGAGTTAGACTTGGCCAGAAAATACTTTAGCTAATTTTACCTAAAGGTATTTTCATAGCCAACTGATGGGAATTAGGTTCTCAATTAGGCTTCAATAGCCCCAGATTCACCCTATTTCTTTCAAAATGATCCCTACTCAATGCTTTGGTGAAGATATCTACAATTTGATCTTCAGTACTGTAGAACTTCATACAGATAAACCATTTCTCCACATTATCCCTCAGAAAATGATGCCTCACATCAATGTTCTTGGTTCTTTTGTGTTGAACTAGATTCTTGGACATGTTGAGTGCACTGGTGTTATCACATAGAAGAGGCACATAATTAGTAAATACCCCAAAATCCTCCAGTTGTTGTTTAATCCATAGGAGTTGAGCATAACGGGAGGCAACAACTACGTATTCTGCTTCAGCTGTTGAAAGAGGCATTGGGTTTTGCTTCCTTGTGCCCCAAGAGAAGAGACATGATCCTAGAAAGTGAGCCATTCCAGAAGTACTTTTCCTGTCCACAAGATAACCTGCATAGTCAGCATCAGCATACCCAATAAGATTAAAACTGTCACCTGAGGGGTAATATAGGACCAGGTCATGTATTCCCTTAAGGTATCTCAAAATTCTTTTGACAGCCTTTCAAATGAGATTCCTTGGGATTTGATTGAAACCTTGCATATAGCCCCACACTAAAGATAATATCGGGTCTGCTAGTAGTGAGATAAAGAAGAGACCCAATAATGCCTCTATACATAGTTTGATTTATAGGAGATCCAGTTTCATCCATGTCCAATCGAGTAGCCGTAGCAATGGGAGTGTCTATAACCTTTGATGCTTCCATATCAAACCTCTTCAAAAGCTCCTTGATGTATTTCTGCCGACAAATGAATGTACCCTTCGTTGACTGCTTCACTTGAAGACCTAAGAAGAAATTCACCTCCCCCATCATGCTCATTTCAAATTCACTTCCCATGAGCTTTGCAAATTCTTAATATAGAGAATCAGCTGTTGCGCCAAAAATGATATCATCAACATAGACCTGAACAATGAACAGGTTCCTTCCCCATTTCTTTAGGAACAAGGTGTTGTCAATTTTCCCTCTTGTGAAACTATTTTCTAAGAGGCACTTTGACGGCCTTTCATACCAATCTCGAGGAGCCTGCTTCAACCCATACAATGATTTTTCCAGTTTAAACATATATTCAGGATGTTCATGACATTCAAACCTTGGAGGTTGCTTTACATAGACTTCTTCGTTAAGAATTCCATTCAGAAATGCACTTTTGACATCCATTTAGAATAGAGTGAATTCCATATAGGATACAAAAATGATTAGGATTCTAATAGCTTCCACGCGAGCAATCGGAGCAAATGTCTCATCATAATCAATTCCTTCCTCCTGATTGTAACCTTGAACTACTAGCCTGACCCTATTTTTTGTAGTGTTTCCATGTTCATCAAGCTTATTCCTGAATACCCACCTAGTTCTTGCAATGGTTCGATCTGAGAGTCTAGGTACCAGGTGCCATACATTGTTCATTTCAAATTGATGCAGCTCATTTGCATGGCTGTAATCCAATCTGCATCTTTCAAGGATTCCTTGATATTTTTGGGTTATATTTGGGAAATAAAGGTTGAAAAGGCAAGTGAATTTCTGGCTTTTGATTTGGTCTGCACAGCAGAATCTAGAGGGGTAATTATGTTGTCAAGAGGATGAGAGCTTTTGTGTTTCCAGTTGGGAATTTGAGGTTCATTTGTAGAGGAGCTGGGTATATCTAAATGGTTCCCTTATGTTCTTCTCTCAGGTACTTGTGGAGTACCCTACACTGCATCGACCACTCTTTCTTTAGCTTCAGTGGTTGTAATTGAGGTACCTGGTTCTCTTGGGGAAGAGGCAGTATTGTCTCCACTTGGCTCCTTCACTTGGCTCATCATGTCTGCTTTTCCATTTGTCATGTCAATGACTTCACCAGGAACTAGTAAGGGCTCTCCATCTTGATCATCCTTGATATTTTCTCACAAGAGGGATAAGACTCATCAAAGATTACATGAATACTTTCCTCAACACATTAAGTTCACTTGTTGTATATCTTGTAAGCTTTGCTTTGAGAAGAGTACCCCATAAAGATTCCTTCATCACTCTTGGCATCCAACTTACTAAGCTGATCCTTTTCATTATTGAGAACATAGCATTTGCACCCAAATGTTCTTAGGTGAGTTAGCTTGGGTTTCCTTCCATTCAGCAACTCATAGGGAGTTTTGTTCAGGAGAGATCTGATTATGCACCTATTCACCAAGTACCAGGCAGTGTTGACAGCTTCAGCCTAGAAGTTCTTTGCAATCTCACTATCGATCAGCATTGTTCTTTCCATGTATTCAAGAGTTCTATTCTTCCTTTCCACAACTCCATTTTGCTGGGGAGTTCTTGGGGCTGAGAAGTTGTGGGTAATGCCATTTTCATTATGGAACTCATCAAATTTGGAATTATCAAATTTTGTACCATGATCTGATCTGATACATGCTACTCCAGACTCTATCTTCACCTGGATTTTCTTCACAAAAACCACAAATACCTCAAAGGTTTCATCTGTTGTTCTAAGAAACAGAGTCCATATGAATCTGGAGTAGTCATCCACTATCACAAAGATGTAGCTTTTTCCTCCCCTTCTTTGCACTCTCATGGGGCCACACAGATCCATACGAAGAAGATCGAGTGGCTTTGAGGTGCTGACATCCTTTTTAAACTTAAAAGAGGACTTCACATGCTTTGCTCTAGAACAAGCATCACACACTTTCTGTACTTTGAACTTTGACATGGGCAGACCACGGACCGGGTCCTTCTGAATTAGTTTATTTAGAAGATAAAAGCTTGTGTGCCCTAATATTCTGTGCCAAAGTTCAACATCATCATCAACAACTTTCAAACAACTCAGATCACCACTTTGTATAGACTCGAAATCAGCATCATAGATGTTCTTGTATTTCTTGGCCACAAGTACCACTTCACCAGTTACCATATTAGTAACTGTACATATCCTGGACAAGAACTCCACCTTCTTTCCTTTATCACAGATCTGAGAGACTCTCAAGAGACTATACTTAAGACTATTGACATAGTACACATTCTCAATAGAGTGAGTGATTGATTTTCCGATTTTTCCAACTCCAAGAATGTACCCCTTTTTCCCATTGCCAAATGATACACTACATCCTTGTAGAGATTTTAGTGAAAGGAAGTCAATGGTGTTTCCAGTCATATGCTTTGAACATACAATATCCATGAACCATTGTTGACTACTTCCTTTCACTATTCCCTACACAAGGAAATCAAGAGTTAGTTTTAGGAACCCAAACAAGTTTGGGTCCCTTGTAGTAGGCAAGAGGATGAATAAGAGCTCTCTTGGTCCATGCAGGTAATATACATTTTTTGTGGGTGGCACCTGGTCCCTTTTTAGAAGTTACATTTTTAGCAAACACTTTGTTTTTCTGAATAGACTAGACATTGGCTTGGCAATTTTCCTTGAAATGTCCATTGTTCCCACAATGGGTACACAACCAGTTTTCCGGTATAGTAACATACTTGCTATGGGGGTTCTAAGGGGTTTTCTCCCTTTGGAACCCTATTCCCTGCCTGTTTCCACCATTATTAATATATATGGCAGTGATAGCTTCTGAGGATCAGGTCCACTTTAAGGACTTTTCAAGATAATTTTTTACTCTTTCCAGTTCAATTTGGAGATGTTTGCTTTTCTCAGTTTCAACACACAGGCTAGTTCTCACAACCTTCAACTCGTTTTCAAGCCTAATGTGTGCCTCACTGGCTACCTCTTTTCCTTTTCCAGAATTTCTAGGTTTAGACTCAGTCCCTAGTCCCTCTATTGTTTCCCTCAGGTCTATAATCACTACCAAGAGATCATCTCTTTATTCCTCAATCTCAGTCACTCTCTTCACTAAGGCCTCTTTTTCTTTACTAAATTTCTCAATGGTTTCCTTATGGTCAACAACTACCACCACTAAGTCATCTCTTTCATGTTCTATGTTGGCAATTTTTTCGGTTAAAACAAATTTTTCTTTCTCCAACTCACAAATGGTTTCCTTCAGATCAACTACACACACTATCAGATCATCTCTAGTTGGTTCAACTTCTCCTAGCTCTAAGGTCAAGGCATCCTTATCCTCCACAAGACTATGATAGGCATCAATCAGTACACTAGCTAAAGAAATGAGTTTCTTAGGAGAGTAGGATTTCAGATTTCTCTGTACATCCTTGAAATTTACCTCACTATTGTCATCATCTTCATCATCATCTGATTAGTCCATCAAAGCAAATATTGAATCATATTCATTTTCTTCACTTTCAACTGCAATCATGGAGTTGTCACCTACATCAGTTTCATCTTCATACTCACTAGAGGATTCTCCCCATGCTACAAGAGCTTGTTTCACTACATTGTCAACAGATCTCTTCCTTTTTAAGTGCTTGTCAGGAACCGAGTTCTTCTTGGCTGCTTTCTCAGGGTTGTACTTGGAATGTTCTTGCGTCAGGAGAGGACAATCTTTGATGAAGTGCCCTGACTTTCCACACTTGTGGTAGAGATCATAGTTTTTTGGTTTGCTAGAGTTGCCCATTTTCAGTATTCCTCCATTTCTTCTGACCATCTTCTGAAACCTTTTGGTTAAGTAAGCCATGTCACTGTCCTCCTCACTTGAGTCATTGCTTTCAACTTTGAGTACCAGGTTCTTTTCTTTCTTTGTCTATCTTCCTCTTCATCTCATAGGTCTTCAGATTTCTAGCCAACTCGTCGATGGTCAACTCCTGTAGGTCCTTTGCTTCAGTAATAACATTCACCTTGCTTTCCCAAGAACTTGGCAGGATACTGAGAATCTTCCTCACTAGTTTGTTCCTAGGAATGATTTCACCGAGTGAGTGTAACTCATTTATGATAGAGGTGAATCTTGTGTGCATGTCTTGAATAGATTCATAGTCCTTCATTAAAGAGTTCATATTCGGTAGGGAGCATATCAATCTTAGATTGATTACTTGAGTGGTTCCTTCATGTGTTGTTCGCAAAGTTTCCCATATCTCCTTGGCAGTTTCACAAGCAGAGATTCTATTGTATTCATCAGGTCCGATTCCACATACCAAAATTTTCTTGGCACAAAAATTTTTCTCCACGGCTTTCTTGTCTGTATCAGTGTATTCTTTTCTGGTCTTTGTCATTGTCAATGGAAGGTCTCCAACTACCTGTGTTGGGTTGTAAGGACCATCACATATGATATCCCACAACTCTGAATCTTCAGCCATGATGAAATCATACATTCTTTTCATACACCACCTATAGTATTGCCCATTGAACCTGGGTGGTCTATACGTAGATTGACCTTCTTCAAAATTTGGTTGAGCAGCCATAAGGATCCTTCCTATGTGTTAGCATGATAGGAGGAACCCGCTCTAATAACAATTGATAGTTTATATGAGTCTACCAAACTATAGAGTACCAGGTCCTCTATGAGTTTCCACTGAGAATACTAATAAAATAGTAAGTAAATAAGATAGGGAGTTTTACGTGGAAAAATCCCTGTTCAAGGGGATAAAAAGCCACGACCTACACTTGTAGTATTTCAACTTCACTATGAGCAACTTTTAGATTACAACCTATGCAATCTAGGAATTAAACTCTTAATCCCTCACTAACTCATAATACACCTATTACAAGCCACTTTGCAATACACCTATTACAAAGACTTCAACTCATGACTAACTCTAGTCACGATACAAACACAAAGGATTTATGGTTTTACAAAGGTTCCTAAGTAACGCTTCTAGCTAAGCAATTTAGGAATTACAATAAGAACAATTACAAAGTTACAACTCAACTAAGGACAACAAAATACTGGATTTAGGAATTGGTCCGTAGTATTGTTTAACTTTGTTCTTCAGGCTCTTAAGAATTAAGTTCATTGTCTCAGTAGGCTTGAATACTTGAAGTGAATTCTCAAATGTTCAAGTGATGTTTTGTTGTAATACTCTTGTTAAAATGGCTTTGATGACATCACTTGAATGATGTAAGCACTTGGTTGGTCAAAGGACAAGTGACTGCAAAACTGCTGCACTGTGTGCACTATTTCTTTGGCAGTCACTTTTTAGCTGTGCACAATTGACTTTCGTACTGTTGTTAGGAAAACACAAGGGATCGGGTCCCTGTTTTGTTTCACTATTTTCTACACTTGCAGTAGTTCACATTAGCTGGAGTTTTGGCTGGAATTCATTCATTAGAAATGTGTACCAAGTGTGTCAGGTTCCTTATCTAGTTCTTTACAGTAAGTTTGTTAGATCATCAAAATATAAGACAAAGATATTGAAAACCCATCATTTCTAGATTTTGGCCACTTTCGAGGACCCGTGCTTCAGTTTTCTGCCGTGGCAACAAACGAAGACAATGAAATAACACTACAAATGATTTGGGATGAATGAGGTAGGAAGAATTAGAAAAATATGTTACCAAACCTAAAGATAAGTGGTATCATTTTCTGTAGCTTGGGATCTTTACAGTGCAGACATCAATATTTGATGTAAGAAACTATGGCAAAATCCAGAAACCTAATTCATGTAAACACAAGAAAATGTTTTGTATTCACCATGCACAACTTGTTTTTTAACATCAAAACCAGAACTACCATGGAGAAAATCTGCTATAAACTAACAGGATCTAAAGAGTCCAAATCTGGAAACCCAACAATTCCGACAACATCTCCACGCTTCAAACCACAATGAAATTTAGTAAATTCCTTTGCAACCAACTCAAAGCTACTGCATATGAATCAATACGTAATACCTCTCAGATAAAAAGTAACTTAATCACTTAAGCAATTCAGCAAACACAAAGAGGCTTATGATTAGAATTTCACAACAATGCAATGAAACTATTGATGATGCCACTAATTTCAGCCATGAAGTTACACAAGTTTGTTATACTCACATTTCTTGGATCTCTAGTCTATGGTACGAAAATAAAAGGATAACAAAGATTCAATACGGAGACAAACATAGATGCCACCCTTTGGCTAATAAGGAGAACTGCTCAGCACCTACTAGGGAATCTTGGCCATTTATCGCACTTTGTTATAGGCTTAAGTGAAATATATGGACAATCATGATAAAGATATGATGCCTAAGAAAATTTAGATATATAGACTTAATATTCCTAAAGAATAGCTAGCATGATAGACAAAGATGTAACACAGAGAAGGTAAATAAGATGATTGAAATGGAGAATGATACAGAACTGCTAAGCAATAGGAAGATACCTAACAAGGTGAAAATTCTATTATACACACTGTATTGGTCTAAATTTCGCGATTTGATAACGGTAGATAAAAAGGATCTAGAATAAAAGGTGAAAATTTTGTTATACGTACTGTATTGGTCTAAATTTGTCGATTTGATAACGGTAGATAAATAGGATCGAGGATGGGGTCGACCATGGCATAATAGCGGGGAGTTGTCCTCAGAAGGATTATTGCCGAGGACAAGCAATTGAAGTAAAGAAATAACAGTAGGATATGTTTAAAAATGGACACGAGGAATATTCCTTATTTTGTACTTTTAGGGTTTCTTGGGAATATCCCTTATAAATAGGAAGAGATAGAGAACAAGGAGGAGGATCTGGACTTTTTGATAAGAGCATATTGTAAAAGGTTGACCTGAAGGAATATACAAAAGTTGTCTTTTTCACTGACTATCTTATTCAAGCACACATTGTTTAATCTTTGTTCACAAGATCCAAAGATTCCTTATCCATCTTCACTTCTCATCTTTCCACGTTGCTATCAGGTGGAAGAACCATCTATATCATATAATAATTGGGTTATAGATTCTTTCTTATTACATTTATTGTCATTATCTATATTTAATGCATGTTCATGTTATAATATTTATTGGTAATCATTGAGTACACATATCCTATTTAATACTCGCAAACGTTGTTTATCTCGTCAATATCTTCCAATATTTGAACTAGAATTTATTATATTTAACTAAGATTCACCCTTTATTTCCTCATTAATTAGTTTAACAAAAATCTTAACACTTTTTGGTCAAACAATTTGGCGCCGTCTGTGGGGAGGTTTTAGTTAAAATTTTAGTTTCTTCTAGATCATAAAAAGGGCAGCCATCTCTTCCTTGTTTGCACGAACTAACAATGACAGGAAAAGGAGATGAAAGATAGAAAGCAATAGTGGGTGTCACTATCAACATCTTAAACACCATCAACTAGGATGTCAGAGAAGACAATGAGAATGTGACGCCGAGTGCTATGCCCAGGCGGAGTGATTCACCTCCCCCTCATGGAAGTGTAACCGCTTCACGTGAAAGGGGAGCTTCCACATCTACAGCTAAAGAAGCGCCACCAGCAGTGAAAAAATTACCGGAGGAGTGGCTGACAAGTACTCTAATAACATACTCGAAAAAGGAGTAGGTACCATCAGTGTTACTGAAAAAGTTTGGCGAACCCTGACGGGGGGAGCCCTAACCTGGTACTCACAATTTCCAGCACATTCAATAAAAACATTCGAAGAAATGGCTGACAAGTTCGTCACCGCCCATGTCGGGTCTAAGAACGCGGAAGCCAGGGTGAATGATATATTCACCATTAGGCAATTGCCTAGTGAGGGACTCAGGGACTTCCTCGCTCGGTTTAATAGGGTAAGAATGAGCTTGCCAGACGTGTCAGAAGGGATGGCGGTGGCAGCTTTCCAAAATGGGTTGAATAGAAATGGGCCAAGAGCGACCAGAAAGTTATTAAGCATGCTCATAAAATACCCTCCTACCACTTGGGAAGAAATTCACAACACCCATTGCACCGAGTTGTGAGCAGACGAGGATGACCACAACGGTCCAACCCAATAGTTAAAATCGTTCCAAACAGAGTCGAGGAAAGACCATCGTAACGACGGTTGAAGAGATCATACAGGTCCACGCCTCAGCCGATACAAGCATCAACCCTATGTCAGAACAACCATCCTACCATCTTCTCGACATACGGAAGGGCCGTCCAGGCCGCATACAAGGACTCAACGAAACAAAAGAAGTATGCCTCCACTCTTATCCGCTCACAATTTTTGTATTTCCCCTTCAAAAATAGTGTACGCACTAGAGAACTTGGCACAAAGGTGAAGTGGTCACAAAAAATGAAGTCCGACCTAAGTACCCGAAAGTCGAATGACCTCTATGAATTTCACTAGGAGCGAGGTTACAAAACCGAGGACTGCATAGCACTATAGCAAGAAGTAGTGAACATGCTTCACCAAGGGCTCCTAAGGGAGCTAATGAGCGACCGAGGACGGGCCAACTTTGGCTGCGGACCAAAACAACACCAAGGCCCTCCAAAACCACCCTCCCCGCCCACACCATCCAAATGATCATCGGTGGGAGCAATGAAGCATCGATAAACCACTTGAAGTTTACCACCACACATAAACTGAAGCGGTCGATCACCCACGAACGGTATGATGACCTCGAAGACAATATCATCTTTGATAAGTCAGATACCCATGGTTTGACTTTTCCTCACTTCGATGCTCTTGTCATTACTTTACATATTTCGGATACTGATGTAAAAAGAATAATGGTAGACGATTGAAGTGGCACATGTATTATCCACCCTCGAGTTCTCACACAAATGAGACTCGAGGACAAGATTGTACCACATTGCATAACACTAACAGGTTTTAACAATGCAGTTGAGCAAACCTCAGGGAAGATAATGCTGCCCGTTATGGCCGGGGGCATCACCCTAGAAACAACGTTCCATGTCAAGAACAAAGACACAACTTACAACGCCATCATAGGGAGACCATGGATACACACCATGGGGGCCATCCCGTCCAGTTTGTATCAAGTAATCAAGTTCCCTACTCTGTAGGGGATATTAAGCATTTGAGGCGAACAGACTCAGAAGCTTAGCAATTACCAAAAGTCGGGGGCCGAACTCGACCCACCAAAAGATGTCATCAAGGACCCCAACGTTGTGGAAGCTGCATGGTCGACAGTAGAAGACCTCGATCACGTCTAACTAGACAACAATAAAAAGGCTTACATCGGCCATAAACTCTCAGAACCAGGTAGATTTTATAAATTTCTAATTGATAGCGTCGATTTGTTTGCTTTCTCCCATGCAGATATGTTAGGTATCCCCACACACAAGTTGATCGATCTACTCTACCCCATGTACGACAAGTAAGAAGAAAATTGAACGCTGCAATCAACGAGGCTGTTAGCGATGAGGTGGATAAACTACTCGCTAACGGTTCCATTCGAGAATTAAAATACCCCAATGGGTCGCCAATATAGTCATGGTGAAAAAGAAAAATGGGAAGTGGCAGATGTGCGTGGATTTCATGGACGTTAACAAGGCCTACCCGAAAGACTCCTTTCCATTGCCTCATATCGATCATCTCATCGACACAACAGCAGGGCAAGAGTTGCTAAGCTTATTGGATGCCTACTCAAGTTACAACCAAATTCTCATGGAAGAGGAAGACTAGGAAAATACTACTTTCATCACCCATCAGGGAATGTACTGTTACAAAGTCTTGCCATTTGGGTTGAAGAACGCAGGGGTGACCTATCAAAGGTTAGTCACCAAGATGTTCAAGAACCAACTCGGCAAAACAATGAAAGTTTATATAGACGACATATTGGTAAAATCGAAAAGGAAGGAAGACCATATCGAACACCTGAAAAAGGCCTTTGGTATACTAAGGCAATACCGCATGAAGCTGAACCTCAAAAAATGTGCCTTCGATGTAACTTCGGGCAAGTTCCTCGGCTTCTTGGTATCACAAAGATGCATCGAGTTCAACCCCAACCAAATCAAAGCCACTGAGGGAATACCTAAAGTATTAACCAGCAAGAAACAAGTGCAAAAACTGACAAACAGTATAGCTGCCCTGTCGAGATTCATCTCACGATCCTCCGACATGTGCCACAAATTCTTCAACATGCTGAAGAAGGACAACGGGCTCCAGTAGAATTCAGAATGTATCGAGGCCTTAAGAGAACTAAAGGCATACTTGTCCTCGCCCCTACTACTGGCCAAAGCAGAAACGAGCTAACGCTTCCTGATATACTTGGTCATGTCGAAGGTCGCAGTAAGTGCAGTATTGGTCTGTAAAAACAAAAGGTATGCAATCCCCAATTTATTACATCAACAAAACCCTAGTCGATGCCTAAATAAGGTACCCCCACCTCAAAAATTTAGCCTTGCCATTGGTCGTAGCTTCATGAAAGCTTAGACCCTACTTTCAATGCCACCCTATGTCGGTGGTGACGACCTTCCCCCTAAGGAGCACCCTATATAAGCTCAAACTGTCGGGGATATTGGATAAGTGGGCCAGAGGTCGAGCAGAAACTACTCATACCTTTCCCGAGCTATTCGACCTATGGGTCCTATACACCGATGGCACATCCAACACATCAGGATCTAGATTGGGACTCGTACTTGAGGTTGCGAAGTCATCCGCCAATCTATACAGTGCCCCGATATGACTAACAATGAGGCTAAGTATGAGGCCGCAATTGCAGGACTAAAGCTAGATCTCAAATACAGATCACGATGAGTCATCCTTATATGTGACTCACAACTTGTCGTCAACCAAGTCACGTGGACTTTCCAAATCAAAGAATAGAGGCTACAAAAGTACCAGGCAGAAATTCATAAACTGCTACTTGTTCGATGACTGTCAACTCGACCAGATACCTCGAGCACAAAACATCGAGGTAGATGGCCTCGCCAAGTTAGCAGCGGCCACCAAAAATATTACAAAAGAAAACTTGGTCACCCTCCTCCACTCATCAATAGACCAACTTGTGGTACACTCTGTAAATTTGACTTGGGACTGATGCAACCGTATTATAACATATTTGTAGGAGGGAGTACTCTCATTAGACAAAGAGGAAGCCAGAAATCATTGAATGCAAGAGGCCATATACATCATCATAAACCATGACCTATTCAAAAGAATGTTTGGAGGCCTCTTGGCAAAATGCCTATGGCCGAACCAAACAAGACGCGTCCTTGAGGAGGTACATGAAGACCACTGTGGTTCCCATACTGGCAACCGAGCCCTTCTCAGATGCCTCATTTGAGCGGGTTATTATTGACCCACAATGAAGAAGGAAGCCGCTGACTACGTCAAATACTTCAACTTCTAAAAACGGACACCATCTAAGTCATACTTTTTTTTCCTCGCCCAGGTTTTGTCCCAATTGGGTTTTCTTGGGGAGGTTTTTAATGAGGCAACAAGGGGACGTCTCGAAGTTCAAGTATAATTCATCGCCCCGCCTCCCGATTACTTCTCCAGGCCGAACGATGAAGGGACTAGGTATCTTCGCACTTTACCAAGTCACTTTACGTTTTACATTCGACCTCGCTTGAATTATCTTACTTTTAAACCAGCTCGAATTGTTTTACATTCGACCTCGCTCTAATCGTTTTACATTCGACCTCGCTCGAATTGTTTTACATTCGACCTCGCTCGAATTGTTTTACATTCGACCTCGCTCGAATTATCTTACATTCGACCTCGCTAGAACTATCTCACTTTTGACCTTGCTCGAATTACTTCACATCGGCCCACGCTCGAATTATCTTACATTCGACCTTGCTCGAATTGTTTTATATTCGACCTCGCTCAAATTACTTCACATTCGACCTCGCTTGAATTATTTCGCATTCGACCTCGCTTGAATTACTTCATATTAAACCGCAGGTCAGTCTATCATCAACTCTACCAATATCAAACATATACGAACAATCAAAAAATTAGGGGCTTCCCCACATAGCAAAAGAAAAGAAAAGAAAGGAGAACAGGAATCAAGAAATACCTAGCAAAAGGAGCTATTCCATTTCAACTATCGAATTACAACACTTTTTACAAAGGGCTCAAAGATGCCCTCACAAAAATAGCAAATCAAAACAAAAACTAAGTACAACAACTTCATGCCACATCATCCCCATCGGCATACTCATCGTTGTACCAAGTGTCAGAGGCAAGCCTATCCATGGCGTTGTCATCCTTATCCCCACCAGGCGTGCCAGGGTCGTAATCACAATCTTCACGGACTCCCTCAAGCTTTGCTTTGGAAACTTTCCCGACAACTTTCAAAGATTTATACACGTCAAGTTGAGCCTCGACATGAACCCACATCTCATACAACTCCCGCGACACATGGGGATCGGTGGAAGTATGAGATGTAGACAACTATGACTGTTGACGCGCCTCCTCGGCCCTCAAGACAATGACCTACTCATTTAACCCAAACAACTCCACCTCCAAACATTGGATCCCTTTTTATAACCTCGCCATATTTAGCGCCAATGTCTCCACCTCATTCACCCGCTTAGACCTGCCAATGCGGAGGGCATCTTCTAGGGCAGCCGCTTCGGCCATAACGCCCATTTTGCCTTTTTCAACACAATTCAATTCTTCGGCCTTGATACTCAGCTCACCCCTTAGATCGACGGCCCTTGCCTCTCTCTGCTCGAGTTCAGCTGTTAAGGATGCCAATTGCGCCTGAAGGTCAACATTCTCAACCATCACCCCCTTTCCCACCTCGAGCTCGTCCTCCTTGGCCTTTAGAGCTGCCTCAAGCTCCCTGCACCTACCGATGGCCCTCATAAGCTCATCTTCCCTCCCCCTTAGCTCTTCATCTTTCTTCATCAGCTCATCATCTTTCTATTTAAGCCCATCACGAAGTGACTGAAATTTGCCATCCTGGTTAAGGAAGTCGACTACCATTCGATGCTTAGTACGATACTCCTTGTACTTGGAGGTCATATTCTTGAAAATGGTCATCCTCCGCTCCTCCCGCCGATCACGCTCGATCCCCATGATAAGAGTTTGACAAGCAAGAAGAGAGGGGTTAGTGTGAGCAAATTGCACATACAAAATGAACCCTAACCAAAAAAAGGAAGGGGGTACTTACTCGCAGAGCCATGCTGGATATACCCAACGATAGATCCGCATTATTATCACATGTAGCACCGTGTTCTTAGAAGCCACACACATGGGAGCAAAGGCCGGCACTGCCCGTTCCGAGTTGGCCAAAATGTCATAGTCCACAGGAATGACTATGTGCCGGTTAGGACCCTCTGTCCTTAACTGCACACAAGTATTCCTCTCTAAGAAGGCATGCACCTTCTCAGGGTCGATATCTGAGCTAGTGTCGTCATCTCCCGTAGGGACCGCTCTATTTCCCTAGGCCGACGATGATACGCCACCTTCTACGGTCCGTGTAAGCTCCCCACTACCACGAACCCCCTCAATCCCAGAGGGCCCGCTCTCCATAACGGCACCGACTGTGAAAACGGTCTCTACGTCTGGTGTAACCGCAGACTTAGCTTCCAAAATGATGAATTTTTCCGGTCTGGCATCAACGACGATGGCTTTCCCGATTTCCACCCTTTGCCTTTTCCTCTACAGTAACTCCTCGTCGTAATATGGCTAGTCTACGAGATGATAGATGGGCTGGGAAGAGATCTCATCCCGTATGTCAACAGTTTGAGGGGCGGAGCCCCTCATAGGCGGAACTTGATTCCGATTTCCTCGAGCAGACTCAGCTAAGGCAAATTGCATTTCAGCCGATGCGATAGCCTAGCAAAATGCAGGTACTGGAGCCTTCTTCTTCAATACTCACTGACCTAGCACCAAAAGGAGGTCACATCAAAGAGCAATGGTAAACAACAATAAGCTGAAGTACAAGTGACACTTACTGGACGGGATCTTGGGTCCAAAACGCTTGTGAAAGGACACCTAATTACAAATTCCCACAATGTGGGGTAACACACGAGCCACCCAATCTTCAATATCAAAGACAGGAGAATGTGCACACCTCTCAGCTAAAAAACAAGGAAGTCACAAGTGAGCCAAAAATGAAAGAATGAAAGAAAATAAAGAGCATAGGGTAAGACACTTACGATTGTAGTTCCATTGCTTGGGAAACCCAGTCGGGTACGCTACAGGTGCTCGGTCTTGATGAAATATCATTACTTATCAAACTCATGCCCGAATTAAAATAATTTTAAGATTCTCAAATGTGTTTTCAAGGAAATATATAGTTATTTTTCAACTTTCAGTATAGTAAAAATATCACCCAAAAAAATACAAAAAAAAATAACGCTCACCTTCGGATCCATGCCTTCGTCATCTTCAGCTATAAAATACTTTTGCTTCTGTTTCTCAGCATTCAGCTTCTGCTTCTCATACTGAGAGCTTTCAGCTTTTTGTGGTGTATCTACTAAGAGAGAGAAAAAACCGACTTGCAAAGGCATCTCAATAAAACTCATAGCCCAAAGCTAAATTTTAATAAGGGGCCATCATTTTTTTTTTGGTCTATAGTATAGTTATCTTGTAAAATATTATTATATTGGTTTCTTTTTTTTCTTTCTTTTTTTGTCTATATTGTAGTTATCTTATAAAATATAATATTGATATTCACATTGGTAATAAAATTCAAGTTAATAAGATGTTAGCCACTTATTTATAATTCGTTACCTTGAATTTTATTGTAAAAAATATTATTTATCAATATAAAGATTTGAGTATCTTAATTCAAAGTTCTAAAATATTTCTATTGTTAAAAAATAGATAGTCTTTCTTTCCATTTTTATAAGAAATTTTGTATTTCTTTTTTGTTTTTCTATAAACTTCAATATTGTCTAATTGAAAATAAGATAGTAAATACACAATTTAATATATTTTCGGGGCCCCAAAATTTAGGGGGCCTAAAGCGAATGCTTTACTAGCCTCCCCCTTGAGCTACCCCTATCGACTTGACTTTTCACGACCCCGGTTCGCGCTCCGTGAACCATCACGACGGCACCTAGTCTCTACGACTAGGTAAGCCTAAGATGCGGAAGGGAAACCAAATTTGCGGAAGAAAATAATTTAAAATAGAAATAGAGTAATAAAACATCGTTTAAAAGTGTTGATCGGCATACACAATATTAATTCTTAAAACGAATACACTTTCCCAAAACCCGGAAACCCATGATTCACAAGCTACGAATATAATAAAAATGCTCTAACTCTAGAATGTCTATATCAACAGAAGAAAATAGAAGGGTTATCACTACAAGATAGAATGGAAAGGGACTCTTCGGTCTGTGGACGCGGCAGATATACCTCGAAGTCTCTGGAACAGTCGCCTCGCCTCAAGGATGATAGGACTGAGTCAAAGTACCTGGATCTGCACATGAAAAACATGCATAGAAAGGGCACGAGTACACTACAACGGTACTCAGTAAGTGCCAAGGCTAACCTCGGTCGAGTAGTGACGAGGAAGGTCAGTGCCCTACTGAGGTTAAATAAAATATAAAGTTCGACAGTGTAGAACAGAAAGATATAAATAAGTACAACAGTAAAAGTAACACAAGATATAAAAGGGAAACAACAACTATTACAGAGGCAAGGTAAACACAGAAACAAATATGGCTCAGCACCAAAATAACAATCGGGGATCTCCCAGGATACCGTCCTATAGTCCCAAATATACATATCCCATGGATCTCCCAGAATCCCGTCCCGTAGTCCAAATCATAGTGCGGGGGGATCTACCGGAATCGCGTTCCGTAGTCCCAAATGTAAATACCCACTACTGGGGAAATCTACCAGGTGAAGTCCTATAGTTCCATATAACTGCGCAGGGGGATCTACCGGAATCCCACATCCATAGTCCCAAATAAATAAATAAGGGGGAGCTACCGGAATCCCACATCCGTAGTCCCAAATAAACAAACTAGGGGGAACTACTGGAATCCCACATCCGTAGTCCCAAATGTAATTACACAGCAACATCAGGAAAATATTCAGATATGTCAATTTCATATAAAGGCAAAAGAGTAATTCAAGCCTAGCATGGTGCACGGAATTCAGGTAAAGCAGTTTGAGCAAATAAGACAATTAAAACACTTAGACATGCTTTCCTAAGCTAACAACAGGCTTTAAATGCAGGTAATATAAACAGGAAAAGAAACATACTAGTAATTACTTAATGAAAACCGAATTTTCAACAATTAGCACAAGTACACACTTGTCACATCACGTACAAAGCATTTCAATTAACAGTAATACCAAATCCTAATGGGAAGGTCCCCCACACAAGGTTAGGCAAGCCACTTACCTTGAACCGACTCAAAATCAATCCGAAACCACTCTCTTGCCATGAGTACTCGACTCCAAATGGCCCAAATCTATCCAATTCAATTTCATAATGTAAATAAAACTTCAAGTAATTGATTTTACAAAGAAATTCTAAGCTAATACGCGAAATTAGGTAAAATGACCAAAATGCCCCTCGGGCCCACGTCTCGGAATTGGGTAAAATTTACATTTCCAGAATTCTCCCACTCTCACGAGTTTAGTCATACCAAAAGTACTAAAGTCGGACAACAAATGGTCCCTCAAATCATCACTCAAAGGTCTCTAATTAGTCAAACCCTAACCCGCAAATTACCACTGATTTTCCTTAAATTTTCTTGCTTAATGATAAAAATCACTCCAAAAACGAGTTTAGGGACCAAAGACCTTACCCCAATGAACTCCTCTAAAAATCCCTCTTGAAAAATGCTCCCTAAGCTTCTTCCCGTTTGAAAAGAGGTGAAAAATAGCTAAATTTCGCGAAGGCAAGTATTTATATGTTTCTACCTAGTTAATCCGCTTCTGCGGCCCTGGGACTGCATCTGCAGTTCCGCTTCTGCGAGGACATGGTTGCATCTGCGACCTTTCACTTAAAAACCAGCTTCCACACCTGCGATTACCCATTCGCAGACGCGGTACCGCTTCTGCGGTAAGTCTCCCGCATCTGCGAACCCTGCTGATCCTCCCCAATTCCGCTTCTACAATTGCTCCGCCGCTTCTGCGGCTCCGCACCTGCGGGACCCAACTGCAGGTGCAGTTATGACAGATATCAGCAGCTTCAGCTGCTTTAAACCACTTCCAATTCTTCCGACAACCACCATCTGAAATCATCCCGAGACCCCCGGGACCTCAACCAAAAGCACAAACAAGTCTAATACCACTTTCCAAACTTATACCAATCCTTAAAACACCTAAAACAACATTGAAACGACGAAGCAACCATGTATTCAAGCCTAAGAACTCCAAAACTCTAAAAATACGATTTCGATCAAAAAGTCTATCAAACCTCATCCGAATGACCTGAAATTTTGCACACACGTCAAATTCAACACGACGAAGCTACTCCAACTTCCGAAATTCCATTCCAACCCTTGGATCAAAATCTCACTATCGAACCGGAAACTTCAAAATTCGACTTTCAGCATTTCAAGCTTAAAGTAGCTACGAACCTCCAAAACACAATCCAAACACGCTCCTAAACCCGAAATCAGCCAACAGAGCTAACAGAACCATCAGAATTCCATTCCGAGGCCGTCTTCACTCTGTTCTGACTATGGTCAAATTTCCAAAATTTAAGCTCTCGTGTAGGGACTAAGTGTCCCAAAACTCTCCGAAACTCAAAACCGAACATCCCGGCAAATCAAAATAGTAGAAATAAACATGGGAAAAATAGTTAATAGGGGATCGGGGCGTTAATTCTTAAGACGACCGGTCGGATCGTCACATGACTGGCTTTGGATAGTGGATTTATTTCTTGGTTGAGGAAAAAGGAGTGCAGCGCGTGGTTATTCCCCTTGAAGAAAATACCACTTAATGTCTTTATAATGACCCGATCGGTCGTTTTGAGTATTGTAGCCCTGTTTCCCCATTTACTATTTATTTTATGCTCAATTGTTGATATGTGACTTGCTGGGTAGTTGATTTCGCCCCAGGGATATTTCGGAATGAGTTAAGACACTTAGTCTCAAGGTTCCAAGCTTAAGTTGAAAAGGTTGACTGGATATTGACTTATGTGTAAATGGCTCAGGAATGAAGTTTGATGGTTTCGATAGCTCCGTCGGGTAATTTTGGACTTAAGAGTGTTTCTAGATAGTTATTTGAAGGTCCGTAGATGATTTAGGCTTGAAATGGAGAAAGTTGGAAAATTAGAAGTTTTGGAAATTGAGAAGTTTGACCGATAGTTGACTTTGTGGTTACCAGGCTCAGTTTTTTGTTATGGAAGTTGGAATAATGTGATGAGGTCGTCTTATGTTTTACGGCTCGATTCTGTGTTTCGAGGCCTTCAAAACCTTATTTTTATCCCTCCTTGATTTGCATGCGCAATTCGGGCGCGTATCCGGAAAGCTTTTATCAGAAAAATTGATGAAATAATAAGTTTTGGCCTAAAAAATTGATTTTAGTTGACTTCGATCAACGTTTTATGTAAACGAACCCGGACCCGTATTTTGACGGTCTAGGTGGATCCGTAGTAAAATAAGGGACCTTGGCGTTTTCCCGAAATTGGATTCGGAGGTCCCTAGCCTGAGTAATAAATTTTTAATGAAAATTGTAAGACTAAAAATCTAATGATTTAAAGAAATTAATTTATGTTTGATCTCATTGGTTTCGGGCCCATATTTTAGTTTAGGAGCTCGGTACAAGTTTAATATAATATTTAAGTCATGTCTGTGAAATTTGGTGAGAAACAGAACTGATTTGACGTGATTCAGACGTCCGATTGTGAAAATAGGAATTTCAAGTGTTCTTGCGAATTTCATGTGTTTTTGTGCTAATTATGCAGTTCTAGATGTTATTTTAGCGATTTAATCGCACGAGCAATTTCATATGATGTTTTAAGACTTGTGTGTATGTTTGGCATGCCCGAGGGCTCGGGTGAGTTTCGGATAGGCTACGAGTTTTTTGGAACTTAGAAAATTTTGCTGGTATAACTGAACTTGTTGCAGGCCTCTGATCTTGCATTTGCGAGATCAGGCATCGCAATTGCGAACCCTATAGGTTCCGCATTTGTGAGGCTTTTATTGCAAATGCGAAGAAAGGCTGGGCCAGTAGTTCTCGCATTTGCGAGGTTACCTTCACAATTGCGAAGGGAGTATGGGAAGGGCCAGGATTGCAAATGCGATCTTCTACTCGTATTTGCGAGGTTCTCTGATCGCAATTGCGACACTTTTCTCAAAATTTTAAAGGCAGCACGGCTGTGAAGGGCTTCGCAATAGCGATATCACCTTCGCATTTGCGAGCTTCACATTTGCGAAGCTTAGGTTGCAAATGCGACATTTGTAGCTGTATAAAAGGTGTTTAGACTGGATTTTTGATTCATTTCCCAAATTTTCAAAACCTAAACCCAAGAGGTGATTTTCCAAAGGCCATTTCTTCCCTAAATAATATATAAATGATTCTTAACTCATTTCTTTCAATCTTTCACTTCTTATAACAAGATTTCAACCTAGAATCTAGAATTTTCATGGTGGAATAGGGGATTTTTGGGTAGAAACTAGGGATTTCGAAATTTTTGGATTTAGACCTGAAATTGAAATCGGATTCCAAAACCAATTGTATATTCGGGCTAGGGAGTAAATGGGTAATCGAGTTTTGTTTCGAATTTCGGGTTTGGACCAAGCGGGCCTGAGTGTTTACTATTTTCAAAATGGCCTAAATTGAATTCCTTGCAATCATAGGTAGTTCTAAGGCTTAAATTGAATTGTTTGGTAATTGCTAGATTCTATTGGTCCGGAGGCTCGTGTGAAGGGAAAAGTAGTGTTTGAGCATTGTGTTTGTCTGTGAGATCAAGGTAGGTGTTGTGTCTAACCTTAGCTTGAGGTATTAGGTATTATTTGCTAACTTGTTACGTGTTTGGATATTGAGTCAACATATAGATGAGGTAACAAGTACCTATACGTTTTTGTTGAGTCATAGCATGTGAGTGGGTCTTATTCTTGTAGATGTCATTTTTTATCATATTGTTCATGTTTAGATTAGCTATTCGATGTGTTGAGCACTTTCTTATCATGTCTTATTGAATTTGGTATAGATTGAGCATTTACTCAAAGTTGAGATTGGTATGGTGGAACTAAGTATTGAAGTAAGACTTGTTGTTGTCATTTTATCTCCTTATAATTGTTATCTCTTGCCTTGGTGAGGTTGAGTGATAAAGCACGATCGGTGATGTCGTGCATGATTCTATTAATTATATGGTGAGGTTGAGTGATAAAGCACGAAGGGTAATACCTTGCACGATTCTATTTTTTATATGGTGAGGAAGAGTGATAAAGCACGAAGGGTGATGTCATGCACATTTATATTACTTATATGGTGAGGTTGAGTGATAAAGCACAAAGGGTGATGTCGTGTACGTTACTATTATTGATTATCTGGTGAGGTTGAGAGTAAAAACATGAAGGGTGATGCCTTGCATTTTTTATTTGCTGTGTTTACTTGTTGTTATCGGTTCAAGATGTACTAGCTCTTTTAAATTCCTCTATTGATGTGATTCTTATCTTGCAACTTCTTAGCATGCTTCCCCTCCCGTTAATTACTACTTAGATTCTATTAGTTGTATTTTGCTAGTATATTATTTAATTGCACAAGTTTATGTATGTGTCTTATCCTGGCCTCATCACTACTTCGCCGAGGTTAGGCTCGACACTTACCAGTACATGGGGTCAGTTTTACTGAAACTGCACTTTGCACTTTTTGTGCAGATTTCGGTACCAGACCGTGTTTACCCGAGTGAGTTGCTGCCTTCAGTCCAACAGGAGACCCAAGGTAGATCTGTCGGCATTCGCAGACCCTGTAGTCCCCTTCCAGTTATTCCAGTTTTTTGTTTTCTTTTAATTCGAGAACAGTTGTATTGTCTTTCAACCAGTATTTGTAGTGACTCTTAGAAGTTTGTGGATTGTGACACTAGATTTTGGGTAGTCATGTATAAGTACTTGTATTATTATAAAATTCCGCACTACTTTAATTTGTTTGGGTTTAATTGCTGTTATTTACTGAATTGGTTAAGGGTTAGCGTATTAAATCTTTATTTGTTGGCTTGCCTAGCACCTGAAAAGTTTGGCACCATCACGATCCCGATGGTGGGAAATTCGGGTCTTGACAAGTTGGTATCAGAGCACTAGGTTACCTAGGTCTGACAATTCACGGACATGCTTAGTAGATCTAAGGGATCAGTACAGAGACGTCTGTGCTTATCCCCAGAGGCTACAAAGTTTTAGTAAACAAATTTACTTATATTCGTCTCTGTCGTGCGATTTGATCTCTCAATGCTAATTGAACACTTTACTCTTGTTCTTTCGCAGATGGCGAGAACACGTACCGCTTCTTCAGTTGAGCAACAGCTAGAGCCCCTAGTGGCAGCTCCTACGAGGGGAAGAGGTCGAGGCTGAGACCGTGCCAGAGGCTGAGGCAGGGGTAGAGCTCATCCCAGAGCTCGAGCAGCAACACCAGTACCAGAGCCTCAGGTGGAGTTTGATGATGAGGTTCCGGCCCAGACTGTTCCTGCCGGACCAGCTCAGGTTCCAATAGGGTTCATAGCCACCCTAGTGCTTCAGGATGCTTTGTTCCGTTTAGTGGGCCTTATGAAGGGTGTTGCTTAGACTGGCATATTCCCGGTAGCACCAGCCGTCTAGCAGACTTGGGGAGGAGCCCAGACTTCTGCTAGTCACACCGGAGCCGATGGCTACTCAGTTTTTGACTCCAGCAGCTTAGCCCGTAGGAGTAGTTTTGTCGGGTGTTGCAGTACAGACCGGTTATGGGTCAGCTATGTCTTTTGAGGCTTCGTATAGGTTGGATAAGTTTACCAAGCTTTTTACCACTCACTATGGCGGTACTTCATCAGAGGATCCCCAGGACTATCTGGACAGTTTCATGAGGTATTACGGAATATGGGGATAGTGGAGACCAATGAGGTCGACTTTGCTGCCTTTTGTCTGTTAGGTTCCGCCACGAAATGATGGAGGGATTTTTGTTTGGACGGACCTGCTAGGTTGCAGGCTCTTACTTGGACCAGTTCTCTTGGCTATTTCTTGATAAATATCTTCCTGTCACTTAGAGAGAGGACTACCAGGGGCAGTTTGAGCGTCTGCTGTAGGGTTCTATGACTATCACTCAGTATAGACTCGATTTGTTGATTTGGCCCATCATGATCTTCTTATAATCCCCACTGAGAGAGAGAGGGTGAGGAGGTTTATTGAGGGACTTGCTCAGCCTATCAGATTGTAGATGGCTAAGAATACTAGGAGTGAGATTTCTTTCCAGGATGCGGCCAATGTGGCCAGGCGAGTTGAGATGGTTTTAGTTCAGGGGAGTGATCAGGGGTCTTACAAGAGACATCGTCACTCCGATGGATTCAGTAGGGCCTCATCTGGAGGCTGGTGTACTTTTGGTAGAGGTCATCCTCCCAGGCCATTTCATTCAGCACTTCAGACTTCTCACGATGCTTCAGGTGGTTGTGACCCTCATATGCAGTATTCCAATTAGCTAGCCTACAGTGCACCACCAGCTCCTATCAGTACACCTCCGCTCTAGAGTTTTCAGAGTAGTTATTCAGGCTGTAAGGGTCAGTTTCAGGGTCATCAGCCACAACAGTCGAAGTCTTGTTATACCTTTAGAGATCCGAGGCACATTGCTAGGTAATGTCCTTGAGCATCGAGAAATTCTCAGCACCAAGGTTCTCGTGCCATGGTTCCGGCACCGGGTGTTCCACCTCCCACTCAGTCAGCTAGAGGTAGAGGTCAGACAGCTAGAGGTGGAGGTCAAGGTATTAGAGGTGGAGGCAGGAAGTTAGAGGTGGAGGTTAGCCAATAGGAGGTCGTCCCAGAAATATGATTCAGGGTAGTGGGGCCCAACCGCGATGTTATGCTATCCTGGCCAGGCCAGGCCGTAGGCTGAGTAATCTTATACTGTTATCTACTATTTTAGTTTGCAGTAGAGATGATTCAGTTCTATTTGATCCAGGGTCTACATACTCGTGTGTGTCATCTTACTTTGCTTCATATTTGATTGTACCTCTTGATTCTTTGAGTGCTCCCGTGTATGTGTCCAAACTAGTGGGGGATTCTATTATTCTAGATCGTTTCTATTGCTCATGTGTAGTTAATATTGGGGGGCTTGAGACTAGTGTAGATCTCTTACTTCTCGATATGGTTGATTTTGATGTCATTTTGGGGATGGATTGGTTGTCACCTTACCATGCTATATTGGATTGTCACATCTAGACAGTGACCTTAGCCTTGCTGGTGTAGCCTCGATTAGAGTGGAGAGGGATTCCTAGTCATTCTACGCGCAATGTTATATCTTATGTAAAGGCTCGGTGTATGGTCGGGAAGGGTTGTTTGGCTTATTTGGATTATGCTCGTGATTCTAGTGTGGAGATTCCATCCATGGATTCCATACCAGTTATTCGGGAGTTTCTAGAGGTATTTCCTATAGACCTACCAGGGATGCCACCCGATAGGGATATAGACTTTTGCATTGATTTAGCTCCAGGCACTCAACCTATTTTTGTTCCGCCATACCGTATGGCCCCGACAGAGTTGAAAGAATTAAAGGAGAAGTTGCAAGATTTTCTTGATAAGGGCTATATTAGGTCTAGTGTCTCGCCTTGGGGTGCGCCAGTGTTGTTTGTAAAGAAGAAGGATGGATCAATGAGGATGTGCATAGACTATCGACAGTTGAACAAAGTCACCATCAAGAACAAGTATTCATTGCCAAGGATTGATGGCTTATTTGATCAACTTCAGGGTGCCAAAGTGTTTTCAAATATCGATTTGAGGTCTCCTTACCAATCAGTTGAGGATTAGGGCAACCGATGTCCCTAAGACAGCTTTTCAGACTTGGTATGGGAATTATCGATTTCTAGTGATATCATTTGGGCTGACAAATGCCTTAGCAGCATTTATGGACTTGATGAATCGTGTGTTCAAGCCCTATCTAGATTCCTTTGTGAATGTTTTTATTGATGATATCTTGATCTACTCTCGGAGTTGAGAGGAGCATGAGCAGCACCTTGGGGTTGTTTTTCAAACTTTGAGAGACAACCAGTTATATGCTAAGTTTTCGAAATTTGAGTTTTGGTTAAGTTCAGTTGCTTTTTTGGGTCACGTTGTATTAGTAAAGGGTATTTAGGTGGATCCTAAAAAGATTGAGGCAGTTAAGGACTGGCCTAGACCTGCTTCAGCTACAGAGATCCGAAGTTTCTTGGGATTGGCAGGTTATTATCGTCAGTTTGTGGAGGGTTTCTCATCTATAGAAGCCCTGATGACTAGGTTGACTTAGAAGGGTGCCTCATTCAGATGGTCAGACGAGTGTGAAGCGAGCTTTCAGAAGCTCAAGACAACTTTGACTACGGCACCGGTATTAGTGTTGCCCACAAGTACATGGCCTTATACAGTATATTGTGACACATCTCGTATTGGACTTAGTGCGGTATTGATGCAGAGTGGCAAGGTTATTGCATATGTTTCACGGCAGCTAAAGATTCACGAGAAGAATTATTATGTTCATGACTTGTAGCTGGTAGCCATTGTTCACGCGCTGAAGATTTGGAGGCACTATCTATATGGCGTGTCATGTGAGGTGTTCACGGATCATAAGAGTTTACAGTACTTGTTCAAGCAAAAGGAGCTCAGTTTGAGGCAGAGGAGGTGGTTGGAGATATTGAAAGACTATGATATCACCATCTTGTATCATTCCGGGAAGGCAAATATGGTGGCCGATGCTTTGAGTAGGAAGTCAGCTAGTATGGGTACCCTTGCATATATTCTGGTTGGTGAGAGACCGCTTGACCGCTTGGACGTTCAGGCTTTGGCTAATCAGTTTGTAAGGTTGGATGTTTCTGAGCCTAGCCGTGTTTTAGCTTGTACAGTCGCTCGGAACTCCTTGTTTGAGCGTATCAGGGAGTGGCCGTATGATGACCCTCATTTGCTTGTCCTTAGGGACACGGTGCGGCACAGTGATGCCAAGCAGGTTACGGTTGGAGATGATGGAGTTCTGAGGATGCAAGGTCGCGTTTGTGTGCCTAATATGGATAGACTTTGTGAGTTGATTCTAGAGGAGGCCCACAGTTCCCGATATTCTACTCATCTGGGTGCCACCAAGACATATCAGGACTTGCGGCAACATTATTGGTAGAGGAGGATGAAGAATTATATTGTTGTATATGTAGATCGGTGTCTAAACTGTTAGCAAGTAAAAAACAAGCATTATAGACCTAGTGGTTTGCTTCAAAAGATAAAGATTCTTGAGTGGAAGCGGGAGCATATCATTATGGATTTCATTATTGGACTCTCATGGACTCAGAAGGAGTTCGATGCAGTCTGTGTTATTGTAGATAGGCTGACTAAGTTAGCACATTTCATTCTTGTGGTAGTTTTCTATCTTTGGAGCGATTGGTAGAGATTTATATTCGTGAGATCGTTCGTCTCCATGGTGTGCCCGTGTCTATCATTTCTGGTCGAGGTACGTAGTTCACCTCACACGTCTGGAGGGCAGTACTACATGAGTTGGGTACATGGGTCGAGTTGAGCACACCATTTCATGCTTAGACAAACGAACAGTACGAGCATACTATTCAGATCTTAGAGGATATGCCTCACGCCTGTGTTATCAACTTTGAAGGTTCTTGGGATCAGTTCTTACCGTTAGTGGAGTTTGCCTACAACAACAACTATCAATTGAGTATCCAAATGGCTACCTATGAGGCATTATATGGTAAATGGTGTCGGTCGCTGGTTGGGTGGTTTGAGCTGGGGGAGGCTCAGTTATTGGGTACAGATTTTTACAGGATGCCTTAGATAAGGATAAGATCATTCAGGATAGACTTCGCATAGCTCAATCAAGGCAAAAGCATTATGCCGACCGTAAGGTTTTTGATGTATCATTCGGAGTCCGAGTCCGATATGCGAAGTAGATATCCCCACCTTTTCGCCAGCTTAGGTACTTTTCTATGTACGTTCGAGGACGAATGATTGTTTTAGAGGAGAAGAATGTGATGACCCAAAAGGTCATCTTATGTTTTAGGCTCGATTCCGTATTTTGAGGAATTCAAAACCTCATTTTTGTATAAACTTTCATTTCATTTATCAGAATATTGAACTTTACATAATAGAACTCTGCTGACCAGATCCTTGTCTCTATTTGGTACTACTCATAACTCCACACCTACAAGGTGCATCAACTATATAACTGTACAACTATATGTATCTCACCTTATACACTTTTACTAGTCTATCATCATGAAATAAATAGAAAGCCAAAGTGTAAATCTATCTAAGGGTATCTATTCAAGGCTCCCATGTACTTCAACCAAACCTTATACGGGGTGTTTTGGAACTTAGAAAATTTTGCTGGTATAGTTGAACTTGTTGCAAGCCTCTAATCTCGTATTTGCAAGATCATGCATCGCAATTGCGAATTCTGAACGTTCCGCATTTGCGAGGCTTTCATCGCAAATGCGAATAAATGATGTACCAGTAGTTCTCACATTTGCGAGGTTACCTTCACAATTGCGAAGGGAGTCTGGGAAGGGCCAAAATCACAAATACGATCTTCTACTCGCATTTGCGAGGTACAGTGATCGTAAATGCGAAACTTTCCTCGTATTTGCGAAGGCAACAAAACTGTGAAGGGCTTTGCAATTGCAATAGCACCTTCACATTTTCGAGCTTCGCATTTGTGAAGCTCAGGTCGTAAATGCGACATCTGTAGCTATGTAAAAGGGACTTAGACGGGATTTTTGATTCATTTCCCAAATTTTCAAAATGTGAACCTCAAGAAGCGATTTTCCAAAGTCATTTCTTCCCCAAATCATAGGTAAATGATTTTTAACTCATTTCTTTCAATCATTCACTTCATGTAACAAGATTTCAACTTAGAATCTAGGATTTTGATGGTGGAATAGGGTATTTTTGGGTAGAAACTAGGGATTTCAAAAATTGGGGATTTAGACCTCAAATTGAGGTCGAATTCAAAAACCAGTTGTATATCCAGACTCAGGGATGAATGGGTAATCGGGTTTTAGTTTGAATTTCAGGTTTGGACCAAGCGGGCCCGAGTGTTGACCTTTTCCAAAATGGCCTAAATTGAATTCTTTTCAATCGTAGGTAGTTTCTAAGGCTTAAATTGAATTGTTTTGTTGATAATTGCTAGATTCTATTGGTCCGGAGGATCGTGTGAAGGGAAAAGCGGTGTTTGAGCTTTGAGTTTGGCCGTGAAAGCGAGGTAAGTGTTGTGGCTAGCCTTAGCTTGAGGGATTAGGTGTTATTTGCTTACTTGTTACGTGTTTGGATATTGAGGACAACATATAGGTGAGGTTATGAGTACCTATGCATTATTGTCGAGTCATAGCATGTGAGTGAGTCTTATTCTTGTAGATGCCGTATTTTTGATCATATTGTTCATGTTTAGATTAGCTATTCGACGTGTTGAGCAATTTCTTATCATGTCTTATTGAATTTGGTATCGATTGAGCATTTACTCAAAGTTGAGATTGGTATGGTGGAACTAAGTGTTGAAGTAAGACTTGTTGTTGTCATTTTATCTCCTTATCGTTGTATCTCTTGCCTTGGTGAGGTTGAGTGATAAAGTATGAAGGGTGATGCCGTGCATGATTCTATTAATTATATTGTGAGGTTGAGTGATAAAGCACGAAGGGTGATGCCTTGCACGATTCTATTATTTATATGGTGAGGAAGAGTGATAAAGCACAAAGGGTGATGTTGTGCACGTTTATATTACTTATATGGTGAGGTTGAGTGATATAGCACGAAGGGTGATGCCGTGTACATTACTATTATTGATTATCTAGTGAGGTTGAGAGTAAAAGCATGAAGGGTGATGTCGTGCATTTTCTGTTTGCTGTGTTTACTTGTTATTATTGGTATAAGGTGTACTAGCTATTTTAAATTCCTCTATTGCTATGATTCTTATCTTGCAACCCCTTAGCACGTTTCCCCTCCCGTTAATTACTACTTAGATTCTATTATTTGTATTCTATTAGTATATTGTTTAATTGCACAGGTTTATGTATGTGTCTTGTCCTAGCCTCATCACTACTTCGTTAAGGTTAGGCTCGGCACTTACCAGTATATGGGGTCGGTTGTACTGATACTGCATTCTGCACTTTCTGTGCAGATTTCGATATTGGACCGTGTTGACCCGAGTGAGTTGCTGCCTTTAGTCCAACAGGAGACCCAAGGTAGATCTACCGGCGTTCGCAGACCCTAGAGTCCCCTTCCAGTTATTCTAGTTTTTTCTTTTCTTTGAATTTGAGAATAGATGTAATTTCTTTCAGCCAGTATTTGTAGTGACTCTTAGAAGTTCGTGGATTGTGACACAAGATTTTGTCTAGTCGTTATAAGTACTTTGATTATTATAAAATTCTAGACTCCTTTAATCTGTTTGGGTTTAATTGTTGTTATTTACTGAATTGGTTAAGGGTTAGCGTATTAAATCTTTATCTGTTGGCTTGCCTAGAACCTGAAAAGTTAGGCGCCATCATGATCCCGATGTTGGAAAATCTGGGTCATGACAAATTGGTTCGTTGCGTCATTTATGACTTGTGTGCGAAATTTGAGGTCAATCGGACGTGATTTTATAGGTTTTGGCATCAATTGTAGAAGTTGGAATTTCTTAGTTTTGTTAGGCTTGAATTGAGATGCGATTCGTATTTATAATGTTGTTTGATGTGATTTTAGACCTTGACTAAGTTCGTATCAAGATTTAGGATGTGTTGGCATAATTGGTTGAGATCCCGAGGGCCTCAGGTAGGTTTCGGATGGTTAGCGGATCAAAAACTTGACTTGAAGAATTGATGGAATTTTTCCTACTGGTGTAATCGCACCTTCAAATGATTTGATCGCAGGTGCTGGTGGCTAAGCACAGAAGAGAAACTGGGGTTGGCCTGTTGTGCGTGAAAGCATTTGCATCTACGAGCCCGCAGGTGCGAGCAAGACTTCGCAGATGCGGAAAAGTAGAAGGGGAGCCGACTTTGAAGATGCGAAGGGATTTGCGTAGGTGGGACTCCGCAGAAGAAGAGTTTGGTCCGCAGAAGCGAAGGTAGTGGCCTTCATGGTCAACCGCAGAAGCGGAGAATTTTTGTCGCGCCCGCGAAGCCGTATATATGGCTAAGTTGGTCACAGGTGTGAAGGGCCCTGGACAAAATATATTCGAAGGGGTTGCATGATTTTGGCATTTTTTGACATTTCAAGCTCGGACTAAAGCGACTTTTTAGAGGGATTTCGAAGGGTTTCTTTAGGCAAGTCATTTGTGATCACTTTTATTCAATAATATTGTTTCCCCATTGAATTCCCACCTAGTTTGTGTGTTTTGTGGTGAAATGTTGGGATTTTTGGGCTAGGGATTGGAGAGTTAAATTTGAGAATTTCAGTGACGATTTGGTGTCTGATTTGAGTATTTTTGGTATAGTTGGACTCGTTGTTGAATGAAATTTTGTATTTTGTATCTTTTATAGGATTCCGAGATGTGGACCCGGGGTTGACTTTTGAGATAACTTTTTGACTTTTGATTAAGAACTTAACATTTTTATATGGAATTGATTCCAATAGCTTGAGTTGATTGTAGCAAATTCTTTGTGGCTAGATTCGAGACATTTAGACGTCATTTCGCGAGGAAAAGGCTTGTTGGAGTAGAGTTTTGCACGGCTTAAGGTAATCAACACTTCTAAACTTGGTTCTGAGGTTATGAATCCCTGAAATTACGTGATATGTGAATGATATTGAAATTACATACAAGATAGGTGACGGGCGTGTGAGTGTGTACCGTAGAAATTGAGATTTAACTGATTCCTTGGAACTGTGTAGCTATCCTATCTGAATATATTATTGTACTCTATGTGTTAGAGCACTTCAACTGTGATTTATGTTTAAAATCCTATTTAGGCTATGAGCTATTACTATTGGGAGTTAGAGTGGTTGTTCTTTGCTGGTTAGTTATTTGCTTAATTGAAGTTATGTACTCAGTCGCATTCATCATTGCATATCATATCTCAGTCTCGGTTATCGTATATTTTCACATCTTATACCATTGATTTGGGTTGCTTAGCATGAGTGTTGTGAGCCCGAGTGACTGGAGATTGATGACTGAGTGAGGCCAAGGGCCTATTTCTGAGTGATATTTATCGGATCGGGCTACACGTTGCCGCATATTTTATTGATTCATGCCAGGATTTGGCTTCTTATAGCGCTTAGGATGGATCTGCCCGTCCGGAGTCTTCACACCCACAGTGAGCGCAGTTTCTACTGATTCATGTTATTTGATTCGGGCTGGATCTGCCACGTATGATTCTGAGTGATTGAGTGTGATGAGTAAGAATTGAGACAGTCAGGTTGAGTACTCTGAGAGTGTGAGTTGTTCATTGTGTTGCATCACATATGATATGCATATTGACATATACATATAGAGAAGTCATTCCTTATATCATTCAGACTTGACATATTTTATCTATTATGAGCTTAATTGTTAAACCTGGAAGCATGCCTACATTCTTGTACTGGTACTTACAAATTATTATTTTCTCAGAGATATCACTGTCATATGTTTTCTAAATTTTCGTGTTGTTTAATTATATATTTGGACTGTATAGTTCGGACTCGTCAATACTTTCAGTCCAAAGGTTAGACTTGTTACTTGTTGAGTTAGTTATACTCACGCTATACCCTGCACTTCGTGTGCAGATCCAGGTATTTGCGGGCATGGTGGTTTTTGATCCAAGAGTTTTCAGCTGTTCAGAGATTATCGACATAGCTGTCTTGGCGTCCGCGGAACTTGACTCTCCTCCCCTATACCTCAGTTTTACTTATTCAGTTTTATTTATTCCATCTCTACTACAAAACCAGACGTGAGAGTTTCTTCTCATCCAGCTTCTCGCGAATAAAGGATTCCAAAAAATTTAATTTGAATTAAGCTAGAATAGTCAAACTTAAGTTAAGATATACATGTATTTACTGAGTAATACCTTGAACGCGAGATTCTTTGAGATTTCATTCAATCTATTACTAATTTGTATATCTTGTTTGAATAGATAACTAAACTTTTTAGTTTTATAAATAGAAATCTAAATAGTATTATTATACCACATCCTTATTTTGTCCTTTATTGTATTGTCCTAAATGTTGCAATAAAAAAAGTTTTCGCGGGCGAATATTGACTCTTTCAATTTCTATTTCATTTGTAGGGTTAACTCCTGACTTCTTAGAGACAGTGATCAAACTATGTATTTGTATAGATGCTCATGTACTCAGTGACATCCGGATTTTGGAAAAAGATGTATTGAGTTGTGACGTTTTCATTCAGTTTTATGAGACTTTTACTTAAGCTTATTTCCGTATATTTTAAATTTCAAGATGTTAGTATGTGTGAGTTGTCGGCTTGCCTAGTATCATGATAAGCGCCATCACGACACTTAAGATTTTAGGTCATGACAGTCTCGAAGATGACACATTCTAATCTTGTATATTAGCTTCTCAAATGTTATGGTTGGTAATTGTCACGACCCAAAAATCCTACCTTGAGGATCGTGATGGCACCTAATCTCTATGACTAGTTAAGCCTAATGCATAAAGAAGAACCACAAAATATCAGCAATAATTGAATAACATGACTAAACTGAATATCAGTTATACAACCCCAAAACCTGGTGGAACCGAGCCATAAGCTCTACTACAGGACTAAAATCCTTAAATACATCACTGTTCAGGAATGAGAATAAATAGCAATAATGAAAACAATAGAAGGGGACTTTGAGGCCTGCGAACGCAACAATAGGTGTACCTTAAAGTCTCTGCATTAACACTAACAACTATCTATCAGACTAAAACATGTACAAAATATAGAACTACTATTAGCAGGGGTAAACATGTTGTACACAATAAATTTGCCTCGAGAAAATAATCGAAATCGAAAGATATTGCAATAATCGTAGTACTTTATTTAAAATAAAATAAGTGTATAATCTCTATGGATCCTCTGATTCTTCTTTCCAATAGTAAATAAATTCAAGAGCCTTTGAGCTTGATCTTGAATTTTAGTCTTTGAGCTTGATCTTGATTTGTTCTTCGTTCTTGAGCTTGAACTTGATTTGTTCTTCGTTATTGAGCTTGAACTTGGACTTGATTGCTTGAAGCTTAAAAGTTGTGGAGGAATTTGCAATGTTTGATCCTCAAGCTCTTTCTTGCTTCTTATTATCACTTCTAGTGTCTTTCTGAGTTATGAAGACCCCTATTTATAGTTGTGGGAGGGAAGAATATGATAAGAACAAACTCTTTCCGACCAATCAAATCGAAGTGTGATAAGGCCGCATTTGATTGGACAGAACATGTCACTTGCATACGTGGCGCGATTTCATTAGCCTTTTAATGTGACTTGGCATTCCTTGTCATTTTGACACGTCGCATGATCCTATTGACTCTTCCGCTTGACTTGCATGGCACGCCATTTGACGCGTGGCACCAAACTGGGCCTCTAGGAAGATGACATCTTGGGCTTAATGAAGTGGGCTCGTCACTTTAGCCCAATTAAATGGGCTAGCCCAATGGATTAAGATTTATTTATTTAATTTATATATATTGAACTTATATAATTAATTCAATTATATTAGACCATAATATTTATTTGGACCAATATATCTTGATTTTAAAATATAGCCCAAATTAATTTATAGATTTAATTTTAATAAAATTTATATGCCTATAAACACCCCCTTTCAAGGCTTGTTGGTGTATAAAATCGTCAAACCTCCGAAGCTAGGCGTAAAGCATCTCATAATACACTTTAGAGCACATTTTTTACATGACTTCTTCCTAGAATTATTTTAAAATCATAATTTCCAATCAGTTGGCGTGATGTTTTCTTGCCAAAGTGCAATTTCAATTCTCATAGGAATGGCTTGCCACAATACTTTAGGACCAAAACATGCGCATAAGTAGACAAAATAGGAAAAGGATTTCAATTCTCTTAGGAGAAGGAATCATTTTAACATTCTTTTCCAAAGATCCCTATAAACCTATGTACTCGTATTTGTTGAGCATTAATTTGCAGTATTTGCAAACCATTTCAGTCTAATTTTCTAGACTCGGAAGCGTTGACGCGAAGGTAATTTTTTTCTTGTGTTTTTCTTCCTTTGTTATCCTTTTTGGCTTTTTAGGTCAAACAAGAAGGATTTGTTCTTTTGTAACGAGATGATCCATGCATGAAGAAGAGAATCTTAGGGTATGAGGGGATGAGTATCTTTCCCTGCCCAAATATCGGAGAGATTACTCTCAATGTGGTTCGACTATCAGAGAGACTACTCTCAAGACGATCCGACTATCAAAGAGATTACTCTCACGATGACTCGACTATCGGAGAGTTACTCTCAATGTGGCCCGACTATTGGAGAGATTACTCTCAAGATGGACCAACTATCGGAGACATCACTCTCAATGTGACCCGACTATTCACGAGATTACTCTCAAGGTGGCCCAACTATCGGAGAGATTACTCTCAAGGTGACCTAACTATCAGAGAGATTACTCTCAAGATGGCCCGACTATTTGAGATATTACTCTCAAGGTGCTCGACTATTGGAGAGATTACTCTCAAGGTGACCCGACTATCGGAGAGATTAATCTCAATGTGACCCGACTATCTGAGAGAATACTTTCAAGGTGGCCCGACTATCGGAGAGATTGCTTCTGTTTTGCTTTACTTTGTCCAACTTTTATCTTAGTCGCATTTACCATTACCAACTTTATGCTCTTGTAACAAAATATTCTTATCTTATTGTGGGAGAGTCCAAATAACGATTCATTTGATTTTTGAAAATTAGATTTCAATATCTAAAACATATCCAAAACTTAAAATTGAACAACTTCATAATCTCTTTATATACTATTTGGAAACCAGCTTTAGATTCCACCGTGTTGAAAATTTAAGATTTGTGCAGTCTCACCAAACAATTAATATCTTGGCGTAGAAACATCGCAATTATGAACCGTTTGATTTCATAAAAACTAGACTTCAAAATAACAAACATATCCAAAACAAAAAATCAAATACTTTGAGAATCGTCCTAGTAATTATTTTGAATCTATCTTTAAATTCTGACACGTTGATAGTTTCATATTTGTGCAGTTTCACCAAACAAATTGTATCTTGGTGTAGAAATGTTGAAATCACAGACCTCTTGATTTTATAGAAACTAGACTTCATGATCGAATACTTATCCAAAATTCAGAATCAAAAACTTTGAGAATCGTTCCAGATATTATTTTGAATCTAACTTTAAATTTCGACACGTTGATAGTTTCAGATTTGCACAGTTTAACAAAATAAATTGTATCTTGGCGTAGGAACGTCGAAATCATAAACTGCTTGATTTTATGGAAACTAAACTTCAAAATCTAAGATAAATCCAAAATTCAAAATCAAACACTTTGAGAATCATTCCAGATATTATTTTGAATCTAACTTTAAATTCTGACACGTTGATAGTTTCAGATTTCTGCAGTTTCACTTAAAAAATTATATCTTGTGTGAAAATGTCGAAATAATGAACTGCTTGATTTAATGGAAACTAGACTTCAAGATCTAAGACATATTCAAAATTTAGAATCAAACACCTTCATAATCGTCCCAGATAATATTTTAAAATTAACTTTAGATTCTGACTCGTTGATAGTTTCAGATTTGTGCAGCTTCACCAAAATATTTGTATCTTAGTGTACGACATATGGCCCATCACATTTTAAAGTGAACTTTCCTACAAGTTTATGGGAAGTAATAATGGGTCTTCATATGGCAAGGACTTGATCTCCTACTTGAAAGAATCTCGGGCAAACTCTTTTATTGAAGGCGCGAGACAATCGAGCTTGATAACATTCAAGACTCTGTTGAGATTCCAACCTCTTCTCATCAAGAGCTTCCAACTCTGCTAATTGAAGTCGAGTATTTTCTTAAGTGATCCTATCTTGAATAGCTAATCATAAAGAAGGAAATTGATGTTCAAGTGGCAAGACGACTTCGACTCCATAAATGAATAAATAAGGGGTCGCTTGTGTTGGCATGCGGCGAGTTGTCCTATATGCCCACAAAGCTTCTTCCATACGGTTATTCCAATCTCAACCTATTATCGAATGGCTTGACATTATCCGTTATTATCTAACGAGGAATGCCAAGGCGATAAATTGTGTTTACTTAGATGAAACTTGCAATATTTCCCTTCTTTACTTCCTTAAGAGCAACAACTTTGGCCCATTTTGAGAAGTAGTCAGTTGCAGCCAAGATGTATAAGTGCCCACCAGAGGATTTTGGCAGTGGTCCAACAACATCAAGTCCCCAAGCATCCAATGGCCAATATGCAACAGTCGGGTGCAACATTTCAGGAGGTTGATGAATAAAATTTGCATGGAATTGACAAGCCTTGCATCTTCGAGCATAGTCCAAGCAATCTTTTATCATCATTGGCTAATAATATCCCATCCTTTTTTAATGGAAGTGGAGCTTTGGTCTAGACTGGTGTGACCCACATACTCCATAATATACCTCTTGTAAAACTTGGAGTGCTTCTTCTTCCCCTAAGTATCGCAAGAGTACTCTTTCGAATGACCTTTTGTATAGAGTATATCTGTAGTAAAGGAAGCGAGGTGCACGACGACATATTTCAGCCCTTCTCCTCGAATTTTCTGGAAGTATCCCATTGCTTAAGTAGTCGATAATGGGTTGTCGCCATTCTTCTTTCTCAACTTAAGAAATAGCAACAAGATGATTGAGTTCATTTTCTTCACCTTCAGCCTCATTTGGCGGCGGAATGACCCATTTTTGGCATACAATAACTTGCGCTTGATTAGGCAGGATTAACGATGAAGCTAGGGCAGCTAAAACATCAGTCTTCTCATTTTCATTCCTTGTAACATGTTGAATAGTCACGTCACCAACCCACCCCATTAATTTTTTAGCATAATCATTATATGGGCATAGTTCAGGTTTCTTGACCTCGTAATTACCTAAAAGCTGGTTGATCACTAACTGAGAGTCACCAAAGACTTGTAATTGCAACCGCTTTATTTTGAGCCATTTCAAGCTCAAGTATTAGTCCTTGATACTCAGCAACGTTGTAAGAGAAAAATAGCGCCAACGTAAAAGAGTAGGGAAGAACTTCACCTTGAGAAGTGATAAGTACTACACTAGCACTGGATCCTCCGCGATGTACAGCACCGACAAAGTACATCTTCCATGGAGGTTGAACTTCAATGACCATGCGTCCTCATCATGTAGTTCGTTAGTTAAATCCTAATCATCAGGTATAAGGTGATCTACCAAGAAGTCCACTAACGCTTGTCCTTTTATAGCTTTTGAGGGATGTACATAATTTCAAATTGTTGAAACTGGAGGTACCAACTTGCTAGTCGATCACTAAGGACAGGTTTTTACATCACGAACTTGATGGGATTTGCTCTAGAAACCAAAGAACGACATGAGCTTTGAAAGTAATGCTTCAACCTTTGGATTGAGAAGACTCGCCAAACATAACTTTTCGATTGGTGAATAATTCAACTCATTTGGTGTCATTATCCTACTAAGTAGTAAAGGGAATTTTCTTTCCCCTCACTATTTTCTTGGGCCAACAGCGCTCCAACAGACCTTTCTTGTACTGAAGTATATAGTATCAGCAACTTTCCAAGTATAGGGGCTGCCAAAACTGGAGGTTTCATCAAATAAGGTTTGATACTTTCAAAGGCATTTCTACAAGCTTGGTCCCACTTGAAAGGAATGCCTTTATTCATGAGGCGATTGAACGGTTGGCACCTGCCAGCTAGGTTTGAGATGAATCTTATAAGGTATGCTAGTTTTCCTTGCAGACTTTTCAATTCATGAATATCCCGAGGTTCGGGCATTTTCAAAATGGCATCCACTTTGGCTTGATCAATTTCGATCCCTCGATGTCAGACAATGAAACCAAGGAACTTTCAAGAAGTAACTCCAAAGGCACATTTCAATGGATTCATCCTAAGTTGGTACCTCCGGAGCAACTCAAACACCATTCTCAAGTCTTTTAAGTGGTCTCTCTTCTCTCTTGATTTTACCACCAAGTCGTCAACATAGAATTCAACATTCTTGTGGAGAAGATCATCAAAAATATTATGCATAGCCCTTTGGTAAGTAGCACCAGCATTCTTCAAGCCAAAAGGCATTACCTTGTAGCAATAAATACCCTTGGGGGTACGGATGCAGTAAGATCTTCTTCTTTTGGCACCACACAAATTTGGTTATAGCCCGATGGATCGTCCATAAATGACATTGTCTCTTACCCAGTAGTGGCATCAATCATCAGCTCTGGAATAGGAAGCCGGATCATCTTTCGGACACGCATTGTTGAGATCCCTGAAGTCAACACATACTTGAATCTGACCATTTTTCTTCCTTACAGGGACAATACTTGAAACACATGTTGGGTATTTAACTTCACGAATAAAGCCAGCTTCGATGAGTTTGTTAACTTCGGTTTCAATCAAGGGAACCAAGTTTGGCCTAAAGCTCGTTTGAGCTTGTTTAACATGGCAAGCACCATTCTTGACTAAAGGTGATGGACTACTACTTTCGGGTCCAAGCCAGACATATCTTTGTAACTCCAAGCAAAGACATCCCTGAACTCCTTGAGTAACTCAATATAAGTGCTTTATCATCTAATTTTAGTAAAGCACTTAGGTAGGTTGGTCTTGGTTCTTCATCAATGCCAAGGTTAACTTCTTTTGAGGAATCAAGTATTGTCTGCACCCCTTCTTCAAGTTTAGGTGGAGCATCTTTTTCATCTTCATCTTCTTGAGGGTCCCCATCGTTGAAGGATATGGGATAACACAGCGAACCATCCTCCAATTTCTCATCATCCTCCATTAGAGATGAAATACCATTCTCTCCTTGTGCGCTAATATGATATGAAGAACCCACACTTTCTTCGTCTTCATCACATTCCTTACCATAGACCACAGTATATGGCTTTACCTTCAATACTTCTTTACATGAAACCATATGTTTTGTTTGCAGCCTCATTCGGGAAGGAACCAAACTTTGGACATCCTTAGAAATCTTCTGAATTCTAGGCAAAATAGGTGTTCTTATGCTTTGATAATTTCTCTGGAACTTATTCCCCTTCTTTAATGGACCAAATCTCTCAATCACAGAAGTCCTCATAGTTGATTTCCCAGTCGATCAAAGACAGAAGGCTTGTAAGAAGCAGAAGATTCATTTTCTACAGTGATATAATTGATGCTCGCCTTTCTTATAGAGATGCGCACTGGTAAACAATTTCTTGTATCCCAAACATTCATGTGATTGCCTCGTAAAAGCTTCTGATAGGAGCTTCCTTAACTTTGATGGTTCATTGGGATTGTATCCAGCTTTTGCAAATAGCCTGTAAGCATTAAGATCAAAACTTTCATCTATTCGCTTTATAGGGAGTGCCACATTCTACAAACAATTTTGGGACACAAACCCTGCAAGTGGCTTTGAAACTTTATTGCCTCAATTCATTTTACGGGAAGAGTTAACTCCTTTAGCTTGTTAGTTTGTAGATTAGATGATTCACCTTCATCTTTCTTCCTTTTAGGGACATATTGGAGGCGAGAGTTACTTTCTTACATAAGACGCAGTATCCACTCTATAAGATTTATTCGAGTTAGGTTATACCTCCTCAGTAACAGCTTTGGATTTACCAATAGTGACCTCAGCTCTTTTAATTGTGGGCTCGTCATTCTTAATTTTTATGAAATCATCAGCTTTTAGCTCCTTCACTATGTGGTTCTTCAAGTAGAACTTTGCATCGGCAAAGTATGACTCAGCCTCAGTGAATGGCTCGTCTGTTTACCGTGAAAATGGTAACAATAATTAAATTTGTAAATAGGGTTCTAAAAATATGTGATCTATTCCCGAGCTAGTTTTTAGGGTAGTTGATGCTTGAAATGCTAAGTGTGAAGATAAGATGAAACAGTAAGCAAACCGAAGGGGCCGTGGCTCGAGTCAGGATCGAGCTATCGGGGACAGTCAGTGAAGGGATAACAAGAAAAAATACGATTAAGTGAGGCTCTTTATGGCCATTACACAACTAGATGGAGTAGAACAAGTAAGAAGATAATGAACGCGATGGGGCCTCGGGCCAATGGGAACAAATGGCTTAGAAGAAAGGAGAGAAAGATATATTATTGCACTTGTGGAGAAATGGAGCAACAACCAACCATTTACAAGGTGGAGCAAGTCCCCTTTATATAGAGGGGGAGACTCGGCTACAAGTATGTGGGGGGTTAGCTATAAAGTATGGTGATAAGATGGCTTGACGTGATGCTTTAGCGTAGGCTACGGATAGGCCACATTTGTCAGGTGTACCCATATGCTTAGAGGGTTTCTTCCTCTATCCTGGCTTCATCCTTTGCTTCCTCCGAGTTGGGCTTCGACGAGCCCCGAGGTCGAGAATGAGGTCGCACCCTCCTACCTCGAAATCGCGAGGCATGCTTCCGAAATGTTTTGATAGCGGGAAATTAAGTCCTCTAATTTCACAGTGTACAGATAGTCTCTGTGTTTCCCATTTAGAAGAGGTGGGAAATTATTTTAACACTTGCTTCCTCGAGCTTCTTTTGGCGGCATTATACCGATGATGTGACCTCTGGCTCATTATATTCGACCTCATGCATTGCATTCTCTGATTTTTGCTTCCCCAGGTGTAAGTGCTGCCACCCGTTCAATTCTTGTAGGTGCATTAACTGCGCCCATCGGTCAATCTTACGAAGTATGGATGACCGTGCCGTAGTTCCTTATAAATGAGGATGCCTTGGCCTTGGTTTCCACCATCTCAAAGTTTCAGTTGGTTTGACTTTCTTGCCTTTTTTTTTTATCTCCTTCTTTCCTCCCTTAATCATCATGTCTATGGCTTATGATCTTAAAGTTGTTTGGAGGAGCTTCCTTGGACTATTTTATGGCCTTCTGCCGGAGCTTCTTTCCGTCGGACGCAGATGTATCGTCCAGCTACCACCGCGGTTGCTGATGTGTTAGCCCTCATCGTGGCTACTGCCAGGCCGAGATGATGGTGGATGGAGAGTCGGTTCCTCCCTCATGTAGATAGTTGCTCGGACTATGCACTGCTACTCAAAAGGGGGCTCGAAATATACACTGTTGCTCACCTTCATACCCCGGCTCGACGTGGTGCTCTGCTTTGAGCTGGGGGCTTGCACGGCTGGGCATTCCAAAAAGTGGATTCAAAGTGGCCGTGCAAGCGGGACCGAGGACTGTTCGGTCCGCTGTCTCTCCGAGGCTTCTTTGGCCAAAGAAGGTCCTCGGGATTCGGAGGGCTATGGCATTTTTCATCCCTTCTTGTCACTTGATTTGTCCCTTTCGGGATATCAGTGTGGAAGGTTGGGATGAACTCTCGAGGAGGCGCGCTCGCAGGGGCCTGTTGTGGACTTTCGGAGGTGGATCGGTCCTCCGGGCCTTCACCTTGAGCGTGCATCTCTTTGCTTTCTCTTTTAGGCGTAGAAATCACCCATAGGCCTTTGCAAGTTGTATGTAACGACCCCTCGAGGGCTGCTTGTACACAAACTTTTATGAATAAGAAATGAACTTTGTTGATCTCTGCTTTCGAATTTTGCTCTGTTTCTGTATGCTTTCTTGCCCTTCGAGGCTCTTCGAATGTTTCTTTTTGTGTTGTTGATTGCTGATATTTAGCTTGGACGTAAGTGTTTGCCCTGATATTTTGCTGATCAACATGGGTTCTTTTCTATCCCATCATCATATTTCGGACAACCTTGGGTCGGTTTGATGGATCGGGGCTATAGAAGTCTCCCGAGTTATTCGGAGATCATGCGTTGAGTTCCGGGGTCTCCAGGCTTGTTGCCCCGGATGTAGGTCATCTTCGGGTACCCCGGGGTCCTTATTGATCTGAATGTAGATGGTCCTTTTAAGCTGTATGTGATAGACTTCTATTAAGGAGCTGGTGTGTATTTGGGGTGCTTTCTCGGGCCATTGTGTATCTTTCGCGATCGGAGCTTCCTGCATTTATTCTTCCTTCTTAGAGAGAGGGATTTGTGAGATCAGATGCTTGCCTTGCACTGAGTGCTGGTCGTTGAGAACACTTTAAGGCCCTACCTCTTTAGGCTGGGATTTCTTGTCGTAGAGTGTTGTCCCGAGCATGGAGATAATATGAATGACTCTTGAGTTATGACTCCCCATTGGAGGATGCTTTCGGGGTCGAGTATCGATCCGTCGATCTGTATCGAGGCCATTGGCTTCCCGGGGCTTGCCTCAGGCAGGTGAATCGTTATTGCTTTTTGTATATACGTGGAGCGGCCTTGGCTTCTTCGAAAGACTCTACTATTTTAAAATAGTCGCCTTTTTGTCCTGGTATAGAGGGCTGCATCTTTCTAGGCACAGAAGTATTGGTGCGTACCTTTGCTTTGGCCTGTCAGTTCCACCACAGCCATGGACACCGTTTAGGGGCCGATCCGACAAGGGGCCGGTGACGCTGCTCCTGGTGTTTAGGAATCAAGGGAGTTCGTTTTGGAGATGACATCTTTGCTAAGGGTAGAACATCTGGAGATGGCGAGGAGATACTGTGGGTGGAGCGAAGGGGTAGTCCTGCAGGCGCTTTTCCCCGCCAAGGGTATTGCGGATTCTATTGATGGATTCCTGAACGTGTATTTATATCCTTTCACCTTTGGCCCTCCTGATAGGATTGTGCTTGAATTTTGTCAAAAGTATCATGTTACCCTGGCGTAGATTCATCCGTCATTTTGGCGAATGGTATTGATGATGAGGTTCTTTGCTGAGAAGGTCGGGCTTGAATTCATGTTTGATCACCTTATCAGACTATATCGGCCCTTTCATCATCGAGGCCTGCTGACTCTGTGGTGTCGCTCATCCATTCCCTTTGTCATAAACGGCGAGGAAGGCGGGGATTGAGAGTGGGCTAGTTGGTTTGTCCAGGTTCGGGCGACTGACATCATCCCTGAGGAGTTCTTGCCATTTCCTGAAGGGTGGAATCAAGCTCGTGAGTAAGGCATCTGGAGCTTTTTCAGATCTCGTCTATGGAGAAAATCAGCTAAGTAATAATGTTGTTTTTTCTATTACAGCAACTTTATGGATGCCGGGTGAAGTTCATGATCTGCCTGGCTGAGTTCGGAAGCTGGTGACCCATTTGTCTTGTGATGAACGCAGGTGGCGAGCTGTGCTTTGCACTGGATGGGGGGTGGAACACCGAGGTATGTGCATACGTTGCTCTGCCTTCGTAAATTTGAGGGAACACATTTCCCTTCCATTTACGCTAGATTCACCGCTTGTAAATATCTAGCGGTTCCTTAGGACGAGGCAATGTTGCTTTGAAAAGGGGAAGGAGTCATTGGCCTCTAGCTCGAGGGGCGATGGCGACGAGGGAGATCGGAAATTGCGATGTGAAGGAGCTTTCAGCTGTGCCGGTCGGGCTCGTATCTCCGAGGAGGGGGTGTTACCCGCATCTGCTGTTCCTAGAACGCTTGATTCCTGGCCGGTGGTTCTTTTGGGTGAGCATGCCATGAATGAGGTTGGCTCTTCTAGGGTCATAGGGAAAAAAATCAACAGGAGTGTGCTTTGACTTTGAGGAAGTCCGTCGGCTCCATTTTGTGGTGAGTTTACACATGGTCCACCTGTATCCCATATCCTCCTTCTTCTATTGATCCTTCCTCGTGCAGGCCTATGATAGGCTTAGGTCTGAGCTAATCTGTCAAGAGGCCAAGATTCATAAAATTTGGGATGAGGGCGAGTCCCATAAGCTCCTCAGCGAGGAGAAGGAAACCGAGTTGGTGCATTGGCGATATGAGGCGTATCAAAGCTCAAACTATGAGAGATATTTGGCGGAGTAGGTAATTTTCTAGTGGTGTGTGCTTCGCTCATTTCTGGCCTCAAAGCTGATTTATCTTTGCTGTATCAGCTGCGGAAAAAGTCGGAGGCTCTAGAGTACCTCATCAGAATTGCTTGCGGGGAGCTAAGGACTCAAGCACAGGCTTGAGCTTTGGAGGATATGATTGCTTTGGACAAGGTCCCTGCCCTCGAGGTCCAACTCCGCTTGACTCAAGACAACGTCAAAGTTCAAGCGGATATGATTGGGAGACTTGAATCTGACCTCTCGAAGGTCAGAGCCAAGATAATTGATGTTCGGATGGAGGCAGCGCTGAACTGAGCCAAGGCCGATCGTGAGATGGAGATTTGTGTGAAGGACGTTGCTGACGCCGAAGCTGAGCTGAAGCAAACCCTGGACCGGGAGTGGAGGATCGAGGAATATGTTTGCTATAAATCGCGGAGGGAGGTGTTCGAAGAGATCAATGTAAGGGGCTTCGTTCTCTTGGAGGAATTGGCTCGAGCACGGGCGAATGAACGCAATGCTCGGTCGCTTCTCGTCGATGCTGCAGAGGATGATTTTGGTAAGATGTAGTTTTTTTAGTACAAAATGTAGATCTTTTTCGTTTTGTTGCTTTGTCTCTGATATACGTAGGACATGCCTGTAGATGGAGAATGCGCCCTTTTTGCGCGTGTAATATATAAGAAAGAATTTGAAGCTTTATTTCTTCTTTTGAAGTTTTTATTGAAGCTTTATTTCTTCTGTACCTTCTCTCTTCCTTTTTTTTGTTTGTTGCTTTCGATCAGGCAGGCCGGTCTCGGCGTTTGGCGAGGTCCTTCTTGGTCTGGAATTGATCAGACGGTCTAGGGACTCTTAAGTGTGATCCTTGGCGTGAGTAGGTGATAGGGCCTTCGTGCTTGGTCTGGCCGTTTTAGGCTCAGTTTTTGAATCAGGTTCCAGCTCGAGCTTTCCCGCCTTTGGATCTTTTGTGCCCGTGCGCGCGGATGGTAGTTGTTTTTATCTTTTGCCCTTGGGAATTTTGTTGTTCCAACTGCTTTGGGTCTAGTCTCCGAGTCACGCTGCGACTCGAGCTTCAGCTGACCCATAGGCTTTTTCCTGCCAGCATGGGCGCATGGTGACGACCCTTTCTGCTTATGTGCTGAAGTGATCTTGCAGGCATGTGGCCTGGGGATTTAGTCGGCTCATGACTGTATCATCTGAGCCATGCCCTTAGGCATATTGCTTTTTAGCTATTTTAGCGGCCCAGTCTTCGAGTCGTGCTGCGACCCAGGCTATGATTGGCCTTTAAGTTCCTTCAATTCTCTAGCTGGCAGTGGTGGATTTTATTCCTCTCCCTTGGGTGTCTCATAATTTCTGAGTCCAATCTCCGAGTCGCGTTGCAATCCGAGCTGTAATCGACCCTTAAACCTCATTGAGATCCTGGCGATAGTAGCACTTGTGTCGTGCTCGTGGGCGTATTGCAATCTTCGGGTCCAGTCTCCGAATCGCGTTACAATTTGAGCCGTGATTAACCTTTAAATTTTATTGAATTTCTGGTGACAGTAGCACTTGTGCCGTGCCCGTAGGCATATTGCAATCTTCGGGTCCAGTCTCTGAATCGCGTTGTGATTCGAGCTGTGATTGACCTTTAAATTTTATTGAATTTCTGGCGACGATGGCACTTATGCCATTTGGTTGTTGAGACCTTTTAATACGTGTCCCATAGGCTTGAATAGTTAACTATTTTGGATTCAGTCTCTGAATCGGGTTACAATTCAAGCTCATTTTGATCCTCAAGTTGTCAAAATGTTTTAGCTGGCGACAATAGCTCTTACGATGTTTTTTGCTCGTGGGCTTGCTTCGCTGGTGACAATGGCTCTTACACTATTTTTTGCCCGTAGGCTTTGTGTAGGCTTTCCATCCGCTCATTAAGGTCTTTTTGTAGTATTTTGCCTGACTCGTCGTCGATTCCAGAGGAACCTCGATTTCGAGTCGTTGTCGTTGATGTTTCGAGCACCTCATAAGGTTCAAAGCTCGTAGGTCGAGTAGATCGACGCTTTTGCATTTTTTGGAGCCGACATTGTCAGGGCTTATTTTTGCCTGTGGAGGGAAGCATGTTTTAACTGGTTCTTTCGGAAGTATATCAGAGTAATGACCTGTGATTTATTAGCAATAGTCGGGCATCCTCGAGTCGCGTTATTTGGGATGTATTAGTCGTTTCGACCATAGTCGTATGCGTTTGGACATAACTATTTTTGATCCCTTAGTGATAGTTTAGGCGTCTACGTCAAGGGTATGCCCTTTAGGGATTCTTACAAATGCGACGTATAGCCTAAATATCGGGATTTTCATGCCTATTGAGGTCTTACAGTTTTATCATGCATGTTGAGGTCTTACAGTTTTTCAAGCTTGTTGAGGTCTTACAATTTTTCATGCATGTTGAGGTCTTACAGCTTTATCATACCTGTTGAGGTCTTATAGTTTGTAGAATATATCTGGTTGTGCCGAGGTTGCCCGTTAGGGTCTTACAATTTAGGATATTTCCAGTTGTGTGGCGATTGATAGCAGTCTCCGAGTCATCGAGTATGTTTAAACTTGAAGACAACTTCTCGTGAGCTCGGAGTTGCCTTCTAGGGGCTAGATGAGCCCGTAGTTCCAAACTTGGGGTTGTGCAAGTTGTCGAATTGCTTATATTAAGTCTCCTAATTTATCGAGACCTATCTGATAGAGAAGAATTTGTCATGAATATGCCGAAATAATCTTTCTCGAAATATGAAATGCCAAAGAGATGTTCTTTATTGCTTGGAGTAGAAATAGGTTGTGATGGAATGCCGAAAATACACATATATGCTTCATTGCTCGGCATAGATACAGGCTGTAAATACATGTTACATTGTTGTCATGAGCTCGGCCTGCACGGGCTCGGCTCCCCTGATCATCCGATCTGCCTGTATGGTTCCGTTTCAAAGCCTAGCCTGCCATTTGTTGGCCCTTCCGAGGGGACAATGCCTTTTTAAGAAAAACCCACTATATGTCGCCTGACTATAGATGGAGGGCCAATAATCTCGTCGGGTCCTCTTCTGGAGGGTATGCTGCACTACTTATAATCTTGTTGGTGGGGCCTTCCTTCGGGCTAGCAACCCGTTGGAGGATAGAGAGTTTGGCTGGTCCCATAGAGACCTCGGGTCTCTGAACGGGGTTTAGGATTTCTGAATACCTTGGTTGGCTGCCTACATGTAGGTTAGTAAAAGAGGAAAGGAATAATAAAGGGACAAAGTAATTCTACCCTGCCGCGGGGTGTGTAGGCAATGTTTTTGAGGCTTGGGCCTTTCCCGCCGTTTCGGGGCACGAGCTCTAATGCAGCCTTTTGCCATGTTTAACTAGGCTTAGTCGAATATGCGTTTCTATTTGCCTTTGGATCCCTTAAAGGGCGGAGGAGTCAACATCCGTGGCTGGTTATATAGTGAGGGACTTTCTCCCGCCGCCTGCGGCTTTTCGTTGGATGCCTTAGTTCTACCTTTGTTGGGGAATCCCATCCGTTTCGTAGAGTGGTGATGAAATCGTCTCCGGGTAGTGTACCCGTTGTCATCCAAATAACATGTCCGCACTTCGCGGGCTCGGCGTCCCGGTCCGAACTCAAGCGAGCTGTATAGAGGGAAACTATTTTCCTAATAGTTGTGGCGATCAGCGCCTGGAGTCCATCAACGGTTTGAAGTGTGAGGGTGATTTGGTTAGTCGGTCCGAACTGCTTTATTGGTTTTGGCCCAACGCCATTGGCGTGATTAGTCGAATCGCCTGCACTCACGGTCATGCTTCAATTTTAATAAGATAAATGAGGAAAAAGAGAGGTTACCAGCGTGTCAATATGAGGCTGAGGCAGAGTTTAGGCATCCCTTCTCGAATCCGCCGCCCCGGTGGCAGATACTTTCTTTCCGTATTTTCTGGACCTTTGAAGGGTGTCATCGCCATTTTACTGTCGTGGCAATACGTTGTAGCTTGTCGGCTTTATTTTTCCTGGTCTGTTTCCTTCTTGACCGCTCGATGATACTTGGTGGCGATCCCCGTCGAATAGCATGGTCGTCGTTCTCCTGAGCTGGCGGCCTCATACGCCCTGTGGTTCCTGCGCCGAGCCGTATTTCTTTTGCAAGGGTTTTGGTCGAACGGGTCCAGGCCGCCCGACGCTCCCGGCTTTTCTTATAGTGATCACGAGTTTGATGTAGCGATTCTGAAATCGCGCCCGGTTGGGCGGGGTTTCCTTACCAGCTGTGCTTTGTTGAACTTGGTTCCATTGGAGGTTCCTCGAGGATGCTTGGGCCATCTCCCTGTCGTTGTGAGGTAGGTTGTACATCAAGTCATTCCTTTCACTTGTTGCGCATGGGTGATATCTCTATCTTCTTCGCATCAGCTTCTTTACCAGGAGTCTGCTCGGATATACCGAGCCCGATGAGGTTCTTGGATGGTTCCCTACGGTTCTGATTCGAGTCTTACACCGGTTGCGGTTATTCAACCATCCCTTGGTCGGATACCTGATCTATATTTGCTTAAAATGTCCGGTAGTCATTGGGTGTGCTTTGTTTAGGCTTCGGGCGAAGGCCTGTGCTGTCCAACCATTCGAAACTGGGAGCGGTCTCATTCGTCCTATCGGGGAATGGGGTGTGGCTCTTCGCGGTATTTCATTCCTTCCTTGCTCGGCCTTGGGTGTGCCGGGCCTTCTCGGTATTGTTTTGTCGGTATGGGCGCATGCTTCCGCAGAAGACCATGCTGGCATGGCAATTGAGTCCGTGAGGTCAGATGCCAGACGGTGGCGCGGTGTCATGGTTTCCTTCAGGAGAGTGTCTTCGAGGCTCCTCAGACTCCTCAGAGAGATGGGTTTGTACCCATCATCTCGGGGGTTGCTGCCTTCAAACGAGCATGCGAGGGTGGTGGTATACCCGTAGGGATCCAAGGTCCTATCGCATTTAGGGAGTTCTGGTGTTCCGGGTTCCAACGGGGCGAGTTCTGGGGTTGTCCCCCCAGGAGGGGATCGTTGTGGGAACTCCCACGAACCTGATTTGATCTTTTTTAGGAGATTTCCCAGCATCTTTGTCGTGTCGGGGTCGGTCGCTGGCTTGTCACCATTCAACCTCTCGGATACTAGCTCATCATAAGAAGGTGTCCTCGTTGTTATTGCGTCAGGAGTCTCCGGGCGATTTCGCAGTTGAGCGATGGCCAGTTGTTGTGCCTGCAACATTTCAAGAATAATATGAAAATTAACTTCCCGTTGCGACCAGGCCGGGGTTTTTTGAGCTTTCTATTGGTCAGCGGGATGTATGCTATCGTCGGTGTGCGGGGCATCGTCAACTTGTAGCACGCCTCGCAAGCCCGCGTCCACTTGATTCGACCCAAATGCGTCATCAGGGTCCTGTGGCATCGTGTCCACTGTCGAAATAGCCATACTACTTCCGCCGTGGTTCTCGGGGTAGTCATTCTCGATTTTGCTCACTGAGCCAAACATTAACCTGAATCGAAAGATCTTGGACAAGAAAAGTTTGAAAAGATAAAGCACGTTTGGGTGACGAAACCAGCCAGAAAATAATCACTATTATTTTTAGCCCCACGGTGGGCGCCGAACTGTTTACCGTGAAAATGGTAACAAAAATTAAATTTGTAAATGGGGTTCTAAAAAATACGTGATCTATTCCCGAGCTAGTTTTTAGGGCAGTTGATTTTTGAAATGCTAAGTGTGAAGATAAGATGTGAGCTAAGACGAAGCAGTAAGCAAACCGTAGGGGCCTGTTGCCCAAGTGTGGAGCAGATCGATGGAGGCCTCGGGGCCGAGGCTCGAGCCAGGATCGAGCTATCGGGGATAGTCTGGGAAGGTATAACAAGAAAAAATACGATTAAGTAAGGCTCTTTATGGACATTACACAGCTATATGGGCGTAGAATAAGTAAGAAAATAATGAACGCGAGGTGGCCTCGGGCCAATGCGAACAAATGGCTTAGGAGAAAGGAGAGAGAGATATATTATTGCACTTGTGGAGAAATGAATCAATAGCCAACCATTTATAAGGTGGAGCGAGTCCCCTTTTATATAGAGGGGGAGACTCGGCTACAAGTATGTGGGGGTTAGCTATAAAGTACGACAATGGGATGGCTTGACGTGATGCTTTAGCGTAGGCTCCAGATAGGCCGCATTTGTCAGTCGTAGCCATATGCTTAGAGGGTTTCTTTTTCTGTCCTGGCTCAGTCCTTTGCTTCCTCCGAGTTGGGCTTTGATGAGCCCTGGAGTTGAGAACGAGGTCGCGGCCTCCTACCCTCGAAATCCCGAGGTATGCTTCCGAAATGTTTCGACAGCGGGAAATTAAGTCCTCTAATTTCACCGTGTACATCATCATCAACAACTATCTTCTTCTCAACTTCACCATCATAGTATTTCCAACATTGATGGTAAGTAGATGGAACCACTTTATTCTCATGTATCCAAGACCTTCCAATCAAGATGTTGTATGAAGTCTTTGCATCGATCACATGCAGCCATGCACTTGATTGAATATCTTCAATGGTGATTCCCAACTTGATCGCACCTATGGATCTTTTCCCCCTTTGGTTGATTCCTTAAATGATCACATGACTTTCTGAGTGTTTGTTCATGGGAATGTCGAGTTCTTTCACAGTGCAAATCAGAAAGATGTTCACTGAGGATCCTCTATCAACTAAAATTCGATTTACCCTTTCATCGCGCATATAGCCAACCAAGTATAACATGCGGTTATGAATAGTGTCACATAGTAGAAGATCGTCTTTTGTGAATGTAACTTTTTCCTAGTACGTGTTAACTTCATGAGGAGTAGACTCGATGAGAATTTCTGAAGATGGTACCAATGGTAGGTCATCCCTCTTTTCTTCCCCTTTATCAGCATTGCAACAAGAGGCCTCAATACTATTACGGGAAATCTTCATGCGAAACCAACATGGCAAGAAATCCTCCAAGGTCACTAGATGTGGTGGCTTTTGACGGTGGTGCACCTCCCCTTTTGCTTTCTTCAAATACTTAACTGGATTCCATTTTCTCGGTATTTTCACCATCATTTTCCTTGTTGGTTGTTCTATTGATTCTTTTTGTGGGCTCCCTTTGTGGCGCCTATGGCGAGTCACCAACACCCAACCTTCATCATCATCATGGTAGTCTACTTCGACTTTGTTTTTCTTTAGTAATTCTTAATTTTTGGTTTCTTTTAAGCTGCATATCTCATCTAGACGGAATGAGCTAAAGGTGATAGAGACTTGGTCCGCACTTGCCTTCTCATCTTCAAGCATGATTTTGTTTTCATGGGCCAAGTCCATAACTTTGTCCTTGAATACAAAGCACTTCTCCAGATGGTGGCTTACAAGTCGATGATATTTATAGTAATTTGGGTCATTCGTTTTCCCAGCTTCATTTGGTCGCTTCATCTCCAGAAGCTCAATGAGATTTAACTCAAGGAGTTCTTCAAAAATGGTTGGCACATCAAAATCCAGAAATGGGTAGTCTTTCTCTTGCATTTCTTTTAGAGTCAACTTTATACTTGGCTTATCTTGAAAAGAAGTGGATTTCATAATCTGCTTCTTGCTCACCTTTGTTGTGAACTTCACCGGTGATGTGTTGACATTCATAGCTTCTTGTTTTTAGACTTGGGCACAAACTTTCTCCATTTCTTGACTTCTTGCTTGTCGTTCCTCTGCGAGGCTCATAGATGGACATCCTTTTATTTCCAGCAGAGGCCATGCTCAACTCCATGTCATGGGAACGAGTTGCAAGTTATTCAAATGTGCTAAGATTGATACCTTGCAAGATGTAGCATAGTCCCCAATGCATGCTTTGGATGCACATCTCTATGCCAGAAGCTTCATTAAGCCTCTTTTTTTGCAATTGAGGCTTGCATTCCTCCAACAATTGATAAAGTCGATAACTGGTTCACTTTTTCGTTGACGAGTATTTGTAAGTTCTATCATACTCACAGTACATATCATTCTATAAAAGCGATTGAGGAACTCTTGCTCTAGTTGATCCCAACTATCAATAGATCTAGCTCAAGGTTTGTGTACCAGTCAAAAACATTTCCTTTTAGCGAGCGGACAAACTGCTTGATGAGGTAATCTCCATGAGTCCCAGCATTGTTGTACGTCTCAACGAACTGCACCACATACTGCTTTGGATTACCTTTATCATTAAATTGTTGAGACTTTGTAGTTTGATAGCGAGCACATATCTTCAACATGTCAACCCTTGCGGAGTACGACTTTGCATATGTAAGGGAGGACTTGGCAGCAACTTCATGCTTGTTCTTAATAGTTCCTTCAATGAACTCCTTCAATTGATCGATTGGAATCATCCCTTCAGAAAAGATAGGGATAGCCTTAGTAGATACTACTTGTCTTGGGGGAGAATTACTCTCTGGAACTTCTGGGAGCTTGACAGGTGTGTGGGTGGATTCCTCTTCCATCAAGATTCCCACCCTATCTATTAGCTTGTCGATTCTAGCATCTTGATTTTGCACGCACTTGGTCAAGCCAACAATTGCTTCCGTCAAGTTTGTCAACTGCTCCTCCACAGATGAAGTGTTTGTCACCATGGCTTGAATGATTGTCGTGGACGATGGAGAGTAGCATGGATTATCATATAGATTGATCCTCGATTGGCTCACGCTATGTAGTTTAATTGGGGAGGATCCATCACTTGAAGCATCATCATTTTCCTTCACAGCAGACTAATTGGATCCGGAGAGGTCAAGTAGATCAAGAGTTTTCTTGATCTTTACAGCAATATCGCTTCCTCCTTCGGATGCATTTGTGGAAGATCTTGTTCCTTTTGAGGATGAAGATCTGAATATAGGGGTTGATGAGGACGGCACTTGGGGTGCTTGTTGTCCAAACAAGCTTGCATTTCTCCCGTAACTGGTCTAAAGCTTCTAAAGGTAACAATGAGGATGTTTTCCACATCAGCATAGAACCTGGTATTAGTCGTCTTGGTGGAAGTTGAACTGGAGTTGATTTTCTTTGAAGCCATTTCAATGTTCTTGGACTTTGGTGATTGAAAACTTGAGATGGGAGGTAGATATTGTCCCACTGGGCTTGCCAGAATTTGTAGACAACAAATTTGCGTCGAGAAAATAATCGAAATCGAAAGATATTGCAACAATCATAGTATTTTATTTAAAATAATATGAGCGTACAATCTCTATGGATCCTCTGATTCTTCTTTCCAATAGTAAATAAATTCAAGAGCATTTGAACTTGATCTTTATTTGTTCTTCTTTCTTGAACTTGAACTTGATTTGTTCTTCATTCTTGAGCTTGAACTTGGACTTGATTGCTTGAAGCTTGAAACTTGTGGAGGAATTTGCAATGTTTGATCCACGAGCTCTTTCTTGCTTCTTGTTATGACTTCTGGTGTCTTTTTGAGTTATGAAGACCCCTATTTATAATTGTGAGATGTATGAGTTATGATAAGAACAAACTCTTTCCGACCAATCAAATCGAAGTATGACAAGGCCGCATTTGATTGGCCAGAACATGTCACTTGCACACGTGGCGCAATTTCATTAGCCATTTAATATGACTTGGCATGCCTTGTCATTTTGATACATGGTATGATCCTAGTGGCTCTTCCGCTTGACTTGGCGTGCCACGCCATATGGCATGTGGCACCCAACTAGGCCTTTAGGAAGATGACATCTTGGGCTTAATGAAGTGGGCTCATCATTTTAGCCCAATTAAATGGGCTAGCCTAATGGATTAAGACTTATTTATTTAATTTATATATATTGGACTTATATAATTAATTTAATTATATTAGCCCCTAATATTTATTTGAACCAATATATCTTGAATTTAAAATATAGTCCAAATTATTTTATGGACTTAATTTTAATAAAATTTATATGCCTACACAGGTATTCAGTATGTGTGTGTATAGACAACAAAATTCTTGCGTGGTTTTTCTTACATTTCTTGCACTGGTATTCGACTATGTTAACTTGTCTGTTGCTAAGAATTATATATTTTTCCTTTGTTTGTCCTTTGCTAAGAATTTTATATATATATCATGCCGAACCCAGTAACAAAAGTGATTTGGGTTCAATGGTAAGGGGTTTGGGTTCGTTGGGAGACTACCGAGTTCGATTCCCACTGAAAGTAAGGTTATTTCATTGTTGCTCCAACGAAAATTCCTTTGACTTTCCTCCAAACTAACATTTTCTAATAGCTTTTTTCTTTCTAATGAACAAGACAAACTCTAAACAAAAACAGACGTCTTCCAACTCCAAACAACGACGAAATCTAAATTCCCGAATCAAAAAAATCTAGGGTTCTGCTATGTGACTCTGTCTCTATTTATCGAATTTTGCTGCTAGTTGCTGCCATTTTCTCCCTTAGAAGTTAGACCCTTCTTCCTTCTTCAATTCTTATTTTCTGATTTTTTTACTTCATGTTTTTCTCTTATACTTTATATTTGATAATTTATTCAAAATCTGATTTTTAATCTTTGATTCTAGGGTTGTCTTACATTTTGACCTCTATTCTCTTTGTCAATTTATGCTTTTGTACTTTCCAAAAGTTCAAACTTGGAATCCCCGACAAGCCGACAGACAAGGCATGTGATCTACTGGTCCTACTTTCTTATTTTTAGTTTCTTAGTGAGATCAACTTGCATTCATATAGGTACTACTCAGAGATAAAATTATTATTATATTTTATATAATAAATGTGGGAAGCAAGATTATTAGTTGTAATAAGAAGAGAAATGCGAGGCTTAAAATTTACTATGCTTAGTCATGAATAAAAAAATTATTCTACCTTTTAGACAATCATGGCTCTCTTTTGCCTAACTATTATTTTGGTGTTTAAGATTTGCAAACAAATAAAAACTGAATCACTATTGGAATCAATAGTCAAATATATAATATGTTGCTCTAGTATTTATTTTCACATAGGCTAATACTAAATTATTTGTAAAAATATACTCAATCACAAAGCAACCAAGACTTGATGCACTGTGAAACATACAACTTGAAGTGTAATTTGTGTTTTGTGATTTTTAAGGTCTTCTAGCAAAAGTTGATATGATCACGAGTTTTTACAAAGCTCAAGCTTCTACAGCTTCTTCTAGCTCTCCTTTGACAAGTTCTCCATGTCTAGTTATTAATAACAATATTAATCCTTCCCAAGCATCGGAAAAAGTGTTGGATTATGAGCCCGATCCCGCTGAGAGAAAACCAATTTCAGAATATCCTCCTAAAGTGTTGTTTATATTTTGGGTGATGCTTTCACAACGGATGGTTTTAGAGGTTGGAATAATGGCTTAGAAAGAATTAAATCAATTGTGGGTGACATGAATAGTGTTCATAACCGATGTTTCAAGATGATGCTAGATTTAATGAACCAAGCACAACTTTTTTGGACAAGCAATCTGGAAAAAATTAAAAGTGAACATCGAGTTCGCTTGAATGCTTCAATTGATGTGATAGGATATCTTTTGAAGGAAGGAATGCCTTTTCGGGGCCATGATAAGAGTGTAACTTCTACAAGAAGAGGCCATTTTTTAGATCTCTTAAAATGGTATGCAGATAGGAAGGAAGATGTGAAAAATGTGGTATTAGAAAAAGCTCCAAAAAAATAAAACCATGACTTCTCCTAATATTCAAAAAGATATTGTGAATTCTTATTCAAAAGAAATGGTGAAAGCAATTATTGAAGACTTGAATGGGAATTTTTTTGTGATATTAGTTGATGAGTCTAAAGATGTCTCTCATAAAGAACAAATGGCTCTTGTTCTGCGCTATGTAAATAAGGAAGGTGAACTTATTGAGAGATTCCTTGGTCTTGTTCATGTTAATGTTACAACTGCATATGCATTACAAAAAGCAATATATTCTTCGCTTTTACAACATTTATTGAGTTCATCTCTAATACGGGGATAAGGGTATGATGGACCTAGTAGCATGCAAAGAGAAATCAATGGTCTTAAAACTTTGATTCTGAAAGATAATATTTCGGCATATTGCATACGTTGCTTTGCTCATCAATTGTAATTGACTCTTATAGCTGTTGCAAAGAAACACCATGATGTAAATAATTTTTTGACATTCTTGCTAATGTTTTGAATATTGTTGGAGGTTCTTATAAGCGGAGGGAGATGCTTAGATATGATCATGCTGAAAACTTAGATGAGTTATTACTGCTTGGTGAAGTTCATATAGAAAGCGGATTAAGTTAACTTAGGCTTCAAAGACCTAGTGATACCCATTGGGGATCTCACTTTAAGACATTGCGTAACTTTATTTCATTATTCTCATTAGTTCTTCATGTACTTGGAGTTCATGCAAATGAGGGTTAAAATTATCAGTAGAAAGCACTGGAAAAAAGTATAGTGGAAGATATAAGATCATATGAGTTTGTGTGTATATTACATGTGATGTTAAAAATATTGGCAATTACACATGATTTGAATATGGCTATGTAAAGAAAAGATCATGATATTGTTAGTGCTATGAAACTTGTTGATTTCTCAAAGTGGCAATTGCAAATAATGAGAACATCTAAATGGGATTCTTTGATGGAAGATGACTCTTCATTTTGTGATAAGAATGGTATTATGATCCCAAAAATGGATGAGAAGTATGGTCTTGGAAAGTCGAAGCGTAAAAGCTTAACGGTTACATCTTCTCATTATTTGCAGATGTTTATTGTGCTGCAATTGATTTCAACTTTTGGAGCTTAATAGTCATTTGAGTGAAGTGAATACTGATCTTCTTCTTGATATGGCTAGTTTGAGTCCTGATGATTCTTTTTCAAGTTATGATAAAAAGAAGATTATGAAACGTGCTACATATTATCCAAATAAGTTCACTGCTTCTAAGCTTGAAGATCTAAGTTGTGAGCTTGACAACTATATTGACTATGTGCGAGAAATGGACAATGCATTCTCTAACTTGAAAGGGCTTGGCGATCTTACGAAGACATTGGTTAAAATAAATATTCACAAGACATGGGGACTTGTTTATTTGCTTGTGAACCTGAGTTTGATATTACCTGTGACTTGCGAAGTAGCATTGGTGATGACTTTTTGAATGATTGTTTAGTTTGTTATATAGAGGATGAAGTATTTGATAGTGTACCTAATGATGCAATCATTGATCATTTTCAAAACATGACAAGTCGTCGAGTGCAATTGAAATGATAATGTTTATATTCATATATTGTGTTTGTCTGGTTCGTTACTTTCTAAATATATATTAAATATTGATATTCATTCTTTAGTCAACTTGTTATTATATTAGTTTTAGGTCATAGTCTTATCTTAAAATTTAGAACTCATACACTTCAAATTCTAGCTCCGCCTCTGCAAGAAATTCGTTAAATTCAATAAGCCTTCTAAATCTCGGATACACAAAAAGGAAATCAATATGTGTTTAAGGTAATAATGAGCTCAATCAAATGAAGAATGACAACCAAGAAATCAAGCTTTCAGCACAAGGTTAACAATAAGATCTTCCCCGAGGTTTCATACCTCCAATACTTGTCACGGCCTGGAGCCCCAAATCATATACAAATGGCTTCTTGTGCCCACAATGTAACCCACAATCGCACGGACGAATAACATCAAAAACTACCATTGTGAGCATGTGATTTTTTCCCTACATGAAATACTCCCATAAATTCAAAGCAAAGTAATTTCATTTCATTATTTGCAATTTTGTGGATCTTGTGGCATTTGCTGTTAATTATTTGCATTTTGGTCTGTGCACTTCGTTTGTTAATTAATGAAAAATACAAAATATGGTGTATTTGCATTTAGGATTTAACTTTTTGCATGTTTGAAATAATTAGTAATTTAGTGTCTTATAAAATGGAAAATCACAAAAAATAGTTCATTTTTGCATTTTAATTTTAATTTCTCGAATTTTGTTAACTTTCTTTAATTTGGTATTTAATTAGTTATGGTAATTATTTTTAGAGTTTAATTAGTTTAATTTGATAGGATAATATTAGTTTTAATAATTAATTTAGGATTTATTTCTAATTTTGAAAAGAAAAGAAATTTGGAAATTGAAAAAGAGAAAAGATTCAAAAAAACAAAGGGAAATTCGAATTTGGGCCATTTAATTAAACCCCCTTTCAGCCCATTTGCCCCCCATATCTGTACAATTCCAGCCCAAACCCGCCTCTACCCGGTTCGGATCTCCCTTAAGGCAAAACGACGTTGTTTCGACCAGTGTCAATCTGAGCCGTTGATCCCCACCTGATCGAACGACTCGGAACTGAAGCTTGGGGAGTATTTATATGTCCAAATCTGCCCCCCCCCTCAAAACCCCTCTGCTCAGCACCCCACCAGGACCCCATACCTAACCCTAATGGAGCTGCCTCCCCCGGCGGCGCCACTGTGAACCGCCACCAAACTTACACCAAACCCCCCCTCCTTCTCCTCTCTCCGAATCTACAAGTCCCCGCCCTAGAATCAACCCAGAACGGCTCGAATCTGGCTTTGAAGGAAAACCCTAGCTGAGCCGCCTCCCAAATCCCCGGCCTCTGGTGGCGGCGCCTACCCCAACCCTACCCAAAATCACACCCTATAACCACCCCAATCCCCTTTTTCTAAATCCCGGACTGATTTCCTTCGAATCTGCCCAGAACTTCTTGAATCTTGGAGTGTGCTGAAGGTTTCAGACCGCAACAGACTTTATTCGTGTATTTTCACATGAAAATATACGATTAAGGGCTATTCCAGGTAGAAATTTGAAAAACCCTGCAAAGTTTGTGGAATCGGCTTTCTGGTTGATGTTCAGGTATCTTCTTTGTCCGCTTTGTTTAGTTGTTTATCTTTTTATTCTTTGTTTCTGCTTCATCTCTGCTTCTGGTTTTTGTCATGCATGCATGATTAGTTCAGGGTCCTTTATTAATTAGTCTAGCAGTTCAGTTAATTCCCTCAATTTTGTGGCAGAGAATAATAATTTAGTTTAGGGTCTTGGTTTTAAGAAACTGGGCTTTGGTCTGTTGTTGATTTGTCCCGCAAATGTAGCCCATTTAATTTGGTCTATATCCTTGGGTCAATTTGACCCGTTTGGATTTTTGAAGTAAATATCAGAGGTCTGAGGGGTAATTTGGGGTAGTCGGTTGATGGAATCTTTGCATAACAGAACAGGAAGCTTCTAGGAAGCTGGGGGAAGGGGGTATTCTATAAATCTAATATGTGAACTGAGGTTATTTGAGCAAAATCAAAAATTGAATAAGGGCCTAAGCTAAAATCAGAATCAAAAGGGGTTTCATTTGTAAAAATCTGATTTCGGAATAGGCTTGCCCTAATGCCTTGCCTATAAAGACATCTCTATCTTGCCTTTCAAGGCAAGGACGAAGGAACTAAAAATATCAGAAATCTGAGGCAGCTAAAAAGGGGTCTACTGTTCTATTAAAAATCCCTGAAATTCTTCAGATCCTCACCTCAATAGAATTCTCAAACAGCTAAGGGTAAAAATGAGTTGAGCCTTGTTTGTCATCCAAGGGCATAGGTCTAGATTTTAGTGGCATCCTGATTTTGAGCTTTGGGTGTTGCTGTTGTGGATTCCAACTTGGTTCAAAGTGGTTTTTCTTCTCCTGAGCATTTCTGGGTTGGTCTTGTTGCTGACACACTGCTCTTGTTACTGTTTTGTTGCTGATCCTTCCTTGTTGTTCTTTTGTTTTCGAATTCCAGGTATATACTCAACTATAGTGGACTGGAGTTCTGAATAAGCTGTATAAAAATATGGATTCAAATTGAAGCTTAAGTACTGATTACTGGTGCAATTGTGCCAATTTTTATAACTATGTGTGCTCGAACTGTTTATTTTATATAAATTTAAAATTCTGCTCTGTTGAACTGTTGGTTAAGGCTAGTAGCCCAAAGTACTTTGGCTGAAATGTTTGAGTGTTAACATTATAACAAGTTTTGGATCTTACTTGTGTAAATAAACTGATGTAAGAAAATGGACCTGAGGTCCGAGTCTATTTGACTAAGCTTAGAACCCCCCTACTGTGCAAACAAATTTGATTCATATATCTCCTTTCCTTGCATGAAATTGGGATATCACATTCACTTGGTCAGTATTGAAGTTCTATAATTCCAGGTGGTAATTGCTTAGATAAGTGTTGAATGATTCAAAGTTAGTATATATATGGTTTCTGGGCAGAATATGGTGGTCATTTGAATTGCGGCAAGTTTGAAGCTTTTGAATTCGATTTGCCTCTACTGATTTTTTTTATTGAGTTCACAAATGTTCAAATCGTTGTTCAATGTCTTTTGGTTGGCTAATGGCGAGTTAAGAACTGACTAAGTTTGGTTGCATGGGCTTTAGTCTCGTGAATGGTTTATTTAGAATTCCTTTACTGTCTCAAGTGTCGTGGTGAGGAATCGATATGAGGACCTTCTCCTTGCTGGGCCTCCAAACCTTTGTAGATTCAGTTTTCTTATTATGCAATGCATTACTCTAATCAGCACCTATAAAACCTGTAATCACATTTAGTTCTAACTGATCAAGCCCATTAATTAGATTGGATTGCGCCGTGTCGACAGGGGCTGTAATTCATGACCTCAAAAAGTAGTTCGAACATCTTTGGAGTTAGAATTGGGCTAACACATATTGGATAATACGAATAACCTTTGGCCCTCGCATTAATATTAAAATAACCTTAAACACTCATAGTTTGCTTTAGGCTTAACTTCGACTACTATTGTGACTGTGTATACGTCCGCGTAACATAGTCACGAATTTAATTCTAAAAGTAACTCTAGGTATGCGTTCGCACAACTTCGGCCAACTCCTCCTAATAATTAACAAAGCGTCATTAATCGTGGACACGTTCGCGTGACGTGATTTTTGATGCGCAAAATGAAAAGAGTATACGTTGGCGTAACTCAATTCTTTAATTACGAATAATCAAGTGATTTAAAAGCAGTTAGGGTAAATGCACATAGGATCTAAAATCAGTAATTAAATAATTTTAATAAGCCAAGTATGATCAAAGTGACCGTGCTAGAACCACGGAACTCGGGAGTGCCTAACACATTCTCCCGCATTAACAAAATTCCTTACTGGGATTTCTGGTTCGTGCACTATGATACATAGTCAACTTTTCCTCGATTTGGGATTTGAACCAGTAACTTGGGACACCATAAATCTCCCAAGTGGAGACTCTGAATCTTTTAACAATAAATCTCGTTTCAATTGTCCTTTAATTGGAAAAAACTCCTATATACATCCCTTTACGGGGGTGTAGTGTAAAAAAGGAGGTGTGACAGCTCTGGCGACTCTGCTGGGGGATCGAACCCAGAATCTCTAGTTCAGGGTTCAAGAATTCGAGCTTGTTAACATGATTTTTTACTTGGCTTTATTTATTGTTGATATTACTATATTATGTGAACCTTTTGTGCTAAATGTTGTTTGTTTAACGCTTTAATATTATTTGAATTGTATATAACTGTCTTCTTACGCCACCCCATCTGAGTCTTCTAGAAATGGTGCATACGTTCGTGTAGCCCGCTTTTTCTGTAGAAATTATACCAAATAGAACGAGGTTGGGCAAGCGACAAGGCCGGGTAGACTTCAGTGCTCTCGGTAAGTCGCCCCCTCCTCGGCCCCAGTTGTCCGCTCGGGTACCCCAAGTCTAGACCAAAACCCTAGGATTTAAAGCTACAAAAACACAGCCCCATGCCGGATCCCTAGTAGGAATGCTTGTTTGCATCATGTGAATTTGACTTAGGGGACTCAACACAGGGGTTGGGTCCGTCTAGGACAAGTGTGCCCGAAATAACAGACCATCCTAATGCATCCTATGTGCTGTGTGAACATTTATTTGTTTTGGCTTGCAAGCTGACCGGATAGGGAAAATAAAGCGAAAAAGAAAAGAGGAAAACCAAGAGTGATATAGGGAAGGAAATAAAACCCAGTTCTAAAACATCCCGGTATTTTAAAAGTGTCCTGAAACTCTGGCCAAAAATATTTTGAAAAAAGGGGGTTATTTATAACAGAGTCAAACACTGTGTCAATACTGACCGAACTACGAAGGTCTGATTCTCACCGGATGTGGGATATGTAGGCAACCTATATAAGGTTCGGCCTTATCTTTGAAAATACGAGAAAAGAAAAACAAGAAAAGAGAGTCGGTGGTCGAATGAATGCAATCTTGATTTTGGTCAAAATAAGCCGATCCAGCTTCGGCTATATCTTAAACTGTTCTTCTCGAGGTAGCCTCAGAGTATTTTTTAGTTGTCGAAAGGCTATTTTTGTAAAAGAATGGACAAGATTGTGAGGGGTCATAAAACAATTCCCCCGACCTCAAAATTCGCGTGAAATTGGGAAGGGACCGCATTTGCGAAAACAGCCATTTGGCTAAAGTTGGCATACAGGGGAAGAGATTATGGTTCTTTTCTTCTTTTATTTGTTCTTTTTCTTTTCTTCTTCGAAAAACTGCTTACAAAAGGGTCAACTCGAGTCAAACCTTAACCTTAATCCTCCACATGAACAATGAGTACCATCCAAGAACCACCAGAAGTGGTCAGGGAACAGGCTCAGCTACACTTGCGTATGTGGTGGAATGATCTAGACGAAGATGGTCAGAAATGAGTGAAAAAGCACTTGGGTGCTCTTATAGACATCTTTGAAATCAAACCACGGGAAGATCTGATCAAAGCTTTGGTAACGTTCTGGGATCCTGTCCACAATGTTTTTCGTTTCTCAGATTTCGAGATCACCCCTACTTTGGAGGAGATAGCCAGGTACATTGAATTCAGATGGGACTTGAGGAAGCAACAACTCATATTTCCAAGGGCTCCATCGGTGCACAAGTTCTTTGACATCTTGAATATTAGTAAACAGACAAATAAGGAACCTGTGAGCAACGGGTGTTGTGCTTTCCATTTCTTATACTTTAGATTCGGACATTCCTCCGGTTTTTAAATGCATGAAAAGGGCCTAAGCAACAAACAAAACAAGGGACTTTGGAAAATTCATCGTCGGTTCGCATTTATTGTGGCATTTTTGGGGATCATGGTTTTTTCAAATGAGAAAGGAACGGTGGATATTCGTATGGCTAGAATTGCACAAATCCTCACTACCAAGGAAGATCATACACTTGCCCCGTTGGGGCTAGCAAATATCTATCGCGCATTGACTGTATGCAAAGCAGCGGCTCAATTTTTTGAGGGTTGCAGTATCATTTTGCAAATGTGGTTGATTGAGCATCTTCGCCATCATCCCAGATTCATGAGTTACGGGTCAAGCCCAAACAACTTCATCATTAGTTACAAGGAGAGGATAGAAGATTACAACACACTAGAAGGATTTGAAGCATGGGTTTCTCATTTGAAAGCTCTTGACGCAGGTCAGGTTGAGTGGACTATAGGATGGCTCCCGAGGACAGAAGCAGTCTATATGACTGCTACCAAAGGATACCTGAGGATAATGGGCGTAAGGAGTATTCAGCCATATGCACCGCAGAGGGTCTTGAGGCAATTGGGGAGGTATCAGATTGTGCCTGAAGATGAAGATCTAAGCATCCAGGTCATAAAATTGCATTCGGAAGCCGTATTGCCTGAGGCTGTAGTTCAGCAGGATTGGAATAGCTTCCTGTATCTCAAAAATGGCACCCAGGTACCAGACGTCGCCAAGGGGGAAGTAGATCCAAATTATGCTGCTTGGTTTGAGGAAATGTCTTATGTAAACAATGAGCTAAAGCCTGAAAGGCCCGCCAAAAGGCCTCATGTTCAAGCCTTTGATGATAAAATTCAAGAGAGGTTAACTTGGGGGGAGAAGGAGAAGGAATATAAGGCCATTATACACGGTCTGCTAGAAGAATTGAGAAATATTACCTTCAACAATGATTTGCAGGAACAAGAGGCCGAAGGTGAAAGAAGAAGATTGGTGGGAAAAAACGAGGCCCTCAGAGCTCACGTTCGACAGTTGAAAATTGAAGCCGAGAACCCAGGCCGAAGCAGGAAAGATGAGAGGCTCATTTACAACCTCACTCAAAAGGTACGTGACTACGAAGATGACCTGCAAAAAGTTGAGTCTGAACTAGCAAAAGCATGAGCAAGGTTGGCCAAAAGCACTGAAGGGCGTGCAACTTTCGTTCAATAGATGAAATAAAGATATGAAAGAGGGATCACAGGTTGGGAAAAGGGAATCGGCAATCTCGAGGGTGAGATGGCTAAACAAGCCAAAAAATTTAAGGCTGAAAAGAACACTGTTACGCCTTAATGGCACGGCTAGAAAGGGACTTGCAACAACTCCAAGAGCAGAACTAGGTAGCCGAACAAACTTTGGAAGCCAGAACCGAACAAATTGGGCGTTTGTTCCAAGAGAAGGGCGTCATAAGAGAGCGAGTCAAAAGGGTTTCCAACTATATCGCAATGAAGTGCAGTAGTTGTGAGGATATGACGAGATCTATGTTCTTCGCCACTGTGATGATTTTTGTTCGCCGGGTAATGGAAGATCTCTACCACCTTTAGGAGGATTTAGCAAGTCGGCTTGCAACAAGGACGAATGACGCCCCGCGGGTCCTAGGAACAATTGAGGCATTGATGTATTCGTGATTTCTTGAGTCTGTGTTTTCTTTCCGTTAAAGTCCGCCAGTTGTTTTGGAGTCTATATTTCTGTTATCAGAGCATGCGGGTTGTTTGTTTTTGTGTTTGTATCTCGAGTCTATTAGTTTCTTTCAAGTCTGTTAGTTTTAGTCTTTGTAATAGTGTTTTTATATGAAAATTGAAAATCCCAAATGTTTTTACTTTATTTTACAATTATCCACAAGAACTACGCTTGGTCTGATTCATGCGGGGTCATGATACGTAGGCTATCTCCATAGGATTTTACCGCACCAAAAAAAAGAGAAGGAAAAGAGGGAAAGAAAATAAGAGGAAAAACAAGAGAGTAAAGAAAAGGAAAGAGCGGAAAAACAAGAAAGAAAAGGAGAAAATAAGAGAGTAAAAACAAAGAGAGAGCAGGGGCTAGAATGAAAGGAAAGAAAAGAAAGGAAAAGGGGATGTTTGCAATTAAAAGAAAGCAATCTCCATAATAGATTTTTCCATAGGATTTTTCCGGGATGATGCATGCAACCGATCAAATACATAATAGAGACGGTTAACTATTTAGGTGCATTCATGCCCAATGTGCGGTTGCCAATCTGTTAAAGTCTAATCACTAACAAGGTTGTTTGTTTGATGCATTAAGTTCAGGCAGGTGGTTAGTTGACTAGCATTCTGGCAACTCACTCCTACAACACCCGATCGAAAGACAGGCTAAATATGGTCGACCAGGAATTGGAAACCAGTATTGTCGATCCATCGAGAGAGATGGAAGAAATGCACGTTAATGCAATGAGGGAAGAAATGTATAAGCTGAAATAGAAGATGGCTGAAATATACCAAGCTTGTGCGAAAGGGCATCCACCACCGGTTTATCCCGCCAATCCTGCTTGTATCCCACCATCAGCTCAACCTCCGGAGCCTCCCACTGTGAACTCATCTCCAGCCTTCCCCCTCTACCAACAATGTCAAGGCACCACTTTCCATACTTCTTAAGCTCCACCACCCAAACAAGTCACATACCCTCCCCCACCAATTACACCTGCTTTTGTGGCACCCCCACCTGCTATATTGCACAGATCTTCCAGTGAACCCCTGTTTCAAACTCACGAAAACCAGTACTATCCCCCTGAACCCACGTTCAAAGTTACAGAACAATATCCTTACACTCCTCATCTTAATATCCCGGTAGAGACCGAGAAACTGCCCAAAAATCCCGAGCATGAAGAGATGATCAGAAAGGTCAAAAGCTTAGAGCAATCGTTCCGAGATATGAAGGGGTTGGGAGGCCAAGTGAGTGTGGCCTATAAGGATTTGTGTCTGTTCCCAGATGTTCAATTTCCAGAAGGGTTCAAAATGCCCAAGTTTGATCTGTACGATGTTCATGGCGACCTGGTAGCACACTTAAGAGGATTCTATAGCAAGATGAGAGGGGCAGGCGGAAGAGACGAATTGCTGATGGCATATTTCAGCCAAAGATTGAGTGGGTCGGCGCTAGAATGGTACACCAGACAAGATCATAGCTGGTGGTACACATGGGACGATTTGGCCTAAGCCTTCGCCTGTCATTTTTAGTATAATCTCGAAATCATCCCAGATCATCTGTCATTGACGAAGATTGAAAAAAAGCCCGGTGAAAGTTTCCGAGAATATGGGTTCCGTTGGAGAGAGCAAGCAGCAAGGGTTGACCCCTGATGAAAGAAAGCGAGATGGTTGATTATTTCTTGCAGGCTTTGGAGCCCACTTATTTTGGTCACCTGGTGTCAGCAGTGGGCAAGTCCTTTAATGAAGTTGTGAAAATGGGAGGCATGGTTGAGGAGGGACTCAAGTCCAATAAGATTATGAGTTATTCAGCAATCAAAGCAACCACTCATGCCATTCAAAATGGTACTGGGGTGTGCTCGGAAAGAAGAAGAAAGAGGATGTTGCAACGATCGAGTCAGCAGCTTGGGATGGATCCAGGAACACTCCATCATTCCACAACCAGCCTCGACCCTATCCCCAAACATACCCCCACACTCCATATAGCCCACCACAACACTACTACTCACTGCCAGATCACCATTTTTCTGTCTATCATGCACAAACCTATACCCAACCTCCCGCTCACACACAATGGCATGCGCCAGCTCCACAAAGTCCCTACCAAGCTCCACAAAGTCCCTACCAAGCTCCACAATATACCCATCCACCCCCAAAAGCCTACAAAACCCCCCTGGAACAGGTTTTCAACCCAATCAAGCCTTTAAGAATGAAATGGTGCAGAAGCAGAAGACTTTCACTCCATTGGGAGAATCATATACCAGCCTATTCCACAGATTGAGACAGTTGGGCATGTTGAATCCGATCAAGGCTAAAATGCTGAATCCCCTTCCCAGAAATCTTGATCGCTTGGTAAATTGTGAGTATTGTTCAGTGGCCCTGGGCCATGACATAGAGAAATGCTGGAAACTAAAAACAGTTGTACAAGAGCTCATTGATACTCATCGGATCGAGGTTCAATCCCTAGAAACACTAAACATCAACCAGAATCCGCTACCAGCTCACCATGAATCCCATATGATTGAGTTGATACACAAGGGAGGGGAGGCTAAGAAACCCTCGCAGACGGTGATGATGATCTGCTCCAGTGAAACCAATTCAAAGGAAAAGGTAACTAGTGGGAAATTAGTGGTCCAGCGGAAAGATGTAGACAACAAGCCAGTTGTGGTAGCCGAAAAAGGGTCGTCAAGTACCGTTGCAGTGAAACCAGAGAAAGATAAAGTGGTGGTACCAGGGGTTACAAGTAAACATGTCGTGGTCATAAAGGGTGCTCGCACAGAGCCTGTTATTATAAAACTAGTAACTCAGCTTCCAGTTATCAGCAGCAAGGCGGTCCCGTGGAATTATGAACGAGTGACAATAACTTACCAGGGGAAAGAGGTTAGAGAATAAGTGTGTGAGACCCATGGTTTGACTCGATCGGGGAGATGCTTTGCCCCTAAAGAGTTGAGAAAAGCTAAAACTTCCAAAGACAATCCAGTGTCGGTGAAGAAATCTGTGTCCGAGGAAGAAGCATAGGAATTTTTGAAAAAGATGAAAGTACAGGACTATTCCATTGTGGTGCAGTTGAGGAAAATGTCGGCTCAGATCTCGCTCTTGTCATTACTGATCCATTCCGACGAGCACCGTCGAGCTTTGATGAAGATATTGAACGAGGCTCACATTCCTGACAAAATCTCAGTAAACCACTTGGAGAAGATAGCTAACAAGATATTTGAGGTAAACCGAGTCACCTTTTCCGATGATGAGTTTCTCGTGGAGGGAACCGAGCATAATAGAGCCCTCTATCTGACGGTGAAATGCGAAGACTCTGTGGTTACTCGGGTACTAGTTGACAACGGGTCTAGCACGAACATCTGTCCTCTCGCCACATTGAACAAGCTGCAAGTGGAGGATGAAAGAATTCACAAGAACAATATTTGCGTTCGGGGATTCAACGGTAGAGGGAAGGATTCAGTCAGGGACATAGTGCTTGAGCTCACAATAGGGCCAGTTGAATTTACTATGGAATTCCAGGTGCTCGATGTGCCTGTTTTGTACAATCTGTTGTTGGGACAACCCTGGATCCATGCTGCCAAAGCAGTCCCGTCTACTCTGCATCAAATGGTCAAGTTTGAATGGGATCGACATGAAATTGTTGTACATGGCGAAGATAATTCGTGTGTACCCAATGGTGCCATTTATATAGGTTGACGATGGTAAGGGACCATGGGTTTATTAGGCTTCTGAAACAGTATCGGTAGAGAAAATTCTGGAAGGAAAGTGCATGCCAACTCCAAAGATGGTTGTGGCATCAGTCATGGTAGCTGTCGAAATATTGAAAAACGGTTTCATACCGGGCAAGGGTTTGGGTACATCTCTGCAAGGTATTGTGCATCCAGTCTCCCTTCCAAGGAATCTAGATACTTTTGGTCTGGGGTTCAACCCTACCGTTGCAAAAATGAGAAAAGCTAGGAAAATGAAAAAGAAAGCATGGGCATTGCCAAAGCCAGTCCTGCATCTGTCTAGGTCATTCGTCAGGTCGGGTACCAGAAAGCAACTATTGTCAAGGATCCCTGGACCACTGATTGGAGCCGATGGAGATTTGGAGAAAGGGTTCGAAAGGTTATTCGTCGAGGTCAATATGGTTCAGGTTGGGGAAGGGTCCAGTAAGGCAGATGTGCAATTTGTGGGATCACGCACAAAAGTCAACAACTAGGAAGCTACTCCTCTTCCTATCCGGAGGGAGTCTTGGTAGTGGGTTTTGATTTTCTTTTAAGTTGTCTGGATTATTCCAGGGTATGTAATTCAGATATTATGTTCCGTCTAGTTGGATGTGTTAAAACCCCATTATCTTTATATCCAATGAAATGCAATTGTTCTTTTTATGCTGATATCAATGACATGACATGCATGAGGAATCGTCGGCCTAGTTTTAAAAGCCAATCTAACTCTGAAACAATAATACAAGAAATTTAGTGTGACGACAAGTTGGAATTTGATGATGATGAAGCCTCTAAAGAAATTAGTAAGGAATTAAGTCATTTTGAGGAAAATCCAAAACATAACTTGAATGATACAGAAGCAGTTAATCTAGGGGACCAAGAAAATGTCCGTGAAACTAAAATAAGTGTCCATCTGGAACCTCAACTCAGGGAGGAGATAATCAAAGCACTGTTCGAATACAAAGACATTTTTGCATGGTCCAATGACGACATGCCGGGTCTAAGCACTAATTTAGTGGTTCACAAGTTGCCCACTGACCCGACATTCCCTCCTATCAAACAGAAACTGAGAAAGTTCAAAACGGATATGAGTGTAAAGATCAAAGAATAGGTCACCAAGTAGTTCGATGCGAAAGTTATTCAGGTCACGCGGTATCCCACCTGGTTAGTCAATGTTGTGCCTGTTCCAAAGAAGGATGGCAATACCAGGGTGTGCATGGACTATCGGGATTCAACAAAGCAAGTCCGAAGGATAATTTTCCCCTGCCAAACATCCATATATTGGTTGACAATTGTGCCAAACATGAGATTGGTTCTTTTGTAGATTGTTACGCGGGTTATCATCAGATCTTAATGGACGAGGAAGATGCATAAAAGACAGCATTTTTCACGCCATGGGGAACGTACTGCTATCAGGTCATGCCATTCGGTTTGAAAAATGCTGGGGCAACCTACATGAGGGCAATGAAAACAATATTCCATGATATGATACACCAGGAACTCAAGATGTACGAGGATGATGTGATCGTGAAGTCTAGAAAGCAGTCTGACCATGTCAGGGATCTGAAGAAGTTCTTTCGAAGGCTTCGCAGGTATAATCTTAAGCTTAACCCTGCAAAGTGTGCGTTTAGTGTGCCGTCTGGAAAGTTGTTGGGGTTCGTAGTCAGTCGTCAGGGTATTGAATTGGACCCATTAAAATCAAGGCCATCCGGGAATTGCCACCTCTGAAGAACAAAACCGAGGTGATGATTTTGTTGGGGAGAATAAACTATATCAGCAGGTTCATCGCTCAGCTCACAACAACTTGTGAACCCATCTTCAAGCTGTTAAAGAAAGACGATGCGGTCAGGTGGATAGATGAATGTCAAGAGGTATTTGATAGGATAAAGGGGTATTTGTCAAATCCACCCGTGTTGGTCCCGCTAGAACCAGGCGACCATTGATTCTATATTTGACGGCATTGAACAATTCATTCGGTTGTGTATTGGGTAAACATGATATCACTGGCAGGAAGGAGCAGGCCATATATTATCTCAGCAAGAAATTCACACCGTACGAGGTCAAGTACACTCAGCTCGAGAGGACATCTTGCGCCCTAACCTGGGTGGCTCAGAAGTTGAAACATTATTTGTCATCTTACACTACCTATCTCATATCTCGCTTGGATCCATTGAAGTATATCTTTCAGAAGCCTATGCCCACAGGGAGGCTTGCAAAGTGGCAGATCCTGCTCACAGAGTTTGACATTGCTTACGTGACTCGAACTGCAATAAAAGCACAGGCCTTGGCGGACCATTTGGCCGAGCACCTGGTTGATGAAGATTATGAACCTTTGAAAACTTATTTCCCTGATGAAGAGGTGATGCACATTGATGAGTTAGAACAAGTCGAGAAACCTGGATGGAAACTTTTCTTTGATGGAGCCGCAAACATGAAGGGCATGGGGATAGGAGCAGTACTTATTCCTGAAACAAGGTAAACAGGGCAGCACTACCCTGTTACGGCTCAGCTTCGTTTTTACTGTACCAACAACATGGCTGAGTACAAGGTATGTATCTTGGGTTTGAGGTTAGCTGTGGATATGGGTGTCCGGGAAGTCTTGGTCCTGGGTGACTCGGACCTCCTAGTGCACCAAATTCAGGAAGAATGGGAAACACGGGATTTGAAACTCATACCGTATAGACATTGTTTGCATGATCTTTTTCAACGATTTCAGTCAATAGAGTTCAGGCATATCCCAAGAATACATAATGAAGTCGTCGATGCTTTGGCCACTGTGGCGTCAAGGTTACATCATCCAGATAAGGCTTATATGGCCCCTTTGCAGATTCAGGTCCATGATAAGCATGCTTACTGTAATATGGTAGAAGAAGAACTTGATGGGGAGCCATGGTTCCATGATATCAAAAAATACCTCTGGATGGGAGTATATCCGGTATAGGCCATAGGTTATCGGAAAAGAACAATTCGACAATTGGCAAGCGGATTTTTCTTCAGTGAAGGGATATTGTACAAAAGAACTCCAGATCTGGGGTTGCTAAGATGCATAGATGCTAGACAGGCCACAACTATCATGACCGAGGTACATTCCGGAGTTTGTTGACCGCATATAAGTGGGTACGTTCTGGCAAAGAAAATTCTCCAAGCAGGTTATTACTGGCTCACTATGGAGCGGGATTGCATTAGTTTTGTGCGTAAATTCCATCAGTGCCAAGTGCATGGAGATTTGATTTATTCTCCACCATCTGAGTTACATACAATGTCTGCACCATGGCCTTTTATTGCTTGGGGCATGGATATCATTGGGCCAATCGAGCCAGCAGCATCAAACGGACACAGGTTTATTCTGGTAGCCATTGATTATTTCACCAAGTGGGTTGAAGCGAAAACTTTCAAATCTGTGGTCAAGAAAGCAGTGGTCGATTTTGTGCATTCAAATATCATCTGTCGGTTTGGGATTCCGAAGGTAATCATCACGGATAATGGCGCTAACCTCAATAGTTATCTGATGACAGAGACATGTCAGCAGTTTAAGATTATACATCGCAATTCCACCCCATATCACCCTAAGGCAAATGGAGCAGTCGAGGCAGCCAACAAGAATATAAAGAAGATACTTCGAAAAATGGTGGAAGGTTCTAGGCAGTGGCATGAAAAACTGCCGTTTGCGTTGCTGGGTTATCGTACTACTGTCCGTACTTTAGTAGGGGCTACTCCTTATTTGTTGGTGTATGGCGCAGAGGCAGTAATACCCGCCGAAATTGAAATCTCATCCCTTCGAATAGTTGCTGAGGCAGAAATTGATGACGTTGAATGGGTCAAACCCCGCTTGGAGCAGTTAAGTCTGATTGATGAAAAGAGATTAGCGACAGTATCTCATGGTCAATTGTACCAACAGAGAATGGCAAGAGCATATAACAAGAAGGTACGTCCACGGAAGTTTGAAGTAGGTCAACTAGTGTTGTGACGTATCTTGCCTCATCAGGCTGAAGCAAAAGGAAAGTTCGCCCCAAACTGGCAGGGGCCATTTGTTGTAACTAGAGTATTGTCCAATGGAGCATTATATTTGACAGATATAGAAGGGAAATGTGTAGAAATGGCTATCAATTCCGATGCAGTCAAGAGATATTATGTATGATTTCTTGCTTTGATTGTACTTGTTTGTATTTGGCATATTTTCAAGATTGAAATGACGAAGGCGTTTTGTTCTACTATCTAAACTTTTTATCCCTTGTCACCCTTTTTGAGCCTTATTTATTTTCTTTCATACCTCTCTTTCGGAATCAGTAGCGAATATCAGAAACATAAGCATGAAATATAAGAAAAGGAAGAAAGAAAAAGAGAAAGAAAAAGAAAGAGAAAGAAAGAAAAAAAGAAGAAGAAGAAAAACAATAAAAGGGAAAAGAGAAAAGCAAAAGAGAAAAAGAGAGAAGAAAGAGAAAAGAAAAAACACAACAACAAAGTAATTTCTATGACATGAACTACGTTCGACCTGATTCCTTTTAAGGATACGTCGGCAGCCTCACGGTTCGGTCTCATCAAATCCAAAAGTCCTCAAGCAAGAAACTAGGGAACAAGTTGTGGTTGTTGTAAGAAATATGATTCCGAAAGTTGTAATTCTAAACCCATGTGAATGTTTTGAGCCTTTGATATCTTTTCTTTTTAACCCTACCAAAAGCCCACGTTATGGTCTAAATAAAGACCTTCCGATCAGTCTTTGAGAGATGCCAAGTCGAGCAGGTAAATGTAATTCATGTCAGGGGCAACACTCTGGTTCAAGCAGGAAAAATAAAAATAAGAGAGTCTTATTGGTGAAAACCTTCACAGGCACCGTAAGGCGACGGGAGTTGAGAAAATTAAAATGAGAGAGTCTTATCGGTGAAAACCTTCACGGGCACCTTGAGGCGAAAGTGAGTTGAGAAGTGAAATGAGAAAGGTCTGTTGGTGGAAAACTGTTGCAAGGCACCGCAGGATGAACAAGGTCAAGGATTGGTTGAAGTAATCAGATCATGGAAATTTTGAGGCAACATAGTACGGCGACTGGAAGTTTATTGGTTGGACAGATTGGGCCGATTAATCCGAAATGCATGTCATGATCATCGGTACCAGTTGTTCCACTCAGATAAGTTTCTTTTTCCTTTTCCCTTTGTAGCAGTCATCTGGTTTTGGATTCTTCCTATCCTTAACCCGCAAAGTCATTGTATTTCATTTTTTTTGGGTTTATTTGTCTAAGATGTTTCAATGTCAGCCTTATTCAAAGCAAGTGAAAAAGAATTTCAACACTTGTAATGGTTTGGTAATGTCATGGAAGATGCAAAGGTTCAGATAAAGGGGCCAGAGGAGTGAAACAACATCATGGGTACAGAACACTTGGTTCGTCAAGGTCATGGGGGTTTGAAAGTCAGTCAGGAAGTCAAAGCGGTTCAGGGCCAGTTCGGAGAAGCTAGTCAAAACAAAACAATGCAGCGGAAAGATCTTCAGGAGAATTCCATCAGTTAACCACCATTTTAAACTGACAAAATTTTCTTTGATTGAAACAGGGACAGGAAATTTCGGTTGTTCCGGAGAAACTCTCCGTGGAGAAAGGCAGTAACCAAACAGGTTTGTTTTGATTTTCAGGACCCTCTTGGAAAATGGGATCTAGTTTAAAGTTCATAAATAGCATAATCTAACATAAATATATCCCAAAGGAATATAAGTTGGCTTAGAAGTTTGCATGTTCGAGATAGGATTCAATTAGGAATTTTCAGGACCCTCCTGAATAAAGGGGCTTAGCATTAAAATTTCGATTAGATAACAACATTTAGCGTAAACTCTACTGTAGGGTAGTATAATTCAGACATGAAAGTTGTCACCCTTAAGATAATATTTGACCTTTGATTTTCAGGACCCTCCTGGATAATGGGGAGTAGTTTAAAGATTCTCTTAGATAGCAAGATTTAACAGAAGTCACACCTGTAGAAGATATAACTTAGATTTAAAATTGTCGTTTAGTTAAAAGTTGTCAGAACCCCCCTGCATAATGGGACCTAGCTTTCAAATTCTTAGTAATATTTGGTAATATGATTAGTTTAATACTCACATATGTGCCCAGTTACCAAATTGGGGCAGAAAAATTTTCTTTGTTTTTGTCTATTTTGTTGAAGTCAGGAGCCCGCCTGGAGAGCAGGGAATACATTTCAAGTTGAATTCAGGAGCCCGCTGGAGAGCATGGAATACTTTCAAGTGTAGCAGTTAGGAGCCCGCCTGAAGAACAAGGGAGTACAATTTAAAGTTTTAGTTTTTTAAATTCTTTGCTTTGTTTATTTTGAAGTCAGGAGCCCGCCTGGAGAGCAGGGAATAAATTTCAAGTTGAAGGTAGGAGCCCGCCTGGAAAGCAGGGAATACTTTCAAGTCAGCAATCAGGAACCCGCCTGGAGAACAAGGGAGTACAATTTATGTTTGAGCTTTCAAATCCTTTGTTTTGTCTATGTCGAAGTCAAAAGCCCGCCTGGAGAGCAGGGAATACTTTCAAGTCAGCAGTCAGGAGCCCTCCTAGAGAGCAGGGAATACATATCAAGTTCAGCAGCAGGGGAAAACATCTCAGTTTACAATTCAAGGTGGCAACAAACGGATGTCTCCGAAAGAATGGAGAACAACAAGGCAACAAGAAACACAGGATCAAGTTTGAAGATATAGATAGGACTTTTGTAATCCATAGATCTTAGTCTAGTATAGCTTCTTATTTTATTTTGACATGGTGTAATAAGGAGGTTCAGTAAGCAGCAGCAGTAGTAGTGAAATCACAGCTTCATGGTAGTCCCAGCTACCAAAACTTCCCGAACTACACCGACCTGATTCCTTTTTAGCCAAGGATATATAGGCAACTTCAGAGGCAGGGTGCAGTCAAATTTTTCAAAAATGCTTTCCACGGAGTATTCAAACGGGCAAAAATCGCTCGTATCCGCTCACTTTATCTTTGCACAAAAACTCTTCGTATTTCTGAACAAAGAGGGGCAGCTGTGAGCACGTGATTTTTGCCCTACATGAAATATTCCAATAAATTCAAAGCAAAGTAATTTCATTTCATTATTTGCAATTTTGTGGGTCTTGTGGCATTTGCTGTTAATTATTTGCATTTTTGTTTGTGCACTTCGTTTGTTAATTAATGAAAAATACAAAATATGCTGCATTTGCATTTAGGATTTAATTTTTTGCATGTGAAATAATTACTAATTTAGTGTCTTATAAAATGGAAATCACAAAAAATAGTTTTTTTGCATTTTAATTTTAATTTCTCAAATTTTGTTAACTTTCTTTAATTTGGTATTTAATTAGTTACGGTAATTATTTTTAGAGTTTAATTAGTTTAATTTAATAGGATAATATTAGTTTTAATAAACAATTTAGGATTTATTTCTAATTTTGAAAAAAAAAGAAATTTGGAAATTGAAAAAGAGAAAAGATTCAAAAAACAAAAGGAAATTTGGATTTGGGCCATTTAATTAAACCCCTCTTCAGCCCAATTGCCCCCCAGATCTGTACAATTCCAGCCCAAACCCACCTCTACCCAGTCTGGATCCCCCTTTAGGTGAAACGACGCCGTTTTGACCAGTGTCAATCTAAGTCGTTGATCCCCACCTGATCGAACGGCTCGGAACTGAAGCTTGGGGAGTATTTATATGTCCAAATTCATTCCCACCGCCCCCCCTCAAAACCCTCTGCTCAGCACTCCACCAGGACCCCAGACCTAACCCTAATGGATCCACCTCAAAACTCCACTGCCTCCCCCAGCGGCGCCACCGTGAACCGCCACCAAACACCCCCCTCCTTCTCCTCTCTCCGAATCTACAAGTCCTCGCCCTCGAATCAACCCAGAACGGTTCGAATCTGGCTTTGAAGGAAAACCCTAGCTGAGCCGCCTCCTAAATCCCCGGCCTCTGGTGGCGGGTCCTACCCTGACCCTACCCAAAATCACACCCTATAACTAACCCACTCCCCTTTTTCTAAATCCTGAACTGATTTCCTTTGAATCTGCCCAGAACTTCTTGAATCTTGGAGTGTGCTGAAGGTTTCAGACCGCAACAGACTTTATTCGTGTATTTTCACATGAAAATATAGGATTAAGGGCTATTCCGGTCAGAAATTTGAAAAACCCTACAAAATTTGTGGAATCGGCTTTCTGGTTGATGTTTGTGTATCTTCTTTGTCCGATTTGTTTAGTTGTTTATCTTTTTATTCTTTGTTTCTACTTCATCTCTGCTTCTGGTTTTTGTCATGCATGCATGATTATTTCAGGGTCCTTTATTAATTAGTCTAGCAGTTCAGTTAATTCCCTCTATTTTGTGGCATATAATAATAATTTAGTTTAGGGTCTTGGTTTTAAGAAATTGGGCTTTGGTCTGTTGTTGATTTGTCCCGCAAATGTAGCCCATTTAATTTGGTCTATATCCTTGGGTCAATTTGACCCGTTTGGATTTTTGAAGTAAATATCAGAGGTCTGAGGGGTAATTTGGGGTAGTCGGTTGATGGAATCTTTGCATAATAGAACAGGAAGCTTCTAGGAAGCTGGGGGAAGGGGTATTCTGTAAATCTCATATGTGACCTGAGGTTCTTTGAGCAAAATCATAAATTGAATAAGGGCCTAAGCTTAAATCAGAATCAAAAGGGGTTTCATTTGTAAAAATCTGATTCCGGAATAGGCTTGCCCTAATGCCTTGCCTATAAAGGCATCTCTATCTTGCCTTTCAAGGCAAGGACGAAGGAACTAAAAATATCATAAATCTGAGGCAGCTAAAAAGGGGTCAATTGTTCCATTAAAAAATCCCTGAAATTCTTCAGATCCTCACCTCAATAGAATTCTCAAACAGCTAAGGGTTGTCATCCAAGGGCGTAGGTCTAGATTTTAGTGGCATCCTTTTTTTGAGCTTTGGGTGTTGCTGTTGTGGATTCCAACTTGGTTCAAAGTGGTTTTTCTTCTCCTGAGCATTTCTGGGTTGGTCTTGTTGCTGACACACTGCTCTTGTTACTGTTCTGTTGCTCATCCTTCCTTGTTGTTCTTTGTTTTCGAATTCCAGGTATATCCTCAACTGTAGTGGACTGGAGTTCTGAATAAGCTGTATAAAAATTTGGATTCAAATTGAAGCTTAAGTACTGATTACTGGTGCAATTGTGCCAATTTTTATAACTATGTGTGCTCGAATTGTTTATTTTATATAAATTTAAAGTTTTTCTCTGTTGAACTGTTGGTTAAGGCTAGTAGCCCAAAGTACTTTGGCTGAAATGTTTGAGTGTTAACATTATAACAAGTTTTGGATCCTACTTGTGTAAATAAACTGATGTAAGGAAATGGACCTGAGGTCCGAGTCTATTTGACTAAGCTTAGAACCCCCCTACTGTGCAAACAAATTTGATTCATATATCTCCTTTTCCTTGCATGAAATTGGGACATCACATTCACTTGGTCAGTATTGAAGTTCTATAATTCTAGGTGGTAATTGCTTAAATAAATGTTGAATGATTCAAAGTTAGTATATAGGATGGTTTCTGGGCAGAATATGGTGGTCATTTGAATTGCGGCAAGTTTGAAGCTTTTGAATTCGATTTGCCTCTACTGATTTTTTTTATTGAGTTCGCAAATGTTCAAATCGTTGTTCAATGTCTTTTGGTTGGCTAATGGCGAGTTAAGAACTGACTAAGTTTGGTTGCATGGGCTTTAGTCTCGTGAATGGTTTATTTAGAATTCCTTTACTATCTCAAGTGTCGTGGTGAGGAATCGATATGAGGACCTTCTCCTTGCTGGGCCTCCAAGCCTTTGTGGATTCAGTTTTCTTATTATGCAATGCATTACTCTAATCAGCACCCATAAAATCTGTAATCACATTTAGTTCTAACTGATCAAACCCGTTAATTAGATTGGATTATGCCGTGTCGACAGGGGCTTTAATTCATGGCCTCAAAAAGAAGTTCGAACATCTTTGGAGTTAGAATTGAGTCACCACATATTGGATAATACGAATAACCTATGTCCCTCACATTAATATTAAAATAACCTTAAACACTCGTAGTTTGTTTTAGGCTTAACTTAGACTACTATTGTGACCGTGTGTACGTTTGCGTAACATAGTCGTGAATTTAATTCAAAAAGTAACTTGAGGTATGCGTTCGCGCAACTTCGGCCAACTCCTTCTAATAATTAACAAAGAGTCATTAATCGTGGACACGTTCGCGTGACGTGATTTTTGACGTGCCAAAGGAGCCCACTGGAGAGCAGGGAATACATTTCAAGTTGAATTCAGGAGCCCGCTGGAGAGCAGGGAATACTTTCAAGCGTAGCAGTTAGGAGCCCGCCTGAAGAACAAGGGACTACAATTTAAAGTTTTAGTTTTTTAAATTCTTTGCTTTGTTTATTTTGAAGTCAGGAGCCCGCCTGGAGAGCAGGGAATAAATTTCAAGTTGAAGGTAGGAGCCCGCCTGGAAAGCAGGGAATACTTTCAAGTCAGCAATCAGGAACCCGCCTGGAGAACAAGGGAGTACAATTTATGTTTGAGCTTTCAAATCCTTTGTTTTGTCTATGTCGAAGTCAAAAGCCCGCCTGGAGAGCAGGGAATACTTTCAAGTCAGCAGTCAGGAGCCCTCCTAGAGAGCAGGGAATACATATCAAGTTCAGCAGCAGGGGAAAACATCTCAGTTTACAATTCAAGGTGGCAACAAACAGATGTCTCCGAAAGAATGGAGAACAACAAGGCAACAAGAAATACAGGATCAAGTTTGAAGATATAGATAGGACTTTTGTAATCCATAGATCATAGTCTAGTATAGCTTCTTATTTTATTTTGACATGGTGTAATAAGGAGGTTCAGTAAGCAGCAGCAGTAGCAGCAGCAATAGTGAAATCACAACTTCATGGTAGTCCCAGCTACCAAAACTTCCCGAACTACACCGACCTGATTCCTTTTTAGCCAAGGATATATAGGCAACTTCAGAGGCAGGGTGCAGTCAAATGTTTCAAAAATGCTTTCCACGGAGTATTCAAACGGGCAAAAATCGCTCGTATCCGCTCACTTTATCTTTGCACAAAAACTCTTCGTATTTCTGAACAAAGAGGGGCAGCTGTGAGCACGTGATTTTTGCCCTACATGAAATATTCCAATAAATTCAAAGCAAAGTAATTTCATTTCATTATTTGCAATTTTGTGGGTCTTGTGGCATTTGCTGTTAATTATTTGCATTTCTGTTTGTGCACTTCGTTTGTTAATTAATGAAAAATACAAAATATGCTGCATTTGCATTTAGGATTTAATTTTTTGCATGTGAAATAATTACTAATTTAGTGTCTTATAAAATGGAAATCACAAAAAATAGTTTTTTTGCATTTTAATTTTAATTTCTCGAATTTTGTTAACTTTCTTTAATTTGGTATTTAATTAGTTACGGTAATTATTTTTAGAGTTTAATTAGTTTAATTTGATCGGATAATATTAGTTTTAATAATTAATTTAGGATTTATTTCTAATTTTGAAAACAAAAGAAATTTGGAAATTGAAAAAGAGAAAAGATTCAAAAAAACAGAGGGAAATTTGGATTTGTGCCATTTAATTAAACCCCTCTTCAGCCCAATTGCCCCCCAGATCTGTACAGTTCCAGCCCAAACCCACCTCTACCCAGTCTGGATCCCCCTTTAGGTGAAACGACGCCGTTTTGACCAGTGTCAATCTAAGTCGTTGATCCCCACCTGATCGAACGGCTCGGAACTGAAGCTTGGGGAGTATTTATATGTCCAAATTCATTCCCACCGCCCCCCCTCAAAACCCTCTGCTCAGCACTCCACCAGGACCCCAGACCTAACCCTAATGGAGCCACCTCAAAACTCCACTGCCTCCCCCAGCGGCGCCACCGTGAACCGCCACCAAACACCCCCCTCCTTCTCCTCTCTCTGAATCTACAAGTCCCCGCCCTCGAATCAACCCAGAACGGTTCGAATCTGGCTTTGAAGGAAAACCCTAGCTGAGCCGCCTCCCAAATCTTCGGCCTCTGGTGGCGGCTCCTACCCCGACCCTACCCAAAATCACACCCTATAACTAACCCACTCCCCTTTTTCTAAATCCCGAACTGATTTCCTTTGAATCTGCCCAGAACTTCTTGAATCTTGGAGTGTGCTGAAGGTTTCAGACCGCAACAGACTTTATTTGTGTATTTTCACATGAAAATATACGATTAAGGGCTATTCCGGTCAGAAATTTGAAAAACCCTACAAAATTTGTGGAATCGGCTTTCTGGTTGATGTTTGTGTATCTTCTTTGTCCGATTTGTTTAGTTGTTTATCTTTTTATTCTTTGTTTCTACTTCATCTCCGCTTCTGGTTTTTGTCATGCATGCATGATTATTTCAGGGTCCTTTATTAATTAGTCTAGCAGTTCAGTTAATTCCCTCTATTTTGTGGCAGATAATAATAATTTAGTTTAGGGTCTTGGTTTTAAGAAATTGGGATTTGGTCTGTTGTTGATTTGTCCCGCAAATGTAGCCCATTTAATTTGGTCTATATCCTTGGGTCAATTTGACCCGTTTGGATTTTTGAAGTAAATATCAGAGGTCTGAGGGGTAATTTGGGGTAGTCGGTTGAAGGTATCTTTGCATAATAGAACAGGAAGCTTCTAGGAAGCTGGGGGAAGGGGTATTCTGTAAATCTCATATGTGACCTGAGGTTCTTTGAGCAAAATCATAAATTGAATAAGGGCCTAAGCTTAAATCAGAATCAAAAGGGGTTTCATTTGTAAAAATCTGATTCCGGAATAGGCTTGCCCTAATGCCTTGCCTATAAAGGCATCTCTATCTTGCCTTTCAAGGCAAGGACGAAGGAACTAAAAATATCATAAATCTGAGGCAGCTAAAAAGGGGTCAATTGTTCCATTAAAAAAATCCCTGAAATTCTTCAGATCCTCACCTCAATAGAATTCTCAAACAGCTAAGGGTTGTCATCCAAGGGCGTAGGTCTAGATTTTAGTGGCATCCTGATTTTGAGCTTTGGGTGTTGCTGTTGTGGATTCCAACTTGGTTCAAAGTGGTTTTTCTTCTCCTGAGCATTTCTGGGTTGGTCTTGTTGCTGACACACTGCTCTTGTTACTGTTCTGTTGCTCATCCTTCCTTGTTGTTCTTTGTTTTCGAATTCCAGGTATATCCTCAACTGTAGTGGACTGGAGTTCTGAATAAGCTGTATAAAAATTTGGATTCAAATTGAAGCTTAAGTACTGATTACTGGTGCAATTGTGCCAATTTTTATAACTATGTGTGCTCGAATTGTTTATTTTATATAAATTTAAAGTTTTTCTCTGTTGAACTGTTGGTTAAGGCTAGTAGCCCAAAGTACTTTGGCTGAAATGTTTGAGTGTTAACATTATAACAAGTTTTGGATCCTACTTGTGTAAATAAACTGATGTAAGGAAATGGAACTGAGGTCCGAGTCTATTTGACTAAGCTTAGAACCCCCCTACTGTGCAAACAAATTTGATTCATATATCTCCTTTCCTTGCATGAAATTGGGACATCACATTCACTTGGTCAGTATTGAAGTTCTATAATTCTAGGTGGTAATTGCTTAAATAAATGTTGAATGATTCAAAGTTAGTATATAGGATGGTTTCTGGGCAGAATATGGTGGTCATTTGAATTGCGGCAAGTTTGAAGCTTTTGAATTCGATTTGCCTCTACTGATTTTTTTATTGAGTTCGCAAATGTTCAAATCGTTGTTCAATGTCTTTTGGTTGGCTAATGGCGAGTTAAGAACTGACTAAGTTTGGTTGCATGGGCTTTAGTCTCGTGAATGGTTTATTTAGAATTCCTTTACTATCTCAAGTGTCGTGGTGAGGAATCGATATGAGGACCTTCTCCTTGCTGGGCCTCCAAGCCTTTGTGGATTCAGTTTTCTTATTATGCAATGCATTACTCTAATCAGCACCCATAAAATCTGTAATCACATTTAGTTCTAACTGATCAAACCCGTTAATTAGATTGGATTATGCCGTGTCGACAGGGGCTTTAATTCATGGCCTCAAAAAGAAGTTCGAACATCTTTGGAGTTAGAATTGAGTCACCACATATTGGATAATACGAATAACCTATGTCCCTCACATTAATATTAAAACAACCTTAAACACTCGTAGTTTGTTTTAGGCTTAACTTAGACTACTATTGTGACCTTGTGTACGTTTGCGTAACATAGTCGCGAATTTAATTCAAAAAGTAACTTGAGGTATGCGTTCGCGCAACTTCGGCCAACTCCTTCTAATAATTAACAAAGTGTCATTAATCGTGGACACGTTCGCGTGACGTGATTTTTGACGCGCCAAAGGAAAAGACTGGAGAGCAGGGAATACATTTCAAGTTGAATTCAGGAGCCCGCTGGAGAGCAGGGAATACTTTCAAGCGTAGCAGTTTGGAGCCCGCCTGAAGAACAAGGGACTACAATTTAAAGTTTTAGTTTTTTAAATTCTTTGCTTTGTTTATTTTGAAGTCAGGAGCCCGCCTGGATAGCAGGGAATAAATTTCAAGTCGAAGGTAGAAGCACGCCTGGAAAGCAGGGAATACTTTCAAGTCAGCAATCAGGAACCCGCCTGGAGAACAAGGGAGTACAATTTATGTTTGAGCTTTCAAATCCTTTGTTTTGTCTATGTCGAAGTCAAAAGCCCGCCTGGAGAGCCGGGAATACTTTCAAGTCAGCAGTCAGGAGCCCTCCTAGAGAGCAGGGAATACATATCAAGTTCAGCAGCAGGGGAAAACATCTCAGTTTACAATTCAAGGTGGCAACAAACGGATGTCTCCGAAAGAATGGAGAACAACAAGGCAACAAGAAACACAGGATCAAGTTTGAAGATATAGATAGGACTTTTGTAATCCATAGATCTTAGTCTAGTATAGCTTCTTATTTTATTTTGACATGGTGTAATAAGGAGGTTCAGTAAGCAGCAGCAGTAGCAGCAGCAATAGTGAAATCACAGCTTCATGGTAGTCCCAGCTACCAAAACTTCCCGAACTACACCGACCTGATTCCTTTTTAGCCAAGGATATATAGGCAACTTCAGAGGCAGGGTGCAGTCAAATGTTTCAAAAATGCTTTCCACGGAGTATTCAAACGGGCAAAAATCGCTCGTATCCGCTCACTTTATCTTTGCACAAAAACTCTTCGTATTTCTGAACAAAGAGGGGCAGTTGTGAGCACGTGATTTTTGCCCTACATGAAATATTCCAATAAATTCAAAGCAAAGTAATTTCATTTCATTATTTGCAATTTTGTGGGTCTTGTGGCATTTGCTGTTAATTATTTGTATTTTTGTTTGTGCACTTCGTTTGTTAATTAATGAAAAATACAAAATATGCTGCATTTGCATTTAGGATTTAATTTTTTGCATGTGAAATAATTACTAATTTAGTGTCTTATAAAATGGAAATCACAAAAAATAGTTTTTTGCATTTTAATTTTAATTTCTCGAATTTTGTTAACTTTCTTTAATTTGGTATTTAATTAGTTACGGTAATTATTTTTAGAGTTTAATTAGTTTAATTTGATAGGATAATATTAGTTTTAATAATTAATTTAGGATTTATTTCTAATTTTGAAAATAAAAGAAATTTGGAAATTGAAAAAGAGAAAGATTCAAAAAAACAGAGGGAAATTTGGATTTGGGCCATTTATTTAAACCCCTCTTCAGCCCAATTGCCCCCCAGATCTATACAGTTCCAGCCCAAACCCACCTCTACCCAGTCTGGATCCCCCTTTAGGTGAAACGACGCCGTTTTGACCAGTGTCAATCTAAGTCGTTGATCCCCACCTGATCGAACGGCTCGGAACTGAAGCTTGGGGAGTATTTATATGTCCAAATTCATTCCCACCGCCTCCCTCAAAACCCTCTGCTCAGCACTCCACCAGGACCCCAGACCTAACCCTAATGGAGCCACCTCAAAACTCCACTGCCTCCCCCAGCGGCGCCACCGTGAACCGCCACCAAACACCCCCCTCCTTCTCCTCTCTCAGAATCTACAAGTCCCCGCCCTCGAATCAACCCAGAACGGTTCGAATCTGGCTTTGAAGGAAAACCCTAGCTGAGCCGCCTCCCAAATCCCCGGCCTCTGGTGGCGGCTCTTACCCCGACCCTACCCAAAATCACACCCTATAACTAACCCACTCCCCTTTTTCTAAATCCCGAACTGATTTCCTTTGAATCTGCCCAGAACTTCTTGAATCTTGGAGTGTGCTGAAGGTTTCAGACCGCAAGAGACTTTATTCGTGTATTTTCACATGAAAATATACGATTAAGGGCTATTCCGGTCAGAAATTTGAAAAACCCTACAAAATTTGTGGAATCGGCTTTCTGGTTGATGTTTGTGTATCTTCTTTGTCCGATTTGTTTAGTTGTTTATCTTTTTATTCTTTGTTTCTACTTCATCTCCGCTTCTGGTTTTTGTCATGCATGCATGATTATTTCAGGGTCCTTTATTAATTAGTCTAGCAGTTCAGTTAATTCCCTCTATTTTGTGGCAGATAATAATAATTTAGTTTAGGGTCTTGGTTTTAAGAAATTGGGCTTTGGTCTGTTGTTGATTTGTCCCGCAAATGTAACCCATTTAATTTGGTCTATATCCTTAGGTCAATTTGACCCGTTTGGATTTTATATAAATTTAAAGTGTTTCTCTGTTGAACTGTTGGTTAAGGCTAGTAGCCCAAAGTACTTTGGCTGAAATGTTTGAGTGTTAACATTATAACAAGTTTTGGATCCTACTTGTGTAAATAAACTGATGTAAGGAAATGGACCTGAGGTCCGAGTCTATTTGCCTAAGCTTAGAACCCCCCTACTGTGCAAACAAATTTGATTCATATATCTCCTTTCCTTGCATGAAATTGGGACAACACATTCACTTGGTCAGTATTGAAGTTCTATAATTCTAGGTGGTAATTGCTTAAATAAATGTTGAATGATTCAAAGTTAGTATATAGGATGGTTTCTGGGCAGTATATGGTGGTCATTTGAATTGCGGCAAGTTTGAAGCTTTTGAATTCGATTTGCCTCTACTGATTTTTTTTATTGAGTTCGCAAATGTTCAAATCGTTGTTCAATGTCTTTTGGTTGGCTAATGGCGAGTTAAGAACTGACTAAGTTTGGTTGCATGGGCTTTAGTCTCGTGAATGGTTTATTTAGAATTCCTTTACTATCTCAAGTGTCGTGGTGAGGAATCGATATGAGGACCTTCTCCTTGCTGGGCCTCCAAGCCTTTGTGGATTCAGTTTTCTTATTATGCAATGCATTACTCTAATCAGCACCCATAAAATCTGTAATCACATTTAGTTCTAACTGATCAAACCCGTTAATTAGATTGGATTATGCCGTGTCGACAGGGGCTTTAATTCATGGCCTCAAAAAGAAGTTCGAACATCTTTGGAGTTAGAATTGAGTCACCACATATTGGATAATACGAATAACCTATGTCCCTCACATTAATATTAAAATAACCTTAAACACTCGTAGTTTGTTTTAGGCTTAACTTAGACTACTATTGTGACCGTGTGTACGTTTGCGTAACATAGTCGCGAATTTAATTCAAAAAGTAACTTGAGGTATGCGTTCGCGCAACTTCGGCCAACTCCTTCTAATAATTAACAAAGTGTCATTAATCGTGGACACGTTTGCGTGACGTGATTTTTGACGCGCCAAAGGAGCTCGCTGGAGAGCAGGGAATACATTTCAAGTTGAATTCAGGAGCCCGCTGGAGAGCAGGGAATACTTTCAAGCGTAGCAGTTAGGAGCCCGCCTGAAGAACAAGGGAGTACAATTTAAAGTTTTAGTTTTTTAAATTCTTTGCTTTATTTATTTTGAAGTCAGGATCCCGCCTGGAGAGCAGGGAATAAATTTCAAGTTGAAGGTAGGAGCCCGCCTGGAAAGTAGGGAATACTTTCAAGTTAGCAATTAGGAACCCGCCTGGAGAACAAGGGATTACAATTTATGTTTGAGCTTTCAAATCCTTTGTTTTGTCTATGTCGAAGTCAAAAGCCCGCCTGGAGAGCAGGGAATACTTTCAAGTCAGCAGTCAGGAGCCCTCCTAGAGAGCAGGGAATACATATCAAGTTCAGCAGCAGGGGAAAACATCTCAGTTTACAATTCAAGGTGGCAACAAACGGATGTCTCCGAAAGAATGGAGAACAACAAGGCAACAAGAAACACAGGATCAAGTTTGAAGATATAGATAGGACTTTTGTAATCCATAGATCTTAGTCTAGTATAGCTTCTTATTTTATTTTGACATGGTGTAATAAGGAGGTTCAGTAAGCAGCAGCAGTAGCAGCAGCAATAGTGAAATCACAGCTTCATGGTAGTCCGAGCTACCAAAACTTCCCGAACTACACCGACCTGATTCCTTTTTAGCCAAGGATATATAGGCAACTTCAGAGGCAGGGTGCAGTCAAATTTTTCAAAAATGCTTTCCACGGAGTATTCAAACGGGCAAAAATCGCTCGTATCCGCTCACTTTATCTTTGCACAAAAACTCTTCGTATTTCTGAACAAAGAGGGGCAGCTGTGAGCACGTGATTTTTGCCCTACATGAAATATTCCAATAAATTCAAAGCAAAGTAATTTCATTTCATTATTTGCAATTTTGTGGGTCTTGTGGCATTTGCTGTTAATTATTTGCATTTTTGTTTGTGCACTTCGTTTGTTAATTAATGAAAAATACAAAATATGCTGCATTTGTATTTAGGATTTAATTTTTTGCATGTGAAATAATTACTAATTTAGTGTCTTATAAAATGGAAATCACAAAAAATAGTTATTTTGCATTTTAATTTTAATTTCTCGAATTTTGTTAACTTTCTTTAATTTGGTATTTAATTAGTTACGGTAATTATTTTTAGAGTTTAATTAGTTTAATTTGATAGGATAATATTAGTTTTAATAATTAATTTAGGATTTATTTCTAATTGTGATAACAAAAGAAATTTGGAAATTGAAAAAGAGAAAAGATTCAAAAAAAACAGAGGGAAATTTGGATTTGGGCCATTTAATTAAACCCCTCTTCAGCCCAATTGCCCCCCCAGATCTGTACAGTTCCAGCCCAAACCCACCTCTACCCAGTCTGGATCCCCCTTTAGGTGAAACGACGCCGTTTTGACCAGTGTCAATCTAAGTCGTTGATCCCCACCTGATCGAACGGCTCGGAACTGAAGCTTGGGGAGTATTTATATGTCCAAATTCATTCCCACCGCCCCCCCTCAAAACCCTCTGCTCAGCACTCCACCAGGACCCCAGACCTAACCCTAATGGAGCCACCTCAAAACTCCACTGCCTCCCCCAGCGGCGCCACCGTGAACCGCCACCAAACACCCCCCTCCTTCTCCTCTCTCCGAATCTACAAGTCCCCGCCCTCGAATCAACCCAGAACGGTTCGAATCTGGCTTTGAAGGAAAACCCTAGCTGAGCCGCCTCCCAAATCCCCGGCCTCTGGTGGCGGCTCCTACCCCGACCCTACCCAAAATCACACCCTATAACTAACCCACTCCCCTTTTTCTAAATCCCGAACTGATTTCCTTTGAATCTGCCCAGAACTTCTTGAATCTTGGAGTGTGCTGAAGGTTTCAGACCGCAACAGACTTTATTCGTGTATTTTCACATGAAAATATACGATTAAGGGCTATTCCGGTCAGAAATTTGAAAAACCCTACAAAATTTGTGGAATCGGCTTTCTGGTTGATGTTTGTGTATCTTCTTTGTCCGATTTGTTTAGTTGTTTATCATTTTATTCTTTGTTTCTACTTCATCTCCGCTTCTGGTTTTTGTCATGCATGCATGATTATTTCAGGGTCCTTTATTAATTAGTCTAGCAGTTCAGTTAATTTCCTCTATTTTGTGGCAGATAATAATAATTTAGTTTAGAGTCTTGGTTTTAAGAAATTGGGCTTTGGTCTGTTGTTGATTTGTCCCGTAAATGTAGCCCATTTAATTTGGTCTATATCCTTCGGTCAATTTGACCCGTTTGGATTTTTGAAGTAAATATCAGAGGTCTGAGGGGTAATTTGGGGTAGTCGGTTGATGGAATCTTTGCATAATAGAACAGGAAGCTTCTAGGAAGCTGGGGGAAGGGGTATTCTGTAAATCTGATATGTGACCTGAGGTTCTTTGAGCAAAATCAAAAATTGAATAAGGGCCTAAGCTTAAATCAGAATCAAAAGGGGTTTCATTTGTAAAAATCTGATTCCAGAATAGGTTTGCCCTAATGCCTTGCCTATAAAGGCATCTCTATCTTGCCTTTCAAGGCAAGGACGAAGGAACTAAAAATATCATAAATCTGAGGCAGCTAAAAAGGGGTCAATTGTTCCATTAAAAAATCCCTGAAATTCTTCAGATTCTCACCTCAATAGAATTCTCAAACATCTAAGGGTTGTCATCCAAGGGCGTAGGTCTAGATTTTAGTGGCATCCTGATTTTGAGCTTTGGGTGTTGCTGTTGTGGATTCCAACTTGGTTCAAAGTGGTTTTTCTTCTCCTGAGCATTTCTGGGTTGGTCTTGTTGCTGACACACTGCTCTTGTTACTGTTCTGTTGCTCATCCTTCCTTGTTGTTCTTTGTTTTCGAATTCCAGGTATATCCTCAACTGTAGTGGACTGGAGTTCTGAATAAGCTGTATAAAAATTTGGATTCAAATTGAAGCTTAAGTACTGATTACTGGTGCAATTGTGCCAATTTTTATAACTATGTTTGCTCGAATTGTTTATTTTATATAAATTTAAAGTTTTTCTCTGTTGAACTGTTGGTTAAGGCTAGTAGCCCAAAGTACTTTGGCTGAAATGTTTGAGTGTTAACATTATAACAAGTTTTGGATCCTACTTGTGTAAATAAACTGATGTAAGGAAATGGACCTGAGGTCCGAGTCTATTTGACTAAGCTTAGAACCCCCCTACTGTGCAAACAAATTTGATTCATATATCTCCTTTCCTTGCATGAAATTGGGACATCACATTCACTTGGTCAGTATTGAAGTTCTATAATTCTAGGTGGTAATTGCTTAAATAAATGTTGAATGATTCAAAGTTAGTATATAGGATGGTTTCTGGGCAGAATTTGGTGGTCATTTGAATTGCGGCAAGTTTGAAGCTTTTGAATTCGATTTGCCTCTACTGATTTTTTTTATTGAGTTCGCAAATGTTCAAATCGTTGTTCAATGTCTTTTGGTTGGCTAATGGCGAGTTAAGAACTGACTAAGTTTGGTTGCATGGGCTTTAGTCTCGTGAATGGTTTATTTAGAATTCCTTTACTATCTCAAGTGTCGTGGTGAGGAATCGATATGAGGACCTTCTCCTTGCTGGGCCTCCAAGCCTTTGTGGATTCAGTTTTCTTATTATGCAATGCATTACTCTAATCAGCACCCATAAAATCTGTAATCACATTTAGTTCTAACTGATCAAACCCGTTAATTAGATTGGATTATGCCGTGTCGACAGGGGCTTTAATTCATGGCCTCAAAAAGAAGTTCGAACATCTTTGGAGTTAGAATTGAGTCACCACATATTGGATAATACGAATAACCTATGTCCCTCACATTAATATTAAAATAACCTTAAACACTCGTAGTTTGTTTTAGGCTTAACTTAGACTACTATTGTGACCGTGTGTACGTTTGCGTAACATAGTCGCGAATTTAATTCAAAAAGTAACATGAGGTATGCGTTCGCGCAACTTCGGCCAACTCCTTCTAATAATTACAAAGTGTCATTAATCGTGGACACGTTCGCGTGACGTGATTTTTGACGCGCCAAAGGAGCCCGCTGGAGAGCAGGGAATACATTTCAAGTTGAATTCAGGAGCCCGCTGGAGAGCAGGGAATACTTTCAAGCGTAGCAGTTAGGAGCCCTCCTGAAGAACAAGGGAGTACAATTTAAAGTTTTAGTTTTTTAAATTCTTTGCTTTGTTTATTTTGAAGTCAGGAACCCGCCTGGAGAGCAGGGAATAAATTTCAAGTTGAAGGTAGGAGCCCGCCTGGAAAGCAGGGAATACTTTCAAGTCAGCAATCAGGAACCCGCCTTGAAGAACAAGGGAGTACAATTTATGTTTGAGCTTTCAAATCCTTTGTTTTGTCTATGTCGAAGTCAAAAGCCCGCCTGGAGAGCAGGGAATACTTTCAAGTCAGCAGTCAGGAGCCCTCCTAGAGAGCAGAGAATACATATCAAGTTCAGCAGCAGGGGAAAACATCTCAGTTTACAATTCAAGGTGGCAACAAACGGATGTCTCCGAAAGAATGGAGAACAACAAGGCAACAAGAAACACAGGATCAAGTTTGAAGATATAGATAGGACTTTTGTAATCCATAGATCATAATCTAGTATAGCTTCTTATTTTATTTTGACATGGTGTAATAAGGAGGTTCAGTAAGCAGCAGCAGTAGCAGCAGCAATAGTGAAATCACTGCTTCATGGTAGTCCCAGCTACCAAAACTTCCCGAACTACACCGACCTGATTGCTTTTTAGCCAAGGATATATAGGCAACTTCAGAGGCAGGGTGCAGTCAAATTTTTCAAAAATGCTTTCCACGGAGTATTCAAACGGGCAAAAATCGCTCGTATCCGCTCACTTTATCTTTGCACAAAAACTCTTCGTATTTCTGAACAAAGAGGGGCAGTTGTGAGCACGTGATTTTTGCCCTACATGAAATATTCCAATAAATTCAAAGCAAAGTAATTTCATTTCATTATTTGCAATTTTGTGGGTCTTGTGGCATTTGCTGTTAATTATTTGCATTTTTGTTTATGCACTTCGTTTGTTAATTAATGAAAAATACAAAATATGTTGCATTTGCATTTAGGATTTAATTTTTTGCATGTGAAGTAATTACTAATTTAGTGTCTTATAAAATGGAAATCACAAAAAATAGTTTTTTTGCATTTTAATTTTAATTTCTCGAATTTTGTTAACTTTCTTTAATTTGGTATTTAATTAGTTACGGTAATTATTTTTAGAGTTTAATTAGTTTAATTTGATAGGATAATATTAGTTTTAATAATATAGGATTTATTTCTAATTTTGAAAACAAAAGAAATTTGGAAATTGAAAAAGAGAAAAGTTTCAAAAAAAACAGAGGGAAATTTGGATTTGGGCCATTTAATTAAACCCTTCTTCAGCCCAATTGCCCCCCAGATCTGTACAATTCCAGCCCAAACCCACCTCTACCCAGTCTGGATCCCCCTTTAGGTGAAACGACGCCGTTTTGACCAGTGTCAATCTAAGTCGTTGATCCCCACCTGATCGAACGGCTCGGAACTGAAGCTTGGGGAGTATTTATATGTCCAAATTCATTCCCACCGCCCCCCCTCAAAACCCTCTGCTCAGCACTCCACCAGGACCCCAGACCTAACCCTAATGGAGCCACCTCAAAACTCCACTGCCTCCCCCAGCGGCGCCACCGTGAACCGCCACCAAACACCCCCTCCTTCTCCTCTCTCCGAATCTACAAGTCCCCGCCCTCGAATCAACCCAGAACGGTTCGAATCTGGCTTTGAAAGAAAACCCTAGCTGAGCCGCCTCCCAAATCCCTGGCCTCTGGTGGCGGCTCCTACCCCGACCCTACCCAAAATCACACCCTATAACTAACACACTCCCCTTTTTCTAAATCCCGAACTGGTTTCCTTTGAATCTGCCCAGAACTTCTTGAATCTTGGAGTGTGCTGAAGGTTTCAGACCGCAACAGACTTTATTCGTGTATTTTCACATGAAAATATACGATTAAGGGCTATTCCGGTCAGAAATTTGAAAAACCCTACAAAATTTGTGGAATCGGCTTTCTGGTTGATGTTTGTGTATCTTCTTTGTCCGATTTGTTTAGTTGTTTATCTTTTTATTCTTTGTTTCTACTTCATCTCCGCTTCTGGTTTTTGTCATGCATGCATGATTATTTCAGGGTCCTTTATTAATTAGTCTAGCAGTTCAGTTAATTCCCTCTATTTTGTGGCAAATAATAATAATTTAGTTTAGGGTCTTGGTTTTAAGAAATTGGACTTTGGTCTGTTGTTGATTTGTCCCGCAAATGTAGCCCATTTAATTTGGTCTATATCCTTGGGTCAATTTGACCCGTTTGGATTTTTGAAGTAAATATCAGAGGTCTGAGGGGTAATTTGGGGTAGTCGGTTGATGGAATCTTTGCATAATAGAACAGGAAGCTTCTAGGAAGCTGGGGGAAGGGGTATTCTGTAAATCTGATATGTGACCTGAGGTTCTTTGAGCAAAATCAAAAATTGAATAAGGGCCTAAGCTTAAATCAGAATCAAAAGGGGTTTCATTTGTAAAAATCTGATTCCGGAATAGGCTTGCCCTAATGCCTTGCCTATAAAGGCATCTCTATCTTGCCTTTCAAGGCAAGGACGAAGGAACTAAAAATATCATAAATCTGAGGCAGCTAAAAAGGGGTCAATTGTTCCATTAAAAAATCCCTGAAATTCTTCAGATCCTCACCTCAATAGAATTCTCAAACATCTAAGGGTTGTCATCCAAGGGCGTAGGTCTAGATTTTAGTGGCATCCTGATTTTGAGCTTTGGGTGTTGCTGTTGTGGATTCCAACTTGGTTCAAAGTGGTTTTTCTTCTCCTGAGCATTTCTGGGTTGGTCTTGTTGCTGACACACTGCTCTTGTTACTGTTCTGTTGCTCATCCTTCCTTGTTGTTCTTTGTTTTCGAATTCCAGGTATATCCTCAACTGTAGTGGACTGGAGTTCTGAATAAGCTGTATAAAAATTTGGATTCAAATTGAAGCTTAAGTACTGATTACTGGTGCAATTGTGCCAATTTTTATAACTATGTGTGCTCAAATTGTTTATTTTATATAAATTTAAAGTTTTTCTCTGTTGAACTGTTGGTTAAGGCTAGTAGCCCAAAGTACTTTGGCTGAAATGTTTGAGTGTTAACATTATAACAAGTTTTGGATCCTACTTGTGTAAATAAACTGATGTAAGGAAATGGACCTGAGGTCCGAGTCTATTTGACTAAGCTTAGAACCCCCCTACTGTGCAAACAAATTTGATTCATATAACTCCTTTCCTTGCATGAAATTGGGACATCACATTCACTTGGTCGGTATTGAAGTTCTATAATTCTAGGTGGTAATTGCTTAAATAAATGTTGAATGATTCAAAGTTAGTATATAGGATGGTTTCTGGGCAGAATTTGGTGGTCATTTGAATTGCGGCAAGTTTGAAGCTTTTGAATTCGATTTGCCTCTACTGATTTTTTTTATTGAGTTCGCAAATGTTCAAATCGTTGTTCAATGTCTTTTGGTTGGCTAATGGCGAGTTAAGAACTGACTAAGTTTGGTTGCATGGGCTTTAGTCTCGTGAATGGTTTATTTAGAATTCCTTTACTATCTCAAGTGTCGTGGTGAGGAATCGATATGAGGACCTTCTCCTTGCTGGGCCTCCAAGCCTTTGTGGATTCAGTTTTCTTATTATGCAATGCATTACTCTAATCAACACCCATAAAATCTGTAATCACATTTAGTTCTAACTGATCAAACCCGTTAATTAGATTGGATTATGCCGTGTCGACAGGGGCTTTAATTCATGGCCTCAAAAAGAAGTTCGAACATCTTTGGAGTTAGAATTGAGTCACCACATATTGGATAATACGAATAACCTATGTCCCTCACATTAATATTAAAATAACCTTAAACACTCGTAGTTTGTTTTAGGCTTAACTTAGACTACTATTGTGACCGTGTGTACGTTTGCGTAACATAGTCGCGAATTTAATTCAAAAAGTAACTTGAGGTATGCGTTCGCGCAACTTCGGCCAACTCCTTCTAATAATTAACAAAGTGTCATTAATCGTGGACACGTTCGCGTGACGTGATTTTTGACGCGCCAAAGGAAAAGAGTATACGTACGCGTAACTCAATTCTTTAATTACGAATAATCAAGTGATTTAAAAGAAGTTAGGGTAAATGCACATAGGATCTAAAGTCAGTAATTAAATAATTTTAATAAGCCAAGTATGATCAAAGCGACCGTGCTAGAACCACAGAACTCGGGAGTGCCTAACACCTTCTCCCGGGTTAACAGAATTCCTTACTCGGATTTCTGGTTCGCGGACTATGATATAGAGTCAACTTTTCCTCGATTCGGGATTTGAACCAGTGACTTGGGACACCATAAATCTCCCAAGTGGCGACTCTCAATCTTTTAACAATAAATCCTGTTTCGATTGTCCTTTAATTGGAAAAAACTCCTATATTTATCCCTTTACGGGGGTGTAGTGTGAAAAAGGAGGTGTGACAACCATGTCGAATAACAATAACAACAACCAAGATACTCAACATTAGGAGAATGATGCGGGTGATAGGACACCACTTCCGTCACCGCGTGATTCACAACGTCAGACATGAGAAGGAACTCCAAATGGCTCTGAAACAAATAATGGGGTTGCAAACAAACAAGCACTTGATGATACCTTAAAAAATCTCATTGATCAACAAGTCAGTAATGCCCTCCGAGCTTTTACCAGCCAATTGCCAATTGTACCACCAACACCAACTCCGAATCAGAATACTTTGGAAAACCCACGTTCTGGGTTCATTAACTCAGGCACTGATGGAACTCCAAGTGAGTCTCGCGATGGCGAGCCAGGTAACATAGTTAATTCTGATTTACAAAATTTAGTTCTAATCTTGCAGAAGTAGCTCAAGGAGCAAAGAGACCGTATAGAGCAAATACTTGGAGTACCACCTGTAATCAAAGGAATAGACTTGGATAAGTAATCATAACAACCATGGAAGCCTAGTGCAGCTCCGGTGCCAATCCCGAAGAAGTTCAAAATGCCTAATATTCCAAAGTATGATGGCACAGCTGATTCACGAGACCACGTGACTGCATTCACAACTGGTGTGAAGGGCAAGGATTTAACCAAACAAGAAATTGAATCAGTGTTGGTCTAAAAATTTGGTGAAACACTCACCAAGGGTGCATTAACATGGTATTCCCTTTTACCCGAAAATTCTATAAATTCTTTTGTTGAGCTTGCAGATTCTTTTATCAAAGCACATTCAGGAGCTCAAAAAATTAAAAAAGAAAATGGAGGATATTTTCAAAATCAAGCAAGGAGATTCAGAGTTGCTTTGGGAGTTCGTGGATCGGTTCCAGCGTGAAAGAATGATGTTACCACGCGTACTAGATAATTGGGCAGCTATGTCTTTTGCCAGTAACTTGAATGAGAAAAGTACAGAAGCTATGAGACGAATCAAGGAAAGCCTGCGTGAATTTATAGCAACAACCTAGAATGACGTTTACAACAGATACAGCACGAAGCTGAGGATAGAAGAAGACACTATCTCCCTATCTCAGAAAGAGGAGAAGGTGAGTTTGAGACATTCAAAAAATGAAAAAAGGTCCAGTAAAAATAGGTACGAACCATATATGGGCCTAGCAGTAAAAGACTAATGATTAAAGTAGGATAATTCAAGGTACGATCGTAGATCGAGAAATAGAGAGTCAGGTTCGTCATCGAGATTTGGGAACGATCGAAACTCACGGGAAATTCGAGATGATGATAGGAACTTGAAGGCAAGATTTGGTGGTTACAATTTCAATGTCAGCACTTCAGAATTGGTAGTGGTATTAAGAGGCATGGGCGATAAGGTGCGTTGGCCAAAAGAAATGAGATCAAATCCAAACAGGCGCAATCTTGATCACTGGTGCGAATTTCCCGACGATCATGGTAATAAAACGGCAGATTGCAGATTGCTACAAAGAAAAGTTGATCATCTATTAAAGAAAGGGTATCTCACTGAATTAGTCAGTGATAAAGGTAAGCAAGCATACATGAAAAACAGGCAGGATCCCCTAAACCTCCTTCTCCCAAAAGGACTGTTAATGTTATAAGCGGGGGCAAAGAAATCAATGGTGTAATGTACACAGTAGCCAATAAAGTTTCCAAAGTCACAATTACCCACGGGAAGAGGGTGTGACATGTCTTAGAGGAAGAAAGCATTACGTTTGATGATGCGGATGGCGTGTTAACTCTACATAATGATGCACCGGTAATATCTCTACTTGCACATGATACTAATGTGAAACGAGTTTTGATTGATCCAGGTAGTTCTGTGCACATTATTCTGCGGAGAGTATTGCACGAGATGCAAGCGGAAGATAAACTAGCACCAAAGGTGCATACTTTGTCTGGATTCGACAATTCCAGCATTGTGATGAAAGGGGAAATAACACTTACTACATTCGCAGAAGGGGTTGTCAAAGATACAAAGTTTCAGGTGGTAGAGATGGAGATGGCTTACAATATAAATCTCGGCAGACCATGGATACACGAGATGGATGTCGTTCCATCTACCTTACATCAAGTTATTAAATTTCCATCACCATGGGGGATACGTCAAATCCGTGGGGATCAACAGACATCCAGGAGCATCAACTCTGTAGCAGATTCAAATACGAGAAATGAAGAAAAATAGCAGTTACATAATCCAGTTGAGGATACCACAACACAAGCCTCAACTAAACAAGGGCGAACAGATGTGGACTCAAGGCCCGATTCCATTCAAGAACCATAGAAAATGAAAATATCAAAACAACGATTGAATAAGTGGAGGCTGCAGAGTTATTTACACAATAGCTTGAAAGGAAAGTCTATGTTGGGGCTAACCTAAGCCACGACATAAAAAGTAAGTTGATTAAGATTTTGAAAACTAACGTGGATTGTTTTGCTTGGTCCCATTCTGATATGACAGGAATACCACCGGAAGTAATGACTCACAAGTTAAATGAAGACCTATCATATCTACCTGTCAAACAAAAGAAGAGAAAGCAAGGGACTTTCAAAAATCAGGTGATTCAAGATGAGGTCCAAAAATTACTAAAAATAGGGTCTATCCGCGAGGTAAAGTGTCCTAATTGGTTAGCTAATACTGTTGTAGTACCGAAAAAGAATGGTAAATGGTGAGTTTGTGTAGATTACACAGACCTTAACAAGGCTTGTCCTAAAGATTCTTTTCCGTTACAACATATAGATTAACTAATTGATGCTACTGCAGGACATGAGTTGTTAAGCTTTTAGAATGCGTATTCAGGGCACAACCAGATCAAAAAGGATCCCTTAAATGAAGAAAAAACTTCATTTATAACAGACAGGGGGACTTACTGTTATAAAGTAATGCCTTATGGTCTCAAAAATGCTGGTGCAACGTATCAAAGATTGGTAACCAAAATGTTCCAAGAACATTTAGGAAGGACTATGGAGGTCTACATAGATGATATGCCCGTCAAAACTCAACAATCAGGGGACTATATATCGCACTTGTCTAACACGTTTCAGATCTTGCGAAAATTCAATATGAAACTAAATCTTGAGATATGTGCATTAGGCATTTCATTAGGTAAGTTTTTGGGTTTTCTTATTTCTAACCATGGTATTGAAGTAAATCCCTCGCAGATTAAAGCCATTGAATAAATTCGTGACATGCATACGAGTAAAAAAGAAGTGCAAAGGTTGACAGGAAGAATTGCAGCCTTAGGGAGATTTATTTTCAAATCATCAGAAAAGTGTTTTAAATTCTTTTCAGCTCTTAAAAAGCAAGATCAGTTCGAATGGACTGAGGAGTGTCAACAAGCACTCAAAAACTTGAAGACATACCTGTCAAATTCGTCGTTGCTCGCAAAACCAAAGGTTGGGGAAAATTGCTCATTTATCTTGATGTCTCCGAAGTAGCAGTAAGTATTGTTTTAGTTCGTGAAAACCAAGGTAAACAATCTCCAATTTATTATGTTAGCAAATCATTATTAGATGCAGAGACGCGGTATCCTCAATTAGAAAAGCTTGCACTTGCACTAATCATGGCATCTAGAAAACTAAGGCCTTATTTTCAATGTCACCCTATTGCCGTAGTAACTGCTTATCCATTAGCAATATATTACACAAGCATGAGTTGTCAGGTAGGTTAGCCAAATGGGCTATAGATTAAGCGAATATGACATTATATACCAGCCTAGAACCGCGATCAAATCTCAAGTGTTAGAAGATTTTGTGGCTGATTTTAACCAAGGAATGCAATTAGAAGCAGAAAAAGAATTAAAGGTGTTCAACGGATCATATCCAGGAATTTGGACCTTATTTATTGATGACTGATGGCTCATCTGAAGGGGGCAGGCTTAGGAATTATTTTGGTACCACCTACGGGTGAAACCATTCGACAAGCCATTAAATGTTATTCTATAACTAACAATGAGGCAGAGTATGAAGCTGTGATTGCATGTTTAGAACTAGCACTAGAACTCGGCATTAATCAGATTGTAATCAAAAGCGATTCGCAGCTTGTAGTTACCCAAATGCTGGGGACTTATACATCTAGGGAAGCACGAATACAACAGTATTTAGAGAAGGTACGGGATTTGATTAGGCAATTTCAAACCTAGAAGGTCAGGCAGATACCAAGAAATGAAAATGTCGAGGCAGATACCCTAGCCAATCTCGCATCTGTGGCAGATGTGGCAAGCAATGAAAATGCTTCCGTAATTCATTTGTTTCATTCAGTATTCGATCAAGACAAAAATGAGGTAAATTTTAATAACTTAACCTAGGATTGGAGGAATGAGATTGTTGCTTTTTTTTTGCAATATGGTACCATCCCTGAAGACAAGAAAAAAGCTCACGCACTTCGAAAAAAGGCTGTTTGCTATTGTTTAAAGCAAGGCAATCTTTATCGAAAAATGTTTGGTGGTCCCTTAGCAAGATGCCTCGGGCCTTCTCAGACGGAATATGTAATGAGAGAAATACACGAGGGGCATTGTGGGAATCACGCCGTAGGAAGATCACTGGTAAGAACCATGATTAGGGCAAGTTATTATTGGCCTAAAATGGAAGAAGAAGCAGAAACTTTCATGGCTAAATGTGATAAATGCCAAAGATACGATAATAATATGCATAGACCAGCAGAGTTGTTACATCCGGTCATTGCACCATGGCCATTTATGAAATGGGGGATGGATATCGTGGGTCCACTTCCACAAGCAAAAGGACAGGTAAAATTCTTACTTTTACTCACTGATTATTTTACTAAATGGGTGGAAGCAGGAGCATTCAAATAGGTGCGAGAAAAAGAGGTCAGAGATTTCATTTGGAGAAATATCATATGTCGATTCGGTGTATCAAAGAAAATCGTGTGTGATAATGTCCCGCAATTTATAGGTGCACAAATCACAAAATTTTTTCAAAGTTGGCAAATCAAAAGGATTACATCTATGCCTTATCATCCGGTGGGTAACGGACAAGCTGAATCAACAAATAAAGTTATTTGTTAACAATTTGAAGAAGCGATTAGAAGAAGCTAAAGGCAATTGGCCAGAATTGTTACCTAGTGTTTTATGGGCATACCGCACGACAACGAAAAGAAGCACGGGAGAAATACCAATCTCATTAGTATATGGAGTTGAAGCTTTAATTCCAGTTGAAATAGGGGAGCCAAGCGTGAGGTATACTCAAACCTCAGAAGAATCCAATGACGCAGAAATGCGCATAAACCTTGATTTACTTGAAGGAAAAAGGGAAGGTGTACAAATAAGAATGGCAGCACAAAATCAAGTCATGGAACGATACTACAATCAAAGAGCACAATTAAGATACTTCAAGATTGGGGACTTCGTACTCAAGAAAGTGTTTCAATCCACGAAGGCAGCCAATGCGGGTAAATTAAGTCCAACCTGGGAAGGACCCTACAAGATTCATGGTATTGCAGGGAAAGGAGTATATGAGCTGAAAACAATGGATGGCAAGATATTACCTTCACATTGGAATGTCGTTCACCTGAAGAGATACTATTTTTAAGGAGTACACATGGCCAGGTATCCTTAATTTAAAATTCTATTTTTCCATTGTTAAAATTTTACTAACGATTTTAGATGATAGGCAAAAAGCTAGCCCGTGCTAAATGATGAATCACGACCTGCAAGGCACGTGGAATAGGACCTATTCTGATAGAATTGATACGGGTTAAGCAGTCTTCATCTATTATCGTACCTCCAAGTCCTATATATTTTATTCCTTCACAGGAAAAGGACCGAGTAAGAGGAGTAATCAAGTGCTCGAGACTTCATACTTCAAAGCTCAAACACTTGGGGGACTATATAATATACATGGACATATGTATAAAGAAGGCAAAGAAGATTGTGAGATAATCAAAGTTCAAGCCTGAAAAGTTTACTCATTGAATGATACGAGCTAAGAGCAAAGTTACAAGCTAAGGCCAAAAAAAAAACCTTATCATAGTTAGGTTAAAGCCAATGGACTGAAAGAGGTTATAAATAAAAACCTATGTGTTATTTTTTTTTTGAAATCTGTTGTAAGGAAAACAGTTACGAAAAAGTTATAAAAGTTACTTAAATACATGTAAGATCGAAATTGACAAAGTTCAAATAAAAACTTGTCGAGGTTTTTCCAAAAAACATGTGTATTCCTATTTCTTTTATCGTACATTAACACCATTATGAAGTTGAGACATCTTCTTCATTAAGTGTCGAATATAAAAGGGCCCTCTTTTATAAAATTCATGATTGATTTAAAACATTCATGGAATTAAGAAAGCATTTTACAAAATAAAAGTGCAAATTATCGAATAAGTCTTTAAATATAAAGGCAAGACAGAAGTTCAAAAATAGCTACGAACACTTCTTAATATTAAAAAGTTTAGACTAAGTATGAACTTAGTCATAAACTAAGAGTTGCTTATACAAAATGCCCCGAAAAGTATGGGGACTTAATGTTTTCAAACCCTCAAAAAAGACCAAGGGTTGCAACCACATTCCACCAAAGAAAAAGAAAAAAAAGTCACACATTATTGACTTGTCACTGAGGAGTTGAAGAAGGAACCAAAGTAGGGTCTTCAGCAGCAGCAGGCTCAATTTGACTCGAAGGAATTGGGGTACCCATATCATCTTCAACATCGCCAGAAGCTTCAGCCACAGGAGAAGGAAAATCTTGGCTCTACTGAGTCTTTTCAATAGTCTCTTTGATTTTGTCTAACTCAGATTCCATGTTAAAATTCTCCTGGCTAACTTCAACAAGGGTATCATGGCAAGAATTTAAAAGCTACCAACTCACTTCAATTGGGTTTTATCTTCAAGAATCTCATAATCTCTTTCCCAGTCAGCAATTTCATTTTTTAGCTTCTCATTCTCAGCCAAAGCAGAATCATAAGAAGTTTGAAGAGAAGCATGTGAACTTTCTAAGGAACGAACTTTATTAGAAGATACCCGGAGGTCTTCTTGAGTTTGAGTCAGAGTCTGCACGAGTTCACCAGCATATGCTTCTTTCTTACCTAAGAAAGCCTTCAACTCTCTGATCTCTTCACTTGCCTTGGAGAGCTGCTCGGAAAAAGAGGTTTCAAGAAGATTCTTCTCTTTACCTGCTTGATTTGATGAAGCTTTTTCAACCGCCAACTCTGAAGTTAAAACCTTTACCTACTGCTCTAAGGTACATTTACTCTCTTCTAATATTTCCATGTCGATTTGAAAACTTTCAAATTGTTCATTCCAATTATCCGCCTCTACTTTGTAGTCACGCGCTAATTGCTCTGAGAGGAAAACCCTCTTCATCATCTCCGCGCCAATTAGATTGACCTAAAAAGGGGGAAAGATGAAAATCCTGAAAAATAGAAAAAAGGTAAAGTAAAGTTTGAAAAAGGGATACCTTTAAAGAAGCATGCACTATATCGTTCATCAAAGTCAAAGTACTATGGCCATCAAGTTTAGCTCTTTCAACTGGACCAATCAAAGGTTTCAACCACACGTCAGCTCGACCGGATTTCCTCAAAAGGTTACCCTCAGCAGGAACTTCAATGATAACTTGCCTCATAGCTTCACCTCTACTTGAGGAACCAACCTCGGTATGATGGATAGTTGAAGTAGGAATTGAAGAAGGAGGAACTGTAGAAGGCATAAAAATAGACTGGGGAGTATAAACAACCTAGGGAGGAGCAACAACGGTAACAGTCAGGACTAGCAAAGAGGATATCAAAGGAACGGGTGTAGAAAAAGAAGCAAGAGGTGCTACATCAGAAATTGGCCCAAAACATTCACTACCAAACCCGCGGGCAAAAATCTGTTCAGCAGAAACATGAGCAGCAGTGGGAGTATCATCATCAGAAATCACCAACAAGGAATCAACAGGCTTAGTGGAAGGAATAGAATAAGGGGACATGCTTCATCATCTGAAATAATTCTTCTTCTAGCCCTTGGCCTTTTTATTAAAGAGCCTTCATCTTGTTCTTCTTCCTCCCCAGAGTCTTGATTAACAGAAGCTTTCCTTTTTCATGAAGAACCCAAAATTATCTCTTGGGCCCTTTCCATAGAAATTCTAGAAACTGCGATGGCCTCAGCACTTACTCCTCGAATGGGAAATCCTGACAAAAAGAAGGATCAAAATAATTTCTGAAGAAAACAATGAGTAAAATAAGAAAAACTCTTACCGTGATTTTTCACTTTCCAACCAAAACGATAAGAGAGATTTTTCCAAGATCTACCGTCCATAGGAGCGGTCGTAATAATTTTCCTACCCAATCACGGAAATTGGGAATTTCATCAACAACTCCCATGGTTGCTGGAAAAGAAAAGGAAAACTAAAATAATGATCATTATAATTGAGGAAAAAAGGTACAAAAAAGTTATTAAATAGAAAACTCACATGAAAAATTCCACTTCTTAGGGAAGGAAACATTTTCATCACCCACTAAACCAATAGTGGGGGCAGCAACAAACTGGGCGTACCAGTCACGGTCTTTGTCATCTTCTGGACTGACCAGAACTCTTTTGCTTCTTGCCACTAGAGTAAAGACTCATTGGCGAAAGAGTTTAGGAGAATAGAGGTGGATTAAATGAGAGAAAGTAAAAGGCACGCCAACCATGTTGGTCAAATGCCTCAAATAGGCAACATCCCTTCATATAATAGGGCCAATTTGACCTAAACAAATATCGAAAAAATGATAGAATTCAGGTATAACATGGTCAATAGCAGGCTTAAAACCCAATGTAAAAGGGTAAGTGTAAACAAAAGAAAACCCAGTTAAGTAGGAGGTGATTCTTTGGTTCGTATTACGGATTATAATGGGAAAGTTATGGCCCCAATGGCAATCTCTACGAACTTTTGAAATCAAACCTTCAATGATTTGAGTCGGATAAGTATCAGCATGATCTAAAGAGGGCAATTGGTTTCTAAGGGATTCTCTATCGTTGTAGAAAGCTAGTTCCGCAGGGACTATTTCCTCTACTAAAGGTTCACAAAGAGGTTCAGAGGGTTCTTTCCCTCTAGAAGAAGACCTTTGAGAAAGGGAACCTCTAGTTCTAGACGGAGTAGTAGAACTCGATGAAGGAAGAGAGGTGATTCGTGATGAAGAAGACCCTAAACTACGAAGCCTTCCTCCTCTCTTACTTCTAATAGGAGCAAGAGAAAGGTTGTCAACAATAGGAACTCTCCGAGGGTTAGGGTTTGAATAGGACATAGTAGTACGAGGAAGAAGAAGATTAAAATTAAACATTCTGAACTTTAGTGAAAAGGACAAGGGTAAAAAATTATATTTATAGTCAGAAGCAATCGTCAAAGGAAAAGGTGCAATGATGGAAACGTCATAATGAAAACTGATGCTTCGTAATTGGTGAAGCCGTAAAAAAAGCCTTAAATGCTCTGAAACATTGCAGATCCAACCATGAGACGCCACATGTCATGGACATTAAATGGAAGAGATAGTTGAAGCATCAATTCCAGGGAAAAATTAAATGGCAGTAAATATTCCCGCTTTAATAAGGTCCACTTCCCAAATATTCTATTGATGAATAAATCGCAAGTGGGAGGACTATCTGTATTGGGAAAAAGTAAGTTTATATATGGAATTCATTATAAGATGACACGTCATGACACGTGGGCCAGTTAAAAAAGAACAAGTGATGAAGAATAATCAAAGAGGCACGAGTTTCAACAGGCACATGCAGTCATTCAGATAAAAGGCAAGGAAGGCAGGTGCCCGAACCTCTTTATGATGGAAGAGAATGAATCTGATAGAAAATAAGGAATAGATACGAACTATTGGGCATTAAATACAGAAACGTTAAGGAATCTGTATTGAATCAAATATGATATTGATTCTAACGTTACATTAAATATCATTAAATGCCATTAATTAACAATAATGGCTCAATTATGGAAGAAACGAAATGTACCACTTAGAAATAGCTATAAAAGGAGAAGTTTGATCATTTGTAAGGAAACGAAATATCACCGAAATATACTGATTTACTTTGTTTTCTTCTGTTCATCTGATTATTATCAAAGCCAATTTCTTTTATTCATTCTATATATTGATTATCAGTAACTCGAGTTCTTCTAAAATAAAGCTTTGACTGAACTTACTATTTTTGGTTAAATAGTTACCTCTTGAAGCGTGAACAAAGTAGATTAATCTCAGTTTCTAGTTCCAGAGTTGCAAGATCGCGATCTCAGCAAAATCTCCACAGTTTTCTACCGTGTTACCCAAACAATATCCAGAAAGAGAAAATTTCAGGTGGGAGAAATTCAAAAGAGGAAAACGTGTAAAACCAGTGCAAAAACGGTCAGCCCTATATTGAGTATATATAAACACATTTTTTAGGTTAAAACCCTTTTTCCAAAACCTATTAGATTTTCTTCTTCCGCTAAGGAAAGGTTTCCTTTATTTTCTATTATTTAGGCACAGTAGGGACCACAGAATTTAAGTAACAAGGCTTCTTAATATTGAATTAATTTCAAAGTTTTGAAATTAATTTCTACCATAATAAATTATGAATTATTCCACTAAAAATTTGTAATTTCACTCCTTAGTTCAATTTCGAAAATCTACCATAAAACCTTATTTAACTCCCCATGTTCAGATTCAGATACTAACTAATCAAATTAAATTATTGACAATTTAATTTATTGATTACTTCTTTTAGACTTTCGCTTAACTTATTTCACATGTCGGATACAAAATCCACCGGCCGGGTTTACACATGAAAACTTATAAACTTTCATAAAGGAGTATCATCAATCTCAAAAATCGAGACATGGATTCTATCAACTAATTATTACTTTGCCAATATATATCATTATTGTCCAATTTACCAGGCTTATTGACCCACAAAAGAATTTCGCCTTTTAATAAATTGAAACAATAAATGACACAAACAACTAATAATAATTATATCAAGATTAAGAGTATAAGTACATTAAATGGACTAGAGAAATTATTTTATTAAGTCAGTATAAAATACTTATCTCTACTCGCTCCGTTCATTACATACAAAATGTACTAGCACAAGAAATTGGAATTAAACCATTCCCATAATCAAGATAAATTACATTTAATCTTGTGCTACAACTATTTCGATTGTTTGTCCAATTCTGTCATTAGATTGTGAACATAAACTTTATGACTTATAAGAACCGATGATTTAATCTTTCGTGTATAAGCTAAACTCTATATACTAAATCATCTACTATATAAGCAACGGACACACAGACAAATATATGATCTATTTAAAATAAAACTTTATTGAATTAAATAAATAAATAACTATTCCATAAAGAATACTATAACAATACGCAAAGTTTATAGTATATTCTAACAATCTCCCACTTAGACTCATAACCATGCGTCTACAATTCTGACACACATCCCATCTACATGCCTATCAAAAGTCTTCTGTGGCAAGCTCTTAGTAAACGGGTCCGCCAAGTTGTTCTTTGACGCAATCTTGGAGACTACTACATCCCCTCTTTGTACTATCTCACGAATTAAATGATATTTACACTCAATGTGCTTTGCTCTTTTATGGATTTGTGGCTCCTTCAAATTTGCAACCACACTTGTCACGACCCAATTTCCATTTTAAGTCGTGATGGCGCTCAATGCCATTCATAGGCAAGCCAACCCTAGTCAACTAGCGAGTTCTCATTTATTTTACCAAACAATCCCAACATGTTCTTGACTTAAATTTAAAACTACATATAAATTAATCAATCCATAGTAATTGATATACAACCCATAATGATAATCTACCAATGTGTGTGCCAGGAACCAGTACCACAAGTACTCAGGCAACTAGTAGAATATACAAAAGAATATAACTACCCTACTGCCTGGAATAGGATAGACATATATAATCAAAAGAAAAAAAGAGACTCCGGCATGCTACTGAATGGCTCAGAAGGCGCAGCTCACCGTGCAGACTCGATCAAGTATCAGGGGTGCATCTCGGATGGGTAGCTAGATGCACCTGCTTCAGATCCTGTACAAATAAGTACAAAAGCATAGCATGTACATAAACAACATGTACCCAGCAAGTATCCAGTCTAACCTCGAAGAAGTAGTGACGAGGGGTCGACTTGACACTTACTAAGGTCAAAATCAATAATATTTAAGGATTTCGCTAAGCATGGATAGCATGAATATAATAACAGTCTCGGAATCAAGGAGAAAATGATATATCAATTTCAGTCATGTGATATATTAATTTGCATTTCAAAGCATTTAAACAGAGTAGATCATGGACAAATTCCACATAAATAACATTCGCACATTATGCCGAGGTCGTACGGCCCGGTCCAATGTAAATATAATTGTGCACTGCCAGAGGGTCGATTGGCGTGAACCATGGATGCATCTATTTCTACCGAGATGATCGGCCCGATCCACAAATAGCAATTATTATCAAGAAGGCATATAAAGGCGCATTTATAGTCAAATAAATTCAAACGAGTTCTCAAGTAAGTGCGTACATTCGTTTATATTTATTTTCAATCCCTAACATGTCCTAAGTGATCTCAATAGCAATCAAGAACACAAGCATTTGCAAGTATGGCATGATATGGGTCCTAAACTACCCGGACAATTAGCATAATAGTAGCTACGCACGAACTCTCATCACCACGTGCGTACGTAGCCCCCACAGACAATCACACACATACATTTATTTAATTCATATAGGGGTTTAATTCCCTCTTACGAGGTAAGAAAGGAGACTCACCTTGCTCCAAAGTTTCCTTCCAAATTCAAGAACGTGCTCAGAACTCTCAATTCAGAGCCGAACAATCTAAAACTAGCCAAACTAGCCGAACAATCCTAAAATTCACCTCCGGGCCCACATGCCCAGTTTCCGAAATTTTTTGAAGAAATTTATTATCTATAACCTAAGTATCAAGAATATATAATTTTTACTCTATTCCGTAACAAATTTCATGGTTAAATCTTACTTTTATCAAAACCCTAGGTTTTACTCTAATCCCATGATTTTCACTAATTTTTATGTGTTAATCTACCCAAAACCCAAGTATTAAACTCACATTAAGTGGAAATAACTTACCTCACAATTCTAGGTTTATAACCCCTTCTTTGGAAGCTCCCAAATCTCCCTAGTGTAGAAGTGAAATGAAATAAATGGCCTAAGTCCCGTTTTTAAAAGCTGTGTCCGGGCCTCTGATGTCACATTTGCAACATCAAGTTCGCAAATGCAAAAGTCGCATTTGCGACAAACCATCGCAAATTTGAGCCTGGGCTCCCTCTGCAATGATCGCAAATGCGGTAAAAGGGTTGAAAATGCGAACCCTACTGGGTTCGCAAATGCGAAGAAAATATCGCAAATGCGACGACTGCCCAGCTCAGGCTTCTTCGCAATTACGAAGCCTTCTTCGCAAATGTGGTCATTGCAAATGCGAACAATTCCTCGCATTTGCTAGACCTGCAACACTGCCCAGAAATACCAGAAAATCTAGAGTGTTTTCACTCCCAACACATGTCCGAAACTCACCCGAGCCCACGAGGCTCCACACCGAATACTCATACAAGTCTAACAACATCATATAAGCTTGCTCATGCGATCAAATCGCCAAAATAATATTTAAACTATGAATTTAAACACCAAAACACATGAAATCCTTAAGAACATTTGAAATTCCTATCTTTACGACCAGACGTCCGAATCACGTCAAATCAGTCTCGTTTCTCACCAAATTTCACATACATGACTTAAATGTTATATTGGACTTGTACCGGGCTCTAGAACCAACATACGGGCCCGATACTAACATGATCAAACATTATTCATTTTCTTTAAATCCTTAGATTTTCAGTTTAACAATTTTTAACAAAAATTCTTTACTCGTGCTAGGGACCTCAAAATTCAATTCTGGGCATAATCCCAAGTCCCATATTTTACTATGGACCCTCCGGGACCGTCAAAACATGAGTTCGGATCCGTTTACTAAAAATATTGACCGAAGTCAAACTTGGCCTTTTAAGCCAACCTTAAGAACCAAGTGTTATGATTTCAACCCAAACTCTTCCAAATCCCGAACTAACCATCCTAGCAAGTGATAAATCAATTAAAGCAAGTACGGAAAGTCTTATTTAGGGGAACGGGGTTCTAGAAAGCAAAACGACCAGTCGGGTCGTTACATTTTCCACCTCTTAAACAAACATTCATCCTCGAACGGACATAGAATGGTACTTGAGCTAGAGAAAAAATGGGGATATCTGCTCCATATGTCCTCCTCGGACTCCCAGGTCGCCTCCTCGACTGGTTGGCCCCTCCACTGGACCCTTACCGCAGAAATCCTCTTGGATCTCAATTTGTGATCCTGTCAATCAACAATGGAAACTGGCTCCTCCTCATAACCTAAACTGTCATCTAGCTGAATAGTACTGAAGTCTAACACATGAGACAAGTCGGCGTGATACCTCCGAAGCATAGATACGTGAAAAATTAGATGAACTTTCGATAGGCTAGGAGGTAAATCAATCTCATAAGCAACCTCCCCAACTCGAATCAACACATTAAATGGGCCTATAAACTAGGGACTCAGCTTGTCCTTCTTCCTGAACCTTATAATACCCTTCATCGGTGAGAATTTTAAGAGAATTTTCTCGCCGACCATGAATAATACATCTCGCGCTTTCTAATCTGCATAACTCTTCTGTCTGGACTGAGCTGTGCAAAGTCTCTTCTGAATCAATTTTACCTTATCTAAGGCATCTTTCAGCAAATCTTACCATACAACTTAGCCTCACCAGGTTTAAACCACCCGATAGGAGAACGACATCTTCGGTCGTATAAATCCCCAAATGGAGCCATCTCGATGTTGGACTGATAACTGTTGTTGTAAGGAAACATGGCCAAAGTCAAGAACTGAGCCAACTATCTCCCGAACCATACGATGGTGGCAAGAAATAGCCACACCATACAATCGAACTATCTCCCGAATGTAGATCTGAGCCAACCTCGTTGAAGTATGAGTAGTCACTACTAGAATGAAGTGTGCCGACTTGGTCAACCTGTCGACAATGACCCAAACTATATTAAACTTCCGTAATGTCTGCGCCAACCCAACTACGAAGTCCATAGTAACGGGCTCCCACTTACACTCAGGTATAGGCATTTGCTGAAGTAGGCCACCTGGCCTCTGGTGCTCATACTTAACCTACTAGAAATTCAAACACCTAGCCACATACTCAATTATGTCTTTCTTCATCTGCCGCCACCAATAATGCTGCTCAGGTCACGATACATCTTCGTAGCACCTGGATGAATGGAATGCCGTGAACTGTGTTCCTCCTCTAGAATCCTCTCCCTCAAGCCATCTATATTAGGAACACATAGGCGACCCTGGAGTTGCAGAACACTATCCCTACCAATAGAAACCTCCTTGCCACTACCCTGTAGCACCATCTCTCTGAGAACTGCCAAATGTGGATCATCGAACAGCCGAGCCTTGATCCTGCCCAATAATGAAGACTGAGTAACAACACACGTAAAGACTCGGTTGGGCTCTGAAATATCCAACCTTATAAGTCTGTTAGCTAAGGACTGAATGTCCAAAGCTAGTGGCCTCTCCTCCGTTGAAATGAATGCCAAGCTACCCATACTCTCTGCATTCCAACTCAAGGCATCCACAACCACATTTGCCTTGCCCGGATGATAAAGAATGGTGATGTCATAATCCTTTAGTAACTCAAGCCATTTACGCTGCCTCCAATTGAGATCCCTCTATTTGAACAAATGATGCAAGCTGTGATGATCAGTGTAAACCTCATATGACACCCAATACAGATAATGCCTCCATATCTTAAGAGCATAAACAATTGCTGCTAACTCCAGGTCATGCACAGGGTAATTCTTCTCATGAATCTTCAGCTGACGTGAAGCATATGCAATAACTGGCCCATCTTGCATAAACACACATCCCAAGCCAATGCGTGAAGCATCGCAATATACCGTTTACATCCCCGAACCGGAAGACAACACAAGAACTGGTGTTGTAGTCAAAGCTGTCTTGAGCTTCTGAAAGCTCGCCTCACAATCATCGGACCAACGAAAAGGAGCACCCTTCTGGGTCAATCTATTTAGAGGTGATGCAATGGATGAAAAGCCCTACACAAATCGGCGGTAATAACCTTCTAATCCCAGAAAACTCCTGATCTCGGTCACTGAAGTAGGACGTGGCCAACTATGAACTGCCTTAATTTTCTTGGGATCCACCTTAATACCCTCTCCTGATACAATATGCCCCAAGAATGCTACTGACTCTAGACAAAACTCACACTTGAAGAACTTAGCATATAGCTTCTGCTCTCGCAAGGTTTGAAGCACTACTCTCAAATGTTGCTCGTGCTCTCCTAGGGTACGTGAGTATATCAAGATGTCATCTATGAAGACGATAACAAATGAATCAATATAAGGCCTGAACACCCTGTCCATCAAGTCCATAAATGTCATTGGGGCATTAGTCAAGCCAAAGGACATCAGCAGAAACTCATAATGGCTATATCTAGCACGGAAAGCAGTCTTCAAACGTCTGAGTCCTGAATCTTCAACTGATGATACCCTAATCTCAAGTCGATCTTAGAGAACACCCTAGCACCCTGCAATTGGTCGAACAAATCATCAATGCGCGGTAATGGGTACTTGTTCTTGATGGTAGCCTTGTTCAACTAGCGGTAATCAATTTACATCTGCATGGTCCTATCCTTCTTATTCACAAACAACATCGGTTTACCCCAAGGTGACACACTCGGTCTAACAAACCCTTTTGCTAACAACTCCTCAAGCTGCTCCTTCAACTCCTTCAAGTTTTTTGGAGCCATATGGTACGGTAGGATAGATATAGGCTGTGTGCCTAGAGCCAAGTCAATGCAAAAATCAATATCATGATCCGGTAGCATGCTAGGAAGGTCAGAAGGAAACACATCGGCGAACTCCCGGACTACTGGAACTGAATCAGTCATCGGAGACTCTGCAGTGCTGTCCCGAACATAAGCTAGATAAGCCAAACAACCTTTCTCGACCATGTGTCGAGCCTTCATAAAAGAGATGATCTGACTAGATGTAATAACTAAGGAACCCTTCCACTCCAACCTTGACAACTCTGGCATTGCTAAAGTAATAGTCTTGGCATGGCAATCTAGGACAACATGGTATGGGGATAACCAATCCATGCTCAGGATGATCTCAAAGTCGGTCATATCAAGTAATAGAAGGTCTGCTCTAGTCTCAAAACTACAAAATGTGACCATACAGGATCGGTAGATCTGATCCACAACCACATAACTGCCCACAGAAGTGGATACATGAACAGTAGTACCTAAGGACTCACGAGGAATATCCAGAAAATGAGCAAACAGAGATGATACATATAAATAGGTAGACCTTGGATCAAATAGAACTGAAGCATCCTTACCACAGACGGAAATAATACTTGTGATAACGGCATCTGAGGCCAATGCATCTGGTCTGGCTAGAAAACCATAGAATCTAGTTGGAGCGCCGGCTGGCCGGCCTCTACCTGCCTAAGCAGTAGCTGGCTGACCTCTCCCTGCCTGGACTCCACCTCTAGGACGGCCTCTACCAGTCTGTCCTCTGCCTCGTGGTGGCTGGGCAATCGGTGCTGTAATTATGGGATATTGAACCTGATGCACTGCCTTGCCCCAAAGCCTGAGGAAGTATCTCCTCATGTGACCAAGACCTCCGCACTCAAAACAACCCCGCGGTGTGGTGACCTGCTGCCCTGATGTCTGACCCTGATGGCCTGTAGACCCGCTGAAAGAAGCCTGAATAACTGGTGGATGGTATGAACTCTTCGGTATAGCACTAAAATAGGAACCAGAAAAACCCTGGGGACCTGAATACCCACTGGAAGGACCCTGAATAGTTGGCGGGCGATAAGAACTCTCTGGTATGGCACTGAAATAGGGGCGCGCTGGAGCACCTCGAGGAGGTGGTGCTGCTGAATATGGGGGCCTGCTAGGCTGACCCCTCCCAAACTAACCTTCTGCCCATAGCCGGGGCACCTCTGAACTCTCCAGAGAATCTATCCCTCTTGTCCTGCTGCATCTGCTCCCTACCTCTCAGACGGTAACCCTTGATCCTCCAAGCAATCTTCACCACTAGATGATAAAGAGTCCTCATCTCTACCTCTCGGGCCATATTGGCCCTAATACTAGAATGCAATAGTGCAACAAACCTATCCACCCTCTCTGTGTCAGTAGGAAGTATCATTAGTGCATGGCGGGACAACTTAGAAAACCTCACCTCATAGTCGGTCACCAACACCTGACCCTGCTCAAGCTGCTCAAACTGATACCGTAGCTCTTCCCTCTCAGAGGGTGGAATATACCTATCCAGGAAAAGCTGTGTGAACTGACCCCAAGTAATGAGAGGAGAACTCGTTGGCCTGCCAAGAACATAAGACTGGCACCATCTACGGTCCCTACTCTCCAGCTGGAATGTAGTGAAGTCAACCCCATGAGACTCCAATATCCTCATGTTGTTTAGTCTGTCCCTGCACCTATCAATGAAATCCTAAGCATCCTCATGACGCTCGCCTCCGAAGATAGGAGGGTGGAGCCTAGTCCATCTGTCCAGCAACTTCTGCGGATCGCCGCCCATAGCTGGTCTGGGCTCGGGTACAACTACAGCAACTAGCTGAGCCCCATCCGCGAGTAGTGTACCCGGAGTATGATACACTACAGTTGTATGACTAGGAGCCTAGGTAGTAGGAGTCTGTGCTCCCCCTCTTGCCTGAGATGTGGCTGGGTCTGTTGGAAATAAACCAGCTTGTCATGGTGTCCATGAACCGCAACATACGGCATATGACCTCCTAGAAACCAGGTGCAGTCATGAAGCATGTTGGGGTAGGCTCAGCTGCAGGCACCTCGCACTACTCCTCAATGATAAGATCTCCCGCAGGATCCGTTGGTGGTGCAACTAGGGCAGTTCTGGAATGTCGTCGGCCCCTACCTCGGGTCGGTGCCCTCCCCCAGCCTCTAGCAACGAGGGGAGCAACTCCTCTCGGGTCTGGAACATCTGTCGTGCGCGTCCTCACCATCTGTGAGAGATTAGAAGAAGGAAATTTAATATACCATCAATTGAACGATAGGATATTAATAAAGAGTAGTTTCCTAACACCCTATAGCCTCTCAAGGATAAATACAGACGTCTCTGTATCGATCTACAAGACTCTATTAGGTTTGCCCTTGACATGTGAGACCTACGTGAACCTAATGCTCTGATACCATGTTATCACGACCCAATTTCCATTTTAAGTCGTGATGGCGCCCAACATTGCTCTTAGGCAAGCCAACCCTAATCAACTAGCGAGTTCTCATTTATTTTACCAAATAATCCCAACATGTTCTTGACTTAAATTTAAAACGAGAGATAAATTAATCAATCCATAATAATAAATATACAACCCAAAATGATAGTCTACCAATGTCTGTGCAAGAACCAGTGTCATAAGTACTCGGGCAACTAGTAGAATATACAAAAGAATATAACTATCCTACTGCCTGGAATAGGATAGACAGAACAAAAGAAAAGAAGAGACTCTGACATGTTGTTGAACGGCTCAGAAGGCGCAGCTCACCGTGCAGTCTCGATCAAGTATCAGGGGTGCGCGTCGGCTGGGTAGCTAGATGCACCTGCCTTAGATCCTGCACAGTTAAGTACAGAAGCATAGTATGAGTACATAAACAACATGTACCCAGCAAGTATCCAGTCTAACCTCAAAGAAGTAGTGACGAGGGGTCGACTTGACACTTACTAAGGTCAAAATCAATAATATTTAAGGATTTCACTAAGTATGGATAGCATGAATATAAAAACAGTCTCGGATTCAAGTAGAAAATGATATATCAATTTCAGTCATGTCATATATTAATTTGCATTTCAAAGCATTTAAAAGAGTAGATCATGGACAAATTCCACATAAATAATATTCACACATTATGCCGAGGTCGTACGGCCCAGTCCAACATAAATAAAATTGTGCACTGCCAGAGGGTCGAATGGCGCGAACCATAGATGCATCTATTTCTACCGAGGCGATCGGCCCGATCCACAAATAGCAATTATTATCAAGAAGGCACATAAAGACGCATTTATAGTCAAATAAATTCATACAATTTCTCAAGTAAGTGCATACATTCGTTTATATTTATTTTCAATCCCTAACATGTCCTAAGTGATCTCAGTAGCAAGCAAGAACATAAACATTTGCAAACATGGTATAATATATGGGTCCTAAACTATCCGGACAATTATCATAATAGTAGTTACGCACGGATTCTAGTGACCACGTACGTACGTACGTAGCCCCCACAGACAATCACATACATACATTTATTTAATTCACATAGGGGTTTAATTCCCTCTTACGAGGTTAAAAAAGAGATTCATCTTGCTCCAAAGCTTACTTCCAAATTCAAGAACGTGCTCAAAACTCTCAATTCGGAGCCGAACGATCCAAAACTATCCAAACGGTGTAAGAAATAATCAATACAAGCTCAAGAGTTCATATTCTAACTATTAGAGTAATTTCCCAACCCTAAATGCAAAGTTCTTAAAATTCACCCCCGGGCCCACGTGCCCGGACTTCGGAAGTTTTTGGAGAAAGTTGTTACCCATAACCTAAGGATCAAGAATATATGATTTTTAATCCATTCCATAAAATATTTCGTGGTTAAATCTTATTTTTATCAACACCCTACGTTTTACTTTAATCCCATAATTTTAACTAATTTTTATGTGTTAATCTACCTAAAACCCAAGTATTAAACTCACATTAAGTGGAAATAATTTACCTCACAATGCTAGGTTGAAATCCCCTCTTTGGAAGCTCCCATATTGCCCAAGTATAGAAGTGAAATGATATAAATGGCCTAAGTCCTATTTTTAAAAGTTGTGCCCAGGTCTCTGATGTCACATTTGCGACATCAGGTTCGCAAATGCGAAGGTCGCATTTGCGACAAACCATCGCAAATGCGAACCTGGGCTCCCTCTGCAATGATCGCAAATTTGACAAAAGGGTCGCAAATGCGGACCCTGCTGGCCTCGCAAATGCGACGACCGCCCAGCTCAGGCTTATTCGCAATTACGAAGCCTTCTTCACAAATGCGAACAATTCCTTGCATTTGCGAGACCTGCAACACTGCCCAAAAATACCAAAACAAACTGGAGTGTTTTCACTCCCATCACGCGTCTGAAACTCACCTGAGCCCTCTGGGCTCCACACCGAATACTCATACAAGTCTAACAACATCATACACGTAAGTGTGTACATTCGTTTATATTTATTTTCAATTCCTAACATGTCTTAAGTGATCTCAGTAGCAAGCAAGAACATAAGCATTTGCAAACATGGCATGATATGGGTCCTAAGCTACCCGGACAAATAGCATAATAGTAGCTATGTACGGACTCTCGTCACCACATACGTACGTAGCCCCCACAAACAATCACACACATGCATTTATTTAATTCACCTGGGGTTTAAATCCCTCTTACGAGGTTAGAAAGGAGACTCACCTTGCTCCAAAGCTTACTTCCAAATTCAAGAACGTGCTCAAAACCCTCAATTCGGAGCCGAATGATCCAAAACTAGCCAAACGGGGTAAAAGCTAATCAATACAAGCTCAAGAGTTCATATTCTAGCTATTATAGTAATTTCCCAACCCTAAATGCAAAGTTCCTAAAATTCACCCTCAGGCCCACGTGCCCAGATTCCGAAAATCTTTGAAGAAAGTTGTTACCCATAACCTAAGGATCAAGAATATATAATTTTTACTCCATTCCATAACAAATTTTGTGGTTAAATCTTATTTTATCAAAACCCTAGGTTTTACTCTAATCCCATGATTTTCACTAATTTTTATATGTTAATCTACCCAAAACCCAAGTATTAAACTCACATTAAGTGGAAATAACTTACCTCACAATGCTAGGTTGAATCCCCTCTTTGGAAGCTCCCAAATCGCCCAAATATAGAAGTGAAATGAAATAAATGGCCTAAGTCTCGTTTATAAAAGTTGTGTACAAGCCTCTGATGTCGCATTTGCGACATAAAGTTCTCAAATACAAAGGTCGCATTTGCGACAAACCACCAGAAATGCAAACCTCGGCTCCCTCTGCAATGATCGCAAATGAGACAAAAGGGTCGCAAATGCGGATCCTGCTGGGTTCGCAAATGCGACAACTGCCCAACTTAGGCTTCTTCGCAAATGCGGTCATCACAAATGCGAACAATTCCTCGCATTTGCGAGACCTGCAACACTGCCCAGAAAAACTAGAGTGTTTTAACTCCCAACACGCGTCTGAAACTCACCCGACCCTTGGGGATCCACACTGAATACTCACACAAGTCTAACAACAACATACAAGTAAGTGCATACATTCGTTTATATTTATTTTCAATTCCTAAGTGATCTTAGTAGCATGCAAGAACAAAAGCATTTGCAAGTATGGCATGATATGGTTCCTAAACTACCTAGACAATTAGCATAATAGTCGCTACGCACAGACTCTTGTCACCACATACGTACGTAGCCCCCACAGACAATCACATACATACATTTATTTAATTCACCTAGTGGTTTAATTTCCTCTTACGAGGTTAGAAAGGAGACTCACCTTGCTCCAAAGCTTACTTTCAAATTCAAGAACATGCTCAAAACCCTCAATTCAGAGCCGAAAGATCCAAAACTAGCCAAACGGGGTAAGAACTAATCAATACAAGCTCAACACTTCATATTCTAGCTATTAGAGTAATTTTCCAACCCTAAATGCAAAGTTCCTAAAATTCACCCCCAGGCCTACGTGCCCGGATTCCGGAAATTTTTGAAGAAAGTTATTACCCATAACCTAAGGATCAGAAATATATGATTTTTACTCCATTCCATAACAAATTTCGTGGTTAAATCTTATTTTTATCAAAACCCTAGGTTTTACTCTAATTCCATAATTTTCATTAATTTTTATGTGTTAATCTACCCAAAACCCAAGTATTAAACTCACATTAAGTGAAAATAACTTACCTCACAATGCTAGGTTGAAATCCCTCTTTTAGAAGCTCCCAAATCGCCCAAGTGTAGAAGTGAAATGAAATAAATGGCCTAAGTCCCGTTTTTAAAAGATATGTCCAGGCCTCAATGCGACATCAGGTTTGCAAATGCGAATCTCGCATTTGCGATAAACCATCGCAATGCGAACTTGCGTTCCCTCTGTAATGATCGCAAATGCGACAAAAGGGTTGCAAATGCGACCCTGCTGGGTTCGCAAATGTGAAGAAAATGTCGCAAATGCGATGACTGCCCAGCTCAGGATTCTTCGCAATTGCGTAGACTTCTTCGCAAATGCGGTAATCGCAAATATGAACAATTCCTCGCATTTGCGAGACCTGCAACACTGCCTAGAAATACCAGAAAAACTGGAGTATTTTCACTCCCAACACGTATCCGAAACTCACCCGAGCCCCCGGGGCTCCACACCGAATACTCAAACAAGTCTAACAAAATCATACAAACTTGTTCGTGCAATCAAATCGCTGAAAATAATATCTAAAACTACGGATTTAACACCAAAACACATGAAATCCTTAAGAACATTTGAAATTCCTATTTTTACGACCGGATGTCCGAATCGCGTCAAATTAGTCTCGTTTCTCACCAAATTTCACAGACATGACTTAAATATTATATTGGACCTATATTGGGCTCCAAAACCAACATAGGGGCCCGATTCCAATATGATCAAACATTATTCATTTTCTTTAAATCATTAGACTTTCAATTTAACATTTTTAACAAAAATTCTTTACTCGGGCTAGGGACCTTGGAATTTGATTCCGGGCATACGCTTAAGTCTCATATTTTACTGCGAACCCTCCGGGACTGTCAAAACACGAGTCCGAATCCATTTACTAAAAATGTTGACCAAAGTCAAACTTGGTATTTTAAGCCAACCTTAAGGAACCATGTGTTCCGATTTCAACCCAAACTCTTCCAAATCCTGAACCAACCATCCTCGCAAGTCATAAATCAGTTAAAGCAAGTACGGAAAGTCTTATTTAAGGGAACGGGGTTCTAAAAAGTAAAATAACATGTCGGATCATTACAGCACCACTATTATCGTAATAAAGTGTTATTAGTGCTTGAATCGAGGAAACCGCACCCAACTCTCTCAGGAAGTTCCCGAGCCAAACTGCCTCTTTGAGGCAGCCACATATTCGGCTTTCATGGTGGAATCAACAACATAATTTTTCTTGATGCTCCTCTAACTTATGGCTCCACCTTCCAGAGTAAACACATTTCCTGAGATAGACTTTCTAGAATCTCTATCTGATTGGAAATTCGAATCAGTGTACCCAATAGGCACAAGGTCCTCCAAATGGTAGACTAGCATGTAATCCCTAGCCCTTTTTAGGTACTTTATTATATGCTTAACCGCTGTCCAATGCTCTCTCCCAAGATTAGACTGAAATCTACTAACAACGCTAACGACAAAGTAGATATAAAGGCATAGTACACAACATAGCATACATCAGACTCCCCACAACAAATGCATAGGGGACCGCCTTTATCTTTTCTATCTCTTCATCAGTTTTAGGAGACTGGTCTTTAGATAGAGAAATTCCATGCCTGAAAGGGAGAAATCCTTTCTTGGAATCATGCATGCTAAACCTGGAGAGTATTGTATCAATATAAAGAGCCTGAGATAAGCCTAATGTCCTTTTTTTGCAATCTCGCAAGAGCTTGATCCCAATGATATGAGCCACTTCTCCCAAATCTTTCATATCAAAGTGCATGGACAACTACTGTTTACCTGTACCCAACATGGCCACACTATTTCCTATGCGCAATATGTCATCTACATATAAGATTTAAGTCAGCACTTTGTCCCCATTCCACTTTTTGTATTATAACGACCCGACCGGTCGTTTCATGAGTTACCGCTCTATTTTCCCTATATTTTTCTTCTTTATGCCTTATTCAGTTGTATTATGTGTTATCGTACTGGTTAGTTAGGGTACGGAGTGGTTTGGTAGAAAAATGAAATACTTAGTCTCTTAAGTTGGCCTTTTGTTGGAAAAGTCAACCGAAAGTTGACTTATGAGTAAACAATCTTGGAATCGGGATTTTATGATTCAGATAGCTTCGTGAGGTGATTTGGGACTTAGGAGCATGACCGGAATGTGTTTTGGAGGTCCGGAGTAGATTTAGGCTTGAATTGGCAAAATTGAAATTTTGGCATTTTTCGGTCGAAATGGAATTTCGGAAGTTAAAATAGGTCTGTTGTGTCATTTGTGACATGTGTGCAAAATTTCAGGTCATTCGGATGAGGTTTGGTAGACTTTTTGATCGAAAACAAAATTTGGAAGTTTTTGGAATTCTTAGGCTTGAATCCGATGTTAATTTGGTGGTTTGATGTTATTTTCAGCGTTCCGAAGGTTGGAACAAGTTTGAATGATATTATGGGATGTGTTGGGATGTTTGGTTGGGGTCCCGAGAGCCTCAGGTGAGTTTCGGGTGGTTAAACGGATCAAATCCTTGTTTTGAAAGTTGCAGATTTTCTGCTGCTTCCTGTTGCAGACTTTTGGCCTTCGCGTTCGCTGAGAGATGAGTAGTAAGGCGGTCAATTTGGCCTTTGCGTTCGCGATGATTGGTCCCGTGTTTGCGAAAGGTGAGGTTCTGTGTGCATCGCGAACGCGATGAAGTTCCCGCGTTCGCGTAGAGTAATTGGAGCAGCTGGGGTCCTGGTCATTTGTGCTTCGCGTTCGCGTTGGGTGTGTCGCGTTCGCGATGGTATGAGAAGCTGAAGCTTTGCGATCGCGTTTAGGAGGTCGCATTTGCGAAGAAGGATTAAGTGGTCAACAAATTTTGTGCTTCGCGAATGCGAGGCTTTGACTGCGCGAATAAGGAATTTAAATCGTTGGGCAGAATGTTTAAAAGATCATTTTCGCGATTTTTGGCCATAGTTCTCTATTTTGAGTCGGTTTTGGAGCTTCTTCAGGGAGATTGAAGGGGGAATTCAAGAGAACTTCCTTGAGGTAAGATTATTGAACCTAAAACTCGATCCTATGTTGATTCTTACTTGTTTAAACATGAAATTTGGGAGATTTGAAGCCTAAAATTGAGGAGTTAGGGCTTGGAAATTGGAGACCTTAATCTAGGGATTTGAGGGGATTTGTAGTCAGATTTTGGTATTCTTGGTATGTATGAACTCGTGGGAGGATAAGCGTTCCATTGGCGTGATTTTTATTGGATTTAGAGATATGGGCTCGGGGGTCGGGTTTGGTCAATTTCGGATTTATTGATGTAATTTAATTTCTTTCGCATGGGCTTCGTTCTCTTAACATATTCTAATGTTATGATGCTGATTTTGGGTAGATGCGATACGAGTTGAAGCTGAGTCGAGAGGCAAGGGCGTCGCGGAGTAATTTTTCATCCGGCTTGAGGTAAATAATCATTGTAAATCTGGAACTGAAGGTATGAAGCCCCGGTATTTCGTATTGTTTTTGATAAATAAGGTGGTGCACATGCTAGGTGACGAGCGTGTGGGAGTGCACCGATAGGGATTTGTGATTTGGTTTGTCCCGTAGTGGCTATTAAGCCGCGTATTTGATTTGTAATCTTATGATATCCCGTATTTTTAAAGATTGATACTATATTTTGGGTTGTACGCCATATTTGGGGCCTTGTGCCAACCTGTTTAGATACTTAGGGGTATTTTTGCTACTTTCCTCACTCTGTTTGATTTGAAAGCATATCCTCAGCCATGTTTTACCTGTTATTTGTTTAAAACTGGTTTTATCACTCTATCTCTTAATATATGAAAATTGTTTGGGCTGAGTTCCCGAATTTTTCACTGATATGCCCGAGTAGCCGTGAGATTAATGACTGAGAGAAGTTTAGGACCTAATGGTGAGGATTATATATCTATTATAGATCGGGCTACACGCCGCAACGATATTATATATATGGATCGGGTTGCACGTCGCATCGATATACATATGGATCGGGCTGCACGTCGCAACAATATATATTGGATCGGGCTGCGCGCTGCAGCGATATGACGCTTAGGGTGTAGGAGCCTCTCTGGAGTCTGTACACCCCCAATGAGCGTAGTCGACTATAAACTATGGATCGGGTTGCACGCCGCAGCGGTTATTACTATTATTATTATTATGAGATATATATTGAGCCGGAGTGCTGAGTGTGAGTACTGATTGGCGAGAGCTGAGTCACGAGTAACTGAGAGGCTTGCCCGAGAGGCTATTGTCACACCTCCTTTTTCCGCCCCCGCGGGGGTACAGGAGTTTTTCCAATTAAAGGACAATCGAAACGGAATTTGTTTATTTATTTCAGAGTCGCCACTTGGGAGATTTAGGGTGTCCCAAGTCACCAGTTTAATCCCGAATCGAGGAAAAGAATGACTCTGTATTACAGTCCGCAAACCAGAAATCCGGATAAGGAATTCTGTTAACCCGGGAGAAGGTGTTAGGCATTCCCGAGTTCCGTGGTTCTAGCACGGTTGCTCAACTGTTATATTCGGCTTGACTATCTGATATAATACGTATTATAAACTTATGTGCAAATTTTATCCTTTAGCCGCTTTTATTATTTTTTATTTATTGTTATTATTTTACGAAGAATTGCAACATTGTGAAAACGTATTTCAAACCACGTCGCAATCAATGCACCCGTGGTTGTCGACACATTTCGACTCCGTTGAGATTTGGATTTGGGTTACATAAATGCACACCCATATTTAAGAAAATAATTTTGTTAAAGACGCGCCTAGAGCGACTAGGGTATTGTCGATTTGGGAAAGGCCGTGAAATTTTGCTAGACGGCCAATTCCGATGTTCTAAATAATTAATACATACATTTGTGAGGGCCCCGCAATCTATACATTTTACTAAGCGAGGCTCATCTCATTTTATTTTAAATGGACAAATCTTAAAGCGACTACATTTTTCTATTAAAATTAGTCTCTAAAATGAATAAAGAAAATCCTAATTAATTATGTTTTTTTTATTATTATTATTTTAAGAAAACATGGATTCTATTGCTAGATTAATACAAATACTGATGAAAAGGAATTTTACTCAAAATTTCGAAATTATAAATAAAATAAAAATTCGACAACTAATATTCAAAAGAATCAAATATAGCTAGATTAAAACTCAGCATTGTTATAAAAAAATTATTGAGATTAATTATTCACAACCATTTGAAACTTGATTTAACCATAATTACTAAAGCTTATTAGAAAGTTTATTAGACTTAAACGTTCTTCTAATCTTGCTTGAACTCAAGTCATGCCGTAATGCCTAATTTACGAAGTTTAATTTAAATTCATGCCTTAGCTAAATTTAGCTACTTGTTCATGATCAACCTACTGTTGATAATCTTGAAACTTCCATAACTAGTGAATTAACCCATTTTGCCAAACCGATTCATTAAAGACTAACTTATGTTATTTTTTCTCATTCCAATTATTATTCAGTAATACATGAAATAGCTTAAATACAATCAACAAAAGGAACAAAGAAAAACGAAATTAAAACTTCAAAATTTCATTCTTCATATGTATTCATGCTTCCACATTATTAGCTTGCAATAGCTAGTATTACAGTCGTGTACCTGGTATTGGAAACAAAAGAAGATGAAGATGAGAATCAGCAGCAGTAATACCAAAACAGCACAGCAACAACAGTCCAGCAACAGTAAAATCAACTCATTTTCTCCTACCAAACCCATTATCTTCTCACTCATCCCCCACTACATTAAACTAATATATAAAACCAACTCATTACATCTTGTCCCTCATGCCTACCATAAACAATTACCATGTTCTCCTCCACTACATTTTGTCTTGTCCCCCATTTATATTAAACAACTATATCACCAACACCCCATTAAAGTTTGTCCCCCATGCTTAACATAAAGAATTATTCAAAAATGTTCAATTACCAAACTACCCCTCCGACCTTATTGCAATTACCATTTTACCCCGAATGTACTGCAATTTACCAAACTACCCCCATCAGCTATAACAAATCAATTAATCAAACTCAACCAAAATATAGCCAATATGATCAATTTCTAACAATGTTCATCAACAAATCATATGAACACGGATGAACAACACAACAACAATATCACATGAACACAAATTGAACAACAAAGAACAACTAAAATTTTGATTGAACAATATTTTTAGCAACAAACAAACCTACTTTCAGATTCAACAACAACAAACAAGTATATTCGGATTTCTAAATTTAATAATCATTTGAACTTAAAATCAAATCTAACAACATTACAACCAACAATTCCTATACTAAACTTAAACAAGATTATGAGACAAACTCAAGAAATAATCATAAATGATAATTAACAAACAATAAGATCAAACTATACTAATTTCGGATTCAAGATCAATCAAACAAAGTATGAACATAAATGAAAAGATTCAACAATAATAATAAACAAGCTTTATTAAAACTTCGAATTAAACTTAAACAAAACAAATAAACATATTCAAATCAATAATCTTCAAACAACCAATTAAACTTTTTAAATTAAATCCAACAAAATTATAACAAAGATACATGATCCAAAAATTTAAAAATAACTTCACATTAAATCACTGAATTAAAAAAACGAACTTCAAACAAAAATGAACATGAATCAAATCTATATTAAACAAACAACGGATTCAAGCGATTTAAACTAAATCTAACAGTATTAAACTTACACTAACAATTTTTCTTCAAAAATACAAAATAAAAGCACATGAAATAAACTGAAAAACTAATTACTCAAAGTTCCATTTGAATCTAAAAATTAAATCGAAAAAACATATGAACAAACTAGAAAACTATTTTAATGATGAACAAACAAAACAAGAATTGAATCATTTAACGATTTTGGATCCGAAAAATATCAAACAAAAATATGGACAAAATTGAAACTTAAACCAACTAACCGGTTCAAAACAACGACGAAGAACGAAGAAGATGAAGGAGCATGAACGGTGGGGAGCAGTTGGAGAATGAAACAAAAGCAGCTACCACGGCAAGCATGTTTGGTGAAGGTCGACGAGTTGTTCGTCGTCGATGGAGCAGTGGAAACGCAGCAACAATGGAGGACAAAAAACAGCAGCAATGGGGGATAAAAAAAAATAGCAACAATGGAGGACAAAAAACAGCAGCAATGGCGAAGAGAAAAGGACGCAGCAGCAGCGACATGGATGACGCAGAAACAGCTGCGACGATGGTCGTTTGGACGCGATGACGATGGTGTAGCTGCTGGGAGTCATTTCTGCTCGTCATGGTTGCTCGTTCATGGTTGCTTGGGGCTGTTTGAGGTCGTCCATGACTGGACGTGGTGGAGAAGACAACGAAGAAACAAGGGGGGCAGCCATGGATGTCGAAGCTTGAAGGTGGTCGTTTGGTTTTAATGGCGGACGGGGGGTCGACTTGGGTGGTACGACGAGGGGCTGTGCGTGTGTGCTAAGGTGAGGCAGAGGGGGAAAGGGTAGCTGCCATGGTTGCTTGCTTGAAGCTTGGAGAAGAAGAAGATAGGGAGGGGGTGGCGGATGGTTTAGGTTTTTTAGGGTTTGGGTTTTTTTCTTTTGTTTTGTTTTACAAGATAGGGGGTGTTGGGTATTTGGGTTATGGATTGGGTCGACCCGGTTTGAAATGGACCGGGTCGTGGGGAAGGTTGGACTATTTTTTGGGCCTGTGGCTTACAATTGAAGAAGTGGCCCAATCCGATTTTCTTTATATTTTCGCTCTCTTTTCTTCTTTTATTTTTCTAAAACTAAATTATAAAAATACTTAAATTATTATTAAGAACTAAATTAAGTTATAAAAGCGCAAATTAACTCCCAATAACAATTAACGCACAATTAAGTAATAATTAAGCATAAAATTGTATATTTGGACATTAAATGCTAAAAATGCAAACGATGCCTATTTTTGTAATTTTTATTTTTTTGTAAAACAAACTTAATTACTAACAATTGTAGAATTAAATCCTACATGCAAAATGCGACATATTTTTGTATTTTTATTAATTTAACAAATAAACATGCACAGACAAATACAAATAATTATTCAAAAATATCACAAAAATATCACAAAATTGCATACCAAGGAAAATCATTTTATTTTTGAAACTTTTTTGGGAGTAATTCTCATATAGGGCAAAAATCACGTGCTTACAGCTGCCCCTCTTTGCCCGAAGACACGAAGGGTTTTCGTGCAAAGATAAAGCGAGCGATTTTTGCCCATCCGAGTACTCCGTGTGAAGCATTTTTTTAAAAAATGATTTAACCGAACCTTTGCTTCAAAGGTTTCCTACATATTCTTGGGCTAAACAGGAATCAGGTCAATGTAGTTCGGGAAGTTTTTGTAGCTGGGACTACCGTGGGACTGCAATGTTACTGTTGTTGCATGCTATTACCACTGCTTACCGATCTCCTTGTTACACCGTGCTTAAAAGAAAACAAGAAGCTAGGCTAGACTGCAATTTGTTCTTGTTGCCCTGCTTTCTTGTCTGCTTGCGTTTCTTCCGGTGCTTTTCTTCCGATGCTTTTCTTCCGAGGCTTCTGGCCCTTTGCTTTTCTGAATACTAGTTCTCATCATTTTGTTCGGTCCGATGGGGACATGGCTTTCTTCATTAAGCTTTTCGGCGGTTCTTCTGGGGATACGGCTTTCTTCATCAGATTTGATATGTTGGGCATAATTTAATGTTTACATGACCTTTCTTTCAAAATGCGTCTTTTCTTCCTTTTGACACATGCACTTGAGTTTGTGCTGGGACCTCTTGTTGCAACCTTCTGCTTCCCGGTGCTGGGGATTTTTATTGTTTCCTGCTGGGGATTCCTGTTGTAACCTTCTGCCTTCCGGCGAGGTAATTGATTTCAAAATCTGAAGTACATGACTAAAAAGTATTCCTCTCATTATACAGGTGGGCGCCTGACTTCAACAAACAACTTTGAAAAATAAAACGTCATTCCTCTCTTCAGGCGGGCTCCTGATTTCAAAAACAACTATTAAAAATAAATGCCATTCCTCTCTTCAGGCGGGCTCCTGACTTCAAACAAACAACTTTTAAAATAAACGTCATTCCTCTCTTCAGGCGGGCTCCTGATTTCAAACAAACAACTTTTAAAATAAACGTCATTCCTCTCTTCAGGCGCGCTCCTGACTTCAACAACAACTTTAAAAATAAAATGTCATTCCTTTCTTTAGGTTGGCGAGATTTCAACAACTTTTAAAAATAAAATGCCTTTCCTCTCTTCAGGCGGGCTCCTGACTTCAACCAATAAATCGTCATTCTGTTCTTCAGGGGGCTCCTGACTTCAACCAATAAATCGCCATTCTGTTCTTCAGGGGGGCTCCTGACTTCAACCGATAAATCGCCATTCTATTCTTCAGGGGGCTCCTGACTTCAACCAATAAATCGTCATTCTGTTCTTCAGGGGGGCTCCTGACTTCAACCAATAAATCGCCATTCTGTTCTTCAGGGGGCTCCTGACTTCAACAACTTTTCAAAAATGCCATTCCTTTCTTTGGCTGGTGAGATTTTAACAACTTTTAAAAATAAAACGCCTTTCCTTTCTTCAGGCGGGCTCCTGACTTCAACCAATAAATCGCCATTATGTTCTTCAGGGGGGCTCCTGACTTCAACCAATACATCGCCATTCTATTCGCCATTCTGTTCTTCAGGGGGGCTCCTGACTTCAACGACTTTTCAAAAATGTCATTCCTTTCTTTGGCTGGCGAGATTTTAACAACCTTTTTTTAAAAAAAATAAAACGCATTTCCTTTCTTCAGGCGGGCTCCTGACTTCAACCAATAAATCGCCATTCTGTTCTTCAGGGGGGCTCCTGACTTCAACCAATAAATCGCCATTTTTTTCTTCAGGGGGGCTCCTGACTGCTGATACTTCAACTGTTCTTCCTTGTTCTCCAGGTGGACGCCTGATTGCTGAGGATAATACCACTAGGGGAGTCTCTTTTCTTCCCCTCCTTCCAATTTTTTTTTTTTATTTTTTTTATTTTCTCTCAACACTGCTAGGGATAAAAGTGTTATCTTCTTGGGATAACGTTGTTGAGGATAACGCTGCTGGGGAATTTTATCCCTTCAAATCGATGCTTCATTCTTCTGGAAGCTGCTGGGGATGATAATGGCTTTTGCTTTTTCTAAACACCAGTTTCATCTCTTTGGTTCTGTCCGCTGGGGGATACAACTCATTTTATTAAAACTCATTATTTTCTTTCTTTCAACACTACTGGGGATAACACTGGTTCAAAAACCACTTCCCTTGAGGAAGGTGTTATCTTTATTCTTCCTCGAATGGGTACCTGACTTCCAGAAAATTTTCTAAATGAAAGGAAACTTTTCTGCCCCAGTTTGACAGTATCCCTTATGGAATGCATTTCTGTCATCAATGTCATTTCCTTTACCTATTTCAAATTAAACAAAATTTGTTAGTTTAAAATGCGGTGGTTGGTTGTGATACTCCTACTGGGGATGGCTTTCCCTTTTGCTTCCTTGCTCTGCGTTCCACAACTTGTTGGGGATGATATTATTTGCTGGAAATGATCCCTTTCTGCTGGGGATATCCCTCTTCTTTTGTGGCACAGCTCGGAAACTGGCATTTCCCTAACCTTTTAGTCTAGTATGAATTTCCCCAAATCATGCTCACTGCTCTCCTTGCTTTGTCCACGGGCCTCGGCCTTGAGGTTTAATAACCTTTGATTTTGGCAAGGGTATCCCTCTTGACACTCGTCAATCCTTTTGTCAATTCCCTCTTGCCGGGGATATCTTTTTTTTTTTGACATTGGCCTCGCGCTTGTTCCTTACTGATTATACCACTTGGATGTACTAGTCAGATCTCATCTTGCATAATTGGAAAGCTGATGGCCTATTTTGAAGTCATTTCCCACTGGTTCTGACCAAACGGACTCTACTAGGGAATTTTCCATGAAAGGATAAAGATAAACAAAAGGGGAACCGAATAAAAGACAAAGGAAAAAGATGACTCTTTAACAAAAGAAACTATAAATAAAAGCATATCAAACGCCGATACCGACTCTAATAATCATGACATGCACATGTGGCCTATCCTCTGCCGTCAATCGTCTTTCAATCTTCACTTGGAGATTCCCCATCTGATTCTTAATCTTATTCGACTTGTAGTTCCCGAAGGGTTTTCACTATCAAGCCTCTCTCATTTTGTTTTTTTTTTCTCTCAGCTTTCATCGCCTTATGGTGTCCGTAAAGACTTTCACCGATAAGACTCTCTCATTTGTATCACTTTCCAACTGGGGATTTGGAGTGTTGCCGGTATGACTCTTTCTGCTGGGGATTAGAGTCATTTCTGCTATGGAACAGAGTGTTATGTTCACCGGTAAGACTCTCATTTGTCTGACTTGACATCTTTTGAAGACTGATCAGAAGGTCTTTCTTTGGACCGTAATGTGGGTTTTGGATAGGCTAGAAAGAAAGGGTATTAAAGGCTCAAAAAAAATTTGGGGTTCAAAATTACAACCTTCGGAACCATATTTGTTTAAAACAAGCGCAACTCTTGCCCCAGTTTTTAGTTTGGGGATTTTTGTTTTTGTTATACTATGTTACACTATGAACATTATGTTACACTATGACCAAGCCGTGAGGCGCCTACGTATCCTTCTTTGAGGAATCAGGTCAAACGTAGTTCCCATTCCTTTTTTCCTTCTGACTTTCTTGTTTTTTTTTTGTTATCATTTTTCTTTTTTTCTTTTTTTTCGTTTTGTTGATTTCTTTTTCTTTTTCTTTTCTTTTTGTGTTGTTTTTTTTTTCTTTTCTTATCTTTTTTATGTTTGTGTTTCTACTCTTTGCTACTGATTCCGAAAGAGGGGTATGAAAGAAAAATAAACAAGGCTCAAAAGGGGTAACGAATGAGAAAGTGTTTAGATAGCAGAATAAAATGTCTTCGTCATTCCAATCTTCAAAACACGCCAAGCACAAACAACACCATTAAATATTCGCCATATCTTCTGATTGTGCCGGACATGATAACCATGTGCATTTTTCGTTATTTTTAAAGCACCTTGGGCAATACTCTCACTCTCATTATCCTGAATGGCGAATCTTGCTTTTAACGGTTTTCTTTATGTTTTATTTTCCCCAGTTCCATATGACTCGAGCTCCGAATAATCTTAAACCGTCTTTATTCCTTTTAAATGTTACGATCACCTCCCAATGGTTTTATGAATATCTTAAAGATCAGGCCCAAATTGTGTGAGCATGTCATGTCACCAGAATCGGCGCTGAACAAAAAATGATAAAAGGACCAAACAAAAAGATGACTGAAAATAATAAAAGACCGGATTTTGCATTAGATTACCGGTGAAATGGTTGGAATAACAAAACAAACGAAACAAACCAAAATAAAATCCTAAAATAGCCTGGACAAAACTTAAACAAACCGTTATGACAAAATGGAAAGATAAGAAGGTTTGACACAAGACAAAATCCGAATTACAACTTTAATAATCCGGAGAAACAGAAATGACAATAAAATAAACCATCAAAAGCTTCTCTCTTGCTAATCGAGGAACGGAGTGTCCTCCCACTTTATCAAAACCGGCATCTTAGCCACTGAGCTTTGCATCAATACTGCCAAGACTATTACCAGCTTCAACATCATCAACCTCCGTCAACAAGTTCTCGATAGGGTTCGAGTGCTCCATGTCACTGTTATTGATCACAATCCGCCCTTCCTGGATCATTTTCTCTACTTCCCTTTTCAAATTACGACAGCTCTCAATGTTGTGCCCTATGACATTGGAGTGGTATGCGCATCGCGCTGCCGGATCAAAGTTTCTTGCATGTGGATCTAGAGTATATGCGGGGAGTGGCTCAATTAAGCCAGCATGCTTTAGCCTTTCAAACAGACTTGCATAAGATACTCCGATAGGGGTGAGAGCCTTTCCTCGTTTCAGCAACCTCTCGTTCCTAAATGCTTGATTGGGCCGGAAACCTGATCCAGGGGGCTTCCGGTAGGCTTGTGAGGGTGGATAGGCCTTCTGTGGAGCTGGGTATTTGGACAGTGAAGTCCGTCCTTGGGAATCTCGTGGAGAATAGTAGCGTTGGGGAGGGGAGTAGTGTTGATGAGTGATGGAGCTACTCGGGTAGCTGGTGTAATGACAGAGTTCAAGAGGCTTGGCCGTGGAGGGGGCGGCATTTTCCCAGTTATCCATGCCTGATACATGTCTGCCACATGTTGTCTCAACATTTTTACTTCTTCTACCAACCCGTTGTTCCGTTCGACCAATTGTTGTCGGTTATCAGTACCGACCCACTCGGTTCTGTGGTTCTGAGTCATTGTCCTTTGACTTTGCATTGCAGGGAGGAGTTACCACAACCAACCACTTTTCTATATATGAACAACAGCAAAGTGAAGCCATCATGTTAGTGTTAGGGCATTTGACAGACAATCATATATCAGAGATACAATGCACCTACGCAGTTAGACAATTGTGCCCCTCTGAAAATCTCCCACACTTTCCTTTATTTATTTATATTTTTTTATTATTGGTGGTCGAATCTTATGGAGATTGCCTACGTATCATGACCCCGCATGAATCAGACCTTGGGTAGTTCGGACCAATAAAAGATAAACAGTACTAAACATTTTTTCAATTTTCATATTAAAACAAACTGGGTTTCAAAGGTTTGAAGATGACCTACAAACTCAAAAATCAAACAACCCACATATTCTAATTAAAAGATTTACAAACTCCAAAAACAAATGGCCAGCATCCTTTCTCCGTTTGACAAATGCAACCGAACGGTTATTTTTCAAATATGGCCCCTTCCCAATTTCATATGAATTTTGAGGCCGGGAGGATTATTTTATGACACTTTACAAACTTGTCCATTCTTTTACGAAAATAACCTTTCGACAACTGAAAGATACTCTAAGGCTATTTTGGCAAGAACGGTTTAAGACACTGCCGAAGCTGGATCGGCTTATTTTGACCAAAAGCCCAAACGGTATTCACCTGACCGCTGACTCTTTAATTTTTTTTCTTTTTCAAATTACAATAAAACCTGGTGTTGCAAACACGGCCCTTCAGCGCCTCGGGGACGAAGATTTTTAAGGCTGTGTGGGTCAACTGGACCAAATCTTAAAAATGACCCAAAGGAGGCTGTTTATGCAAAGTCAGCCTTCTGTCGTCCCTTTCGGAAACATTCGGCTATGTCTTGATAAAACAGCGTCACCCGACTTCTTTATGACAAAATTAAAATTTGACATATTTTTTTTGGCTATTTTAGCAAAAGGGGGGTTGGACCCGATGAGGGTTGCCTACGTATCTCACATCCGGTGAGAATCAAACCCGCGTAGTTCGGGCCAATTAACCGAACTATTTTAAAACGGGATTTTTTTTCTTTTTCAGCAACAAATAACAAAACCACTTTCAAAGCACGACTCTTTTCATTTTCATTTTGGCATTTTCAGAAACAAATAAAAAAACTATTTTAAAAGTAAGACTCTTTTTCATTGTCATTTTCAAGGGAAGACAAACTATTTTCCTTTTTATATTTTTTTATTATTTTTATTTTTTAAAAAATAAGACAGAACAACAACTTTTTTTTCTTCTTCTATTTTTCCTTTGCTTTTTAGTAAAACAAACTAATAAAACATTTTTTTTCTCGAAATTTCGGCAGAGTTTTGACAATATTTGGGTATTGGTTTTTTTTTTAAAAAAAAATAAACAATCAATTCCCTAACCGCTATTTCTTTTCAATTTCAAAATATTATTCCTAATATTCAAAAGTCAGTCAACACACCAGTCCGAATCAAATAAATGCGCAAGTAGCAGCAAGTAAGATGCATCAGGATGGTCATTTTCATTTTTTGGTATACCTGTCCTAGACAGACCCAACCCCTGTGTTGAGCCTCCAAAGTCAAATGCACGTGATGCAAATAATCGTTCCTACTAGGGATCCGACATGAAGCTGAGTTATTCTAAGTGAAAAACCTGAGGCATATTGTTCTAGCCCTGGCTTACCCAAGTGGATAGCTTGAGCCGAAGTGGGGGCAACATACCGGGAGCACGAAAGTCTACCCGGCCTAGTTACTTGTCCCAACTTCGTCTTATTTGGTATGACTTCTAACAGAAAGGTGTGTCACGCGCACGTGTGCACCATAAATTCAGAAAACTCAGAAAGAGGAAGGGTTTCGTAGCAGTTTTATATTCACAATTCTGATAATATTAAAGCAGTAAAAGCATCATTTAGCACATTAGGCATATATCATGTAAACATCATATAATAAATAAAGCCAACTATAACAGTTATTTTAAGCTCGAATTCTTGAACCCTGAACCAGTGGTTCTAGCTCAAATTCCCCAGCAGAGTCGCCAGAGCTGTCACACCTCCTTTTTCTGCCCCCGCGGGGGCACAGAAGTTTTTCCAATTAAAGGACAATCAAAACGGGATTTGTTTATTTATTTCAGAGTCGCCACTTGGGAGATTTAGGGTGTCCCAAGTCACCAGTTTAATCCTGAATCGAGGAAAAGAATGACTCTGTATTACAGTCCGCAAACCAGAAATCCGGATAAGGAATTCTGTTAACCCGGGAGAAGGTGTTAGGCATTCCCGAGTTCCGTGGTTCTAGCACGGTTGCTCAACTGTTATATTCGGCTTGACTATCTGATATAATACGTATTATAAACTTATGTGCAAATTTTATCCTTTAGCCGCTTTTATTATTTTTTATTTATTGTTATTATTTTACGAAGAATTGCAACATTGTGAAAACGTATTTCAAACCACGTCGCAATCAATGCACCCGTGGTTGTCGACACATTTCGACTCTGTTGAGATTTGGATTTGGGTTACATAAATGCACACCCATATTTAAGAAAATAATTTTGTTAAAGACGCGCCTAGAGCGACTAGGGTATTGTCGATTTGGGAAAGCCCGTGAAATTTTGCTAGACGGCCAATTCCGATGTTCTAAATAATTAATACATACATTTGTGAGGGCCCCGCAATCTATATATTTTACTAAGCGAGGCTCATCTCATTTTATTTTAAATGGACAAATCTTAAAGCGACTACATTTTTCTATTAAAATTAGTCTCTAAAATGAATAAAGAAAATCCTAATTAATTATGTTTTTTTTATTATTATTTTAAGAAAACATGGATTCTATTGCTAGATTAATACAAATACTGATGAAAAGGAATTTTACTCAAAATTTTGAAATTATAAATAAAATAAAAATTCGACAACTAATATTCAAAAGAATCAAATATAGCTAGATTAAAACTCAGCATTGTTATAAAAAATTATTGAGATTAATTATTCACAACCATTTGAAACTTGATTTAACCATAATTACTAAAGCTTATTAGAAAGTTTATTAGACTTAAACGTTCTTCTAATCTTGCTTGAACTCAAGTCATGCCTTAATGCCTAATTTACGAAGTTTAATTTAAATTCATGTCTTAGCTAAATTTAGCCACTTGTTCATGATCAACCTACTGTTGATAATCTTGAAACTTCCATAACTAGTGAATTAACCCATTTTGCCAAACCGATTCATTAAAGACTAACTTATGTTATTTTTTTCTCATTCCAATTATTATTCAGTAATACATGAAATAGCTTAAATACAATCAACAAAAGGAACAAAGAAAAACGAAATTAAAACTTCAAAATTTCATTCTTCATATGTATTCATGCTTCCACATTATTAGCTTGCAATAGCTAGTATTACAGTCGTGTACCTGGTATTGGAAACAAAAGAAGATGAAGATGAGAATCAGCAGCAGTAATACCAATACAGCACAGCAACAACAGTCCAGCAACAGTAACAACCCAGGAACAGAGTTTGCAAACCAGTAGAGCAGTAATCCCAAAAACAAAGGCTTCAAGCTTTGATGAAACAACGACAATTAATGCTGATTTCAAACAATGAAAGAAAACAGAAGATTTCTTTTTAGTTTTTTTTTTATTTGAAGGCTTTAATATTTTTCGGATTTTTCTTTCTCTCTTAAATATTCAGCTTTTTTTTCTCTCTCTTATTCTCTCTCTTGTTCTCTCTCTTGTTCTCTGTCTCTCTCTATCTCTTTCAAGACCTCTTCTTTATATCCCATCCCATAATCCTTTAATCAATTAAAATCAACCCATTTTCTCCTACCAAACTCATTATCTTCCCACTCATCCCCCACTACATTAAACTAATATATAAAACCAACCCATTACATCTTGTCCCCCATGCCTACCATAAAAAATTATCATGTTCTCCTCCACTACATTTTGTCTTGTCCCCCATTTATATTAAACAACTATATCACCAACACCCCATTACATTTTGTCCCCCATGCTTAACATAAAGAATTATTCAAAAATGTTCAATTACCAAACTACCCCTCCGACCTTATTGCAATTACCATTTTACCCCGAATGTACTGCAATTTACAAAAATACCCCCATCAGCTATAACAAATCAATTAATCAAACTCAACCAAAATATAGCCAATATGATCAATTCTAACAATGTTCATCAACAAATCATATGAACACGGATGAACAACACAACAACAATATCACATGAACACAAATTGAACAACAAAGAACAACTAAAATTTTGATTGAACAATATTTTTAGCAACAAACAAACCTACTTTCAGATTCAACAACAACAAACAAGTATATTCGGATTTCTAAATTCAATAATCATTTGAACTTAAAATCAAATCTAACAACATTACAACCAACAATTCCTATACTAAACTTAAACAAGATTATGAGACAAACTCAAGAAATAATCATAAATGATAATCAACAAACAATAAGATCAAATTATACTAATTTCGGATTCAAGATCAATCAAACAAAGTATGAACATAAATGAAAAGATTCAACAATAATAATAAACAAGCTTTATTCAAACTTCGAATTAAACTTAAACAAAACAAATAAACATATTCAAATCATTAATCTTCAAACAACCAATTAATCTTTTTAAATTAAATCCAACAAAATTATAACAAAGATACATGATCCAAAAATTTAAAAATAACTTCACATTAAATCACTGAATTAAAAAAATGAACTTCAAACAAAAATGAACATGAATTAAATCTATATTAAAAAAACAACGGATTCAAGCGATTTAAACTAAATCTAACAGTACTAAACTTAAACTAACAATTCTTCTTCAAAAATACAAAATAAAAGCACATGAAATAAACTGAAAAACTAATTACTCAAAGTTCCATTTGAATCTGAAAATTAAATCAACAAAACATATGAACAAACTAGAAAACTATTTCAACGATGAACAAACAAAACAAGAATTGAATCATTTAACGATTTTGGATCCGAAAAATATCAAACAAAAATATGGACAAAATTGAAACTTAAACCAACTAACCGGTTCAAAACAACGACGAAGAACGAAGAAGATGAAGGAGCATGAACGGCGGGGAGCAGTTGGAGAATGAAACAGAAGTAGCTACCGCGGCAAGCATGTTTGGTGAAGGTCGACGAGCTGTTCGTCGTCGATGGAGCAGTGGAAACGCAGCAACAATGGAGGACAAAAAATAGCAGCAATGGAGGACAAAAAAAAACAGCAGCAATGGAGGACAAAAAACAGCAGCAATGGCGAAGAGAAAAGGACGCAGCAGCAGCGACATGGATGACGCAGAAACAGCTGCGACGATGGTCGTTTGGACGCGATGACGATGGTGTAGCTGCTGGGAGTCATTTCTGCTCGTCATGGTTGCTCGTTCATGGTTGCTTGGGGCTGTTTGAGGTCGTCCATGACTGGACGTGGTGGAGAAGACGACGAAGAAACAAGGGGGGGGGGGGGGGCAGCCATGGATGTCGAATCTTAAAGGTGGCCGTTTGGTTTTAATGGCGGACGGGCGGTCGACTTGGGTGGTCCGATAAGGGGTTGTGCGTGTGTGCGAAGGTGAGGCAGAGGGGGAAAGGGTAGCTGCCATGGTTGCTTGCTTGAAGCTTGGAGAAGAAGAAGATAGGGAGGGGGTGGCGGATGGTTTAGGTTTTTTAGGGTTTGGGTTTTTTTCTTTTGTTTTGTTTTACAAGATAGCGGGGGTGTTGGGTATTTGGGTTATGGATTGGGTCAACCCGGTTTGAAATAGACCGGGTCGTGGGGAAGGTTGGACTATTTTTTGGGCCTGTGGCTTACAATTGAAGAAGTGGCCCAATCCGATTTTCTTTATATTTTAGCTCTCTTTTCTTCTTTTATTTTTCTAAAACTAAATTACAAAAAAACTTAAATTATTATTAAGAACTAAATTAAGTTATAAAAGCGCAAATTAACTACCAATAACAATTAACGCACAATTAAGTAATAATTATGCATAAAATTGTATATTTGGACATTAAATGCTAAAAATGCAAACGATGCCTATTTTTGTAATTTTTATTTTTTTGTAAAACAAACTTAATTACTAACAATTGTAGAATTAAATCCTACATGCAAAATGCGACATTTTTTGTATTTTTATTAATTTAACAAATAAACATGCACAGACAAATACAAATAATTATTCAAAAATATCGCAAAATTGCACACCAAGGAAAATCATTTTATTTTTGAATTTTTTTGGGAGTAATTCTCATATAGGGCAAAAATCACGTGCTTACAGCTGCCCCTCTTTGCCCGAAGACACGGGGGCCCGCTTATGATATTTTGTTGCTTTCACTCTTCTTTCTATACCGAGCCTCTGTTGAAAAATGTTGAATATATGATTTCAATGTATTTTAATTGAAACTAAGGTTTTTATGAGATAACTGGCTTTGGAACTGCTGATTTTGACTTGATGTTTCTGTTGAAAACTCTTATATGATTTTTAAATTGCTCGTCACTGCACTTAGACCTTATTTACTTTAGTTACTTACTGAGTTGGCGTACTCACGTTACTCCCTGCATCTTGTGTGCAGATCTAGGTGCCCGAGCATCAGAGTGAGATCTTCCAGCACTCTCAGAGTTCAACGGGGAACGCAAGGTAGTTGCACGACGTTCACAACCGTGCCTTCCTCCTTCCTATCTTAGTGTTTTGTATTTCAGCCTCATATTGTACTATCTAGACAGTGTTTTTGGTGGTATTTAGAGGCTTATGACTAGTGACACCAGATTGTTGGGTTGTGTTGGTGTATTTTGTATTGATTTCCGCATATTTCCGTTGATTTATATATTTCATATGAGAATTTGAGACTTAATCGGTTTTAGAAAAATGGTTTTATAAAAAGAATTCACTGTGCGTGGCCTATCCAAAACTCATCCAAGCCCTCAAAGCTCCCAACCAAACATGCACGCAAACCTAAAAACGCCATACGGGCTTGCTCGTGCTATCAACTCATCAAAATAACACCAACAACTATGAATTAAACCTCAAATTCATGAAATCATTCAAGAACATCAAATTTTCCAATTTCTCAACTTTAGGTCCGTTTTATACCAAACCAACTCTGATCTTTACCAAATTTTACAGATTTATCTTAATTATTATTTCAAACTTGTACCGGGCTCCGAAACCAAGATACGGGCCCGATACCATCAAGAAAATGCATCAATTCACTTCTAAAAACCTTTATGTTTTCCAGAAAATAATTTTCTTCAAAAATTCATTTCTCGGGCTTGGGACCTCAGAATTCGATTCCGAGCAGGCGCCCAAGTCCCAAATTTTACTACGGAACCTACGAGACCGTCGGATCACGGGTCCGGGTCCAGGTCCGTTTACCAAGAATGTTGATCAAAGTCAACTTTATTCATTTAAAAGCAAATTTTCTTATTTCAATTGGTTTTCACATAAAAGCTTTCCAGAAACGCGCCCAGACTGCGCACGCAAATCGAGATGAGACAAGGAGAGGTTTTTAAGGCCTCGGATCACAAAAATTACTTGTAAAACAAGTGATGACAAGGTCATCATAGTACGCCAAACAAGTGATGACAAGGTCATCATAGTACGCCACTTTGTTCTCCACATGCTACCTTTAGCTAGGAGCCTCTTTTCCTTCTACCCAGCTCCCCAAAAACAACGTTCGATTTGCATGTGTTAAACATATAGCTAGCGTTCCTTCTGAACCAGGATCAAACTCTTCTTTTGAGTATATGATTGTGTCCTACAGTGGTAGAAAAATAAACCTTGCGCCTAACTCTATGGTTGTTGCGTTTTTCAAATGTGTGAATAGTGATCGTTGTTTAATTCTAAATACAATATCTTGAGTACTTATGATGATTTAACATCAAATTGTGTATATAAAGAAGAGTTCGTCCTTCAAAGATATAAAGTCACGCGGCCCCTAAATAGAGGCTTCAGTCATCGTTAGAATTCCGGGGCGGGCCAAATTACATAAAGAAAGGAGACTTATTTCAAAGTGGTTCAGGTAGCTCGGTTGGACTAAAAATCCTGATGTGGTTCGAATCCGTAGCAGTATGTTACTAGGCACATATTATTAATATTGGATGTATCATTAGGTTGTGCCGAATCAAATTTGCTCAAACTGTGACAGCTTAGTCACTTGGACATTATTGGGATCATCCAAACTTACATGAATCCTCAATGATCATAGATGACCAAAATATGAGGTTTTACAGATTTAAATTGCAAGGTAGAAAGAATCCTTAGAGAAGAAGAGAGACTACTTCCACCCTATCTTATCCACAAACCAAACATTACCAAGTAGAAACTAGAATTCAGATAACTTCTGCCCTTCTAAAAATATTTGCTTTTGTCTAGAATGTGCTCTATTTTCATGTCAGAAACACAACCTCCTTTCTCTCTTTTCATTACTTTGAACGAGCTTTTCCACTAGATATCTGCAACCTCCTACCAGTACAAGTACCGGTAACTTTGCCCACCAAAACTTAGGCAAGTGAGAAAAAATCACCAAACTTTTTTTTCGTCTATGTTGAACACTACCTCGGTACTCTTTACCAACAAAATCTGCATCATTTTATCCTAAGTCGCTAAACCAGTATGGAGTTTCCAGCATAGAAACAGCAAAAATCTGAAATACTTCCACTACCCCATCTCCACTTAAATACCAGGCTTCCTCCGCAACAGGCTTCAACTCGCTGCGATCTTACCACTTATGGGAAGCCCTAGGGGTGAAAACCAGCTAAATTATTTGCATGATCACACACTAAAGCCAGTTTTCTAGTTTCTTATGACAGATTCCGAAGGAAGACAGGACCTCTGCAAGTTAAAAGCAGCAGTAATTTACTCTCTCTTCTATGGGTGAACACTGAATATGGTCTGACTGAAAACTTTAAAGGGAAATCAAGTAAGCAATGACACTATTACTCAACTGAAGCTAGCCTCTCAAATCCACTATATCGTGAAGGTGATAATGCATCGATCAAGCATAGTCTAAATCTATACAGTAGAACTGTCCCAAACCACCTATTTTAGTTCTGCAACACCTGGGTTCTGGAAGGCACAGCATCGATCGGAAAGATCTCAGCCTCTCAAAGTTGTTATATTAAAATCATCCACACAGAATCTAAAAGCTACCGCATCTTGTATCTTAGAACATATTCATCTACACCGTACAGTACATGATTTCGGGTCACCAAAAAGCATTCCTAAAGTTTTCCAAGAAAATAGTACTTGGGAGAAAAAGCTTCCACCTTCCGGGGAAGGAATGGTTGGGAGGAATACAACTAGAGAAAACGGGTGTATTTTACCTTCTCCTTTTACCTTTAAGCCAGAGTTAAGGAATAACATGATAAACAACCTTGCAAATGACACAAAATGCTCCACCAAGGACATTCATATCACATATATCCTGGTTTCGCCATTGGCATATATTCTAAGCACAAGGTGTATTAAAGGACTTCAGAAATAAGCATAATAAATTAGAAGTTTCGCAACAAACTGAACTGCAAACAAGCTTTTTACAGAAATAGAAAACAAATGGATAGCCATAGCCCAGTGGGAAGACCCTACACCTCAAACTACGAGGCTCGGCATTCAATTCTCCAAGTAAACAAAGTGGCAAAAGCTACTGTCTGCCTCCTGGTTAGGGTGGTTATTGGTCAAGGGGTGGAGTACACCATATTTAAAAAAAAAAAAAAGAGTTAAGCAGTGAGTACCATGACAAAGAAAGGGGACCGTAGAATTACTGACTTCAATGGCAGTAACAACACCTTTTAATTATACAGAATGCTGGATCTACACATACAGGATCCAAGGTTTGAAAGGACAAATAGGTTTTAAGAGGGAGATGGCTTCAAAAAAATTGTAAACAATTTAAGAAGGAAATATGGAACCGAAGATGGAGATAGGCTCAGGAGAAAGTTATGATAATGGATAAATAGAAAGGCATATGGCCTCAACAGAAGGCTAACACCATATAATTTGGAACAGTTAAAATGACAAGATCGACAACTTAAACAGCTGGGCTTTGAAGAAAAAGTTCACACCAACATACCCCCTGCTCGTTTCATGTTATGTAGCACAGCGTGAACCCCAACTGCCATTTACTCCACCGCATCTTCGGCCCAAGAAAAAAAGAAGGAAAAAGGAAAAGACAGAAAACAAAGCAACCAACTTCTTTCAATGGTTTGCAGTGAAATTGGTTAAGTGAATGGATATAGAGAATCAAATAGCTGATTCCACCTGGTTTTGGATTGACGCATAGCTGATTGTATATAAAATGAAGCAGCTTCTCATGAGCCAATATTTCTCTATATGTTCCTCCTAGTGCTACGTATATGTCCCACATAGATGAGGATATGATGTTCAAACCTTTTGCTTTCCCCCCCCCTTCAATATATAATAAATGGACATGAAGCTTCCCCATCCTCCTTTCTAGTCGTTGACATATATAGTCCACCTCATAAAGGTAAGGCGAATGACACCCGTAGAATCAGTATTTCATTCTTAGTAAATTCTAAGGTCATTAATCGATCCTTTGACTTTAATAAATTTAACCATCATAATAGCCAAGAATGGTGTCTAACATAATTGTGCTCGTCGAAACCAATTGTCTTCTCAAAATAGATGTCAAACAAGGAACTCACAAAAAAAAGGAGCGGCCTTGTGCAAGAAGCATCCACGTTAATGAGGATCCAATGAAGGACCACATCGTAAGGGGATGTGATGTTGGCAACCTACCCCGACACAAGTATCAAGCTGATTCTAAGGCTCAATCTCGTGATGTAGGTCACACAGAGATAACTTTACTGTTGCTCCAAAGATCCCCTTCAAACAAGAAACTCACAAGGAAAAGCAAAACCTAACACTTATTACATTATAAAAGAATCTTAAATGCCTACCGGGAATAGGAAATAAATCACAAAACTCTGAAAATCTTTTGCTAAAGAAAGTCCTATAAGGCTATAACCAAATAGGCACCTATCCTAACCAACACTGAACCAAGACACATAATCCAGTTGGTGACATAAAGTTCTAAATTGAAGTCCCACAAAAACAAACCAGAATCAGCAACAGACAACCCATATCAAACAACAACTACTACTACACCTCAATTCCAGGCAAGTTCGAATCGGCAACATCCAGATCATATCAGGAAAGCAAAAGCCTTTTATATTTCAAGTGTACAACATACTAAGATTCAACTCAATGTCATACTGCAACACAACATAGAACTGATGATACATTGAACACACGAAACGTCGGGATTAAGGAATAATTAAATCTATAATTCTCCAGAAAGCTAACAAACCACATTGAGCAAACAGCAGCTCTTTACTTCTTGGTGTCTTTAGTTCCAGCATTGCTACCTCCTGCATCTTTTGTCGCCTTCTTTGCAGTCTTCTCTTGCAGAGCTTTTGCATCCCTATATTCAACAAACATATAAAATAACACTCAAAATCCAATAATAAACAGTTAAATACACAAAAACCTAATCTTGGAAAAAATATATGTACCTTTCACGGCGCTGCTCAGGAGTCAAACCATCATCTTTTCCCTTCTTGCCTTTACCAGTCCGAGCTTGAGCTCTTTCCCGATCTTTTTCCCTCTGATTTCCCCGTTTGATTCAGTCATGGTAACACAAATGTAAAATTCCAAAAACAAAAGGACACCATAAAACTAAAAGCAAAAAGTAAATCTAACTAAAATTTAATGTACCCACAAAATTCCACACAGAAAAGTTACCAAGAAAACACCATAATACACAAAAGGAGAAATAGATCTCATCCAATTTGAAGTACCCCGCAAAATTAAACACAAAATAAGAGGTAAAATCATGATCATAAAAAGGTTATTGACAATAAACAATCAAATTTTGCTAATATACAAAACACATAACAAAAACATAAAAACAAAAAAGGCAAACATAAATCTAATTAGATTTCACAAAATCTCATTCAATTTGAAGTGCCCACAAAAATAAACACAAAAAGGTACAATCTTTTTACAATAAAAAATAAAAATAAAAAGCAAAAAACAATAGGACACACAAAATTTCAAAAACAAACACCATAAATCACAAAAGCAAGCATAAATTTCAACAAATTTCAAATACCCACAAAACTAGAACACCAAAAGCACCAAACTTTGGGGAAAAACTAACAAATTTACCATAAAAACAATCAGAAATTGAAACCCAATTCAAGAATATGCCCAAATATGTAATAAATAATCATATATAAATTAAAAATATTCATGACTTTATAAGGATATGAGTCATTGTAAAGTAGCTGAATTGGGACGCTGTGAGGAGAAAGTCTGCACCGAATGAAAGGCGAGGAAAGAGAAAAGGGCAGACGAATAGAGGAAATATAGAGTAGGAGGGGGCGATTTATAATAATGGAGAAATTAAGGGGTAATATTTTATTAGCTGGTTTTGACTTTTTTTATCAGAATACTTTTCCTAATGCAACGTTGAATTGGCAAAAGTGATAACATCGTGCTCCTTTCCTTCCTTAGTTGTACCTGGCGTTCATCGTTAAGTTTGGATTTACTTAAAAAAAAATCAAATCAAGTAAGTTGATTTTTCAAATATTAGAACCAAATCAAACCAATTAAGTCGATTTTTCTCGATTCGGTTTATGTCGATTTTTCGATTTTTTCAGTTATTTGTCGGTTTTTTCTTAAATATAAGATATACACTGCCAAACACATATTCCGGCGACCACATTTTCAATGTAACACTATCAAATCAATTGTCCTTTGAGAAATCTATTATTTACCAAAATATATTGATAATAATTGAATCAAATAGTGATGAATAATTTAAGGACTCAATTAAAATATGTTATTTTTAACACGAAATGGATTCTTACACTAAACAAAAGAAAACTACCAATCAAACTAGAATGTAAAGGTAAAGAACTATATTAAAAGTGCAAACTATTAATATTTACCATAAATTTTTTGAAATTTTGTATAACAATATACATATATATAGGTGTAATAATAAATTTGAAATAACTACTCATATAATCGGTTTGGTTCGGTTTTTTTCTGATTAAAACCAAAACCAAACCAAATTTGATCGGTTTTTAAAATTCAAAACCAAACCAAAAAGTAATGATTTTTTTGGTCGGTTTGGTTTGGTTTTCGGTTTGGTTCGATTTTTCGGATTTTTATGATCACCCCTAGTTTTACCTAACGTGTGATCGAGCTGTCAATTTTTTTTTTGTTAAACTAAAATTTTATTTAACCAAATGTAAATATGTATAACCACTCACTCATTGGACTCTAGAGACGGGTCTCACACAAATATCCTATCAATTTCTATGGTTCGAGTAATCGCTTTTGGAAAAAAAGATCTTTAGCAACAAAAAAAAAAGTTTCCTCAAATAGGCTATAAGTCTAGTTTGATTCAGAACTAATATTTTATTTGCTTATATTTTCTTAATACGTGTTCGATTAAAAAAATTCTAGCCGATCATAACAGTATTTAATTTAAAGAACAAAGAAAATTATGAAGCCTTTTGGGTAGGGGTGTGCATTCGATTTATCGATTCGATTTTGACCATTATCGATTATCGATTTGTACATATGTTTATCGTTATCGTTTCAATAAGATTTCGATTTTTTCGATTTCGATTTATCGATTTTTGGGGCTTATCGATTCGGTTATCAATTACAAAGAAAATTTGCGGGATTCCACGGAAAGTATATCTCTATAAATACGCCTAACTAATATGGACAAAAAGAAGCTAAAGTAAGACGAACACCGTTTATAATATAAAAATTGTGCCAACAAGCACATGCAACGAAGCTAAAGTAAGGGATCAAATGTATGCCACCAACACTCCAACGGTATAAAAAAATACATCATCACAGCTAATTTTATTTTTCATTAATTTGAACTTCGTTCCCTTGAACTTTAAATATGATCATTCCTTAAATGTGGTAGAGGAAATAATAGGGGTAGGGACTTAGGGTAAAGGGAAGGGTATAATAGAATAAGGGTAAAAAAATTATATTTTTAGTATATCTTATCGGTGTATCGATAAACCGATAACCGAAGAGGACAAAATCGAAATCGATAAATCGATAAACCGATAACAAATAATCGATTCGATTTATTGATAAACTGATTCGAATGCACACCCCTACTTTCGGGAGTGATTTTTTTTTGCCTTTAAAACAAAAGTGATCTTATTGTTGTAGACATATAAAATTTATTGGGTCTAATTCATACAAAATTTGAATTAAATTCAATTGGGTTAAACAATTAATTTGGACTTTATAAATTAAATTAGCCCGTTTAATTATTTTCAAGCCCAAGGTCCATTTCATCTTAAGGCACAGACTCATGCCATGTGTCAAGTGACATGGCATATCTAGTCAAACTCAAAACCAACAAGATGACGCCACGTGTGAAATGATGTGGCAATCCCAGTATAAAATAGTGGCCAATCAAGAGTTGTCGCGTGTCTAAAATGACATATCTTGGCCAATCACAAACAAGCTTATCACATAGCTTATGTGATAAGTTTGATGACTCACATGAACCAATCAGAATCAAGCAAGAGAGTTCATATGTAGCTGGACTGTCTATCTTCTACCATTATAAATAGAGGGGTTACATAATTCTCTGAGGACATTCAAAGTGGAGGAGAGCATTCCGCAATTGGTGAAGGCATCCGCAAACAGAGAGATCAATCATCAAGTGCAAAGTTCTTCTACAAAGGAGTGGTCAACGGAGTTCTTCCCGGAGATCAAACCGAAACAACAAAGTACTGCTCGACATTCTTGGCGATTAAATACGTCACAAGGAGGTCTACATCATCCTACATTCGAGAAAGACGCTTCTCAAGCCCTCGAATCATATAGAATTTTATAGAGGAGAATTAAGGGAACAAATAGAATTGTACCCGAATTATTTTATCAATAAAATCTCTTTTTCTTCATATTATTTTTTGTTGCTATTTATTTTTCATCTTACGAAAATTTGTTGCGAATAAATTTTGGCACGCCCAGTGGGAACAATTATGCTCTTCATCTCTCCTTTTTGCAAGTTGAAAACAACAAACTTTAGATCTACTACTACAATGACCTTCCGCAAGTGTGATGTTTCATGCAAAGATGCTACTGTTTTTGTGTCTGCTGAGCTCAGTCATGTTGGCCCAATCACTCGAAGCAAGTTCAAGGCTAGTGGTTTGGATGGAACCGAATACTTCGCCTCCTTGGAGGTGGCAAAGAAGAGTAGATCTAACACGATGTCTGCAACCACAATCTTTAGGGGCAACACCCCATTCTTGTTGTTTGACGAATTTTCTCAAACAGCCTCCAACCTTGGGGAATTTGAGGATTTGGAGGGTTCTCCAACATCAACAAAAGTCAACGCCTCAATGACTGACGCAACTAACGTGGATGAGAAGTTTGCCATGATGGAATAAACTATTGAAGTCTTGAAGAAATCTGTTAAAGACAAAGACCTTCAAATCGCTCAACTCATGAACAAATTGGTGGCCTATGCACCTGGAGAGTTAAGTCATGTCCCTCCCCGTTCACCCGTCTTCACCTTGCCAAAAACAGCTATTGAGGAATCACTTGCCAAGTTCAACATTCAAACGGAAAAGCAATCCACTTCAGTTGCAACGTTATCTGTCCAACAATTGCAAGACATGATAACAAACACCATCAGAGCTCAATATGGCGGACCATCGCAAAGTTCGTTGTACTACTCTAAGCCTTATACTAAGAGGATTGACTGTCTAACCATGCAAACCAATTATCAACCACCAAAGCTGCATCAATTTGATGGCAAAGGGAACTCAAGGCAACATATTGCCCACTTTGTCGAGACTTGTAGTAATACTGGAACATATGGTGACCTTTTGGTAAAACAATTTGTTCGTTCTCTGAAAGGGAACGCATTTGACTGGTATATTGACTTGGAGCCCGAGTCTATTGATAGCTGGGAGCAACTTGAGAAGGAATTCCTAAATTGTTTTTCAGTACCCGGAGAACTGTAAGCATGATAGAGTTGACAGGCACTAAGTAAAGGAAGGACGAGCCCGTGGTGGATTACATTAATCGTTGGAGGGCGTTAAGTTTGGACTGCAATGATCGTCTTTCAGAAATATCTTATGTGGAGATGTACATTCAAGGAATGCACTGGGGCCTTTTTTATATCCTACAAGGGATCAAACCGCGAACTTTTTAAGAACTTGCAACACGGGCTCACGACATGGGGTTAAGCATCGCAAGTCATGGAAAGGCATCTCCATTTGCTGATCAGAAGGAGTTCAAGAAAAATGTTGCATCAAATCACCAAACCAAAGAATCTATGTCGGTGAAAGCAACTTCCGTGAAAGTCACAACCAAGCAAAAGTTGAAGGAGGATAAGACACCAAGTCAATATCCCAAAGAGGAGAAACGTCGTCCCACCTTGATGGAATTAGAGGCAAAAGTTTATCCATTTCCAGGTTCAGATGTACCTACAATCCTTGATGAATTGCTCGCTAAGAAAGTCATCGATCTCCCTGAATCAAAAAAGGCCAGAGGAAATTGGTAAAGTTGGCGATCCAAAATACTGCAAGTTTCATCGCGTCCTTAGCCACCCTACAGAGAAATGCTTCGTCTTGAAGGGGAAAATCATGAATCTTGTAAGTGAAGGAAAAATTATCATAGACATGGATAAAACAGCAAAAGCAAATCATGCAAGTATCGTGCTCAAAGAAAAGGAGTGTTCAAGGTTGCAAAACGCGTCAAGCACTGCCTTCTTACAATATGGAAATTTCGAGCCCGTTGAAGTTGATCTTCCAAGGAAAACTCTTGAAGGTTCACTAAAGCTGGACACTCAGTCCAAAGACAAAGATGATGAGGGTTGGACTCTAGTCACTCACAAGAAACGAAGACATCAAGAAGTTCTAAGGCTACAACTTCCTAAGCCAAGAGCAAAAATAAGCGATGTGGATATGCTACAACCACCAAGAATTATCAAATCTTCCATTAGCAAGAAGATTAATGGTGCCTTATCGCCGAAGTTTCGAAAGCCTATCACATTGCATTAATTCTTTCCTGGAAAATTCTTTCATGGAGGTCACGTTAGTGCAACTCATGTAGTTTCTAGTACTGATGAAACAAAAGAAAGCAACGATGAGCTTGCTCCAATGAAAATACAAGAACATCATGATAACAGAGAAGTTGTTACATGTTATGCAACAATTTCCTTCACGGATGATGACTTGTTGTTATGGTCTAAGCCACATAACATACCTTTGTTCGTTGTAGGGGCCATTAGAGAACAACACCTCAATCGCATACTTGTTGATGATGGTTCGGCTGTGAACATCATGCCAAAGATGGTGCTAAAAAGTTTGGGATCTCTATCGATGAGCAATCCAAAAGTAACTTAACAATCCAAGGTTTCAACCAAGGAGGACAACGATCCATAGGTATGATCCGCGTGGGATCATCTATTAGTGAGATGAAGTTGAACACTATGATTCACGTCATAGATGCTAAAACATCATACAACTTGTTGCTTGGACGTCCTTGGATTCATGAGAATGGGGTGGTATCATCTACTTTGCATCAATGTCTGAAGTACAGAAAGGATGGAGAGATAGTCAAAATTGATGCAGACATCAAGCCTTTCACTGAGACAGAGTCATACGTTGCAGATGCAAAATTCTACTTAGATTCTTGTGAACCGAAAGTGGAGAGACCATCATCAGTTGACGAAGATGATGTCAATTCAGAAGAAGAAAATGAGGCTCAATGGACTGCCACCAAGCTGTCTAAGAAGAGAACTGAAGAAGCCTTCATTAAGCTATCATCATTTGAAGGTGACATACAAACAAAGATTGATAAGGAGCATCTAGTTTTTTGCTATATTACGCGTAAGCATCGAAATAAAGGACAACCCCTATTATAAGAATGTACTGCAAAGAAGAAAATGAGTCACATAGTGATACAAGATTTGAAAGAGCATATGACTGTCCCAATTGCACAAATCCCATATGTGAATTGTGAGTCTGCTAAAGGCAATCTCCAAGCTGATAAGATAAAAGGGCACTTTGATCCTAAGGCCTTCATACTGCTTGAAAAGTCTGGTTACGACTTCTCCAATCCATCAAAACTAGGAGAACTCAAAGACGAAGTCACTGGTGAAAAGATACATGGGCTCAATGAGTCCCAAATAAAGTTGAGAAAGCAAGGGCACTACATCGCCACTCCAAAGTATGGGTTGGGATTTAGTTTGGCAGAGCCTCTTCGAATTTTATCTAAGTGAAGCAAAGAGATAGCTTCATCACAATACACCTCGGTAGAGGAGATGAAGGAAGTTAATGGCAAGAAAATAAAACAATGGACTTTAGTGTTCGATCGCATTTGAGGCTCAACCCCTCGGGTCTCGGTGTTTGAAAGGCTAAGTCACAAAGGTGAACGTGTATCTTCCAGACATCTAAAGGAAGTTTTCACTACCTCAAAGACCTCTATCTTTTGTCGCTTGGGAACCACAAGGAAGTCACCATCTAAAAAGATACTGGCAAAACATAAGGATGAAGTCCATGAGGAGCGGGATCATTTTGAAGTTGTTGCTGACAAAGAAATATGTAGTGCTTTCCCATCACATATGAAGAGGAAGTCTATTTTGTCAATATCCACAGATAGTTACTAAAGGTGCAAAGGAGAACCATTGTTTACACTTTCCAGGCTCATAAAGAAGTAGAGAAAGAGAAAGAAGCCATGCCGACTATCCAAGGAAGTCAAACAGAAAAGTCAAACTTTATGGAAACATTCTATCACATAACTGTGGAAGATAGTCCATGCCTTGACATTGATGATGAAGTACATGAGGCTCCCCCTCAACAAGAAGATGGCGGACAATCTGCTGTGGATGATCTTAAGGAACTCAATTTAGGTACTCTGGAAGATCTACGCCCCACCTTCATTAGTACACTTCTTACGCCTCAGGAAGAGGAGGAATACTCCAAGTTATTGACTGAGTACAAAGATGTCTTTGCTTGGTCGTATAAAGACTTGCCTGGTCTTAGTCCTAAGGTAGTCGTTCATCATTTGTGGATCAAAAGTGGAACATGCCCTGTGAAGCAGTCGCAACGCATGTTCCGACCTGAGCTAGTACCACAAATTGAAGTCGAAGTCAACAACCTTATCGAGGCGGGATTTATTCGAGAGATGAAGTACCCATCATGGATATCGAATATTGTACCTGTCAAGAAGAAGAATGGTCAAATACGTATTTGTGTTGACTTTCGAGACCTAAACAAGGCATGTCTGAAAGATGACTTTCCGCTACCAATTATTAAACTCATGGTCGATGCTATAACAGGCATGAAGCTATGTCATTCATGGATGGGTCCTCCGGATACAATCAAATCAGAATGTCCCCAAAAGATGAAGAGTGTACTGCTTTTCAAACTCCAAAAGGGATATATTGCTACAAGGTGATGCCCTTCGGTCTGAAGAATGTTGGTGCCACCTACCAACGTGCGATGCAAAACATCTTTGATGACATGTTTCATAAGAATGTTGAATTCTACGTCGATGACTTGGTGGTGAAGACGAAGAGTAGGTGTTACCAACTTGAAGACCTTCGAATTGTTTTTGAAAGGTTAAGAAAATTCGACCTGAAGATGAATCCACTCAAGTGTGCATTTGGAGTTACCTCAGGAAAGTTTCTTGGCTTCATTGTGCGTCATCATGGAGTTGAAGTTGATCTTGCAAAGATTGACGCCATCCAGAAAATGCCCAAGTCAAAGAACTTGAGGGAGCTTCGAAGTCTCCAAGGAAACTTAGCATTCATCTGGAGGTTCATCTCTAATCTGGTCGGACGATGTCAACCCTTCAGTCACCTATTGAGGAAGGATATCCCTTTTCATTGGGATCAGTCATGTCAAAATTCTTTTGAAAGCATAAAAAAATACTTGCTGAATCCACTTGTGTTGGGGGCGCCAATGCTTGAGAAGCCATTGATACTCTACATCGCGGCACAAGAACGTTCACTTGGAGCACTACTTGCTCAAGAGAATGAGGAAGGAAAGGAACTAGCCTTGTACTACCTTAGTTGAACTCTGATAGGATCTTAGTTGAACTATACGCCTGTTGATAAAATATGCTTAGTGTTACTTTATGCGATAAAGAAGCTAAGGAATTATTTTGAAGCATACGCCATCAAACTCATCTCTCGAGCAGATTCCGTGAAGTTCGTGATGACTCGACCTGTTATTTCTGGAAGCCTAGCAAGATGGTCTATATTGTTTTACCAATACGAGATCACATACACACCCCAAAAGGCTGTAAAAGGACAAGCACTAGCCAATTTTCTGGCTGATCACCCTCTTCCGACAGAATGGGAGCTTTTAGATGAGTTTCTAGATAAAGACGTTTTGTTCATTGAAGAACTACCACCATGGACAATGTTCTTTGATGGATCTGCACGTCATAACGGTGCAGGGGCAGGTGTTGTGTTGATCTCTCCAGAAAGACAAGTCTTGCCATTCTCCTTTGTTTTAGGTGAAACATGCTCCAACAATGCCGCACAATACCATGTTTTGATCTTGGGTCTCGAAATGGCGTTAGACATGAAGATTCTATAGTTGGAGATCTACGACGACTCTAAGCTGATCATCAACCAACTTTTGGGGAGTTACGAGGTAAAGAAGGAAGATCTCTTGCCATACCATCAATATGCTTCTGGTTTACTTGAAAGATTCGACCAAGTGTTCTTAAACCATATCCCAAGAGAAGCGAATCGCAGGGCCGGTGATTTTGCTAACTTAGCCATGACCATGGTACTTGGAGAGAATGAGTTGTGTGTCATCAATGGGTTATTCCTAGACTTTTTAATCTTCAAATCAATGAAAGCCATCATACATCTGTTCGAGTGATTGAAGAGAAAGATTGGAGAAAACCACTGATAGAGTACCTTGAACATGAAAAGTTACCTAAGGATCTGCGACAAAGAACAGACATCAAACGAAGAGCACCGCGATTCATCTTCTATAAGGGGACATTATTTTGCCGCTCTTTTGAAGGACTATTCTTGCGATGTCTTGAAAAAGAAGAAGCCCGCCAAGCGATGGAGGAAGCACATTCTGGCTCATATGGAGCACATCAATCTGGTCGCAAGCTCCATTTTTGCATCAAGAGGATGGGATACTACTGGACGACAATGGTGAAGGATTGCATGGAGCATGCCAAAAGATGTCAAGCGTGTCAATTTCATGCCAACTACATCCATCAAGCTCCAGAGCCTCTTCATCCAACTGTAGCTTCATGGCCTTTTGATGCATGGGGACTTGATGTTGTTGGACCGCTTCCAAAGTCATCAAAGGGACAGATGTACATATTGGCCGCTACAGACTACTTCTCTAGATGGGCTGAAGTTGTTCCACTCAAGGAGGTAAAAAAAGAAACTGTTGTCGATTTTATCAAGTCGTATATAATTTTAAGGTATGGCATACGAAGATACATAATCACTGATAATGGAACACCATTTGAAAACAATCCCGTGAAGAGTCTATGCGAGAAGTTTGGTTTTTTCAAGCAACATAAGTCTTCAATGTATAATGCACCTGCCAATGGCCTTGCTGAAACTTTTAACAAGACACTTGGTAACCTTTTGAAGAAAGTTGTTGCAAAGAACAAGAGAGACTGGCATGAGAGAATTGGTGAAGCTTTGTGGGCATACCGGACAACCTTCAGAACTGCTACACAAACAACTCCTTACTCTTTGGTATATGGCGTAGAAGCAGTCCTGCCGTTGGAGCAACAAATTCCATCATTGCAGATAGCAATCCAAGAAGGACTCACGTCCGAAGAGAATGCTCAACTTCACCTAGCAAAGTTAGAGGCACTGGATGAGAAAAGATTGGAAGCGCAACAAAAATTGGAGCGCTATCAAGCTCGACTAGCTAGAGCCTTGAATAAGAAAGTGTGGCCACGATCATTCCAAGTGGGAGACTTAGTCCTAGCTATTCGACGACCCATAATCCTCAACAAACGCATGGGCGACAAGTTTACCTCAAAATGGGATGAGCCATATGTTGTGAAGGAAGCCTATTCAAGTGGCGCATACAAAATTGTCAATAATGATGGTCTCAGAGTTGGTCCGATCAACGGAAAATTTCTGAAGCAGTACTTCCCATGAAAGTCACCTATGTTCCTCGACGTACGAGCCTAAACTACAAGTTATGATGCTCTTTGACGTACGAACCTAAACTGCAAGTCATGATGCTCCTTGATGCATGAGCCTAAATTGCACGTTGCTACACTCCTGGCCCGCATGAGTCTAAACTGTGTACGACCAAAAAAAAAGAAGTCCGCTAGGTTGAAAACCTCGCGAGAGGCAGCCTAGGCAAAAATTAGGACATAAAAAAAACAAAAAGAAACTCATCCCTCTGAACTACGTTATGACTTGATCCTCTTCACCGAGGTACGTAGGCAGCTTAGACTTTCATCCTAAGTTCAGCCGCATGAGTTTTAAAAAAAAGGTTTGGCATCATCGAATCATTACATTAATTCTTCCAAGTGTAGAGGCATATATCTATGAGGAAAAGGAGACGATTTGCTTTGAAGTACAAAAGATGTTTTATTGCTTCAATGGTACACAAGTTGATACATCCAAAAATGTAGAGACAACAGGAACTAGACATTTTTCTATACAAAAGTCTAAATCATGAAGATGATCGTAAACTAGGCTTTGTTGGTGGCATGTCTAAATGCTTTTCCAAGTGTGTATGACATCCTCAATTGTTGGTTGAAGGTCCCAATCACCAGGGAGCCGCCATTGATGAACTTCAAGAATATCAACAAATCAAGTGCAACAGTTGGTGAAGGGGTGGCTCCACATCTTGTATGATATCTCGGGCTGATATTCGGACTCTTTGAGCTTCTTTGCGAGTCTTCAAAAGAAATAAATGAAGAGATAAGATTTGTGACGCATATAGACAAAGCTACTACACGCAAGACTATAGAGTCAATTTCAAGAAGAAAAAAATATATTTGTAGGACAACTCAGAGAGCATAGAGCTGGAAAGCAAGCTCGACAGACGACGAGATCAACTTTAGAAAACTACTTCAGTCCATCTTGAAGACGTTCTGCTCTTAACATTTTATATGTTGTAAATTTAGATGTCTAGTTTGCAATATCACAAACTGTTTGCAATTTGGAGGCCCCGAGCTCAAGATATGATTTTTTTGCCGGAACTACACGAATCTAAAAGTTACTGCAGCTAGGTGGAATTTGAGAATTTTCTGTTTCTAGCTTGAAAGGATTTCTGCCACGAAACTCATATGTATTGCAGCTCTATGTGTGTACTTTCTAACGGTGCAAACGGATCGCAATTTGGAATCTTCTAGCTCGATATATGAATTTTTCGACAGGAGTGTGCAAAGCAGAAATAAACGCAAGATAGACGTCAGGAGTGACTTCAAAGTAATATCTCGACCAATCCAAAAGAAGTTCTTCCACGATATTTTCAAGTATTATAGGTATAAAACTTATCTTTTCTATGGTGCAGACTTCTTGGGATTCCGACACCCGTAGCTTGAGATATGAAGTTTTCTACACAAATGCGCAAAGCTGGATCGCAAGTGCAGCAGACATTAGGAGCAAATTCAAACTACTGTTGCGGGCAATCCGAAAGAAGTTCGTCCATGATATCTTCAAGTCTTACAGAAATTGTAGTGTTCTTTCCAATGGCATAGATGTCTTGTGATTCTGACACTTGTAGATCGAGATATGAATTTTTCCACGAGTATGCACAAAGTTGAATAGCGAGTTCGGCAGACAGGTGAGCCAATTTCAAAATATTGCTGCGGCTAATCTGCTAGGAATCCTTCCACGATATTTTGGGGATTTCCTTATTTCTGAGTCTTCTTTCCAGTGGCATAGGCGGCTAGTGATTTGGACGTTCCTAACTTGAGATATGTGTGTCCCAATGATAGCATGCAATGCAGTGAAGCCGAAATGACAGACTTGTGCATCGCCTTCAATAGATCATTCCGACTTGTCCCGATGGAATTTGGCCTAAATTTTGGATATGTCACCATGGTGCAAGTTTTGATTCTGCAGAACCTAGCGTATTGCAGTTTGGACACTCCTAGGTGAGATACGATTTTTTCAATGTATGAAATGCTATGAAGTCAAAACAGTAGAGACGCGCCAAGTGCTTGCTCGCGGAAGTTGGAAAGGCCTACTCCAGTTGTCTTCCTCGAAAACCTGCAATGACGCGATGTGGTACTGGTTCGCTCATCAATGATGAAATATTGTCTCTCCAAGCCTTCAAGAGTAGAATTATCACCGAGGTTGAAAAGGTCTAATCCTAGTGTCACTCACCGAGCCGCAAGGAGGGATGTCTCGTGCATATTCTTAGTGATACCAAACAACTTGCAAACTGTTGAAAACTTGCAAAAAAAAGGGATTATGGAGCCCTTGGTGCTAACAGCACGAAGTTTCTGCGGGTATGATACTAGTACCACAGACGCTTTAATTGGGCATGATGTAAATTGGTCCAACGTCATAAAGCTTTTGATGTCATATTATGGTGTCGACGATGTAAATCTTCAATTCAGCTGTAAGTATCAATATCGACAACGACGGGACGCTTCATTTTGACATTGCTGCTATCTTCCTGTAGATTACAGTAGCTTCTGTTTGCGGTTCCCGCTCATCGAATTTGTTGACTACAATAGAAGTAGGCATTCGACGCACCAGTTAAGACTTTCTGCTTTCGGACAAATGCTTCATGGAGTGATACAGTCATACAGATGATGTCTTTAGTTCAGTAGCTCTGTTGGTGCACGAGTCAGACTTCTCCAAACCTCATGTTCCATGAAAAAAAATGGAGAGTTAGCATGATCAGTAAAAGAAAGATACAAATTGGCATGGAAAGAGAAGTTGAAATTAAGGAGCCTCATTAATCTCTATCTCAACCATGAACCAAGTCGTTGAATATCCGACACCGGCAGTTCCAACCAGTCACGCACGAGCAACATGGACGACGGCACGATGAGCAACTAGAAGCAAGCAGTGATAAAGAAGATCAGCAGCGTCGGACACACCGTTCAAAGTAGGCGATTTTCTATATTTGAGAATAAGTGCTAGCAGCCAAAGAAGAAATCAAAAAGGAGGACTTGAAAAGGAACCGTGGAACTTGAGGCAAGTCTTGATAAAAAGTTGTGGTTGATGCACCACCTTTTATAAAAATAAGATGGAGCAGTAGTTGACATCTACTTGGAAACGAAGAGCTCGAAGAATAATCAAATTTGTCTTCTTGGAAAAGTGGCATTGAAAAAGAATTGGAGGAGTAAGAATCCTTGTTCAAGTTATGTTGCGACAAATAATAGTCCGTTTCCTTTCCTAAATCAAACTTTGGTGCTAGATTGGTTTGGCGTAGGAACTGCAACATTTTTTTTATAAAAAACTTTATCATAGATGTGCTATGTCTTGACTAAGGCCTCTTGAATATTATCATGTGTTCTTTGAGAAAAAAAAATGTTACTGCTTATCCAAATATGCATATGCTTCATGAAAAGATGTGGAGTAATTATTGTCCCAGGTACTTCAAGCCTCGTCTAAGGTTCAACAAGTCGATGCCTAGACAATCTTGAAGTAGAGGATATCTGTAGACATAAAATTTATTAGGTCTAATTCATACAAAATTTGAATTAAATTCAATTGGGTTAAACAATTAATTTGGACTTTACAAATTAAATTAGCCCGTTTTATTATTTTCAAGCCCAAGGTCCATTTCATCTTAAGGCCCAGACTCATGCCATGTGTCAAGTGACATGGCATATCCAGTCAAACTCAAAGCCAACAAGATGACGCCACATGTGAAATGATGTGGCAATCCCAGTCTAAAACAGTGACCAATCAAGAGTTGCCACATGTCTAAAATGACATATCTTGACCAATCACAAACAAGCTTATCACGTAGCTTATGTGATAAGTTTGATGACTCACATGAACCAATCATAATCAAGCAAGAGAGTTCATATGTAGCTGGACTGTCCATCCTCTACCATTATAAATAGAGGGGTTACATAACTCTCTAAGGACATTCAGAGTTGGAGGAGAGCATTCCGCAATTGGTGAAGACATCCGCAAACAGAGAGATCAATCATCAAGTGCAAAGTTCTTCTACAAAGGAGTGATCAATGGAGTTCTTCCCGGAGATCAAACCGAAACAACAAAGTACTGCTCGACGTTCTTGGTGATTAAATACATCACAAGGAGGTCTACATCGTCCTACATTCGAGAAAGACGCTTCTCAAGCCCTTGAATCACGGAGAATTTTATAAAGGAGAATCAAGGGAACAAATAGAATTGTACTCGCATTATTTTATCAATAAAATCTCTTTTTCTTCATATTATTTTTTGTTGTAGTTTATTTTTCGTCTTACAAAAATTTGTTGCGAACAATTGTCTTCCAATTCGGTTGCAAATTTGTAATTAGATTTTAGACGTTTCAAATTCCTAATATTAGCATTCATATGCAGTGCTAATAAGGAAATATTTGATATGTAAATTTTAGTTGATTAAAGTCTTAAATATTATGAAAAATAATTAAATAAACTTTTTAACTAGTGACGTTATTCTTAGACATCTCTTAGTCTAAGAATGATAAAATAAGTGGGTTTTTTTTTGGGTGATATTTTCCAATACTAAAAGTTGAATATTTTCCTTGATATTAATTTAATTCCGTTATTGCTTTCTCAGCGGTACTATGAAAATCATTACCATACTAGTTCCAAGTGACTTTGAATATGTGAACAAATACGGAGTTGTACGGACACCGCAATATGTTTGGGATCAAGAGGTGGTGTTGGCTGGTAAGTTTGCAGCATTTTTCATTTTTTTTTTAAATTTAAAAACTTCCGACATTTTATTGTCAATTGTTTTCTGTGTAGGAAGGATAATAAGCAAACGTGCGGCTTCTGCAATGCTGTTTTGCTATGATTTAGTGAATGAAGGTGCCATCGTTCAAGTTAAGGCACATGTGAGGAGGTTATATTACACACTAATCTTTTTTGTTATGTTATTTTCATGAGTCTTAATTTTATGCCAAAAGACTTAGCCTGCATTCTTGTGCTATTACTTTGGTAGTATAATTTTCTCATATTTGGAGAGTATAACTCTTTGCCTCATTCTCAATAAAATAAAATAACTCTAATCCATTTACACTGTCAATCCTTAAATTTTTCTCTACCTATTGTCCACCCTATAGAAAGAGGAATGTCATTCAAAAAAAGACTTTGAACTGAAATTCCAGACTTTCCGTCAAAGAAAGAGGATTGACATTCAAGTTGCTTGACATTCAAGTTCCAGACTTTCAAGTTGTACTCCAAATTAGTATCACTTGCTTGAGATTGTGTTTTCATGATATATGCTATTCTTAGGTTTAAAATTTTGATAATCAAAAGCCAAAAATGCTTTCCTTTAGCTTGTTCTAGTTGGATAAAAAATTAGGAGCCACCTTTTGATTTATACGAATTTATCTTCTCTTATTTTCGAATGTTGACGACACTATTGTTTAACCAAAAATTGAAATTTTGGTCAAAACTTATTTTAGAAGAACTCGGGTTACTGATAATCAAATAGAAATAAGAATAATTGACAAATAATAACTGAATATAATGTAAAGTAAATCAATGATTCCAATAGTATTTCGTGTCCTTACAAATGATCAGTCTTCTCCTTTTATAGCTATCTCTAGGTAATACATTTTGTTTCTACCATAATAGAGTCATTATTGACAATTAATGACATTTAATGTAACGTTATAATTGATAATCATAATTGATTCAATACAGATTCTCTAACGTTTTCCGTATTTAATGCCTGGTAATACGTATCTATACCTTATTTACTATCAAATTCATTCTCTTCAATCATAAAGAGGTTCGAGTGTCTATATTTCTTGTTTTACCTGAATATCTGCATGTGCCTGTTGAAGCTCGTGCCTCTTTGATTATTCTTTGCCAACTATCATCCTTTGACTGGTCCACGTGTCATGACGTGTCATCTTACAATAAATTCCATATATAAACTTAATTTTTCCCAATACAGATAGTCCTCCCACTTGCCATTTATTCATCAATAGAATATTTGGGAAGTTAATCTCGTTAAAGAGGGAATATTTGCCGCCATTAATTCTTCTCTGGAACTGGCGCTTCATCTGTCACTTCCATTTAATGTATGTGACACGTGGCGTCTTTAGAGATAGTTCTAATATAATAGTTTGATTGCTCGAGGACTAGCAATGGATTAAGTGTGGGGTGTTGATAATAAGCGAAATCTGGGTGATTTAGCTATTGTTTATGCTTCTGCTTGATGATATTCCAATGATATATTGTGATTAATTGATGAATTATGGGCTTTAATAGTGAATTGTATACATTTCAGGTAAAGAAGCGTATATTACGCAAATCAAATATGATTGGAACCATTTTGGAGCAATAAATGAAAAACCCCTCGGAATTAATTATGGTGGAAGAACAAGAAAAGAATCAAGAATATGGGACAACTGGACTAGCGCGGTCAGATACGCGGTCGCGCTAGTCCAGATTTCGGGAAAGGTTGTTTAAAGGGGTAAAATTGGAATTTCTGCTGAATCCCACTCAATTTACAAAAAGCAAGAACTCCATTATTGAAAAAAAAATCAGAGGGAGTGTGGAAGATCTGATTTTTAGAGAGAGAGGGAGGAGGAAACTCATCTTCAACTATCAAAAATCAATAGGAACATCAACTTGGAGCAAAGATTGAAAGAGTTTTTCTAAACCTTCTCTTAGTATTTACGTATATTATGTTTAAAGATTTTTATTGTTGTTATTTGTATAATTATGAGTAGCTAAAAACTCTAGTATTCTTGGGTCATGGATGTTAGATGATCTTGTTGTTTGAAGCTTAGATTGAAGATCTTGAATCTATCGTTATGGGTTGTTTATTTGATTCTGCTTCTAATTATTTTACTGCGTAGCTAAAAGTGAAATATTATTTACGAATCTTGAGTTAAACTTGAAAAAGAAAATTCTTGATTGCATATAGAATCAAATAGAGCAAGATCCGGATCCTGGGCATCGGGTGAAAGATTTGCAATTAAGATAGACATATACTTAATTGCCTTGTTTGGTTGAAAAATAGGAGTTGTAAATGCATTCTTGCTAATATTAATACCGTAGACATATAGGTATTAGTTTAACTTGAATAGATGCATAAGAACTCGAAAGATTCTTATGAATATTATTAACCCTATAATCAATAACCCGGATAATTCAATAAATCAATCTTAAGCTAAAATAGTAGCATGATCTCTAGCAAGTCCATGACCCTAGAATATCTTTACCAAAATTGTTATCAAAATATTGTGTAATTGGTGTAGTAATTTTGTGTTGAATTATTGTGTAATTATTAAGTAAGTTGTAAATTGGTTCTTTATATATTTTGTGATAATTTAGCTTGAGTTGATAATTTTTTGAGTCTACATTAGTCGATAAGTTGATCACAATTCCTCGTGGGAACGATACTCTACTTACTATTATATTACTTGTCGATCGCGTGCACTTGCGTGAGTGTTTTGGTCGCAACAAGTTTTTGGCGTCGTTGTCGGGGAATTAAAATTAGCTACTTGACTGTTTTAAGATTTTATTAGCTGTTAATAAAAACCTAAATTTTCCATCTACTTTGTTTGTGTTGCGCAGGCTCTTCTCTTGAATGCGGAGGAGGAGAAGCACAAACAACCTCTTCCCTTTTGATCCTGAAATTGAACGAACAATTCATAGAACAAGGAAGGAATGGGAAGCTAGAAACAAAACAGAAAGAGAGTTGGACATTCAAGTTCAACCACAGCCAACAGTGATGGCAGGTAATCAAGAACGTGTGGTGATAGAAGCAGCAAGGCCAAATCTTGCTAATATGACTCAGGCCATTGTGAAGCTTGAATTCACCGGTCACTTTGAGCTTAAACAGTACATGGTGCAGCTGATACAGTCCACTGGGCAATATGTTGGTCTATCTCATGAAGACCCACAAAGGCACATTCAAATTTTTTTGGAAATAACAGATACTTACAATTATCCAAATGTTTCCAAGGATTATGTCAGGCTGACCTTATTTCCCTTTTCATTATTGGGGGATGCTAGAGAATGGTTGCAAAAAGAGCCAGCTAATTCAATCCACAATTGGGATGATTTAGCAAAGAAATTCCTAATCAAGTTTTTTCCCACCAAAAAGACAAAGTTTTTGCGGAGTCAGATTCTTAGGTTTCAACAAAGGGATGGTGAAACTCTTCGCCAAGCCTGGGAAAGATACAAGAAACTACTTCGGGATTGTCCTCATCATTGTCAAACTGATGAAGTACTGGGCCATACTTTTGTTGATGGATTGGATGAAACTTCCAAAATGAATCTTGATTCAGCTTGTGGAGGTAGTTGCATGGCAAACCCATACAGTGAAATACAACTTCCGCTAAATAACTTTACTACTAATGATCATAATTGGCAAGGTGAAGGAGAACCAAGGAGAGCAATGAAACAGAAAGCAGGGTTACTTGAACTGGATGACATTTCCGCCATAAGAGCAGATTCAGCAAAATTGGCAAATCAAATGACCAGAATGACAATGGGACCATCACAACCAATGCAGCAGGTTCAACAAATGTCAGTTTGTTGTGAAATGTGTGGAGATAATCACACAAGTGATATGTGCCCGACGAATCCTGAATCTATTTATTATGTGGGGCAACAAAGCAGAGGGCCGATGAACCAACAGGCACAATATGGGAACACTTACAATGCAAATTAGAGGAATCATCCTAATTTCTCTTGGGGTGGAAATAAATCAAAACAGAATCAATATAGACCCCAAGGAAATTTTAATCAACCTCAAAGGCCACCACAACAGGCAGAAGAAAGTACAAATGATTTATTAAAAAAATTGTTGCAAGACAATCAACAACTCAGAACGGACTTCAGAAATCTTGAAAGGCAAATGGGACAACTGGCTGCAAATCAAAATACTAGACCTGCAGGGGCACTTCCTGGTGATACAGAGAAAAATCCTCAAGTGAGTGCAATTACACTTAGAACAGGAAGGGAGTTAGAAGAAGTTTCATCAAAGAAAAAGAACAAGCAAATACCTGAAGGTGAATTAATTCCCAAAGCAACACAGGAAGTAAGGAAAGATGATACAATTTCAGCACCTGTAAATATTCCAAGACCACCACCACCTTTTCCACAAAGATTGCAGGAAAAAAAATGACGATCGCATGTTCAACAAATTTCTCTCTATGTTGAGTCAGATTCAATTGAATATTCCGTTGGTAGATGTGATTCGTGATATTCCAAAATATGCCAAATACATAAAAGATATTGTGGCTAACAAAAGGAGACTGACTGAATTTGAAACAGTTGCACTTACTGAAGAGTGCACTTCAAGGGTCCAAAATAAGCTTCCTCAAAAGCTTAAGGACCCTGGCAGCTTTACTATCCCTGTAAGAATAGGCAATGTTGACGTAGGTCATGCACTTTGTGATTTGGGAGCAAGCATAAATTTGATGCCATTGTCTTTGTACAAACAATTGGGTTTGGGAGCTCCAAAACCCACCACAATGATGTTGCAACTAGCAGACATGTCCATAGCTTACCCGGAAGGGGTGATAGAAGATGTGCTACTAAAAATTGGGAAATTTATTTTCCCAGCTGATTTCATTATCTTGGATTTTCAGGCCGATGAAAAAGTTCCTATTATATTGGGAAGACCTCTTTCGGCTACAGGTGATGCTATAATTAAAGTAAGAGAAGGAAAAATGATCATGAGAGTTGACAACGAGGAAGCTGTTTTTAATGTATATAAAGCAATTCAACTTCCTCGACAGTATGAAGAATTGTCTATGATATCTGTTATGGAGATTGATGAACAACTTGTTACCTCAAGTGTATATTTGCAGGATTCTTTAGAAAAAGCAATTGTATTGTTTGAATGTTTGGAGATTAATGATGAGGTTGAGGAGATAAAACATAATTTGAATGCAACATGTGAATATATAAAAGGTTTTAATCCCTTTGAACCGTTGAACAGGCCAGGTGGTCCTCCTTTGAAGCCCTCAGTTGAAGAAGCTCCCAAATTGGAATTAAAGCCTTTACCTTCTCATCTTCATTATGCTTATTTGGGTAGTTCTGAAACGTTACCTGTTATTATTTCGGCTGACTTGTCTGAATTGCAGGAGGAGAAATTGTTAAGAGTACTACGTGAGCATAAAAGAGCAATTGGGTGGACAATGTCCGACATAAGAGGTATTAGTCCAGCTTTTTTGCATGCATAAAATTCTCATGGAGGAAGAGCACAAGCCAAGCATAGAACAACAACGCCGCCTAAATCCAAACATGAAAGAGGTGGTAAGAAAAGAAGTGATTAAATGGCTTGATGCAGGTATTGTATTTCCAATATCTGATAGCAAATGGGTAAGTCCAGTCCAATGTGTTCCAAAGAAAGGAGGAATGACCGTAGTAACAAATGAAAATAATGATTTGATTCCCATTAGAAATGTTACTGGGTGGAGGATTTGCATAGATTATAGAAAATTGAATAATGTCACCCGGAAAGACCATTTTTTCCTTCCCTTCATTGACCAAATGCTTGATAGATTAGCCGGGCAGGAATACTACTATTTTTTTGGATGGTTATTCGGGATATAATCAAATTGTTATAGCCCCAGAAGACCAAGAAAGACCACATTTACATGCCCCTATGGGACATATGCATTTAAAAGAATGTCATTTGGTCTTTGCAATGCACCTGCGACTTTTCAAAGGTGTATGATGGCTATTTTCACTGATATGGTTGAAAGATTTGTGGAAGTATTTATGGATGATTTTTCTGTATTTGGATGTTCTTTTGATGAATGTTTAATGAATCTTGATAAGGTCCTTGCTAAGTGTGAAGAAACAAATTTGGTACTAAATTGGAAAAAATGTCATTTCATGATACGTGAAGGCATAGTCTTAGGGCATAAAGTGTCTAAGAATGGATTGCAAGTGGATAAAGCAAAGGTGGAAGTAATCGAAAAATTACCTCCACCAACATCCGTTAGAGGCATTCGCAGTTTCTTAGGCCATGCGGGCTTTTACCGTCGTTTCATCAAGGATTTTTCAAAAATCTCATCTCCTTTGTGCAGGCTTCTTGAGAAAGATACATCTTTCAAGTTTGATGATGCTTGTCTGAAAGCATTTGATGAGCTGAAACGAAGATTAGTTATTGCACCGATTATAATTTCTCCAGATTGGAAACTTCCATTTGAATTGATGCGTGATGCAAGTGATATAGCCATTGGAGCTGTTTTGGGGCAGCGGAAAGGAGAAAATATTTTGTTCCATTCACTATGCGAGTAGAACTCTTAATTCATCTCAAATGAATTACATTGTTACTGAAAAAGAGTTGCTCGCAGTAGTATGGGCATTTGATAAGTTTAGATCCTATCTAGTGGGGACAAAAGTCGTAGTTTACACAGATCACTCCGCTATAAGGTATTTATTTGCAAAGAAAGATGCCAAGCCAAGGTTAATTCGATGGGTTCTTCTTTTGCAGGAATTTGATTTGGAGATTCGAGATCGAAAGGGAACAGAGAATCAGGTTGCAGATCATTTATCCAGGCTGGAAAATAGAGTCCATGTCACTGAAAGAGAATCAATCAAAGAAACATTCCCTGACGAACATTTGCTAGCTATCACTTCGGATGAAACCCTGTGGTATGCTGATTATGTGAATTTCATTTCAAGTGGGGTGACTCCACCAGAATTCACAGCTGACCATAGAAGAAGGTTCTTACATGATGTGAGATTTTACATGTGGGAAGAGCCTTTTCTATATAAGCAATGCGCAGATCAATTGGTAAGAAGGTGTGTCCCTGAGGAGGAGATGAATGCAATATTGCATGACTGTCATTCTTCTCTTTATGGAGGTCATCATGGGGGAGACAGAACTGCACAAAAGGTTTTGCAATCAGGTTTTTACTGGCCAGAATTATTTAAAGATGCACATGCTTTTGTTAAAAATTATGACAGGTGCCAAAGAACCGGAACGATCACGAAAAAGCACGAGATGCCTTTACAAAATATTTTGGCAGTAGAACTCTTTGATGTCTGGGGAATAGATTTCATGGGACCATTTCCATATTCTAATGGGCACAGATATATTTTGGTTGCAGTTGATTATGTGTCTAAGTGGGTTGAGGCCATTGCTCTTCCTACTAATGATGTGAAGGTAGTGGTAAGTTTCGTAAAGAAGCACATTTTCACACGCTTTGGAACTCCAAGAGTGTTGATAAGTGATGGAGGAACACACTTTTGCAACAAATTGTTGAAAAATATCCTAGCAAAATATGGTGTGAGACACAAGGTTGCTACTGCATATCACCCTCAAATGAGTGGTCAAGTTGAAGTGTCAAACAGGGAGGTAAAACAGATTTTGGAGAAAACTGTGAGTGCAAATAGGAAGGACTGGTCCGGTAAGTTAGAAGATGCATTGTGGGCTTACCGAACTGCATACAAGACTCCAATAGGTACTTCTCCATACAGGTTGGTTTATGGAAAGGCATGTCATTTGCCTGTTGAGCTAGAACACAAAGCTTATTGGGCAATCAAAAAGCTAAATATGGATATGGACTTAGCCGGTGAAAAAAGACTGCTACAACTCAATGAACTTGATGAGTTTCGGTTGCATGCTTATGAAAATGCCAAGTTATATAAAGAAAGAACCAAGAGGTGGCATGATAAGCACATCCAACATCGTGAGTTTGTGCCGGGTCAAGAAGTTCTTCTGTTTAATTCAAGGTTAAAGCTTTTTCCAGGAAAGCTTAAGTCTCGTTGGGCAGGCCCTTTCGTTGTAGTAAGCGTGACTCCTCATGGAACAGTTGAATTACGAGACACAAATTCAAGTGGTACTTTCTTGGTAAATGGGCAACGAATTAAACATTATTGGGGTGGTGACATTCAACGTCACAAAACCTCAGTAGATTTAATTGATGTATAATGCAATATGGCGTCGTGCCGCGACGTAAAATAAGGCGCTGGTTGGGAGGCAACCCAACGATCATGGTATTTTTGATTATGATGTTTATTGTGTACTAATAAATACAGGTGAACGAGGGCTGATGCTAAAATAAAAAAAAATAAAAAAACAATTCAGAAATCGCTCAGGTGCGCGGCCGCGCACCTGGCCGCGCATTTGACCGCGCTACTTTGGGGTGCTCTCTGTCTTGGACGCGCACCTGACTAGCGCGGCTGCGCATTTGACCGCGCTAGTTCAGTGGCTCTCTGTATTGGCCGCGCACCTGACTAGCGCGGCCGCGCATTTGACCGCGCTAGTTCAGTGAAATTTTTTGTTTTTTTAGTTTATTTTTGTTTTTGTTTTAATTTGTTAATTAAATTACTATCCTACCCCCTACCCCCCTAATTACCCTTATCTGAACGCCCCTCTCCCCAAAAACCCCCATTCCAACAAATTATCTCTCTCTCTAACCCAATTTCCCCTCTTCAAAACCCTTCTCTTCTCCAAACCTTTCTTCCACCATTTTTGCTTCACCATTTTCTCCCAAACAATCCCCATCAAATCTTCTTTTCTATCTTCGCATTCATCTTCTTTACCATTCTCTTCCAACAAAGGTATGAATTCTTGTTTTGTTTTCTTTTATTTTTCTATTTCTTTTATTTTTTTTAGATTTTTGTCTATATGCAAATAAAGTAGTTATAGTTGTTAAAGTTGGTTTCTAAGAATGGTGTTGATATTATAAGTTGAAATGTTAGTAAGAAATTAGTTTTAAGTTCTAAGTTCTTCTCTTCTTTTATTTTTTCTTGTTATTTTCCAGATTTTGTTTTTATGTTTTAAGTAAATATAATGATAGTATTGATGGATATTGTGTAATAATAGTGAACTATTCTCGTATAGTTCTTTTATACAGAGAATAATGTTAGTGATAATTTAGTTTTATTTTTATTGCTATTTTACCAATTTCTGTTGAAGTGTTTATACATATGTTATGTTAATTGTACATAAATTATATGTATAAATTAGTGAAATACTTGGGGGTATTGTTGGTTGATGAGTGTGGGGAGGAGAACCACTTGATTGGTGATGTTTTATGGGTGAATAAGGGTGATTATTGTTCTAACAAGTGTAAAATGGGTTATGATAATACAATGCATGCAATGTGTTTGTGAAAAAGCCCCCATGAATAAGAAAATGTAGTTTGTGACCAATGATGAGTGTGAAGTCTAAGTAACCCCATTGAGCCGCGAATTTTGGATTGGGCTATGTTAATATGTTATTGTCTTGCAGGTATAATGACTAACTCCAGAAAAAGACGTACCACAGGTCCTTCCTCAAGCAACCAAGCAGGCAGAGCTAGGTCACGAGAGGCAGCAATTGCACGCCCATTTGATAATACAAGATTTGTTTCGGCCAAAGCTCAGGACCGATTTGTAGAAAAAGCTGAAAAGAAACCAATTCCTGAAAGAGGTGTTGACATGAGAAAACTTCAGCGGTTGTGCCCTCATATGCACGATGAGTTGCTGAGAAGGGGCTTACACACATTCGTCAACGAACCAGGTGAGGCAAATCTCATGGTTGTAAGAGAATTTTATGCCAATGCTCCAGAGCATACAAATGGAATAGTCACAGTGCGCCAAAGAGCAGTGAATGCTTCACTTGAGGCAATTCGTACTGCTTATCAGCTGCCTGCACCTCCAGAGGAGCATAATGACTTCTATAACTATGGTAAGGCACCCACATACGAAATTTGGGAAAGATTCTTTGAGACCATTTTGGCACCTGGCAAGGAAATTTCCTGGATGACTTATGGGCAGAAATTTCATTCTAATGCACTCACATTTGAAGCAAAGTACTGGTTGCATCTCATATGCGCCCGATTGATCCCATCACACAATAAAACGGAAGTCAATGGACCTCGAGCTTGTCTTGTCTGGTGTTTTGTTAATGGTCACGACTTTGACGTAGCTAAAATCATGTATGATGAGATGTTCACTCGCTGCAAAATCAAGAGGTATGGATTCTTCTTCCCTTCACTAGTTACTCAACTATGCAGGGCTGCTAGTGTGCCAGAATATCAACCTGTTGATGGGTTGGTTGAAAAGGAAAGCAAGTTCCGAGCTGATAAAGTGACAACGGGGAAAGAGCCGGAGGTAGTAAAGGTGGTAGAATCAAGCAGCTCTGATGATGATGACGACGATGATGATGAGGAGGAAAATGAGGCAATAAATGTTGAAAGTGAGGCACAGCCAGAAGCACCCCGTGCATCAGCTGCAAGACTGTCAAGATCAGCATCACAAGCAGCACCAGCAGCAACATTATCATGAGCAGCTTCACCTTCCCGATCTACCAGATTGCCTCGTCAAAACACATTGGAAAAAGACATAGAGGATCTTCGCATCACTATGATTGGGTTGGGCAACCGTGTGAAAGAGATAGCTGACCTACAAGTCAAGTCGGAGAAAAAATTTATGGGTTGGCTCAGAGCATTGGGGCGTGCATGTAATGTGAATCCTGACACTGTCTCAGATCAGGAATGAAGTTTCGGGGAAGTATCTTTGCCTCTTTTCTTTTCAGAAATGAAAGTCATGGGGACATGCCTTACGTTTAAGTGTGGGGTGGAAGGATGGTAGTAATTATTATGGATTTTTAGGCTGTTTTAATTGTTTTGGATTGTTGGAATGTTTTGGTGGTATGGTACAATATATAATGTTTTGGGAGTGCGTGATTATTTCACTTTTGTTTTTAAATGTTTTGGTGATTTAGTATTGTTGGAGTAATTGTTCTTAAAACATATTTATTTTTTTAGTAGTAATATTGACACGGTCCGATGACGGATTCTTTTGGATAGGAGTTCTTGAGGGACTGAGACTGAGCTTATTGAAAATAACAAAAAGACTTTTGTTTTTATTTTTGGTATTTTTAGGTAGTATAACAAATCTCCCTTGGTTTTTCTTTAAGCCACGGTTCTTTTCCAAGGGTTTATGCCGAACCGGGCATATGTAGTTTTTCAGTTAGCATATATAGAAGAGAACTCAAAGCGTTGACACACCTGAACACAATAGAACTTAGAGTGTAACGCTTAGTCTTAATTGTTGAATCTCACCGAAAGTGACTTAAATTGTATGTTTGTACTGAATTGAATGCCCGTAATGGAGTGTCTTGATGAGCTGATTTGGAATGAGTCATATGTCATGTGTGGTGAGTATTTGTGTAGTCCATGCATTGTATTTGTGTCTAGAACTTGCCCGGTATGTGAATTAAAGCGAAATATTAGGTGATGCTCGATGTGAAAAATGATGTTAGGCTTTCTTTGACCTTTTGAGCTCAATTGCTTATCACAAATAAAATTTCTCCCTAGTTAACCCTTTTGAGCCTTCAGACTTTTTGTTTGGCACCCGCATTACAAGCCTATACACTTTTGTTCTTAATTGACAGTGTTTTGATCCTTTTACCTCTTAAAGCACTTTAATTGTGAGAAGAACGCTAAAAGAAGTAAGAAGGAAATAAGTGTGGGGTGGCTTTTGAGTGGAACCAATAAAAGGATGAAAGGTGCACTTATGTTGTAAATGAATACACCACTAGCAGAAATTGAGTGACAAGAAAAATTACATTGTGTTTTGCTCTAGTTAGTGGGAATGAATTAATAGAGTGCTTAAAGAAGAAGGGCGTATTTGTGGGATGACATTGTGTATAAATGAGAAGTAGGTTGAAGAATTTATGCTGGAAAAAAAAATTGTGGGTGTGATGTGTTAAAGTGCTTAGGGGTTGAGTCACTATTCCTAAATACATCTTACCCGTCCCTTAACCCTCATTACAACCATGAAACAGTCCTAATTGATTTTGGATTGAGCTAGCCTACATTAGTAGAAATTTACATTAAGGGCAAGCTTATGGTACCAATTGCATGCAGGTGACTTTTATTGTGAGAGTGAGTGCTTTAATTGATTATTATAAGTATATGACTGGAATGTGCGGAGTAATTACCAAATATTTCTTATTGGCATGATGGTGAGGGCATATGACCTGTGACAGAAAAGAAAATCTGGACTTCTGTGAAGAGCAAGTTGAGGAAGTTTGAATATGCATGGCACTTGACATTCAACTTTGAAGCTAAGATTGTTCACTGCTAGGAGCAACATATGTACATTGTTCCAGGTGTAATGCGTTAAGGGAAATAGTTGAGTGAATGGATCTTTAGAGATAGTTCTAATATAATAGTTTGATTGCTCGAGGACTAGCAATGGATTAAGTGTGGGGTGTTGATAATAAGCGAAATCTGGGTGATTTAGCTATTATTTATGCTTCTTCTTTATGATATTCCAATGATATATTGTGATTAATTGATGAATTATGGGCTTTAATAGTGAATTGTATACATTTCAGGTAAAGAAGCGTATATTACGTAAATCAAATATGATTGGAACTATTTTGGAGCAATAAATGAAAAACCCCTCGGAATTAATTATGGTGGAAGAACAAGAAAAGAATTAAGAATATGGGACAATTGGACTAGCGCGGTCAGATGCGCGGCCGCGCTAGTCCAGATTTCGGGAAAGGTTGTTTAAAGGGGTAAAATTGGAATTTCTGCTGAATCCCACTCAATTTACAAAAAACAAGAACTCCATTATTGAAAAAAAAAATAGAGGGAGTGTGGAAGATCTGATTTTTAGAGAGAGAGGGAGGAGGAAAGTCATCTTCAACTATCAAATATCAATAGGAACATCAACTTGGAGCAAAGATTGAAAGAGTTTTTCTAAACCTTCTCTTAGTATTTACGTATATTATGTTTAAAGATTTTAATTGTTGTTATTTGTATAATTATGAGTAGCTAAGAACTCTAGTATTCTTGGGTCATGGATGTTAGATGATCTTGTTGTTTGAAGCTTAGATTGAAGATTTTGAATCTATCGTTATGGGTTGTTTATTTGATTTTGCTTCTAATTATTTTACTGCGTAGCTAACAGTGAAATATTATTTACGGATCTTGAGTTAAACTTGAAAAAGAAAATTCCTGATTGTATATAGAATCAAATATATCAAGATCCGTATCCTGGGCATCGGGTGAAAGATTTGCAATTAAGATAGACATATACTTAATTGCCTTGTTTGGTTGAAAAATAGGAGTTGTAAATGCATTCTTGCTAATATTAATACCATAGACATATAGGTATTAGTTTAACTTGAATAGATGCATAAGAACTCGAAAGATTCTTATGAATATTATTAACCCTATAATCAATAACCCGGATAATTCAATAAAACAATCTTAAGCTAAAATAGTAGCATGATCTCTAGCAAGTCCATGACCCTGGAATATCTTTACCAAAATTGTTATCAAAATATTGTGTAATTGGTGTAGTAATTTTGTGTTGAATTATTGTGCAATTATTAAGTAAGTTGTAAATTGGTTCTTTATATATTTTGTGATAATTTAGCTTGAATTGATAATTGTTTGAGTCTACATCAATCGATAAGTTGATCACAATTCCTCGTGGGAACGATACTCTACTTACTACTATATTACTTGTCGATCGCGTGCACTTGCGTGAGTGTTTTGGTCGCAACAAGTTCTCATTAGGACATTTCCATCATTGCGTCTTTTCCTTTGACGGTTGCTTCTGACTATAAATATAACTTTTTACCTTTGTCTTTTTCACAAAAGGTTTAGAGTATTCAATTCTGATTTTTTTTCCTCGTATTACTATATCTTCTTCAAACCCTAACCCTCGGAGAGTCCGCATCGTTGACAACCTTCCTTTTGCTCTTGTTAGAAGTAGGAGAGGGGGAAGGCTTCGTAGTTTAGGGTCGTTTTCATCGCGAGGCCTCTCTATTCCTTCATCGAGTTCTACTCCACCTTCTAGAACCAGATGTTCTCTTTCTCAAAGATCTTCATCTAGGACTAAAGAACTCACTGAACCTCTTCGTGAACCTTTAGTAGATGAAATTATTCCTGCTAAACTATCTTTTTACAATGATAGAGAGTCCATCAGAAACCAAATTTCTTCTATGTCTTCGTTAGATCATGCTCACATTTACCCGACTCAGATCACTGAAGGTCTCATTTCTGTAGTTTATAGAGATTGCCATTGGAGTCATGACTTCCCAATTATAATCCCTAATGCAAACCAAAGAATCACTTCTTATTTAACTGGGTTTTCTTTTGTTTATACATACCCTTTCACGTTGAATTTCAAACCTGCTATTGACCCTGTTATCATCGAATTTTGTTGCTTTTTTTATGTTTGCTTAGGACAAATTGTCCCCATCGTGTAGAGGGTTGTTGCTTGCTTGAGGCATTTGGCCAACATGACTGGCATGCCTTTTACGTTCTTTCATTTAATCCATCTCTATTCTCCCAAACTCTTTCGTCAAGGAATCTTTACTTTAGTAGTGAGAAGTAAAAGAGTTCTGGTCAGTCCAGAAGACAATAAGGACCGTGGCTGGTATGCCAGGTTTGTTGCTACCCCCACTGTTAGTTTAGTGGGTGAAGAGAATGTTCCCTTTCCTGAGAAGTGGAATTTTGCACGTGAGTTTTCTTTTTTATAACTTTCTCATACCTTTTTCTCAATTTTGATGGTTGTCCTTTTAATTTCCTCTTCTTTTTCAGCAACCATGGGAGTTGTTGATGAAATTCCTAATTTCCATGGTTGGGTAGAAAAGCTGTTAAGTGTTGCTCCGATGGAAGGTAGATCCTGGAAAACCCTTTCTCATCGGTTTGGTTGGAAAGTGAAAACTCACGGTAAGTGATTTTTTCTCTATATCTTTTGTATTTCTATTCACTTCTTTCCTTAGAAATTATTTTGACCCTTCTTTTTGTCAGGATTTCCCATTCGAGGCATAATCGCTGAGGACGTCGTAGCTTCCAGAATTTCTTTGGAAAGGGCCCAAGAATAATTTTGGGTTCTTCATCGAAAAGGAAATCTTCTACTGGTCAAGACTTTGAAGAAGAGGAAGAACAAGATGGGGGTTCTTTGGTAAAAAGGTCATGGGCTAGAAGATGCATTATTTTAGATGATGAAGCATCTCCCCCTCGTTCTGTTCCTTTATCCGAGTCTGTTGAGGCCACCTTGGTGATTTCCAATGATGATACCCCCGCGACTGCTCGTGATTCTGTTGATCAAATTTTTGCTCGTAGGTTCGATAACGAAAGTTTGGGTCTAGTTTCTGACGAAGTGCCCCTTGCCTCATTTTCCATGTCTCCCTGTGACATCTTCTCTACCAGCCATGATTGTTGCCATTGTTGCTCTGCCCCAGGCTATTTTGACTCCTTCCACAGTTCTTCCTAAAATTGTTTAACACATTGAGGTTGGTTCCTCAAGTGGAAGTGGAGCTATGAAATAACTTATCATCGAGGTTCCTGCCGATGGTAATCTTTTGAGAAAATCAGGTGGGGCTGATGTGTGGTTGAAACCCCTGATTGGTCCAATCGAGAGAGCCAAGCTTGAGAGCCACAACTCTTTGACTTGGATGAACGACATAATACAGTCATCATTAAAGGTATTCCTTTTAATGATTTACTATTCCTTTCTTCTATTAAGGTTTTTACCCTTTCTCTCTCTTTTTTTGGATCAACCTCGTTGGTACAAAAATGATGAAGAGGGTTTCCCACACTGAGCAATTAATGCATGAGTATCAAATTGAAGCAACCAACTAGAGAGAACAATATGAAAGCATTCAAATTGACATGGAAGTGTTAGAAGAGAGCAAGTGCACCTTAGAGCAGCAGTTGAAGGTTTTAACTTCAGAATTGGCGGTTGAAAAAGCTTCCTCAAACCAAGCTGGTAAAGACAAAAATCTTCTCGAAACATCTTTTTTCCGAGCAACTCTCCAAGGCTAGTGAAGAGATCAGAGAGTTGAAGGCTCTCTTAAGTGAGAAAGAAGTGTATGCTGGTGAACTTGTGCAAACTCTGACTCAGACTCAAGAAGACCTCCGGGAGTCTTCTGACAAGGTTCGTTCCTTAGAAAGTTCACATGCTTCTCTTCAAACTTCTTACGATTCTGCCTTGGCTGAGAATGAGAATCTTAAAAGTGAAACTGCTGAATGGGAGAAAGATTAAGAGATTCTTGAGGACAAGACCACAGTTGAAGTGAGTTAGGCATTTTTAAATACTTGCCATGATACCCTTGTGGAAGTTAGCCAAGAGAACTTTAACTTGGAAGCTGAGTTAGCTAAAATAAGAGAAACTATTGAAAAGACTCAGCAAGGCCAATACTTTCCCTCTCCCGTGGCTGAAACTTCTGAACATATTGAAGATGATATGAGTACGGTGAGTGTTCCAACTCTTTCAAGTCAACTTGAGTCTATTGCTGCTGGTGACCCTACTTTAGTTCCTTCTTCAACTCCTCAGTGACAAGTTTATGATATATGGCTCCTTTTTTTCTTTTTTGGTTGAATGTGGTTATAGCCTTTGGTCCCATTTGAAGGTTTTGTTGAAAACATCAAGTCCCTAGATCTTTTTTGGGGTGTTTTGTATAAGTGACTCATAGTTTATGACTAAGTTCATACTTAGTCTAAATCTTTCAATATTAAGAAGTATTCTATTTTAACTTAGTTATTTTGAACTTCTGTTTCGCTTATTCTTGCCTTTATATTCAAGGACTTATTGAATAATTTGCACTTTTATTTCATAAAATGCTTTCTTAATTTCATGAATGTTTAAATCAAACATGAATTTTATAAAAGAGGGCCCTTTTATATTTGACACTGAATGAAAAAGACGTTTCAACTTAATAATGGTGTAAATGTACGACAAAAGAAATAGAAACACACATGTTTCTTGAAATAACTTTGATAAAGTTTTTATTTGAAATTTTGTCAATAACATCTTACATGTATTTAAATAACTTCTATAACTTTTTCGTAACTATTTTCTGTACAACAGATTTCAAAAAAGAAAATTAAACACGAAGTTTTTATTCATAACTTGTTTCTATACATTGACTTTAACCTAACTATGATAAGGTTTTCTTTGGCTTTATGTTATTGGCTTGTAACTTTGCTCTGCACTTGACTCATTCAATGGGTGCCTTTAACCTAAGTATGATAAGGTTTTCTTTTTCCCAATCTTCTTTGCCTTCTTTATACATATGTCTATATATATTATATAGTCCCCCAAGTATTTGAGCTTTGAAGTATGAAGTCTCGAGCACTTGATTACTCCTCTCATTTGGTCCTTTTCCTGAAAAGGAAAAAACATACGGGACTCGGAGGTGCGATTATAGATGAAGACTGCTTAACCCGTCTGAATTTCTATCAAAATAGTTGTAACCCTAGACCGGGAATTTATATTCTTTCACGTGCCTTGCAGGTCGTGATTCATCACTTAGTACGGGTTAACTTTTTGCCTATCATCTAAAATCGTTAGTAAAATTTTAACAATTCAAAAATAAAATTTAAAAATGAGGATACCTAACTGTGGGTACTCTTTAGAAATAGTATCTCTTCAGGTGAACGACATTCCATTGTGAAGGTAATATCTTGCCATCCATTGTTTCCAGCTCGTATGCTTCTTTTCCTGCGATACCGTGAATCTTGTAAGGTCCTTCCCAAGTTGGACTTAATTTTCCTGCATTAGCGGCTCTCGTGGATTGAAAATATTTCTTGAGTACGAAGTCCCCAATCTTGAAGTATCTTAGACGAGATTTTCAATTATAGTATCGTTCCATGACTTGTTTTTGTGCTGCCATTCTTATTAATGCAACTTCCCTTTTTCCTTCAAGTAAATCAAGGTTTATTCGCATTTCTTCTTCATTGGATTCCTTAGATGCTTGCGCGTACCTCGTGCTTGGTTCCCCCATATCAACAGGAATTAAGGCTTCAGCTCCGTACACCAATGAGAACGGTGTTTTACTAGTACTTGTTTTTGCTGTGGTACAGTATGCCCATAAAATACCAGGTAGCAATTCTGGCCAATTGCCTTTGGATTCTTCCAATCTTTTCTTCAAATTATTGACAATGACTTTATTTGTTGATTCAACTTGTCCATTACCCACCGGATGGTAAGGCGTTGAGGTAATCCTTTTAATCTGCCAACTTTGAAAAAATTCTGTGATTTGTGCGCCTATAAATTGCGTGCCATTATCACACACGATTTCCTTTGGTACACTGAATCGACATATGATATTTTGACAAATGAAATCTCTGACTTCTTTTTCTCGTACCTGTTCAAATGCACCTGTTTCTACCCATTTAGTAAAGTAGTCAGTGAGTACAAGCATAAATTTTACCTTGCCTTTTGCTTGAGGTAGTGGACCCATGATGTACATCCCCCATTTCATAAAAGGCCATGGTGCAACGACCGGATGTAGCAACTCCGCAGGTCTATGCATGTTGTTACCGTATCTTTGGCACTTATCACATTTACCCACAAAATTTTCCGCTTCAGCTTCCATTTTGGGCAATAATAGCCTGCTCTAATCATGGTTCTTACTAGTGATTTCCTGCTGCATGATTTCGTCAATGCCCCTCGTGTATTTCTCTCATTACATATTCTGTTTGAGAAGGCCCGAGGCATTTTACTAAGGGACCACCGAATATTTTTCGATAAAGATTGCCTTGCTTTAAACAGTACCGAGCAACCTTTTTACGAAGCACATGAGCCTTTTTTTGTCTTCAGGGACGGTTCCATACTGCAAACAAGTGACAATCTCGTTCCTCCAATCCCAGGTTAAGTTATTGAAATTTACCTCATTTTTGTCTGGATGGAGTACTGAATGAAACAAATGAATTACAGAAGCATTTTCGTTACTCGTCACGTCCGCCACAGATGCGAGATTGGCTGGGGCATCTGCCTCGACATTTTCCTCTCTTGGTATCTGCACAACTTTCCAGGTTTGGAATTGCCTAACCAAATCTCGTACCTTCTCTAAGTACTGCTGCATTCGTGCTTCCCTAGCTATATAAGTCCCCAACATTTGATTAACTACGAGCTGTGAATCGCTTTTGATTATGATCTGATCAATGCCATGTTCACGTGCCAGTTCTAAACCTGCAATCACAACTTCATACTCTGCCTCATTGTTAGTTATAGGATGACATTTTATGGCTTGTCGTATGGTTTCACCCGTAGGTGGTACCAAAACAATTCCTAAATCTGCCCCCTTCACATTAGATGAGCCATCAGTAAATAAGGTCCAAGTTCCCAGATTAGACCCATTGAACACTTGTAGTTCCTTTTTAGCTTCTAGTCATATCCCATGGCTAAAATCAGCCAAAAAATCTGCTAACACCTGAGATTTTATTGCGGTTCTAGGTTGATATGTGATGTCGTATTCACTCAATTCTATGGTCCACTTGGCTAACCTACCTGATAACTCATGTTTGTGTAATATATTACGCAATGGATAAGCGGTTACTACGGAAATAGGGTGGCATTGAAAATAAGGCCTTAGTTTTCTAGATACCATGATTAGTGCAAGTGCAAGATTTTCTAATTGAGGATACAATGTCTCCGCATCTAATAATAATTTGCTAACATAATAAATTGGAGACTATTTACCTTGGTCTTCACGAACTAAAACAGCACTCACCGCAACTTCTGAAATAGCTAGATAGATAAGTAACATTTCCCCATCCTTTGGTTTTGCGAGCAACGGTGGATTTGACAGGTATGCCTTCAGGTTTTTGAGTGCTTGTTGACACTCCTCGGACCATTCGAACTGGTCTTGCTTTTTAAGAGCCGAGAATAATTTAAAATATTTTTCTGATGATTTGGAAATAAATCTTCCCAATGCTGCAATTCTTCCCGTTAGTCTCTGCACCTCTTTCTTATTTGTAAGCATGTCAGGAATTTCTTCAATGGCTTTAATCTGTGCGGGATTTACTTCAATACCACAGTTAGAAACAAGAAAACCCAAAAACTTACTTGATGAAATGCCGAATGCACATTTCTCAGGATTTAGCTTCATATTGAATTTTCGTAAGATCTGAAATGTATCAGACAAGTGCGATATATAATTCCCTGATTGTTGAGATTTGACAAGCATATCATCTATGTAGACTTCCATAGTTTTTCTAAATGTTCTTGGAACTTTTGGTCACCAATCTTTGATACGTGGCACTAGCGTTTTTAAGGCCAAAGGGCATTACTTTATAACAGTAAGTCACCTATCTATTATAAATGAAGTTTTTTCTTCATCTAGGGGATCCATTTTGATCTGATTATACCCTGAATACGCATCTAAAAAGCTTAACAATTCATCTCCTACAGTAGCATCAATCAGTTGATCGATATATGGTAACAGAAAAGAATCTTTAGGACAAGCTTTGTTAAGGTCGGTGTAATCTACACGAACTCGCCATTTGCCATTCTTTTTTGGTACTACTACAGTATTGGCTAACCAATTAGGATACTTTACTTCGCGGATAGACCCAATTTTTAATAGTTTTTGAACCTCATCATGAATCACCTGATTTTTAAAAGTCCCCTGCTTTCTCTTCTTTTGTTTGATAGGCAGATACGGTGGGTCTTCATTTAACTTGTATGTCATTACTTCTGGGGGTATTCCTATCATATCAAAATGGGACCAGACAAAACAATCCACATTAGTTTTTAAAAATTTAATCAATTTACCTTTCATGTCGTGGCTTAAGTTGGCCCCAATGTAGACTTTCTTTTCAGGTCATTGTGCAAATAATTCTACAGCCTCCGGTTCTTCAATCGTTGTTTTGATATTTTCACTTTCTTCAGGTTCTTGAATGGAATCGGGCCTTGAGTCCACATCTGTTCGCCCTTGTTCAGTTGAGGCTTATGTCGTGGTATCCTCAACTGGATTCTGTAATTGCTACTTTTCTTTGTTTTCTGTACTTGAATGTGCTACAGAGTTGATGCTCCTGGATGTTTGTTGATCCCCACAGATTTGATGTATTCCCCTGTCATGACCCAAAATCCACTAAGGGTCGTGATGGCGCCGGACACCACTGTCAGGCAAGCCAACTACAATTTACTAACATTTTCTCATTTTAATTATTTAGAAATCATTTCCGTTAAACAAATAAATAATAAATAATGAACTTCGCTGGATAAATGAGGATGCCTTTACAAAATTTAACCATTGAAAAATCTCGTGATCATCCCAGAACCCGGTGTCACAAGTACATGAGCGATTTCTAGGAAATAACGTAATACAACAACCGTTCGGAATACAATATTGGACAGAATATAAAATACAGTAATTTGAAAGAGACTTTGCTGGTTGTGGGTCGTCTCGAGAAGTGCAACTCACCTAAGTTTCCATATCAACCATGCTGCTACGCCCATTAGGCCACTAGAGATGCATGTGCCTGTGCAACAAAAATGCATAGCAAGTGTAGTAAGAGTACGACAACAACGTGTACCCAATCAGTATCCCGTCTAATATCGAAGAAGTAGAGATGAGAGGTCGACTTCGACACTTACTAGTGGTCCAATGATAATATAGTAAAAATGTGAGGAGATCAGGGAATTTTACAAGCAACAATTATAATTCATAAAGCCAGATGGAAGGTAAACAACTTCTCAATTAATAATGGATTTTCAAAGATTTACCTTGTATTACCTTTATCAATTTATCTCCGGCCAGGAAAGGCAAATATCAACATTTATAAATCTCAAGCAACAATGCAAGCATGCGCATATCATGCCGAGGTCGTTTGGCCCGATCCAACATAAATGTAAAATGTGCACTACCGAGGGTCGAACGACGCGAACCATAGATGCATCTATTACCCCGCTCGCGAATCATCCATGCAACGCGGTCAACATAAAATAAACAACTACCCTGCTCACGAATCATACATGTGACGCAGGTACACATAGAACTACATGCTCAAACAGCCAATTAAGAATTTACCGGGGAATATTTATCCAAATAAAGACCAATTCTCTTTTTAACGATTTAAGAAAAAGAAGTTCAATATTTTAGAAATTCACTTACCAATCTGATGTGATCTAAGAAATTCAAACCGTCAATAGGATTGCAAATATTTCCAAGTACAACATGTTTTTGGGTCCTAAACTACCCGAACAATAGCATAACAGTAGCTACACACAGACTCTCGTCACCTCGTGCGTACGTAGCCCTCACAAATAAAAGCACATAACCAATTATTTCACCTATGGGGACAATTCCCTCTTATAAGGTTAGAAAGGAGACTCGCCTTGCTTCGAAACCTATATTCCGATTCAAGAACGCGCTCAAACCTCCAATTCGGAGCCAAATGATCCAAAACTATTCAAATAGGGTAAGAACTAGTTATTATAGGCTTACAAATTCATATTCAAGCTATTAGAGTTATTTCACAACCCTAAATACAAAGTTCCAAAATATTCAACCACGGGCCCGCGTACCCGGATTCTGAAATTTTTTGAAGAAAGTTGTTACCCATAACCTAAGGATCAAGAATATATGATTTTTACTCCACTCCCTAACAAATTTCGTAGTTAAATCTTGTTTTTACCAAATTCTAGGTTTTTCATCTAAAACCCTTGATTTTCCCTAATTTTCACATGTTAATATACCCATAATCTATGTATTTAACTTATGATGTGTAGAAATTACTTTCCTCTTTGATAATGATGGAATCCCTCCTCAAATGCTCTCAAAAATTGTTTAAGGCCAAGTGGGAAATGGGGTAAGTCTCGGAATAAAAAGCCACTGCACCAGACGCAGAAGCCGCATTTGCGACTCCCGGCTCGCAATTGCGACAAAAGCTCCGCAAATGCTAAGCCCAGCCTCCCCTGACATGGTCGCATTTGCGACAGAATCCTTGCAAATGCGAAGAGGACAGCATCGCAAAAGCGATGGCCTCCTCGCAAATGTGATCCCCTAATCAGCAACCCAGGTTTGCAAATGCGAGCCCCCCCAAATGCGATGTCGCATTTGCGACCAAAACACCGCAAATGCGGTCATACCAGAACCAGCGGTCCCATTTCTTAGCAAATCACTCCGAAGCTATCCCAAATCTCACTCGAGCCCCCGGGGCTCCAAACCAAACACTCGTACAAGTCTAAAAACATAACACGGACTTGCTCGAAGCCTCAAATCACATCAAACAATGCTAAAACCATGAATCGCACTCCAATCCAAGCTTTATGAACTTTAGGATTTCATACTTCTATATTCGATGCCGAAACCTATCAAATCACATCCTATTGACCTCAAATTTTGCACACAAGTCATATTTGACATTACGGACCTACTCCAACTTTCAGAATCGGATTCTGACCCTGATATCAAAAAGTCCACTTCCAGTCAAACTTTTCAAAAGCCTTCAAATTTCTATCTTTAGCCAAATGACTCCAAAATGACCACGGACCTCCGAATTCACTTTCGATCGCGCTCCCAATACCAGAATCACCATACGGAGCTATTCCCAGATTCGAAACCCCAAACGGACATTGATAACACTGAAAAGCACTTCAACCTAAACTTATGGAATTCCTCCAAAATGCTAACTTCCACAATAGATGCTGAAATGCTTGCTTACCTTTTTCACTAAATAATTCGGTGAGATACCCTTGCTTTAATAGATGGTCGACTTCTCCTTGTAGCAATCTACAATCTGCTGTTTTATGACCATGATCGTTGTGAAATTCGCACCAGTGATCAGGATTACGTCTGTTTGGATTTGATCTCATTTCCTTTGGCCACCGCACCTTATCACCCATGCTTCTTAATATGGCTACTAACTCTGAAGTGCTGACATTGAAATTATAACTGTCAAATCTTGCCTTCAAGTTCCTATCATCATCTCGAGTCTCTCGTGTGTTTTGATCGTTTCCAAACCTCGATTATAAACCTGACTCTCTATTCCTCGATCTATGATGATAACTTGAATTGTCCTACTTTGATCGTGAGTCTTTTCCTGTTGGGCCCATGTATGGTTCGTATCTATTTTTACCGGACCTTTTTTCTACTTTTGCATGTCTTGAACTCACCTTCTCCTCTTTTTGAGATCGGGAGATAGTATCTTCTTCTATCCTTAGCTTCGTGCTCTATCTGTTGTAAACATCATTCCAGGTTGTTATTGGAAAGTCACGTAGACTTTCCTTGAGTCATCTCGTGGGTTCTGAGCTTTTCTTATTCAAATTACTAGCAAAAGCCATAGCTGCCCAGTTATCAGGTACGCATGGTAACACGATTCTTTCATGTTGGAACCTATCCACGAACTCTCTAAGCAGCTCTGAATCTCCTTGCTTGATTTTGAAAATATCTTCCATTCTTTTTTCAACTTTTTGAGCTCCCGAATGCGCTTTGATAAATGAATCTGCAAGCTCAGCAAAAGAATTTATAGAATTTTTGGGTAAGAGAGAATACCATGTTAATGCTCCCTTGGTGAGTGTTTCACCGAATTTCTTGACCAATACTGATTCAATTTCTTGTTTGGTTAAATCATTGCCTTTCACACCAGTTGTGAATGCAGTCACGCGGTCTTGTGGATCAGATGTGCCAGCATACTTTAGAATATCAGGCATCTTGAACTTCTTCGGGATTGGCACCGGAGCAGCACTAGGCTTTCATGGTTGTTGTGAGTATTTATCCATGTCTATTCCTTTGATTACAGGTGGTATTCCAGGTATTTGCTCTATGCGATCGCTTTGCTCCTTGAGCTGCTTCTGCAAGGTTAGAACTAAATTTTGTAAATCAGAATTAATTATGTTACCTAGTTCGCCATCACGAGACTCGCTAGGAGTTCCTCCAGTGCCTGAACTAACGAACCCAGAACGTGGGTTTTCCAAAGTATTCTAATTCGGAGTTAGTGTTGGTGGCGCAACTGCCAACTAGCTGGTAAAAGCTCGGAGAGCATTACTGACTTGTTGAGCAATTAGATTCTTCAGAGCATCATCGAGTGCTTGTTCGCTCGCAACTCCAGTATTTTGATTTGCCTCAAATCCGTTTTGGTTCGTAATCCCGTTATTTGCTTTAGAGACATCTGGAGTTCCTTCTCGTGACTGGCGCTGTGAATCATGCGGTGAGGGAGGTGGGGTCCTGTCACCCGCATCATTCTCCTGATGTTGTGGATCTTGTTGGTTGTTGTCGTTGACATTCGACATGGTAAGTTTTTTGATAAAAGAATTGACTAAGAAAGCAAACGATTATCAGATTCCCGGTAATGGAACCAGTTTGCTTAACCAAAAATTAGGATTTCGGTCAAAGCTTATTTTAGAAGAACTCGGGTTACTGATAATCAAATAGAAATAAGAATAATTGACAAATAATAACTGAGTCTAATGCAAAGTAAATCTATGTATTCCAATAGTATTTCGTGTCCTTACAAATGATCAGTCTTCTCCTTTTATAGCTATCTCTAGGTAATACATTTTGTTTCTACCATAATAGAGCCATTATTGACAATTAATGGCATTTAATGTAACGTTATAATTGGTAATCATATTTGATTCAATACAGATTCCCTAACATTTTCCGTATTTAATGCCCGGTAATACATATCTATACCTTATTTACTATCAGATTCATTCTCTTCAATCATAAAAAGGTTCGAGCGTCTATCTTTCTTGATTTTCCTGAATATCTGCCCGTGCCTGTCGAAGCTCGTGCCTCTTTGATTATTCTTTGCCAACTATCATCCTTTGACTAGTCCACGTGTCATGACATGTCATCTTACAATAAATTCAATAGATGAACTTAATTTTTCCCAATACAACTATTCTTCATTGGTGATGGGGAAGAGATACATGTAAAACAAAAAACTATGCTCTTTTAATACGTGATAAACACATCTACTGTTTTGCTTGAGGAAGCAATCTTTGTTGCTCTATGGTCTTGCAAGCTTATGTCAAGTGCATGAAAGATCTCAACTTGTCTATAGTCGAAATGTGGCAATTCTATGTGCTATTTTGCTTTGAGGAATCTATCTTTGTTATCAGTGGCATCATCAACAGTTTCAGTGCATTGTTGTGAAATTCTGGTCGTAAACTCTTGTGTTTGCTTATTTGCATAAGTTACTTTTTATTACTGAGAACTATTATGTCTTGATTTATGTGCAGCGAATCTGTGTTGCCTCAATACGAATTTCATTCTGGTCTGAAGCTTGGAGATGTTGTGGAATTGTTGGGCTTCCAGGTTTGTATTTGTTTATGTTCTATGTGGTAGTTTTGGTTTTGGTGTTAAAAAAGGTTATGTTAAAAGCTTGGTGAATATGAATGGATTTTGTGACCTTCAGGATATTTATCTTTTATCTGAGAGTATGCACTTGTAGCAGTTTTTTACCGCTGCTTCTTCTTGCATTTACATGCATTTAAGTTTCTGGGCTTTGCCATAGTTTCTCACTTCAAAAATTATTGCCTGCACTGCTAAGATCTCACTTTTTAGGCTATAGAAAATTATAGTACTTCTGTTTAGGTTTGGTAACATATTCTTCTATTTCTTCCTCCCTAGTTTATGTAACAGCCCAGACTTTAGACAGTGTTTCACATCGGCAAAACACAAAAGAGATGCTGGGTATATAAGTTAACAAGTCTTAGACCCTAGTGACGCGTTTTAAATCCATGAGGGCCTAGGCGTAGAGCGGACAATATCACTGGCGGGCTGGGCTGTTTCTGATGGTATCAGAGTCATTCTTGTGTCAGCCTTGCCGATATGGGTCAGAGTTCAACTGAGTTTAGGCAAATCCCGGTTAGGCAGGGCAAACCTCAGTGTCTCACATCAGTAAAACACAAGAGAGATCTCGGTGTCCCACATCGGTAAAACACAAGAGAAATGTTGGGTATATAATTTAACAAGCCTTAGACCCTAGTGATGGTAAAATACAAGAGAGATGCTGGGTATATATATAATTTAACAAGCCTTACACTCTAGTGACGTGTTTTAAATCCGTGGCGGACTGTGCTGTTTTGTTTATCAGGAAACAGGAATAGGGGAGGGGTGACTATTTATCCCAGATCATTCGTAGTTTTATCTCATCGTCAATCATGAGGTGCCCCGCTGGATACAACTAAGGTTAGCGACCTTTATTTTGCATGTCTTATTACTGGTTAATAAAATTACAAAGAAACCAAAAACTTGAAATGCGAAGGTGGCGATATTTCAGCTGATGCAAGACGTAAATAAAAGGTGGCGATATTTCAGCCGATGCAAAGAGCGATAAAGTGGTGATATTTCATCCATGCAGGATAGAGACAGTGCTTAGTCTCGGAAGGCAAAACAGTAGCCTTATGCAATACAGAGCAATGCAGGATGGAGACAGTGCTTAGTCTCGGAAGGCAGAAAGGTAGCGCTATGCAATGCAGGGAAATGCAGATGGAGGTAGAGCTTAACCTTGGAAGGCAGGAAGGTAGCCTTATGCAATGTAGGGAAATGTAGATGGAGGTAGAGCTTAACCTCGAAAGGCAGAAAGGTAGCCTTATATCTTACTCTGCATTGGTTTGCTTTTGCTAGTATAAATATTTGGTATCATGCTTGCACAAGCAAACAGTTTCTCCAATGGTCCTGTAATGTTTCTTCAAATATCTCTCTAATCTAAAGCTTCTCATGGGTCTAATAGGCGGCTTTGCGAGTTAGTCAGGTCAGGATGCTTCTATCGTCACAATCGAGGCTGAATTCTATGACAAGGTAAGCAGAGGTATTTTTGGTGTTATGAATGATCTCCTCCACACCGATCGAGGCTGAATTCTTTAACTTCCTTGCTTGCAGTTGCATCCTAAACCTTTGTGGCATGCAGCTGAAAATATCGCGCTTACTTCTGGATGGTATAATGTTGATAAGTTTCCATGTTTGAGTATGCTTTATGCCGATCTGATGGCCAAGTTAATTGATTCTTCCACCCTGAGTGTCTATTTGATTTTGCACTTTCACAAGTGGCGGTGGTGAAAATGGATATGTGGGAGTACATCCTCTTGTCCATGATTACTTCAGCAGCATGATTTAGGGGCTTTTTTGGCGCAATTAGTTTTGGCCAAATAAACTAATTTGTTTTGGTAATGCTTCTCTCATCACCAATTTTTCCTTTGGGGCATTCGTCTTTACAATATCAACCAATTTTCTTCATATTACATTATAACTTTTCTAGTGGCTTCGTGTAATTAGGGAGTAAACTCTTTAGGATATAATGAAATATACTAAAGTATAGTACTTTTTAACAAGGACAAAAGAAAAAGAACACCGTAGTATCTATGAATTAAACATATTTTATTATATTACTATTCTAGAGGTCTCCATTGCCATATTAAAGATATTTTCATAGCACTTGGTTTCTTGTCATGATCATGAAGTTTAATTAATCTTGGGACCATATATGTTGTTACTCACCCATCATATATATGTGTTGTAAACCACAGTTATATATCTGGAGGCTACACAGCGTAATAGGATAGTTTTCGTTGATTGATTCTTACATCGTGAAATTCTTAGAGTTGTAATATTCCTTAACCTCATTTTAGCCCGGTCAAAAGGAGAATACGACATTTGGTCATCGAGATGTAACTTAGTTGCAATGTCGTTATTACTCAAACATCAAAAGTAATGAATTCGACGCGAAATCTTATATGTATCTCTTAAGGAGTAATGAATCTTGAAAGAATTTCGATATTATAATTTGATATTTTTTTTAAAATACTTATTTTATTTAATATGTTTTCTATCTGAAAGAGAATTTATATAAAAACATAATTCACAATTTAAATATGATTCTCTAAAATCATTTATTTTTAAGTTTCAATTAATGAACACACAATAGGAGAAACAACAATATTTATTCATTTAGCCGAAGTATACATGATCTTTATGTGTTTACCTGATGCAGTAAGAAAGGAAAAACAACACATTTTTGCCAAATAAAGGCTAAGAAAGACAGCAACAAGTTGGAGCTAAGCTACTACTCGAGGGAAAAGCAACGAATAGCAAGAGATCCAAGTTAACTTCACCTCTAAACCCAGAAGAAATATAGAAGAGTTTTGAATTCAACAGTAAATCACCACAGCTCCCTTATGTGACCAATTTGAGTGAAAATTGACCTAAAATAAACTATACTGAAAAGGGAAAAAATTCAGATTTCAGTGTTTTGATGGCTATTCCCTGTATTTTCTAGCTGCTAAGAATGCAGAAAGTGTGAGGGCAAAGCTATTTTTATAGACTAGAATTCTATGGCACCTTTTTATTCTTTTCTTTTCTTTCAACTCCTCTCAATTTTCTGTTTAAATCTTTGCAGTCCCTAAAAACCGACCTCTGCCCTATTTTCCTTGCTAAACAGTTCCTAAGGCTCTCTCTTGGAAGCTTCCTGATCCGTTATTGATCCCGTCTAATTATGCCTTATAAAAAAAACTAAGAGGTCGTTGCACATATAATTCGGTCCATAAATAACTGACCTCTAACTTATTTTCCTTGCTAAACAGTTCCTAAGGCTCTCTCTTGGAAGCTTCCTGATCCGTTATTGATCACGTCCAATTATGCTTTATAAAAAGAACTAAGAGATCGTTGCACATATAATTCGGTCTATAAATTTGTAGTCAAATCCCACAAAAAATTAAGCCTAGCTATAATTGTTTAATATCATTAAGAAAACAAACTCGAACAATTTCTAAGTTATAAAGAATGTGATATTTTTATTCTAAACTAATTAACTAACACATCTAAAAAACAGTAAAACTATCAATTTACAAGGATAAGGTTGGAGACAAGATAAAGGAGGCCTAGAGTTATGATTTTTCCCATTGTCGGAATCCTCCTGCTATGCCTCCTATAATTTCGCCTAAGTATTCTCTACCGATCGTGAGTACTTTGGTTGTCGTAATTCTCTCTCGAGCAACTATCACAATTTACTATATGTATTCTCTCGAGCTACACTAGCTGACATTAATTTACCGCTCACTGCGATCGCACTAAGGTTTCGTTATCTATAATCCAGCCTTTAAACCCTCCATATTGATCTCTCACATATGTTAGGAGCAATGTTGTTCAAAAACTACCTAAATGTGTACTCTCTCTCGAGCGGTACACACTAAATAGGCACAGTCAATTGATGACCATTCAATCAACAACAACAAATACGTAGTTGAACAAGTAGAGAAATCCAACGGCTCAATTATATAAAAATATAACAAGAATTCATCCTCCAAAAGGTTCTATCAAAACCCTAAATAACAAATTAGCTATTCATAAAAGTATGCAAAATTACCATTGTAGAATTCATACCAATACTGAAAATAGGAAGAAGAAAGAGGGGAAAACGTGAAGTTGAATCCTTTTCCTTCTTGCTCGTAGCGTGTTTTTGCCTCCCCAAAGTCTTCTCTCCTTCCAAAGTAGTGTCTTTCCCTTAAAAGTAGGTTTTAGGATGTATTTATAGCAACTAGGGTTTGTATGAGGCGAATTTTCCTTCTCCTAATTCGGATTGAAAAAGTTGATTTTTTATGCTCCGGTCCCGGTCTGGCGAAGTGAACCTCGCTTCGTTGTTTGTGACTTTTCTCTTCTGCTTTTTTTTCACCAATTTTCCTCCTCTTTGATCCTTTTCCGCATAAGTTTGTTCCTACACATAAGAAACACATAATGAGCATATTTTCACTTCAAAAACGGTGTGAACTCTCGTAACTCACACAAGAATTATTACACAAACACACCCAAAATGTGCACTTTTCATTATTTATCGTCTCCCCACACTTAAACTCTTGCTCATCCTCGAGTAACTTAAAATTAAGCGCTTAGGCAAGAAATACCTTTCAAAATATACTCAAGTATCACACCAATAACAATGGTTTATATCAACTCTTAGAACCCAGCATATGCACCTTTCATATACTTCCTCAAGTTTTAAACTCATGTCAAGATTATTTAAAATATTCATCTGACTCTTTCTAACATCCTCGCCTCAAAACTTGATTCCAATGCATTACACACTGTGACTCGCTCTTTGTGCCAACTCAAAAGTCAATGTCTCTACCAATCCTTTAAAAATTATGTGCCCTCACAAACAAACCGCTGAGAAAGTAGTCCACACACTCAATATAAGTTCATGTATATTTTAAGGACTCTCAAATCGGAAGAACTTGCTCACTCTTACAAAGAAACTCTTGTGCCACCCAAATTCGTACCATAGGCTTGCCCGTAGTGTGAGTCTCTACTAATTTAAGCTCGTAAAGTCTAGGATCAAGTAGGACTTTATAGATTGTAATGTAGGCTAAGTGACGGGTATGATATATTTGAGAAAATAGTGACTCGCCCTCATAAGCACTTTAATACAATACACTTTAATTTTAAGCACCTTCTTGTCATGACCAATTCGATGTCTTACCATGAAACCATGCGCATTTAAGCCCTTCTTCATGTCGACCCGACCAGTCGTTTTGAGAGTTATAGCCCATTTCCCCCTTTTTGCTTCTTTTTGTGTGCTTCGTCTATATTATGATATGTCGGGATAGTTGGTTCGGGCCTGGAGTGGTTTCGGAGAGGATTTGAGACACTTAGTCTTTAAAGTAGAAGCCTAAATTTGAGACTTATATGTAAATGATCTCGGATTTGAATTATGATGGTTTTGTTAGCCTCATTAGGTGATTTTGGACTTAAGAGTGCGTACGAAATGTGTTATCGGGGTCCGTAGTAGATTTAGGCTTGAATTAGCAAATTGGAAATTTGGCGATTTTGGTCGGAAGTGGAAAATTTGATATCGGGGTTGAAATGGATTTTCAGAAGTTGGAGTAGGTTCGTGGTGTAACTTGTGACGTGTGTGTAAAATTTGAGGTCATTTAGACGTGATTTGATAGGTTTCGGCATCGTTTGCGGAATTTGGAAGTTTAGAAGTTCTTAGGCTTGAATCCGAGGGTAATTTGGTGTTTTGATGTTGTTTTGAGTGATTTAAAGGCTCGACTAAGTTTGTATGTTGATATATGACTTGTTGGTTTGTTTGGTTGAGGTCCCGAGAGGCTCGGGGTGATTTCGGATGGCTAACAGGAAGTTTGGAACTTGGAAATGCAGCTGATCAACTGCTGGTTCTGGTGTCTTCCGCACCTGCGGAGTGGGAGCCACAGGTGCGAGCTCGCAGGAGTGGCTAAGGAGCCGCAGATGCGGCCACAAGGGACTTGAGCAGGAGCCGCATATGCAAAGTGTTTGCAAGCACAGGTGCGAAAACGGATGCGCAGGTGCGAGGTTGTTTCCGCATCTGCGATGTCGTGAGGCACATATGTGGTCCCAAGGATTTAAGTGATTTTCCGCAGACGCAAAAGTTTTAGCGCAGAAGCGGCACCGCAGGTGCGCATTTTGGGCCGCAGGTGCGAAAAGCCTGGGCAGAACCAATAAATAGAAGACTTTATGAATTTTTGCTCATTTCCACCATTTTCAACTCGGACTTTTGAGCTTTTGAAGTGATTTTTGAAGGGGATTCAAGGATATTCACTGAGTTAAGTTTCTTGAGCCCTATTATCATTAACTATGGTTTTTTCCTGTTGATTTTCCACCTAATTAGTAGGATTTTTGAAGTGAAATAAGGGGTTAGGGCTTGGGATTTTTGAGAGAGTAATTTGGGAATTTGAGGGATCAAATGATGTCGAATTTTGATGAAATTGGTATGGGTAGACTCGTGAGTGAATGGGCTTTCTAGTTTTGTGACTTTTGTTGGATTCCGAGATATGGGCTCGGGGCTGGGTTTGAGTGAATTTTGGGATTTGGCCTATAATTTGGTATTTTTCTTGTAGAATTGGTACCTTTAGCCTATATTGATCGTATTGTATTGCTTGTGGCTAGATTTGGGGGTATCGGAGGCTGAGTCAAGAGGAAATGGCATTGTGGAGTAGGTTTTTTGCTCGGTTGAGGTAAGTAATGCTTTCAAACTTGGTTATGAGAGTTCAAAACCCCGAACTACGTGTTATGTGGTTAGTATTGAGGTAACGCACATGCGGCGTGCAGACGTGCACCGTGCGAATCGTGACCTGGTTCATTCTATGGCACCGTTTAATGACTCTTTCTTGTTGATATCCGTGTTTTCATTATGTTATAAAGTAACTGTGTTGCAAAACATGCTAGATATCATGTTAGGGATTCACACAGATACTGTTGGGACCCCTAGTGGTCGTTTCTTGTTGTCATTCACTGATTTCACTGTTATTTTGTACTCAGTCATATTCATGCACTTAATATTGTATCTCAGTCTTAGTTGTTACTATTGGCATATCATAACATTGATTCGGGCTAGTTTCCATGACATTGTGAGCCCGTGGGTGAGACTGGAGAGTGATGACTGACTGAGGCTGTGAGCCTGATTATGAGCGACAGTTATGGGGTTGGGTTGCATGTCGCAACAGTTATATTGATTATGATAGCGCTTGGGCCATATGAGCCCCTCCGGAGTCTGCACACCCACAGAGGGAGCGGATGATATTATTGAGGGATGGATCTTCCTTGGACATGGATCTTATCCGAAGCATTGATACCTGGAGATGGATCTTCTCCACAGGACTGGAATGGCCTTTCTCGATACTGAGTGATTGTTGTCAGTGATGTATATATATTCCGGAATGGATCTTCCCTGGGTCGGATGGCCATATACAGTACCGAGTGGTTGAGCACTTGAGAGTGGAAGTACATGGTGTATTTCATACATTCTGTGCATTGGCATATAGAGATTAGCTGATACTTTATACCTCACATTGTTCAGATCTATATTTACTTTACTGTTTGGGCTGTATACTTGAATCGAAAGCATGCCTACTTTTCTGCATAATTTACTTCTATTTACCTGTTAAGGTTAAGTTCGTCACTACCTATCAGTCCATAGTTTGGACTTGTTACTTACTGAGTTGGTGTACTCATGTTACCCCATAATCCTTGTGTGCAGATCCATGTATCTCTGGCCACGGTAGCGGCTGCTGATTATTTTTCTGTTGCTGATCACTTGAGATAGTAAAGTAGTTGCCTGGCGACCGCAACCCTACTTTCTTTTTCTCTATCTTCCCCATAGTTGTAATATGGATTTTTCCTAGACTATGTTAGTCTTATTGTTATCAGAATAGTTTGTAGTTGTGGTCATGACTCAGTGACACCCCGATGTTTGGGGATTTACTTTCCGCACTTCTATTTTGAGTTCGACTCTTATTTTCTTTTATGGAATTCTACTAAACATGATGTTTTTTGGCATAGTTTTTAATGAATTATTGTAGTGTTGTGGAAGTCGACTGGCCTAGTATTATTGATAGGCGCCATCACGACAAGTTTGAGTTTAGGGTCGTGACAAGTTGGTATCAGAGCCTAGGTTACATAGGTCTCACGAGTCATGAGCGGGTTTAGTAGAGTCTTGCGGATCGGTACAAAGACATCTGTACTTATCTTCGAGAGGCTCCAAAACCCTTAGGAAACTCCACGTTCTTGAATTCTTTTCATGTGAATCGGTTGATTCTAGTAGCTAAACATCTGTTGTTTCATTCTCTCACAAATGGTGAGAACACGTGCTATCGGTCATGACGGATAGCTACCAGTACCACCAATTGGGGCCGCGAGAGGCCGAGGTAGCGCTAGAGGCCATGGTAGAGGAAGTGGTGTAGCCCACACAACAGCTAGGGCAGCACCTGTAGATCCACCAGTTGCCCCAGTACAGGACCAGGTCCCAGTTGTGGATGCACCATCGGGACCAGCTCAAGCACCAGTTGTGCTCTTCGTGATTCCAGGTCTTCAGGAGACCTTTGCTCAGATTTTGACCATGTGCACTAGTCTTGCTCAGGCGGTCTCTGTTTCTACTACAACAACTTCCTCCCAAGACGGGGGAAGCACTTAGACTCCCGCCGTCCGTACACTCGAGCAAATTATTCAGGGACTTCAGATACCGGGGCACCACCAGCCTAGTCGATTGCACCTGCTCAGGACTATGTGGTTCCTATCATGCCTGATGACGAGTATCGTAGATTAGAGAGGTTTGGTAGACTTCAACCTCCGACTTTCAGCGGTGCAGAGGGCGAGGACGCTTAGAGTTTCTTGGACAAGTGTTAGAGGATGGTCAGTACAATAGGTATTTTGGAGACCAGTGGGGTCTCGTTCACTACTTTTCAGTTCTCTGAAGCTGCCTTCACTTGGTGGGAGGCTTACGAGAGGCATAGGCCGGTTGGTGCAGCACCCCTTACATGGCAGCAGTTCTCCATTCTCTTCCTAGAGAAGTATGTGTCGCAGTCCCGTAGAGAGGAGTTGTGTAGACAATTCGCGCAGTTGCGTCAGGATGATACGACTATGGCACAATATGAGATAAGATTCTCTGAGTTTCCCTGTCATGCTATCTGACTGGTTCCCACCGATAGGGAGAGGATTAGGAGGTTCATTGATGGCCTCACTCATCAACTGTGTATTCTTCTAACTAGAGAGAGGGTGTTTGGCGCTTCTTTTGAGGAGGTTGTTGACATTGCTCGGGATATAGAGTTGGTTCACCGCCAGGAGAGAGTGGATAGGGAGGCCAAGAGGCCTCGTGGATCCTATAGTTTTGGTGGTGTTCCTTCGGGAGGTCAGTTTCACCATGGCAGGGGTCGTCCCTTCAGGGCATGCTCAGACGGCTCATCCAGCTCACCCTGGCGCATCATCTGGCCATGGTTCTCACAGTTCACACGAGGTCCACTCATCTCTCAGTGCCCTTCCAATGACACTAGAGTCAACTAAATATGTATCCTCAATGTCCTTGGCTGACTCTAGTATTACTTCTTCAACATCGGCACCTCAAATTCTAGTTGGATAGATTATTGGTGTTCTACTCTGACCTCCTCCATTAGCATCTCAATTTCTGCATCTAATGCATGCTCCTTTTGGCTATTATCCACAATATTAGCTTGTTGAGCATTAAATGCTTCAACTAATTGACTCACTTGTGCCTCCAGGTTATGAATAGTTGTCTCTTGCCTTTATATAGTATCACATAACTTTTGTATTTGCAATTGTTTTTTATTACTTTGTTCCATGAAATACTTTAACATATATTATCTTTGATCTCTTTCAGGTTAGCTTCCGTGGGTACCTTGTTCTTGTTATCCTCACAAAAATAAAATAAATTAGAACCATTATAATAAGGGGTTGGGGGAGAATAAGACATATAAGCACAACCATAAAAATGATCATTTTGACCACCACACATATCACATGCATTCCACACATACATCTTGACCATCTTTAATTGTAGTGATTAACACGTGCTATTCCTTTTCATTTTTGTTGTGAACTCTAATTGTCATTAGTTGAGGTTGTTATTATGCGAATCTTCCTTTCGTTATTGCTGTGTTCGGTTACCCCGTTATTTGTTATCACTTGGTCATTTTCCTACTCTTATTAACTATTCTCCCATGTATTTAATGCTTGTTGATTATATCTTAGTGTTGACTCCCGAGATAAAGTTAAGGTTTCCACTTAGGCGTAAATCCTTATAATGGAGTTAGTTCTCAATAAATATCATAGAAGTTTTCATTTAGGTAAAACATTTTAAAATGATCAGTTAATCCTTGTAAGCATCCGTTATTCGTGCTCTCTCTCTCCTATTGTGGAATTTTACTATACTTTTGAAATGGAAGTTATCATTTGAGGAAACACGATATATTGTTGACACTATTGAAGTGGTAGATATTGAAAGCTAACGATCCATTGTGGTTGAAATTACATATATGTGGTGTATTCTTTATTGTTGGATTTCTTCCAAACCGTGATCATTGTTGTTATTGAAGTGTCTATACACATTGTAATTTTGCCGTGGGCTATATGTTGAAATAATATTGTTGTAGTGGTTTTGGAAACACTGTGATCGTGAGCCTGGGTAGGGCGAGGTGATCGTGTTGTTGTTAAGATATACTACAAACTATACGTATTGTTATACTACTTTTTATAGAACAATTGTTTATCTATTTATTCAATTCAATAAAATTTTATTTTAAATAGATCATGTATTTGTCTGTGTGTCCGTTGCTTATATAGTAAATGAATTAGTGTATAGAGTTTAGCTTATACACGAAAGATTAAATCATCGGTTCTTATAAGTCATAAAGCTTATGTTTACAATCTAATGATAGAATTGGACAAACCTTCGGAATGGTTGTAGCGCAAGATTAAATGTAATTTATCTTGATTATGGGAATGGTTTAATTCCAACTTCTTGTGCTAGTACATTTTGTATGTATTGAACGGATCAAGTAGAGATAAGTATTTTATACTAACTAAATAAAATAATTTTTCTAGTCCATTCAATGTACTTATACTCTTAATCTTGATATAATTATTATTAGTTGTGTGTGCCATTTATTGTTTTGATTTATTAAAAGGCGAGATTCTTTCATGGGTCAATAAGCCTGCTAAATTGGACAATAATGATATACATTGGCGAAATAATAATTAGTTGATAGAATTCATGTCTCGATTTTTGAGATTGATGATACTCCTTTACGAAAGCTTATAAATTTTCATGTGTAAACCCAGCCGGTGGATTTTGTATCCGACACATAAAATAAGTTAAGCAAAAGTCTAAAAGAAGTAATCAATAAATTAAATTGTCAGTAATTTAATTTGATTGGTTAGTATTTGAATCTTAATATGGGGAGTCAAATAAGGTTTTATGGAAGAATTTTCGAAATTAAAATAAGGATTGCAATTACGAATTTTTAATAGAATAATTCGTAATTTATTATGGTAGAAATTAATTTCAAAATTTTGAAATTAATTCCATAATAGAAAGCCTTGTATTAAATTCTGTAAGTGCCTACTGTGCCTAAATAATAGCAAATAAAGGAAACCTTTCCTTAGTGGAAGAAGAAAACCTAACAGGTTTTGAAAAGGGTTTAATCCTACAAAACGTGGCTATATATACTCAATATAGGGTTGGCCGTTTTTTGCACTAGTTTTACACGTTTTCCTCTTTTGAATTTTGCCCACCCAAAATTCTCTCTTTCCGGATATTGTTTGGATAATACGGTAGAAGACTGTGGAGGTTTTGCTGAGATCGAGGTCTTGCAACTCTGGAACTGGAGACTGAGATTAATCTATTTTGTTCATACTTCAAGAGGTAACTCGAATAATATCTGTATATGCTAATTGTTTAATTTACATGTGAATATGATACTGTAATTGCTTCCTCTTCGATATATAATCCAACAATTGGCATCAGAGCCTACTCACGTCTCATTAAATGATTAGGATGAACAATGAAAATTAGTATCATGTTAATATGCAAGTTTTGAATTACATGCAAAGATTGTTATTCTATAAAACTGCATTGTTTTTAGCATGAAGTTCTGAGTATTATGATTATTCTGAAAATCATGTAATATCTACTTATTATTGATTATATTGGATTAGAATAATCTGAAAATTTTGTTAATCCATGAAATACGCAAGAGTCACTATTTGGCTGAATTGGCCAGAAAATCGGAGGTCAACATGGTAGCGGACTCTGATTGACTTGAAATTTGGCAGGTCCATGCAAAACGGTCCAGTGAGCAATACTCATGAGATTTTCTCACGAAGTAAGACATTTTTTGGGCTTTCGGGGTCGTTTAGATGGTGTTTTGGACTTTTTTTTTTAATTGTTTGGAAATATTTTTAAAATTTTTGAGTTGTTTTTAATCCAGTGATGGTAGGGATCATTTCCTATGGAATCCAGGGTTAAATTTTGGTGATATAATTTTTTTTATATGTTGACGTAGGCCTTCTTCCATATCGGATAAACTCATTATGGATAATCACTAGGTTATACTAGTTGTTGATTACTTGTATTTACTCTCCATCTGAGTATTCATGTTGATTCAATAGGACTAGTATATATATTGAATGTTGATATTCACTTGACTTAAATTAACAGTTTACTCTCCATCTGAGTATGGCCTGTTTAAATTCATGGAGTGAATAATCTGTCATTACATATGTATATTGCAAGAATAACTCTTTTTCCATCGAAACTTGTTGTTCAAGGTGCATGGATTATACGTGTGTAGTGTGTTTTAAATTTTAATATTAAAATAATACATGACTGATTTTGATCTATTTATTTAATTGTCTCTCAGATTAACAATGACTGATTTCAATCCCCTTACTGCTATTCTTACTCAAAATAAACTTGAAGGTCCGAATTATGTTGATTGAAAATGAACTTCGATATTGTCCTAATTGCTGAAAAGTGCAAATTTGTGCTCGATGAGGTGTGTCCAGAAAAACCTGGAGATGATAGTATGGATGATGAACAAAAGACTTACCAAAAATGGGTTAAGGCTGATGAGATGGCGTGGTGTTACATTCTGGCATCTATGTCAAATGTTCTACAACATCAACATCAGTCTATGGAGTTTGCTTATGACATTCTGGAAAATCTCAAAGAAATGTTTGGAGATCAAAATCGTGCGGCTTAGAAGACTGCCATGAAAGCTCTCTAAATATCAAAAATGGTTGAAGGTTCATCTGTTAGGGACCATGTTCTGAAGATGATGAGTCTTCTGAATGAACTGGAGGTCCTTAGAGCTAACATTGATAAGAATACGCAAGTTGAAATGATCCTGCAGACTATGCCTGACAGTTTTCAGCAGATTCGCCTGAATTATAACATGAACAAAATGGATTTGTCACTTGCGAAATTGTTGAATGAGCTGTAGTCGGCAAAGACTATTATCAAGCAACAAGATCCTCTCGTGGCATTGAATTTTGAGGCAGGTTCTTCTTCTAAGTCAAGAGGCAGGCAGAAGAAGAAAAATGCTCAAAAACCTTCTGTTGGTGGCGCAACTGCTGGTGTGAAAAAGGCTAAGGGCAAGTGTTATCACTGCAAGCAGTTTGGGCATCATAAGAAGCAGTGTCCGACTTATCTGGCCAAGCTGAAAAATAAATCATGTGATTTATATCTACTTGTCATTGAAACTCTTTTAGCAGTTGTGTCTACCATGTCATTCTGTGTAGATTTGGGAGCCACTAATTATGTCTGCACTTATTTGCAGGGGTTTCAGGTAACACGGCGGCTAAGTAGAGGAAAATCAATATTTATCAAGCAGATGATTTGGCAGCCCAACTTTAGCATTAGGAAATATTAGTATTTCGTTTGGTAGTGATAGAGTTTTAGCTTTAAAGGACACATTATATATACCTTCCATTAGAAGGAATTTAATTTCGGTTTCTAGCGCTATGAGAGATGGTCATGACATTAGTTTTCATGATATTGATAAATGTGTTATTAGTCATAATAAACGTTATCTCTCTTCGGCTACATTGATTAATGATCTTTTTATTGTTGACTCTATTCCTAAACCATTACAACCTAAAGAATTGAATTATGTTTATTTACCAAATAAGAGAAAACGTTCATCTGAATTGAGTGAAATATATTTATGGCACTTGGGTTTGGGTTATATAATTCTAAACAGAATTTCAAGGTTGGTTAAAGATGGACCTTTAAGTTCATTAAAAGTGGAGGCGCTACCAACTTGTGAATCCTATTTAGAAGGAAAAATGAGAAAATGAAATTTCCCCTCAAAAGGAAATCGAGCAAGTGATAAATTGGAGTTAATTCATTCTGATTTGTTTGGTCCAATGAATGTACAAGCAAGAGGTGGTTTTGAGTATTTTGTGACTTTCACATATGATTACTCAAAATATGGATATATTTATTTGTTGTGTCGAAAGTCTGAATGTTTTGAAAAGTTCAAAGAATTTAAGACTGAGTCTGAAAAGCGACATAATAAATATATCAAGACACTACAATCTGATCGTGGTGGGGAATACCTCTCTGTGGAATTCATTAGTTATTTATCAGAATATGGAATTACATCTCAATTATTTGCACCTGGAACTCCACAACAAAATGGTGTAGCTGAAAGAAGACAGTTTTCCTTAGTCCTTTTGGGGACATGCCTTAGAAACAGCGAATTATGTTTTGAATTTAGTTCCTTCAAGGTCAGTACCTTTTATCCATATAGAATTGTGGACCGGGCGTAGGCCTAGTCTACGAAATAATTGAGTTTGGGGTTGTCCGCCACATATGCTAAAAGGGAAAACTGATAAATTAGAGGCTAGAAAGGATGTATGTGTGTTTGTAGGTTATCCAAAAGGGACGAAAGGTGGTTTATTCTATTGTCCTAAAGAAAAGAAGGTAATTATTAGCACAAATGCCAAGTTTCTTGAAGAGGACTATTTGATGAACCATGTTCCTAGAAGTAAACTCGTTTTACATGAACTCAGCAAAGAATGGAAATTCAGTCATCTGAGAAACAAAACAACCAGATGCAAACCCCAGAAGTGGAATTTGATATACCATTGCATTTTAGTAGTGGAAGAAATGTCAATAGACTTGATATCCTGCAAGAACAAGTGCCTAAGTCATACTACCACAAAGTAGTGGGAGTTATGTTGAGCAAACTGCACAACAAGAAGAAGTCGTTGATATCCCTATGGATAGCATGGAGACTCACGTTCCTAATAATAATGTGGTTCAACCACAAGATCATAATGGTGTAATTGCAACTGATGTAATGCGTAGTCGTAGTGGGAGATAAATAAGACAGCCAATTCATTATACTCTCTTGGGAGAATCATATGATAGGATCCCTGAGGAGCCTACTTCCGCAACTGTCTATTAGGACCAAGCACTATATGATAAAGATGCCGATAAGTCTGTTGCTGTTATGAAATTAGAGATAGGGTCTATGTACTCTAATCAAGTCTGGGATCTTGTAGAACCACCCGATGGGGTTAAACCCATTGGATGCAAGTGGATCTATAAGAAAAAAGAGGTGTAGATAGAAAAGTGTAAACTTTTAAAGCAAGTCTTGTAGTGAAAGAGTTTACTCAGAAAGGATCGATTATGAGGAAACCTTCTCGCCGGTAGCCATGCTTAAGTCTACAAGGATTATCGTATCCATTGCTGCTCATTATGATTATGAGATTGGGAAAATTGATGTCAAGACATCTTCCTTAATAGAAGTCTTGATGAGTGCATCTATATGATGTAACCAGACGGTTTCGTGGAAAGTGACAAGGAACACATGTTTTGTAAGCTTAAAAGGTCCATTTATGGACTGAAACAGGCATCTAAGGCATGGAACACTTGTTTTGACAAGGTGCTTAAAACTTTTGGTTTTGATCAGTGTCTTAACGAGTCTTGTGTATACATGTCACAACCCCAAATGCCCCGGTCGTGATGGCGCCTATTGCAGTACAAGGCAAGCCAACCCAACAAGTAACCACAATGAATTCTTTTTATAAAACAATTTTTCTAAAACCGATTACGTCTCAAATTCTCATATGAAATATATAAATCAACAAAAATATGCGAAAATCAGTACAAAATACACCAACACAGCCCAATAATCTGGTGTCACTAGTTATGAGCCTCTAAATACCACCAAAACACTGTCTAGATAGTACAATATGAGTCTTAAATACAAAACACTAAGATAGGAAAGAGGAAGGCAGGGATGCGAACGTCGTACAGCTACCTTGCGATCCCCGATGAACTCTAAGAGTGCTAGAAGCTCTCACTCTGATGCTTGGGCACCTGGATCTGCACACAAGGTGCAGGGAGTACGTGAGTACGCTAACTCCAGTAAGTAACTAAAGTAAATAAGGTCTGAGTGTAGTGACGAGCAATTTAAAAATCATATAAGAGTTTTCAACAGAAACATCAAGTCAAAATCAGCAGTTCCATAGCCAGTTATCTCGTAAAAACCTCAGTTTCAATTAAAATACTTTGAAATCATTTATTCAACATTTTTTAACAGAGGCTCAGTATAGACAGAAGAGTGAAAGCATAAAAATATCATTAACGGGCCCCTCGAGCAAGGTATCACTCATAAGGATAGCCTCTCGGGCAAGCCTCTCAGTCACTCATGACTCAACTCTTGTCAATCAGTATTCACACTCAGCACTCCGGCTCAATAGATATCTCATAATAATAATAATAATAATAATAATAATAATAATAATAATAATAATAATAATAATAATAATAATAATAATAATAATAATAATAACCACCTCGCGTGCCGCCCGATCCATAGTTTATAGTCGACTACGCTCACTGGGGGTGTACAGACTCCGGAGGGGCTCCTACAACCCATGCGTCATATTGCTGCGGCGTGCAGCCCGATCCATATGCATATCGCTGCGGCGTACAGCCCGATCCATATATATAATATCGCTGGGGCGTGCAGCCTGATCCATAATAGATATATAATCCTCACCATTAGGTCCTAAACCTTTCTCGGTCATTAACCTAACGGCCACTCGAGCATATTAGTGAAAAATCTGGGAACTCACCCCAAACAGTTTTCATATATTAAGAGATAGAGTGATAAAACCGGTTTTAAACAAATAACAAGTAAAACATGATTGAGGATATACTTTCAAATCAAACAGAGTGAGGAAAGTAGTAAAAATACCCCTAATGGTCTAAACAGGTTGGCATAAGGCCTCAAACACAACGTACAACCCAAAATATAGTATCAATCTCTAAAAATGCGGGATATCATAAGATATCAAATAAAATATGCGGCTATTAAAATATAGTATCAATCTCTAAAAATGCGGGATATCATAAGATTTCAAATCAAATACGCGGCTTAATAGCCGATATAGGACGGACCAAGTCACAAATCCCTACCGGTGCACGCCCACATGCTCATCACCTAGCATGTGCGCCACCTCATTTATCAAAAACAATATCAAATACCAGGGTTTCATACCCTCAGTTCCAGATTTACAATAATTACTTACCTCAAGCTGAATGAAATACTACTCCGCGACGCCCTTGCCTCTCGACTCGGCTTCAACTCGCATCGAATCTAACTAAAATCAACATCATAACATTAGAATATGCTAAGGGAATGAAACCCATGCGAAAGAAATCAAATTACATCAATAAACCCGAAATTGACCAAACCCGACCCCTGGGCCTACGTCTCGAAATCCGATAAAAATCACGCCAATGGAATCCTTATCTCCCACGAGTTCGTACATACCAAGAATATCAAAATCCGACCACAAATAACCCCTCAAACCCCTAGATTATGGTCTCCAATTTCCAAGCCCTAACTCCCCAATTTTAGGCTTTAAATCCCCCAAATTTCAAGTTTAAACAAGTAAGAATCAACATAGGATCGAGTTTTAGGTTCAATAATCTTACCTCAAGGATGTTCTCTTGAATTTCCCCTTCAATCTCCCCCAAGAAGCTCCAAAATAGACTTAAAATGGTGAACTATGGCCAAAAATCACGAAAATGGTCTTTTAAACATTCTGCCCAGCGATTTAAATTCCTTAATTGTGAATGCGGTCAAAGCCTCACGTTCGCGAATCACAAAATCTGTTGACTACTTAATCCTTCTTCGCGAACGCGTACGCGAAGCTTCAGCTTCTCAGACCATCGCGAACGCGACAAACTCAATGCGAACGCGAAGCACAAATGGCCAGGACCCTAACTACTCCAATTACTCTACGCGAACGCGGGAACCTCATCGCGTTCGCGATGCACACTGAACCTCACCCTTCGTGAACGCGGGACCAATTATCGTGAACGCGAAGGCCAAATTGACTTCCTCACTACTCATCCCTTTGTGAACGCGAGAGCCCTCTCACGAACGCGAAGGCCAAAAGTCTGCAACACGAACAGCAGAAAATCTGCAACTTTCAAAACAAGGATTTGATCTGTTTAACCACCCGAAACTCGCCCGAGGCCCTCGGGACCCCAACCAAACATTCCAACACATCCCATAACATCATTCAAACTTGTTCCAACCTTAGGAACGCTCAAAATAACATCAAAACACCAAATTAACATCGAATTCAAGCCTAAGAATTCTAAAAACTTCCAACTTCTGCTTTCAATCAAAAAGTCTATCAAACCTCATCTGAATGACCTGAAATTTTGCACACACATCACAAAGGACACAACGGACCTATTACAACTTTTGAAATTCCATTTTGACCCCTATATCAAAATCTCCCCTATCAACCGAAAAACGCCAAAATTCCAATTTTGCCAATTCAAGCCTAAATCTACCCCCGACCTCTAAAAGATATTCCGTTCATGCTCCTAAGTCCCAAATACCTTACGAAGCTATCCAAATCAAAAAACCCGATTCCGAGATTGTTTACTCACAATTCAACTTTCGGTTGACTTTTCCAATAAAAGGCCAACTTAAGAGACTAAGTATCTCATTTTTCTACCAAACCACTCTGAACCCAAACTAACCAGTACGATAATACATAATACAGCTAAACAAGGCATAAAGAACCAGAAATGAGGGAATGGAGCGGTAACTCATGAAACGACTGGCCCGATCGTTACATCCTTCCCTTCTTAAATAAGCACTCGTCCTCGAACGAGTCAAGAAACATATCTGAAGCCTCAAATAGGTGAGGATATCTACTCCACATCTCTCGCTCGGTCTCCTAGGTAGCCTCCTCCATGGGCCGACCTCTCCACTACACTTTCACTGAAGTTATATCCTTTGATCTCAACTTTCGAACCTGATGCTCCAAAATAGTTACTGGCTCCACAACATAAGTCAAATCTCCCTCTAACTGAACCGTGTTGAAATCCAAAACATGAGACGAATCACCAATATACTTTTGGAGCATAGAGACATGAAATACCGGATGCACACTCGATAAGCTGGGTGGTAAGGTAAGCTCATAAGCCACCTCCCCAATCCTCTGAAGCACATCAAAAGGCCCAATGAACTGAGGACTCAATTTACCCTTCTTCCCAAATCTCATAACACCTCATGGGTGAAACCTTCAAAAAAACCTTTTCCCCAACTATGTAGGACACATCACGAACCTTCTTGCCAGCATAACTCTTTTATCTCGACTGCGCTGTACGAAGCCGCTCCTAAATCACCTTCACCTTGTCTAAAGCATCCTGCACCAAGTCTGTACCCAAAAGCCTAGCTTCACCCGGCTCAAACCAACCAACTAGAGATCTACACCATCTCCTATACAAAGCCTCATATGGAGCCATCTGAATACTCGACTGGTAACTATTATTATAAGCAAACTCTGCGAGCGGTAGACACTGATCCCATGACCCTCCAAAATTGGTGACACAAGCGCGCAACATGTCCTCCAATATCTGAATAGTGCGCTCGGACTACCCGTCCGTCTGAGGGTGAAAAGTTTTGCTCAACTCAACCTGAGTACCCAACTCTCACTGCACGGCCCTCCAAAATTGTGAAGTAAACTGAGTACCTCTATCTGAAATGATGGAAACTAGGACACCATGCAAACGAACAACCTCCCAGATATAAATCTCTACTAACTGCTCTAAAGAATAGGTAGTACAAACAGGAATGAAGTGCGCGGACTTGGTCAGCCAATCCACAATCACCCAAATAGCATCGAACTTCTTCAAAGTCCATGGAGCCCAACTACATAGTCCACGGTGATCCACTCCCACTCCCACTCTAGAATATCTATCTGCTAAAGCAAGCCACCCAGTCTTTGATACTCATATTTCACCTGCTGACAGTTGAGACATCAAGCTACAAATCCCACGATATACTTCTTTATTCTTCTCCACCAATAATGCTGACTCAGATCCTAATACATCTTCGCGACACCTAGATGAATAGAATACCGCGAGCTATGGGCCTCCGCTAGAATCAGCTCCCAAAGCCCATCCACATTGGGCACACATATCTGGTCTTGCATCCTCAACACCCCATCATCACCAATAGTCTCATCTCTAGCATCGTCGTGCTGAACTCTATCCTTAAGGACAAGCAAATGAGGATCATCATACTAGCGCTCTCTAATGCGATCAAATAAAGAAGATCGAGAAATCACACAAACCAATACCCGACTAGGCTCTGAAATATCCAACCTCACGAACCGATTGGCCAAGGCCTAAACATTAACTGCAAGAGGTCTCTCCCCAACAGGAATATACGCCAAACTCCCCATACTCACTGCCTTCCTACTAAAGGCATCAGCCACCACATTGGCCTTTCCCCGATGGTACGAGATAGTGATATCATAGTCCTTTAGCAGCTCCAACCATCTCTGCTACCTCAAATTGAGATCCTTCTGCTTGAACAAGTGCTGGAGGCTACGATGATCAGTAAACACCTCACAAGACACACCACACAAATAATTCCTTCAAATCTTCAACGCGTGAACAATGGCAGTCAACTCTAGATCATGAACAGGGTAGTTCTTCTCATGGGGCTTCAACTGATGAGAAGCATAAATAATAACTCTACCCCACTGCATCAACACACACCTAATACCAACTCTCGAAGCATCACAATATAGTGTATATGAACCTGAAACTGATGGCAGAACTAACACTGGAGATGTGGTCAAGGCAGTCTTGAGCTTTTGGAAGCTCACCTCACACTCATCCGACCACCTAAATAAAGCACCCTTCTGAGTCAATTTGGCCAAGGGCGATGCAATAGATGAAAATCCCTAAACAAATCGACTGTAATAACCCGTCAAACCAAGAAAGTTATGAATCTCTGTGGCTGAGGACAGTCTGTGCCAACTTTGAACCGCCTTTATCTTTTTTGGATCAACCTGAATACCCTCACTGGACACCATGTGCCCCAAGAATGCCACTGAACTAAGCCAAAACTCACACTTGGAGAACTTTGCATAAAGCTTCTCATCCCTCAATATCTGTAACACAACTCTCAAATGCTCCGTGTGCTCCTCCTAACTACGCGAGTACACCAGAATATCATCAATGAAAACAATCACGAACGAGTCGAGATAAGGCCAAAACACGTTCTTCATCAAATGCATGAACGTTGATGGGGCATTGGTCACCCCAAAAGACATCACAAAGAACTCGTAGTGACCATATCGGTTCTTGAAAGTTGTCTTAAGTATGTTCGAGTCCCTGGTCTTTAACTAATGATACCCTAAACGAAGATCAATCTTGGAGAACACTCTCGCTCCCTGAAGCTAGTCAAATAAATCATCAATACAAGGAAAGTGATACTTGTTCTTCATTGTAACTTTGTTGAACTGACTGGAATCAATGCACATCCTCATCGTTTCATCCTTCTTCTTCATAAATAGAATAGGCGCACCCCACGGCGGCACACTATGTCGAATAAACCCCTTATTAAGGAGTTCCTGAAGCTGTTCCTTCAAGTCTTTCAACTCTGCCAGTGCCATACGATACAGTGGAATAGAAATGGGCTGAGTGTCCGGCACTAAATCAATACCAAAATCAATATCCTTGTCTGGTGGCATGCCCGGTAGGTCTGCAGGAAACACATCAGGAAAATTTCTCACTATTGGAACAAAATAAATGCTGGGAGTCTCTACACTGACATCACTCACAAATGCTAAGTATGACAGACAACCCTTTCCAACCATCCGTTGGGCCATCAGAAATGAAATCACCCTACTGGGGACAAAATCAGTCGAGCCTCGCTACTCAATCCTTGGCACATCAGGCATAGCCAATGTCACTGTCTTAGCATGACAATACAATATAGCACGACACGGAGATAACCAATCCATGCCCAATATCACATCAAAGTCCACCATAGAAATCAACAATAGATCTACTCGGGTCTCCAGACCCCCAATAATTACCACACACGACCGGTATACACGGTCCACAACTATAGTATCGCCCACCGAGATAGATACACGAACAAATGAAACAAGAGACTCACAGAGCGTATCCAAATAATGAGCAAAGTATGAGAACACATATGAAAAAGTAGAACCAGGATCAAATAATACAGAGGTATCTCTGTGGTAGATTGAGACAATACTTGTAATCACAACATCTAAGGCAACAACATCTGGTATGGACGAGAGTGCATAGAAACGGGCCTTACCACCACCTAATAGACCCCCCTGGGGCAACCCCTAGAAACTGACCCCCACCCCTAGCTGTCTGAGCGGGTGGTGAAATAACTGGAGCTGAAGTCGAGGGTTGACCCCTCTGCTGAGATGGACCCTCAAGAAGACGAGGACACTGCCTCCTCATATGTCCAAACTCTCCACACTCATAACAACTCCCTGGTGCAGGGAACGGGGACTGAAGGGAACCCCTGGCACCGGAATGACTGGTAGAAGGACCTGGCATGGAAGAACCTTGAATCGATTGATCACGGGACAAACTCTGGGCTAGTAGGGCACTGAGTGATGAATGGCCTGATGTGAGCTGTGAGAACCATGGCCCAATAATTCCCCACGATGAACTGGTTGAGCTTACTAAGCATGTATGAATGGACGACCTCTACCGTGCTGAAACCGGCCTCTCGAAGGAGCACCACCAAAACTACCAGATCTATGAGCCTATTGGACTCCCTGTCATCTTGCTCTTGGCGACGAACTGACTAAATCTCGCGGGTAATGTCAACCACCTCCTCAAAGGTAGCCTCTAACACCCTCTCCCTGGTCATGAGAATCTGAAGCTAATATGTGAGGCTATCAATGAACCTCTGAATCCTCTCTCTATCTATAGGAACCAACCAAACATCATGACGAGCTAACTCCGAGAACCTCATCTCATACTGCTTCATAGTCATATCTCTTTGACACAACTACTCGATTTGCCTGCGTAGCTCCTCTCTGCAAGACTGTGGCACATATTTCTCCAAAAAGAGAGCGAAGAACTGTTGTCAGGTAAGGGGCACTGCATCAACAGGCCTACGCCTCTCATAAGCCTCCCACAAAGTAAAGACAGCTCCAGAAAACTGAAAAGTAGTAAATGCTACAACACTAGTCTCCAGAATACCCGTTATATAAAGAATCCTCTAACACTTGTCCAAGAAACCCTGGGCATCCTCGCCCCTAGTACCATTGAAAGTCGGAGGCTGAAGTCTACCAAACCTCTCCAATCGACGCTGCTCATCGTCAGGCATATGAAGTAGCTGCGGCCCATGTCTGAAGTCCCTGCACAACCTGCTCAGGTGTGCGGGCAACGGGAGTCTATGTACCTCCCCCGGCATATGAAGTGGTTGCGGCCATAGTAACTGAGACTGCCTGAGTTAAGCTAGTGCACATTGATAAAATCTGAGCTAGGGCCTTCTGAAGGCCTGGAATCACAATAGGCGCAGTTGGTGCCAAAGTTGGTACTGCTGGAGCATCCACAACTGGGACCTGATCTTGAACTGGGGCGGCTGGTGGATCTAGGTGCTGCCCTAGCTATTGTGCGGGCTACACCCCTACCACGACCTCGACCGCGTCCTCGGCCTCTAGTGGCCCCAACTGGTAGTACTGGTAGTCATCCGTCCTGACCGGTATCACGTGTCCTCACTATATCTGAGATAATAGAATAACAGAAGTTTAGTACTAGAATCAACAGATTCGCATGACAGGGAATTCAAGAATGTGAAGTTTTCCTAAAGGTTCTGCAGCCTCCCGAGGATAAATACAAATGTCTCCATACCGATCCATGTGACTCTACTAAACCGGTTTTTGACCCGTGAGACCTATGTAACCTAGGCTTTTATCCCAACTTGTCATAACCCCAAATGCCTCGGTCGTGATGGTGCCTATCGCATTACTAGACAAGCCAACCCAACATTTAGACTTAGAGAAAATAGTTGCAGGTTTGGTGCTGGACTCTGATCTCGCAATTGCGAGGTTTGTGAACTTGGGAATTGCAAGGGGCTCTTCGCAAATGTGAAATAAGCTCTGGCCAGCCTTGCTCGCAATTGCGAGCATTTCTTCGCAAATGCGAAAACCCCATAAATCCCCAGTCGTCGCAAATGCGACTATCCCTTCGCAAATGTGAGTTCGCAATTGCGAACATTGATCACAAATGCGAAGATAGCAGGTCCTAAAGAGGTTCGCAATTGCGAACCCTGGTTGCAATTGCGATATCTGCGACCTACTAAATCATAACTTAGTCAAAATTTCCCATTTTTCAAACTCTTTCAAAACATAAACTCTCTTGGGCGATTTTCCAAAGAAAATTTTTTCTCCAAATCGATTGTAAGTCATTTCTAACTCATTTTCTTCAATCTTTAATATCTTTTCACATGATTTCAACTCAAAAATCAAGGGTTTTCATGGGGTAAATTGGGGTGTTTTGGGTAGAACTTAGGTTTTTCAAATTTTGGGGATTTTGGCCTCGATTTGATGTCCGATTTCAAAACAAATTATATATTTGGGTTCGTGGGTGAATAGGTAATCGGATTTTGGTTCAAACCTCGGGTTTTGACCATGTGGGCCTGGGGTCGACTTTTGACTTTTTGGGGAAATCTTCATAAAATCTATTTTCATGCATTAAAATTAATTCATTTAGCATTTATTGATATCGTTAAGTAAATTGTGGCTAAATACAAGTGAGTTGGTGGTGGAAACAAGACGTAAAGTGGTAGTTGAGTCTTGAATTGTGTTCGTGGCATTGAGGTAAGTGTTTGGTTTAACCTTAGCTTGAGGGATTAGGAGTTGTGTCTTATTTGCTATGTGTTAATTATGGAGTACGATATATAGGCATAGTGACGATTATCTATACGTCGAAGTCAAGCATGCCCGTGAGTCTAGTATTGTAATTGTTGTAACTCCGTTGTGATTTATTCATGCTTAATACGATGCTTATCATTGTTGGTTCCCTTGCCGGGATGTTAGAGTTTATGATATTGTTTTCCTTTTCGGGATATTATTGGTTATAATATTGTCTCCCTTGCAGGGATGTTATGATTTACGATATTGTCTCCCTTGCCAGGTTGTTGTTGTTATACTCTTGTTCCCTTGCCAGAATTCTTTTATGATTGATGTTGATTTGTCAATGGGATCGGGTTGCATGCCTGCAACAAGATATATGAAATGGGAGCGGGTTGCACGCCTACAACAAGATATATGAAATGGGAGCGGGTTGCACGCTTGCAACGAGATATATGAAATGGGAGCGGGTTGCACGCCTGCAACGAGATATATGAAATGGGAGCAGGTTGCACGTCTGCAGCAAGATATATGAAATGGGAGCGGGTTGCACGCCTACAGCAAGATATATGAAATGGGAGCGGGTTGCACGCCTGCAACGAGATATATGAAATGGGAGCGGGTTACACGCCTGCAACGAGATACATAAAATGGGTGCAGGTTGCACGCCTACAACAAAAAAGAAATGAAAGTGAATACTGTATTTATATTCCTCATTCTTGTTGGCAATTAAATTCTGGTTTCTTTATATTCCTCTTTGGTATTGTGTTGTTATCTGATACTTCTCATAGTATGTTTTCCCCTTCCCATCTTAAATTGTGAATATCTGTTTTTACTTTTCCGTTGTATATGATTTAACTGCACAGGTTTATTTGGTAGTCTGGTCCTAGCCTCGTCACTACTTCGTCGAGGTTAGGCTAGGCACTTACCAGCACATGGGGTCGGTTGTGCTGATACTACACTCTGCACTATGTGCAGATCTCGGTGCTGCAGCTTTTGGACCATAGTGAGGGTGCTAACTTCAGTCTATTCAGGTGACCCAAGGTAGTCCTGCAGGCGTCTGCAGTCCCTAGCGTCTCCTTCTATCTTTCCATACTGTTTCTTCTATGTATTCCTGAAACAACTTGTAGTTATCTTTCGAACCATTGTTTGTAATATTTCTAGACAGTCTGTGATATTGTGACACCAAATTCTGGGTAGAGTTGTATCTCGGATTTATGTATCAATGTTTGGGTTAAACTATCAAGTTTTCGTCTTCCACATTTCTGGTTATTTTTAATGATTCCGTTGTTAATCACCTATTATATTGATCTTTTAAAAAGGCTAAGTAAAAAGGGTAATGAATCTATAATGCTCGGCTTTCCTAGCTTTCACGAGAAGGCGCTATCACGACTCCCGAGAGTGAGAAATCTGGGTCGTGACAAGTTGGTATCAGAGCTCTAGGTTACTTAGGTCTCACAATTCACGGACAAGCTTAGTAGAGTCTGAGGGATCGGTACGAAGACGTCTGTATTTATCCAACAGAGGCTACAGAACTAGGAAAAACTTCACATCAATTCTTTTCTGTCGTGCATATTAGTTTCTCAATGCTAATTGAATTTTTACTCTGTTCTTTCACAAATGGCAAGAACACATGCTTCCTCATCCACTAATCAGTAGCCCGAGCCCCTAGCAGCAACTCCCATGAGGGGCAGAGGTCGAGGCCGAGGCCGTGCTAGAGGCCGAGGCAAGGGCTGAGCTTAGCCAGAGCAGCAACACCAGCGGTGGAGCCTCGGGTTGAGTTTGATGATGAGGTTCCGGCCCAGGCAGTTCCGGTGGTCTAAGCTCAGGCCCCAGAGGGGTTCATTGCTACCCCAGTACTCCAGGATGCTCTGGTCTGTCTAGTGGTCCTTATGGAGAGTGTCACCCGGGCAGGCTTACTTCCTGTAGCACCAGCCATCTCTTAGGCTGGAGGAGGAGCCCAGACTCTTGCTACCCGCACTCCGGAGCAGATGGCTCCCCAATTTTAGACTCCAGCAGCTCAGCCAGTTGGAGAGGTTTAGCCGGGTGTAGTAGCTCAGGCCGGTGATGGAGCAGCTATGTTTGCCGATGCTTTGTGGATGTTGGACATGTTAACCAAGCTCTTTACTACCACTTTCAACGGTGCATCTTCTTAGGATCCCAAGGATTATTTAGACAGCTTTTATGAGGTTCTCAGGAACATGGGGATAATGGAGTCCAATGGGGTTGACTTTGTTGCTTTTCGTTTGTCTAGATCCACCAAGACTTAGTGGAGAGATTATTGTTTGTCTAGGCCAGCTGGGTCGCCTGCCTTGACTTGGGATCAATTCTCTCATCTATTTCTGGAGAAGTTTCTTCCTATCACTCAAAGGGAGGACTATCGGAGGCAGTTTGAGCATCTCCAGCAGGGTTCCATGTCAGTCACTCAGTACGAGACCAGATTCATTACTTTGGCCCGTCATAGAGGAACCTGTTCATGAACCTGTTCCTCAGCAACAGAACATGGGAGAGACATCTAGCAGAAACCAGTTGGTTGTGAAACCTCACAAGTATCAAAGTTCTCATACCATTGAGAACATTATTACTGATCTAACATCTGGAGTCAAAACTAGATCACAGTTAAAGAATCTCTGCGCTTTTGATGCTTTCATATCTCTTATTGAACCTAAAAATGTTGTTGAGGCCTTGCAGGATGCAGATTGGGTGAATGTAATGCAGGATGAACGCAAGCAATTTGAAAGAAGTCAACTTTGGCATCTAGTTCCGAGACCCAAGGACAAATCAGTCATTAGTACAAAATGGGTCCTCAGAAACAAACTTGATGAAGATGGAACAGTTACAAGAAATAAAGCAAGACTGGTGGTACAAGGATATAGCCAAGAGGAGGGCATAGACTATGATGAGACATTTGCTCCAGTTACAAGACTAGAGGCAATCAGACTCCTCATAGCCTTTGCAGCACACATGGAATTCACTCTTCATCAGATGGATGTCAAAAGTGCCTTCCTGAATGGCTACCTAAAGGAAGAAGTGTTTGTGAAACAACCTCCAGGGTTTGAGAGCAAGGAATGTCCTGAGCATGTGTACAAATTAGACAAGGCTCTCTATGGGCTCAAGCAGGCCCCAAGAGCTTGGTATGAATGACTATCCAAATTCCTGCTGGAGCATGGTTACAAAAGAGGTAAAATTGACAGTACCTTATTTTTAAGGGAAAAAGGTAAAGATCTCCTTGTTATGCAAATAAATGTGGATGACATCATATTTGGGGCTACCACTGATAGGCTGAGTAAGGACTTTGCAAAACTAATAGTGAGTGAGTTTGAAATGAGCATGATGGGTGAGCTTAACTTCTTTTTAGGCTTGCAAATCAAACAAAGTCCAAATAGAACCATGATCCATCAGCAGAAGTATACAAAAGAGCTAATCAAAAAGTTTAAAATTGAGGATTCTAAAGAAATAGACACACCCATTGCAACTGCTACTAAATTAGATATTGATGAACCTGATTCATCAATTGATCAAAAGTTGTATAGGGGTATGATTGGTTCACTCTTGTATCTTACTGCAAGCAGACCTGACATTGTTTTTAGTGTAGGGCTTTGTGCTCGTTTTCAGGAAAATCCAAAAGAGTCCCACTTGACTACTGTAAAGAGGATACTGAGATATCTGAAAGGCACCACTGATATATGTCTTTGGTATCCTAAAGGTAGTAATTTTGATCTAGTAGGATATGTTGATGTTGATTATGCAGGTTTCTTAGTGGACAGGAAAAGCACCTCAGGTATGGCACACTTCCTTGGTTCATGTCTTGTGTCATGGGCTACCAAAAAGCAAAACTCTGTGGCCATATCTACTGCAGAAGCTGAGTATGTTGCTGTTGCTTCTTGTTGTGCTCAATTGCTATGGATCAAACAACAGCTGGTAGATTTTGGAATTGAAGTGGGATGTATTCCAATATTCTGTGATAACACTAGTGCTATAATTATGACAAAGAACCATGTTCATCATAAGAGGACTCAACACATAGATGTTAGACACCACTTCTTAAGAGATAACTATGAGAAAGGATTGATTTTAATAGAATTTTGTGCTACTGATAAACAAATAGCTGACATTTTCACTAAAGCACTGAGTAGAGAAAACTTTGAGAGGAACATGTTGGAATTAGGGATGATTAAGATCACCTAATAGGTCCAGTTCAGAATGCACAATATTAAAAAAAATTGGTTAGGAGCTCTAACTTTGTGTAAATATCTAGATCATTCCTTACTCAGTTTCATACTTTAATTAGTATACTCCTGTGATATGTGACTCACTGATCTCTTACAAAGTTTCTTCTATTTTGGCATTTGAGGCATGTTCAAGAGAGTTCTATATAAAGAACCTGGTTCATCAGTATGTGTTCATATGAAAAGCTCAGGTATGTTTTCTATACTCTGCACAATTAGAAAGATTATTTTTCCTATCATGAGCAGAAGTCCTATGTTCATCAAATTCCCAGAAATTCTATTTGTTGAGCATTGAACCAGTTTCGTTCCCCTAGAACTCTAAAAACCGGGATTTTTGCCTAAAATCTAGCGATGCCTAATAATCACTAAGAGACCGGAATTACACCTTGATTAGACTTCTAATTGACCTCTGAAAAAGCTGTCGTTACTGCATTTAATTCTAATCATCTTTAAATATACACCACACCTCTTTTTCATTAGTCCATAACCGTCAAAACTCTTCTCAAGTTCTGATCACCCTTCTTCTCTCCAAAAATTCCCAAATTTTTCTCAAGAAAAAATCCACCATGACTAACCCCCAAGATAATCCTGGCACTCCCCCACCAGTATCCCCTTCTAATACATCCTCATCTACACCCCCTAGTGAAATCCCAAAACCTAGGTTTCATAGGCAGAAAATGTTGACCAGAAAAACTGTAGCTTCTGGAGCTCTAAGAAAAGTTCTAAATGAGAAATTGAAGGCTAGCCAGAGGAAGGAAAGTCCTACTCAAGAATCTGACTCAAGATCTGAGTCTGAAGCTTTTATTTCTGCCAGCAAAGGTGAAGAACATGGGTCTTCTGACACTGACAAAATTCAAGAAACCCCTGGTGAGGTAAGTTCTTGTGTGGTATTCTCTACTGTGGTTCAAAATGTAGAAAATAGGTTTGTCTTGGTTGGTCCTGTCAAAGATGTAAAGGGGTTGAATCTAGTAAAAGTGGAGGTAAAAAGAAAGAAAAAGAGAGAGGGGGGAGCAAGTGGTGATGAGCGGGGAAATAGGAAAGAAAGAGTTCTGGATATTTGTGGAGGTGTTGAAAAAGGTGGCAACAAGTCAGGGGGAAGTGGTTCTGGGGAGGCGGCTGAAGGGCTTGTACATCTAATCAAGCAACAAGATGAACCTGGTTCATCTGCTGAGGAAACACTGGCTGATCTTCTGAAGAGGGTTGGGGCCAGTTATGATCCAAAGAAGCGTAAAGCTTCCACACAAAAGGCTTCAACTGCTTCCAAGCCAACAAAGAAAAGCAAAATGTCATCCCCAAAACCTATTGTACCTTTAGTACCTAAGGGAAGAGCCACTAGAAGCAGGGTCAAACAAAGTGAAGCTGAGTTACAGAAAGCTCTGGAAGAAAGCAAGAAGAAAAAGAAGGAGAAGGGAAAAGCAAAGGTTGTGGAGAGTTATGAGGTTGCAAAAGAAGAAGAATAGGAGATGAAATTGGTCCATAAAGAAAGGGAAACAACTGTGGAGGTTCCTACACCCAAACTAAAAAGGGCCAAGGCTTCTTCCAAGAAGTCTACCTCTGAACCTGTATCTGATGAACCCTCTTTAGCCAAAAGAACCAGATCTGCAGTGAAAGGTAAGCATGTAAAAATTACTGAGGAAGAAGAAGAATGGAGTGGAGAAGAAGAAGAAGAAGAGGAATCTGAAAAGGAACAAGATAGGTTTGCCATCTTTGGCAGAAGAAATATTTTGAAAAGAGAACTGTTGAGAGACCTGGATGAGCCAGGAATGAGAAGACTGGTGGATGCCCTAGCTGCACAAGGTTGTAAGGACGTGGTCCTTGAAATGGATGGGAGGCTGGATAGGAAAGAATTGATTGAGTTTATGGCCAATGCCACAGTGAAGAATGGGGTAGTCACCAGTCTGGTGAAAGGAGTAAGGGTGCAGTTTGATGCACTCAAATTGGGTAAGATTCTAGACATACCTAGTGAGGGGTATGATGATTATACAAGGCAAAGGTGGCCATGTCTAGATTCTCTCCCTACTGCTCTTCAAATCACTAGGAATTTTTGTGATGTCGCAACTGCTGAAGATGTGCCTGAAGCCAGGCTTGTGCAGAAAAGTGAGATGAGGCCTGAGCACAAGGTCTTGTTTGAATTTGTTAACGAGTATCTACTGCCCAGACAGGAGAGGAGGCACACTGCCAACTACATGGACCTGGTTCTTATGGAGTGCCTTGTGAGAAGAATGCAGATCAATTGGCCTGCCTTTATTGTCAAATTAGTGGACAGGGTCATAAATGGCTCCAAGGCTCATGCCACCCAATATGGGTTCATATTGACTACTGTTCTGGACAGGCTGAATGTGCCTTTAAAGAAATGGGAGATGGTATTAAGCAAGGAACACTTTGGCGTCAAGACTCTTCTAGCTTGTGACTATCCAGTCAATTCCACCCCAATTGAACCTGGTTCATCTCTGAAGACACCTGTGAACAGCAAGGTTAGGGCTTTGGTTCAAAAGTGTGGATCTAAGGATGCTGAAATTGCTAGGCTCCAGGCTCGTATAACTCAAATGGAAATTGAAAGAGATGGCCTTAGAACTGAGATAGCAAAAGAAAAGGAGAAGAGTGATGGGATGCTTCAGAATATGCTCAACCTTCTCCAAACCCAGCTCTCTAGTTCCTCCAAGCTTTAGGATGTCCAGTTGTTGTATTCTGAACCAGTCTAGTACCCCCAGTGACCCAGATTAGGGACTTTTTCTGTTTGTTTTTTTTGCTCATGTTTTGGAAGTTTTTCTTTCTTTTTGTGGTTTGTTGGTGGAAACATATCTTATCAATGACAACTGTTGTTTTTCTTGTTCTATGAAGATTCTGATCGTAATAGTTTGAATATGTTTGTTGATTATTGATGATTTAATCCATGTTTTCACTTGCAGTTGCCCAAGTGGCCATGAGTAATTACTAAAATCTGGGATTCACAATGTATGCAACTTTTCGATGATGCCAAAAGGGGGAAGAGATATTGTGCTCTTTACTTTTTATTCTGAATAATGTGAAATTTATAACCTAATTAAACCTGGTCCTTGATGATAAGTTAAAATTCTAAGTTAATGTGTTGATGGTCAAGCTGAGTTCCTACAGGTTCTTTGATTAGTAAAAGCACAGAGTTTGTCATCATCAAAAAGGGAGAATTTGTTGGCCCAAGTTCAGGTAAAGTTTTGAAGAATGACAAATGAACTCAGTCATGGACCAGGTCCATCATGTGAGGCACAATATTTATCAACCTAGACATGTGAGATACACGTGAAGGAGATAAGTTTCAGTGATCAAGTAGCAATATCTCCTAAACTGATCGAAAAGGTTGCATATTGGATGAGGAGAGAAAGTCTCCTTATGGGAAGAGGACACAATACGGATAAAGGATAGGGTTGGAGTTTGTATTGTACAAGGACTCAACTTCGATGGAAGATCAGCAATTGAGTCTCAATCAAACTCTGATTACTAACTCATTAAATAATAGTGATTGTTCTCTTTTACAGGTTTGCACATATGCAGAAGTTAAACTAAATTGAAAGGAAACGAGCAAGGCAATTTTGCGAGCAATTTATGTGAGATTTAAGTGTGCACACCTGAAGCTACTTGAACGAGATAGAAGAACTAGTTCCGTTGTGTTTATTCTTATTCTAGTTCAATTGTAGTAGGTGGTTTAAAGTTGTACCTTTTCAGCTTTCATAGAAGTATTTGTAATAGGTACTTTGAGTGTTCAAGTTATAGGCTAACTTGAAGGTGTCGCAACATCTGAGGCTATGTGCTACACAGGGATTAGAGTTAATCCTTAGGTTTACAAAGAGGTTTTGTAAATGCTGTTTTGGCTCAGTGATTTTAGTGGATGTTTGGAAAAATCCTACTGAGTAGTAGGTCGTGATTTTTTCACCTTTTGAGCCAGGTGTTTTCCACGTAAAAATCTCTGTGTTCTTTATTTTTGTACTTTTAATTCCGTAACAGTAGTAGTTAGAACACCTAGAAGAACCAGGTTCTTCTAGATCGAAAAATTGGGTACCACACAAATCACCCCCCCTCTTGTGTGGTATTGACGTTTAGAATATCAATTGGTATCAATGTATTTCTGAAACAACTTGTAGTTATCTTTCGAACCCTAACTTGTAATATTCCTAGACAGTCTGTGATATTGTGACACCAAATTCTGGGTAGAGTTGTATCTCGGATTTATGTATCAGTGTTTGGGTTAAACTATTAAGTTTTCGTCTTCTGCATTTCTGGTTATTTTTAATGATTCCATTGTTGATCACCTATTATATTGATCTGTTAAAAAGGCTAAGTAAAAAAGGTAATGAATCTATAACACGCGGCTTGTCTAGCTTTCACGAGTAGGCACCATCACAACTGCCGAGAATGGGAAATCTGGATCGTGACACGTACGAGTGCGTAACGCGTGGGAATCTGCCTAAGACAGTCAAAGCTATCCCTATTCTTGATACATATACCTTTTTTTAAATAAAAAAAAACTAATGTTGGACTACCTAAGTTATATTTGTCTGTAGTCCAAATATCCATATTGTGCCGTGGATGTTAGATTAGCCCGATTGATTGATGGAATGTGTTGTTGTCTCCTTATATAGTCTTGTACAATCTTCACCTAATATGTGCAGTATCTTAATATGATATATAATATACCATGTTAAATGCTTTAGTATACATGTTACATTCAAACAGACCACATGTGATGTTAATTACTCCTAATACGAGGAGAAAGTTGACCAAAAGCAATCGGTTTGAAGAGGCTCATATACAGAACGACACGAAATAATACCCGAGATGATAGATTCTATTAATCGAAATTCAGAAACTGAAATTTCACGTCTATTGTCAATAGGTTTAGCCAGGGTATTTATAACACAACCCAAATAAGCCTCACGGGTTATTGCTTTTACAAAACTTTCTTCTTGTATCAACAAACCATCACCTATTAATACAACACCCACATTATTTGATTCTAAATTCAAAGCAATACATATTGTACCCTCTTCAAATTCGACTAATTCACCCGTTGTTACTTTATCTACTATACCGCGAATACGACAATGTTGTCGCCTACTTTAAGTACAAGGAAAATAGGAAATGTTGCTTATACTACTAGAAAGTTTAATGAAGGCAAATGAGCCATGACTGAAGCAAAAAAGAAATAATACAGTAAAACAAGGGGTATTATCACTTTTGGCTCGCGCCTGAAACTATTTATATTTGGTAGTCTAAAAAGAGTATAAAATTTATATAATTTTTGTATATAATATAAGAATATATATACAAAAAATTATACATTTTTCGATTATTATTTTTACAGCGGTTATACAATATCATTTTTCTCAAAAAAAAAAAAACAAGTCTGTTAATTGTAGCTGAAGCAATTTAGAGAATAAAAGAACATGCAACCAAGATGATAGGAGAATAAAGGTAATCCACCATATATACGCCTTTTTCCACCAGACATGATTTTTTTTCCTTTCTAAGACGTTAATTTTATAACTAATCCTTGAAGTTAAACATCTTAAAGCGTTACATTTCAGGAAAAAATATATACAGTTTGCAGCACTAAGATTGAGAATTTTTCGTTACAGCCAAGACTTTAATCTCAAGAAGGATAGTATTTTGGCCGACACGAATTAAATTCAAAATTTAATATATAAAAGTATTATTTGATCTATATACACAACAATATTTTGATGACCGGTGTTCAATTGGTCACTTGTTGCCAGTTGTAGCTCCGCCCCTGGGTCTAGCTTTCTTCCTTGATGCCCCAACAACCATCTAGATCTAGTCATGAGACCAAGTTTAGTGCAAATGTTCATGCTGAAGTTAATAGAATCCAAAATCCATGGAAACTATCACACTTAAGAAGTCAATTTAGATGTACACATCACAAAAAATAAATTTTAAAACATTAAATAAAAAAAAAAAGAAACAAGAATAATATTGGACTATTCCATTTTGATATAGGCCTGAAGATTTAGGCCCAATTATCAGCCCAATCTTGGTGCACTCATTGGCCCAAACCCACTGGTCCGTTTTTTTGGGGAGAAATTAAAAAATAGCCAAATTTACAAGTGATCATTCAAAAATAGTCACAGTTTCAAAAGTAATCGAAATTTAGCCACTTTTCATGTAAAGATAAATTTGAACGAAAACACTGTTCAAAATCCGGAAAAATATTCCAGCATAATATACTTGAAGTCCAGTATAATATACTGGACTTCCAGCATATTATACTGGAGTTCCAGTATAATATACCAGTCCAGCATAATATGCTGGAAGTTCATACATAGGTGCACCGATCTCCAGTATATTATGTTGGAACCTTCCGTGTTGCAGCAAAATAATGGCTATTTTCCAATGACTTTGTAAACGCTGGCTAGTTTTCAATAACCAATCTGAAAACTGGCTAGCTCGTGCTATCTTTACGTTCTTTTTAGCTGAGGGACAAGAAAGGAAACCAGACAAAACGTAATACATTTTCCTACCTTATTTTCGAAAAAACTTTTTTAAGAATATTTATGAAAATGTACTCGTATACGATATATGCATCAAATCATATTAATTTATCGTAATTACGTGATACATTAATATAAACTGAACATTAATCCATGAAAGTGGAAGGTAACCTGTGAAAGTCAAGAGCGGGCAATATTAATTTTAAAATTAATTTAGCATGAAAAAATTTTAGTTGTCCATTTTCATGATGCAACTTTTCATAATTATTTCAATTTGTGGCAAAAATGAATTATTGACATGTGAATATATGTTTTCTTAGCTAATTTCTATTTGTGTATTTCAAGTTGTGGAAAATTATATTCCTTTTATCAACCCAAACATATTCAAATAGTCTTTAGAAGAAACAAAAAAAAAGTTATTTTGTATCTATATACTGACCTCATATGAAAAGAATATTTTTTCTCATAAAATAACAAAAGGATAGACTATATATAGATGCAAATGTGGTCCTAATTTTAGCTAATGCTTTTCCTAATTAAACTAACGTGCAATCCACGCCACTCATTATAGGCAATTATCTATTATCTATGTTCTTAATCAATGTTTTCATCGTTAATATTAACTATGGTGTACAATTAATTATGTAGTATTCTCAAATTTTTTAATTATATTTAACTCCGAATAAGATAGAATACCAACTTTCGACATGGTATTGCTTATTTTTAATTAACGTCTGAAATTATATCAATCTTTGCGTGAAAAGAGAAAGTTAATAAAAGAAAATTTGAACATATATATATGAAGCGAATTATATTAATATATATTACATAGAACAACTATTATGTCAAATTACTTGGCCAAGTCATTTTTGAAGAGGTTTGAGTTACCTTGGAGCTATATTTACTTGATAAATTTCTAATATTCCTTTTTATTTTTCAAATAAGGAATTAGTTGAAATGAACAATTTTGAGTAATGTTTCTTAATTTAATTTATGGTCTTTAGTTACTCTCAGATTACGAGACACTCGATTCATTTCTTTTTATTTTTTTAATATTACTTTTGATTGCACTTTTTCTAAATATTCTAATTTTCTTTCCTAACTTTTTTCTTCTTTAATTTATCTCCTATATATGTATATAAAAGCAGGCGTGCAAATAAAAGTTATGAATAAATAATTCAAGATAAAACAAAATAAAATGCTTAAACTACCTTCAACGACAAATGGAGTTGTTACACTAATTTGGATTATTTTAATCTAATTCTTAATAATAATTTATTATTAATAAGAACCTTTTTTGTCGTTTGGGACAGACATGGCTAAACTAAACAAAATTATCCTAGGATTATGAAAATGTCAATGGTAGAATGAATATGACACCCTGATTAAATTAAGTTAAATTAAACAGCTAGATTGACAAATCATGACATTGAATTTAAATTCTAAAATATTAGTATTTCTTTTATATATTTGTGGTCCAAATTTAAATCCATCATTAGTTGAGTCTTAAAAGTAAACAAAAAGAATTAATTAAATTAGCTACGAGTCATAAAATTACGACACGTGTCACGGTCCCATTTGCTTTTTAATTACTTTTGTCAGAATTTCAGCTTATCTGCCAACTAACGGTTGTCCTGTAAGGTTGGTCCATAAATATTTCCCATAATTTATGAGTGTTTAATTAATTAATTAAAGTTATATTAGGTTATAATAAGATGATGAGAACAGAAAAGGGAAACTGATCATGTTTGTATAATTTTTTAAAATTATAATAATCATAAAGTGCACCAACAACAGAGGCGGAGCCAGAATCTGAAGTTTTTGGGGTCAAGATTTTAGTCATTTTAAGTTACTAGGTTCGAAATTAATAATTTGAATGTATGAAATGAATTTTTTAAGACAAATATAGAGGTTGAACTAAAGTTACTGGGTTTGATCAAAACCACACCTCGGCCTCTAGCTCCGCTCCTGACCAACAAGGATTGTTATGGAATAATAAGTGCCGCTTCATCTAACTAAAAGTCTCGAATTTGAGGCGCTGAGTATGGAGAAGCGATTTACCGTTTAATATGAGATTTTTTCGCGCGAATCCAAATTTAGTCGAATCCAAATACAAATATCGAATGCCGGACAAAAAAACAAAAAAGTAACAACCATAAAGTGCACTTGGAGTCGTGGTTATAAAATTAAGTCATGTTGGTGGAAGTCATGATAGTTTGTTCATATAAGGAGTTGGGAAAGTACTACTTAGTTTTCATACCAAATTTGGATAATATTTTCTAATAAATCTTTAAAAAGACCTTGCTGTATATCTACGTATATTGCCAAATGTACTTGCCATACACAATTTTGTACCATTTATCTTTTTTTTATTTGGTGCTCGATATTTATATTAGAGTTCGATTAAATTCGAATTCACACACAAAAGTTTCATATTTGAGAGGTAAAGCGCTTCCTAATGATCAAACACGAGACTTTTGGCAACAGTAAAAGAGTATATACTATTTTACCACAGCCTTTTTTGACACTACCTGAGTTTTTATTCGGTATTTCATATTCGTTTTGAGACTCTGACTATTTCGAGTTCATCCTGGAAAGTTCTATTTTGAAGAGTAAAATATTCTCTAGTCTTAAAAAAATTGTTTGTTTTATCGTACTTCTTAATTAATTCTTGCCATATAAATTCCAATGTGATATTCTTATACCTTTTCATATTAACCAAAAATCTACAAATTCAATGAATGAAATCTCGTACCCATATACATTGCCTTTAAACTCATGAATCTCATTAAGTCAAACATAAAGTAACCTTATATATATAATCCTTTTTGATTAAAAAAAATGAAGGAACAAAATACAAAGATAAATTCTCTTCTACAATATTCCCATATATGTGTAAGGAGAATTCTTTCAACCAAAAGTTTGTCAAATCTTAGTTATATTCTTTTGACAATTCAAACTAAAAAGAAATTTCATCTATTTTTATTTATTGAGGCATGCTTAGTCGTCAGATTTAAGTTGTACATTAAGATTGTTTAATTTTTATACAGCCATTAAATTTTAACATATGATAACAGGTTAATTTTTATTTTTACCAGGTTATCTATTAATACTTATATATTCCATTGAGATTTACATATAATTACCGTATAAGTGATCGATTGTGGAAATATTTTTTACAGTAACAATTTACTCCCCAAAGCTTAAGTAATTTATATTTGTTTCCACAATAATACATAGCTTGATATAGTTACATAAAATCTTGAAATATTTAATTTTTAGATGGATTTTCTTTACTTCTTACGTACGAAGTGCACGTGAATATATTCTACTTTGTTTCTCCAAGTTGTTTTTAATGTGTGAAAGTATAATATAAGGTGTGGTAGAAAATAGAAAGAGAAGTGATGTAAAGCAAAAGTAAGAATCATTTGAAGGAGGAGGGATTCCATTTGGATGCATATATATTTCTTTTTCACTTTTTGCACTATATATATATATATATATATTTGATCTCACTTTTATGAGGTGGGTCATGTGGAAGAATAATATGAATCCATGGGCAGCCATCATTGGATTCTTTAAAGGAAACAAATGGGAGTTTGTCTTAGAAAGAACTAACTTCCAAGAACCGACAAGGTTACGGTGGAGTGGTAAGTACTATTCCTTTATTCTTAACCAGAGGTCTCGGGTTTGAGTCCCTGAATATAGAGTCGCTTTTGTTAGGGAACGCTTTACTCTCCTAATATGGGATTTTTCGGCTCATTTCTGAATTTAGTCGGGCTCTAGTGTGATATCGGACACAGAGTGAGAAACCAAAAAAAACCTAACCTCCAAGAGAAAAGTATTGTAACCCTAGAAAAGGATAAAATAAAGAGAAATGAAAAAAAATATGTAAAGAATCTAACTTGTATATATTGATAATGTGAAAGATTTTGAAGTTGGTTGCCGGAACAAAGCGAGGAGGAAGTGAAGCTGTCTACGAAGCTTTGATTCTCCCCTTGTAGTCGTAGTACTCGGCTCGTCGGCTGTCATATTTATCGATATATCTTCATATTGTCCTGGTTTCACGATGTGAATTTAAACCATTGCTTTTATTTATTGTCTTGAGTGGGTTAGTCATCCTCCTTAAGTCACATAAATGATAACTACAAATTAACTATTCATAAAAAGTAAGATTAATAACCTGAAAAAATAAAAATATATTATCTAATAAAATATAGTATAAAATACTCATAATGTAAAAAAATTTATACATCGTCATTTAGTCCTTAAAAATAAGAATAAGAAAACTAGTACTCCACTATTTTAGTCACAAGTAGACCAAGGAGTTGTACCAGACAATGCTACCTGTTGTTTCTTTGTAATTTGCATATAATCATAAGCTGTCAAAATAGCTATAACTAATTTATTAATACATACTTATTTATACTTTGCCAAATTGGGATCTTATCTTAGGGGTAAAGGCAATTATGTGTAGTTCTATGAGAAGACAATTTCTCAAGAAGGTGCTAAATGATTGACACCTAAAAGTACAAAGCATGATTATATGTAATTCTTGAACTTTCATACCATGCTAAATATATATAATGTTCTACAATTAATAATTAATAAAGAAAAATATCTATCTGGAGCCAGATATAACAACGGGCTTCTACTTATCTGTATTATGTTTACATCATATCAATAAATATAATATATATGTCTTTTATCAGAGGTAATGCAGTCTTTTGGTACTAAATTTATCTGCACCTAGTACTTTTTATGGGAAACATAAATTAGTGTAAAACTTCATTAAAAATAAAAGAAATAGTAGATATATAAATAATTTTAAAAATATAGTGGGGTTCAATGCTGAAAACTTTAGGATTAAACCCATAAATTTTAAATCCTAGATTCACCTTTATATTTTATACGCACATTTATCACTTAATCATGAATAAACAATATATTTGTTGAGAGAACATATTTCACTCTCATCAATTAATTAACAACCAAACATAAAAAAGCCTCAGAGTCAGAAAAAGATGCTACTCTTATTATCTATTTTTGAAGCTTTTCTAATATATAACAATGGGTTTTAAGTTGTCTAATTACCCCTTAAAAGACAAGAAGTAGTAGATGTCATAGAAATATTTATTTTTAAAAACTGTCTTTCAAGACATTGACATGTGTGATAAAAGCTTAGTCAGTTAATCATCAGTTGAAGTCATACACAATCATGTTTATGTTGAAGCTTTATGAGAATATATAGTAATTAATAATGTAATTAGTGCTGGCATAGTGTCTTATATTATACCTAAGATAACATTAAAGATAGGTAAACCAAAGCTGTCCAACCAAGCAAAATCCTTATCTTCACACTAGAGAAACTGAGAAAGGAGATAATGGTAAGATAGATGGCTAAGATTAATAATCTTTTCTTCATTGTTTATTTTTATTATATTGGAGGACATTCTTGGCATAACGATAAGAGTTATCGTCATTTGATTAGAAGATTACAAATCTATGTCTTGAAAAAATATTAGGCAAACTTGCGTATAATAGACTGATCAATATGATCCGACCCCCCTTCCCGTATAGCGAGAGCTTATCACACCAATTACTGTCCTTCATTTATTTTTATTATTAATTTTAAAAGGTATCATCATCGTTTGATGACAGTATGAAAGCTCATTATATTGGAGGATAATCTTGGCGCAACGGTAAGGGTTGTTGTCGTTTGATTAGAAGATTACAAATCTAAGTCGTGGAACCTCTTACAAGATATAAGGTAAGACTGCGTACAATAGACTAATTAATGTGATTCGACCCTTCACCGCACTTTGCTGCATAGCGAGAGCTTAGTACGCCAAATTGATCTTGTGTTATTTCTATTATTAATTTTTTAAAGGTATCATCGTTATTTGATGACAGTATGAAAGCTTATTATATTGGCGGGCAATGTTGGCGCAGCGGTAAGAGTTGTTATCGTTTGATTAGCAAGTTACAAATCTGAGTCGTGGAATCTCTTATAAAAAAAAATAAGGTAAGACTGTGTACAATAGACTAATCAATATGATCTGACCCATGGCGACTCTTATAAAAATATAAGGTAAGGCTGTGTATAATAGACTAATCAATATGATCCAACTCACGACGACTCTTATAAAAATATAAGGTAAAATTATGTACAATAGACTGATCAATATTATCCAACCCTTTATCATATTTTGCTGCATAGCGAGAGCTTAGTAGACCAAACTGCCCTTGTGTTAGTTTTATTATTAATTTTTTAAAGGTATCATTATTAGTATTGAAGGCTTATTAAATTGTATGTCTTTTTTTTTGTTTGCCTAATTTTGTCTCTGATGTGCACATGATTTGTCATTTTACTGCTTGGACAAGCTAAGCTACTTCCACTATTCCACATGTCTGATCTCTCCAAAAGCCCTTTCTTTTTTATTTATGTAATGTAATTCCAAAAGCAGTGGTTATTGTACAGTACAAGTCTGTTGTTTATTCTGATCTGTTTTCTTGTGTATTTTGAGGAATAAAAAATAATAATTTAAGTCATATACGCTCACAATGTATTTGTTTATAATTAATGCAATTTATCTTATGTTATAGTAGGTTAGTTACTTTTTATTAGATCACCAATAACTAATATCTATTATAAAATATTATATGTTATCTAATAATTAGTTTGATCGCATACAAATATTTTAAATTGTCAGCGCATAAAACTTAAACTCTATAAAAAAAATAAATGATAAGAAATGTTAAATAAAAACATAAGAAAGGGAAAAGCAACTTTAAAGAAAACATGGCTTCGTGTCTGCTGCTCTTTGTTCGTGACTTTTAATCAACTCATTCTTCCTAATTAATGTTAACCAAAAATTTCTATAATTGGACAATACCATGTGCTTCAGCTATTAAAATAACATTCACCAGATGACAAGGCCACAGCAAAACTACCAAAAAGAAAAAAGGAAAACTTGCTCTTTTTTAGAATTATTAATCTCTTTCTCTCTCTCTGTAAATTTGATTTTCAAATTGCAATGGTTAAGTTTGTCTAATTATTTTTTAGTAAGAATGGAACTGTGATATGCATTCACTTTCTTAACCTTTAGCCTAGGCACTCATCTTTTTTTTTTGGCTTTTTTGAAATAAAATATATATTTGGAGGTTGGTTAGGACCCTCCGCTTGTTTCAGTCAGAATGAGTCTTCGAGACCCCGATACATGAGATAACAAAGAAGGCCGATATACGAAGAATCAAATTATAGAGGTAACAAATCTTAAGAAGTGGAAGCAAAAAAACCTCGACAATTTATTTCAACAAAGAAAGCCTTCTTTTTCCGACCAACCAAAATAACAAGTATTGGAAGTTAGAGGATTAGAAGCTAGATTAGGAGTTAGTTATCATTGGGGCCCAAATATAATTACTAGGAGTAAGGGGTTCTTTTATTATTTAATTTTCACAATTAGTTGTATATAACTGATTGAGTTAGCACAGTAAATACAATTGAAAAATTTCCTAATTCCCTCTTCTTCTTCCTCACGTGTGCAGAGCTCTCTAATGGCGGTTTTTAACATGGTATCAGAGCCATAGAGATTGATCCGTGAGATTGTGGAATTTTCTCCAACTAATCGACAGTTTGATCCAATTCATCTTCTCATTTTTTATTTGAATCAATTTCTAGTTTTATATTCTACATAAGCGTCAATGGCGGCAGAAACACCAGTAAAAATCGACCACACTCATCCACTCTTCCTTCAATCTTTAGATACGCCTGGAATGATTCTAATTCCGATTCAATTCACAGGATCGGAGAACTATGGATTGTGGAGTAGATCGATGAGTCTTGCTCTCAAAGCCAAGCAGAAATTAGGGTTTGTAACAGGAGCATGTGCAAAAGAGTCATTCGAGAAAAATCTCCATGAGGAATGGGAGACTTGCAATGCGATAGTGCACAGCTGGATTATGAACTATGTTTCGAAAGATCTGCTTAGTAGTATCATCTATGCATCAGATGCGCATGCAGTTTGGGAAGATCTACAGAAGCGATTTGATAAAGTAAATCGAGTTCAGATTTTTCAATTGCACAGATCGATTTTGAGGCTATCTCAAGGAGCAGATTATGTGGCTGTATACTTTACCAAATTGAAGGAGCTGTGGGCTGAGTATGATATTTTGGTGCCATATCCGGATTGTGGTTGTCCAAAATCTAAAGAACACATGACTCATTTACAACAACAAAGACTTATGCAGTTCTTAGATGGACTAAATGATACATTTGATCAAGCTCCTAGATAAATTTTAATGAAGACAACTGAACACACACTTAATCAGGCATATGCACTCATAACACAAGATGAGAGTCAGCAATGTACAGGAGGTGGAGTTCTAGGTCACAAGTCAGATCCCTTAGCCATGCAAGTAAGTAAAGGTCAAGGATTTCGTGGAAGGAAATAATTTCTACAGTGGGAGCAGAAGGTGTGCAAGCTGAATAAGTCCCTATATGGTCTCAAGCAAACATCTAGGCAATGGAATTTGAAACTCACAGAAGCATTGGTGGGAGCAGGCTTTGTACAAAGCACTCATGACTATTTTATGTTCACTAAGAGGTCATGCAAGGATATTGTCATCATCCTCATCTATGTTGATGACTTGCTGTTGACTGGAAGCAATAAGAATTTGATTGATGAAGCTAAAGCAGCTTTGTATCAGCAATTCAAACTCAAGGACGTAGGAGAACTGAGGTAATTCTTAGGGATTGAGGTGCTGAGATCTAATCATGGAATATTACTTAATCAAAGAAAATACAGTTTGTAGCTGATTTCTGAATTGGGCTTAAGTGGTGCCAAGCCAGCTTTAACACCACTTGAAGTCAATCAGAAGCTTACAAGTGTGGAATATGACAGAGCTATTGGGATACAAGATAAAGATCCCTTGGCAGATGCAAACAAGTATCAAAAACTGATAGGGAAATTGCTCTACCTAATAGTTACTCGACCAGATATCAGCTATGCAATCCAGACTTTGAGTCAATTTATGCAACTACCTAAGAAGTCACACATGGAGGCTGCTTTTAGAGTAGTGAGATATCTGAAGGCTACACCAGGAATGGGAGTTTTATTGAAGCGATGGAATGTAGATACATTGACAGTCTTTTATGACTCCGACTGGGCAGCTTGCCCAATGACACAAAGTTCTGTTAGTGGATATGCAGTCAAACTTGGTGATTCATTATTTCATGGAAGTCTAAGAAACAACACACTGTTTCATGAAGCAATGCTGAAGCAGAATATCGCAGCATGGCATCAGCAGTCTCAGAAATAGTATGGCTGTTGGGGTTATTTTCAGAGTTGGGAGTGCAAGTCCCTAAGCAGGTTATACTATTCTGTGACAACAAAGCAGCAATGCAAATAGCTGTGAATCCCATTTTTCATGAACGTACAAAACACATCGAGATAGATTATCATTTTGTTCGTGAACGTATCAAGGATGGCACCTTGGTCACACAATATGTTTCTACAAAAAAACAACAGGCAGATCTCTTCACCAAAGGGCTTTCATTTGTGCAGCATAAGTTTCTATTCAACAAGCTAGGAGTATTGAACATCCTCCACCCTCCAGCTTGAGGGGGAGTATTGGAAGTTAGAGGATTAGAAGCTAGATTAGGAGTTAGTTATCATTGGGACCCAAATGTAATTACTAGGAGTAATGGGGTTCTTTTATTATTTAGTTTTCACAATTAGTTGTATATAACCGATTGAGTTAGCACAGTAAATACAGTTGAAAAATTTCCTAATTCCCTCTTTTTCTTCCTCGCGTGTGCAGAGCTCTCTAATGGCGGTTTTTAACAACAAGGAGGAGAAAAGACCTTGAAATAAAAATTCAAAATATTTCAAAAAATAAATAGTATAACTAAATGCTAATTACAGTTTACTGTAGCAAGAAAAGGGAGTTAGAAGAGGTAGATGAGTGAAAGCAAATTATATAACATAAACTTACCAATAGTATGAGTGACTACTAATCATTTGGAGCTAAAATATTTAATTTTAGATATATGGTTGGTAATTCAAAAGGAATGATGACCCCTTTATATATAACTAATAATATTAACCTTTTTGTTTCTTATTTGGACTGAATTGACGAGTTGGTAAAGTGTCTCAATGCTATTCTCAAAAGACACGTACAAAGATGCCCAAGTTAGAATTATTTCATTAGTATTAGATCTATAAAGACAGCCATGATTTCCTCCTACAACTTATGCAGAAAAACTAAACCTTATATTACCTCCTATAATTTGGAGGTAATGATTAGGCTAATCTTGGTTAAGGTACATATTATATGAGTCAAAAGAGAATAACTAGAAGATACATGCCTAATTAACCTATGGTTAGTTACTAAGTTAAAATATAGGCTAAAGGAAACTATAAAACTAATATTTGAAGAGAAACATCAAAAGGGCACTTCGAAGCACAAGGTATATTACATTTACATAGAATCCGGGGAAGGGCCGCATTCAGAGGCGGACTCAGGATTTAAAGGTGGAGGGGGGCACATGAGCGGACTGCTCCATCAATGTCCCCATCGGTTTTGATCTAAAGGGTTCCAAGCAAAAGATATGACCATTTTTAACATATATACACATATATATATATATTCAAAATTTCTGCCGAAATTTACGGGGTCTAGTGATCCCTCGATGTTATACATAGATCTGCCTCTGGATATATATCTAGAGATGTGATGCAGACAGCGTATCCCCAATACAAGTATCAATGATTGATTTCATAGTTAAAATCCGTGACTTATAAGTCACATGAAGAGAACTTGTTTGTTGTTCCAAGACTCCCTTCCAACTTGAAGAGAAGCATCATTTTTGTTAAAAAGAGAGTTTAGATACCATTTTGGGTACTCAAAAAAAAAAGTGAAAAGAGAAATTGGTCATGTGCTTGTTAATGAAAATCACATGATTATTTGCTAATAAAACCAAGAAATAATGCCAAAAGAATAAAGTAAATTAAAGCAAAGGGTTTTTGAGGTTCTTTTATGTAGTCACTATCATGGAAGAATATGCATCCCTCCTGTTAAACCTTAGAAGACAGGTAACACTACAACTCATGAGCTGTCACATTTGGATTGGTTTATCAGACAGAATATTTGAGAATGGGATGCACGAATGATGTTTGTATGAGCTCTTCAAGCCAAATGTAGCAGATCTACATTTTGAAACCTATTTTTTATTTATTTAAGTATTTAAAACTTACTGGTCTGACTAATCCAAATTTAGACGGGTCCGACCAACTGAATATGCATCGTGTAGAGGCCCCTAAAGGGGAAGCGTGCTTGCTACTAGAGTTTTCTTCATTTTCAAGGTTCGAAATCGAGACATTTAGTTAAGAGTGGAGGGATTTAATTTATCTCACAACACCCCCTTGTTGATCGTCCTATTATTCATTCGGAACATACTGGTATGATTAATCTGAATTTATATTGATCCGACTAATTCAAATTTACAGTGTGTATTGTATACTAGAGGTTTCTCTGTTTCTGGGGTTCGAACCTAAGCTTCTGGTTAAAAGTGAAGGGACTTAATCCATCCCACCATACTCCTTGTTAAATGCCCTATTATGCGTTCGGAACATACTGGTCTGACGAATTCAAATTTACACTGGTTTAACTAATCCGAATTTGCAACGTTTATTGTCTATTAAAAGGAGAAACGCTTTCTATAAGCTTTCTATAAGGAATTTTTCCATTTTTAGGCTCGAACCGACTCCTCTAATTATACGTAAAGGACCTAACCCATCCCACCGTAATCCTTGTTGGTGGTCCTATTTTTCTATTAACCCTTTAAAGTGCCTTTAGTACATAGTATAATCTTGCTTGAAAATAAATATATATACCACAATGTCTACATTTTGTGTCATTTAATTCTATCTCTCATTTCCTCTTCCCCCATACCAATCTAGCTAAAACACCTTTACTGGATTTCTAATGGAGAATCAGTCTCTTAAATCAGAATCCTTAATCCAAAAAGAATTGCCAACTTGTTATAAAGAAGTGGCCATAGAATCATTATCAAGATATTTCAAGAATCCTCACATTCTGGAAGGTCTAAATGATGAGAGTTCTATAACTTCTTTTCCCAATATGAAAGAAAGATTGGTTTCAAGTTCAGATTCAACTTCTTCAACAAAATTCTCTGAGTTTTTTCCTCTTAATTTCCTTCAAAATGATCAAGGGAATAATAATAGTATTATCCCTTTGAATAATTTTCTTGAATCTTTTCATCATCATAATCAAGTGTCTGATCATCAAACATGTTCTTCACCAAATTCATTATCAAGTAATTACCCAACTTTAGGATTGTTTCTTAAGGAGCCTTCCATTTTAGAGATTTCAAAAAGGGCAGAAGAATCTCTAAACAACAAGAGCCACAAGTATGACTCTAATTCTTCTTTATTTCCATTTTCTTCACTAATTTCTCCTTTATTTCCATATGTGTATATATAGTTGGTGCGATTATGATATATAATGTCAAATATAAAAGGTCAGTCCGGTGCATCTAGTTCCCGCTTTGTGCGGGGTCCACCAAAGAGCCGGACCACAAGGGTCTATTGTACGCAGTCTTACCCTGCATTTTTGCACGATGCTGTTTCCACGGCTCGAGCCCATGACCTCCTAGTCACATGGCAGTAACTTTACCAGTTACGCCAAGGCTCGCCTTCATTATATCAAACAGCGTTCTGTACATATTTAACAGTCATTAACAAAAGAAGAGATTGCATAAGTTAGGTGCGATTATGATTATGATATACATTCAAATAACTTTATAACAGTCATTTTGTATAACATGTCACGATAATGACCAAGTTTTTCTGGAACTGATTTTTCATGTTATCTTATATTATGTTCTCTGTAATACCATTTCGCTATTTTGACCAAGTAAATGTCGGGACAAAAAATACTGTTATAAAGAAGTTTAACTGTATGTTCAAGCTCTCAAAATATTTGTTTTTCTTTTTGGTCAGGACATCAGCTGCCATATTCCCAATGTCTTCATTAGATGAAAGCCAAATTCATCAGCAGCAACAAGCTGCAGCTACAACAAGTACAACAAATTGGCTGAAAATGAATCAAACTTTAACAAATTGTACTACCACAAAAGGTTTTAGTGACTATTGGCTTAGTACTACAAAAACTCAGCCAATGAAATTCACAACAGGGTCAAGAAAATCATCACTTCATTATAATCAAGGTAATCAAAAGTCATCGTCATCATCTCCTTCTTCTTCTTTGATCGCGACGTCTCAAGGGAAGTTATTTAGAGGAGTAAGACAAAGACACTGGGGAAAATGGGTAGCAGAAATAAGGTTACCAAGAAACAGGACAAGAGTTTGGTTAGGTACATTTGATACAGCTGAAGAAGCTGCTATTGCTTATGATACTGCTGCTTATATTTTAAGAGGAGATTATGCACATTTGAATTTCCCACATTTAAAGAATCAGTTAAAGGCAAATTCTATAAATGGTAATACAGCAGCCCTGCTCGAGGCGAAAATTCGAGCAATTTCATCACAAACAAAGAAGGCTAATGATCATGATCAAGCTACAAAAGTAGTAGTATTGGCTACTGATGATTCAACATTGAAAATCAAGAATGTGATGAGTCAGAATCAAGAAATGGAAAATTCTGAGAAAAAGGTGAAGAATATTAATCAAGAAAGGTTATTATCAGAAAATAATATTGATGGAGTTCAATTAAGTAGAATGCCATCTTTGGATATGGACATGATTTGGGATGCACTTTTGGTTTCTGATTCATCTTGACCTTCAACAGATGTATTGTTTTTTTTTTCTCTTCATTTTGACCAACATTATATTTGAGAAGGGAAGCTTGGAGTAACAGTAAAGTTGTCTCCGTGTAATCTATAGGTTACGGGTTCGAGCTGTGGAAGTAACCATTAATGCTTGCATTACGGTAGGCTGTCTACATCACATCTCTAGGGGTGCAGCCCTTCCCGAATCCCGTATGAATACGCGACGCTTTGTGCACTGAACTACCCTTTTTATTATATTTTAAGATCAAGAGCATACTTAGGTGTTTTTTATTTTTTGGAAGATTTATATGACACTGGTTGGATTTCTGTACATGTTCAAGAGGGTGTTCAGCATCTTTTTTCATCATGTAATTTTTGTTTTTAATGATTCTATGTTTGTTTTGTGTGTGATTTATCAGACTGGTGCTTTCGGTTGTTAATGTTGGTTGTAAAAGACAGACGAATTAGGATTTAAAGTTTACGATTCCGACAATGACCTCAAATTAATATTATAATCATATTTTTATCGGTTTTATTTTATATAATACTTTTTACTTTTCAAAAGTTAATTTGACTAATTTTTGAAGTTAAATTGGATTAAATTAACTTAAATTTTATGAAAGTTAAAATTGAGATACTAAAAAATTATATGAAAAGTACTACAAGTTGCAATCATTCTTACACCACGTTCGAAAAAGATATTTTAAACTTTTTCAAGCACTATAGTTTTTTTTTAAGCAATAAAAAGAAGATTCAATTATACGAGAAAAAAAGTATACGCGTTGTTAAGAAAAAAGAGGAGGCCTCCTATTTTCAAGACAAATTTGTAACTTTCTTCATTGTTTTTTATGAGCCCGCACAAACTTATGCGTACCTCAACTAATTTCACTATTATATAGTATCCTCCCACCAATACATATACCATGTAACTCTACCATTATAGTTTAGATAAATAGGAAGAAATTAGCTAATGTATTTTTTTGTGCCTCCGCTCGGGTTTAAACATGAGATCTCAGGTTCTCCTATACTCCATTGATCACTAGGCTTTTACTTACGAGTTTTTAAAATTTTTTTACTAATATATAGGTGGGAGGAAAAGGATGTCAATTAGAACCAATTTCGACGGAAGGGGTTCAATTATTATAAATGGTTTGCTAGGTCAGTATTTCATTAATGTACCATAATGTTTTTCACATAACATCACAAATACAAGCCTTGGTTGATGTCGTTAACCTATTTGTTACCCATTTTTCAACAAATTTCTTATTATTGTGTTCTTAGAAGTAAAAGTGAAACTACGATCGACCATCAAGGGTTGTGGTGGACGAATACGATCCTTTCACCCTTAATTCGAGGTTTTGAGTTTGAGTCCTAAAAATAAAAAATAAAAATCTGATAGGGAGCGCTTCCCCTTTAATGGACCTTACGCGACATAAATCTTAATACTTAGTCAGAATATAATTTAAAAAAAAAAATCCCTAGCCCCTATTTCTAAAAGAGGGAAAAGACTTCATGCGTTGAAAGAGAAACTAAAGTGTTTAATTTGCTGTAGGATTGTCATGAGCCATGATATTCCAACTTATAACTTATTCATCATTATCATAGTGGGCTAAATTCGTTTACTTTGGAATTTTACTTATTTAAATAAAAGTATAAAAATCGAAGTCAAATACTTATTGTTTTTTCAACCTATCTCAAGGGGTTGACTTTATCATTTTCTAATAATAGAGTGCAATTTAATTTTTTTTTTCCTTTCCTTGGTCATAAGACTTTTGACTTTTCTTGATTATAATATCACTAAGACTATTAAGGCCAAATAAATTAATTAAAATCAAATAATTTGTTATTGTTGAGTAATGGCTCTTACACTATCACTTAGCCTCGAGAGAATAGCTTTGACAACGTACAAACTTGCTGGTTAAGCTAAATAAGAAAAGTCTTTTAATTATTCAAAAGAAAATAGTTGACAAATTGTGATATATTGAAACAAAGCTTTAACTTTAATTAAATCATGTCGAAATGCACAAGCAAATGATATCAACATCAGTAGTTACTATAGTATAAACTTTTTTTTTTAAAAAAAAAAAAAGGATTGGTTGGTCGGTATTTTTATGACATAGAATAATTGATAAAATTCCAATAGAAAAGCCACGAGAATAGAAGAAAAAAAAAACATTGTTGGATTAATGGCAAAGGCGGATCCAGGATTCGACGGTTGCAGAGGCAACATTCAATATAAATTTATTACTGCTCATAAAGATTGGTACGTGAGACATTTGCAAGTACATATATAAAGTTTTTGCCGAAATTTTCAGGTGTCGGTGACCCCTCAACCTATAATCACTGCTCATAAAGATTAGTACGGGGAACATTTGCAAGTATATATAGATTTTTTTTGAAATTTTCGAATGTCGATGACCCCTCAAACCTATAAGTGTAGGTCCGCTTGGGAGACATGGGAAAAACTTTCATCATGCACATTTTTTAAACAAGTTAAGAACATAGATAAATGAGTGAAAAAATAATAATAATAATAATAATAATAATAATAATAATAATAATAATAATAATAATAATAATAATAATAATAATAATAATAATAATAATAATAATAATAATAATAATAATAATAATAATAATAATACATGACAATTCGTTTAGAATATAATTTGCCCACAAGGCAAGAAAAACATATTTTCATGTGTTATAACCTGTTCGTCCAAGCTTTTAAAATCAGCTTGAAAAATATATTTTTTTTAAGTGCTTTCGGTGAAAAACACTTTGGAACAACAGTGTTTCGCCAAGCTTTTAGAAACTGTTTGTCAATGTATTTTTTTTTTCAAAAGCGCTTTTGCAAAAAACCTATCTTTTTCTGCTTCTCGAAAACTACTTCTGTTTCTAGTCGAAAGCACTTTTTCCTTCCTAGAAGCTTGGCCAAACACCTTGAACTTTGTAAAAAAAAAACCACTTATTTGTTATTTAGAAAAAAATACTTTTCGCCGTGGAGAAGCTTGGCCAAACAGGCTATTAGTCTCCTATTTAACCATACATAGAGCACTTGAAGAACAAAAGACAGTTATCTTTAAAGTAAGCCCATGCCATTAACATCAAAATGGTTCATACTTCCAAATTGTGTCCCACCTATGCTAAAAACTTGACAATGGAACAACAAAATAATCACTAAGTCAAAAGGTAACTATAGTTAAGATAGGTGTTATCTCTAGGAAGTTAACTTAAGCTATGCCATGTTATATTTTCTCCACAGTTGGTAATAAAGTTTTATCTTCTAGGAAAAACAAAACTTTCTCCTTACTATGTTGAAGTTCTTGTTTATCAGCTTCTTCTTCTTCTTCTTCCTGCATTTCTTTATCCTCACATTCAACCATGTCGACTCTCTTAAGTAACTCGAATTCCTCTTCATCGCCCAATGCTTCCACGCCCACGTTGTTGGTTGCCTTTGGAGCCTTTGCATCTAAATTCGGGTTTGTGCCTTCACTGTTCTCCAAGTTGCTTTTCGCACATTTATCGGAACTTGGTCTGTACTCTGGACTCCAAGAAACGTTTCCGTTTTCACTTGGTAGTTCACTCTGCACATCAATCATATCGACATTGTGTTCAATAGGAAGTTGTTGTATTTGCAGCGGATTATTAACCACTTGCCCTGTTCTTAATCTCTCGCGATAGCCTTCCATCTCCAATCTGTATCGTTCTTTGTCTTGCAAGGCTCTCTCCTGATAAACCTGATAACCATAGGATGTTGTTAGCATGAAACAAACACGAACAAGCATACGTCTTGAAATATATAAATGAGAAAAAGGGTCATATATGACTTTGCACCGTACGAAATACCTTAATTTTACTCTCAGTTATATACTTTGGTGCCATTCATAACTAAACGTAGAGGGTCATATTAGAACCATATCCCCAAAGTATTTTGACATGTTGACTCCACTTAGTCCATGCTGGAGCTCCGTCAAAATCAAGGACGTATACGAGACAATTTGTCGACGGCAAGAGTATGAATGGCCCAAAGTACAACGGAGGGTAAAGAGATAATTCGTATAATAGAGGGGTAAATTTGGACCTTTTCCGTATATAAATTATTGAGTATATCATTTGGTTCTTACCATTTTCTCGGGTACGTTTAGGTTGTTCCACAATTCACCTATCATCCGACTAATCTCCCTATCCTTCCCAGGATAGAGAGGTTTCAGCCTGGCGTGTTGTTCTGCGAAGAAAAAGTTATAACCACTTCGGTTAGGCTTAGGATGAGCAGGATCGCGCTTCTTAATTTCACATTTCTTCCTACGCTTTCTTCGAACTACTCCAGTTGCCGTCGATGCTGCTTTCCCCGTGTTATAAACAGGTAGATTCTGATTTTGCAACTCTTGATGCATTGTGTTCATTGGAACCTGATATAGAACACCTTTAAAATCTTCAGAACCGATCTTCACTGTGATAAGATATCCACTCTCAAACTTGCCATCAATGACACCACACAATGGCGAACCTGTTGATGGTGCTGCAGTTTCTGCAAGCACAAAAGAAATATTTCGATCTTAATATTTCATTACTTCAACAACAGGAACTTCATTTCCAAAAATTTATATTTCTGAAAATAATCAAAAGCAACGAACCGCTCAAACAGAAATCCACAAAAAAGGGCCCCAATTCTGTTACCACACACCTTTAATACTTTTTAGCTTTTGCAATTAGCCTGCAGTATAAAATCTAATAACTCATGAACCAACAGGCAATAGCGCAACGCCACAAGACATGTCAAAAAAATTTACTTGTTGCTATTTGTATCATTTATATATAAAGCCTACGTCCATGGTGGAGATTATACACATTATTTGTTAGCTATAGTAGGAGCTTTATTGAACTTCCAACCCCATCGAACAGTTAAAAGCATTCTCAAGTTATTTTTACTTCAATATGAAACAGAATTATCAATATAGATGAGCACTCATCTTATCATATGAATCTGTAGATACAATTTTTTTGAGACGCTAACATTCCCACCTACCCCAACCTCCCATCCCCTGGCTCTTGCATCAATCATCTTTAGATTTGTCAGGCAGGATTATTCAAATTCGTTGACAGTTCTAGTAATTTTTGTTTCTTGTCCAGTAATTGTAACAAACTTTTTCTTCTAATTTGAAACTTTAGTTTGACTAGCACAGTGTTACTATACATTTAGAAGAAAACATTTGCTTTCTAAGTCCGCTTCATAATGGCAATGACTTTTTCTTAGAGTTGATCATATCCCTTCACTCCATACATCTCCTATACTCCACTGTCCGTACTGACGATAGTATCATAGAAACTGACTAAGAAGTTAGTCAACGCCATAACAAACGGAGTAGAATATCTATACGATATGATAGCATAAAAGGCAAGAATTTGGGAGAAGAAACAAGTATGTTGATGATGTTTACCAAATAACTAAGTCCAAAGATTTGACAACCTCACTCCCAAAATGGATTAGTTCTACTTTATTCTATCTGAAAATGGAAATTCCATACAAATAGATTTTGTTTAAAACGTACAGAAGTTTATATGTAAGAGATTTAAGCCTCACCAAATTCTTGGAACTAGCCACTATTTTCTTTCTTTTCTTTAGCTAAGGGTCTGTCGGAAACAGCCTTTCCGCCCTCCCAGGGCAGGGGTAAGGCTGCGTACATCCTACCCTCCCTTTCCCAGACCCCACTTGTGGGAATCCACTAGGTTGTTGTAGCCACTATTTTCCTTTTTCTCCTGAGGATCATCTTGATGATCTCGAAAGAGGACGTCAGAAATTTCTTTATACATGGACTACAAGGTTTCCGAAAGACATGAATGATGGACTATGAGTATGACATAAAGATTCGGAATAGCTCTTACCAACATGTTTAGGAAGCAAAGACAAAAAAGAGGAGTGAGAACAAGTGCAAGGACAAGTAGGCAACCTTCAGGAAATGTTGTTTCTATCATCTGCAACTTGGGCGTGGCAGCTTCTATTTCTGGTGATGGAAGCACATATCCGGCCAAGCCATGTGGTGGAGCTGCAGCATGTGAAACTTGCTGCAACACATCTGCAGGATATCTATGTTTTATAATTGAGATAGCCTCGACGCAACTAAGTAATTAATGCAAGAGTTTACACAAACCAGGAGAAGGGGTCCAGTGCTTCGCCTTGAAATAGTAGACTCTTTCGTAGTGATAGATCAATGAAATATAATACTTCCGGAGGATAAATGAAGCATTCGTGGCTGAAGAAGGAAAGCTAAAAACTGTTGTTACTTCTTTCCATCTTTTTCCCCCTAGAACCTGCAATTTCATTTGAAAAATCCAACTTGTAAGAAGAGCAAAACAGATACAGATTCAACAAAGATTTCAACTCAATGAATCCAAGGCGTTTATGACAAAATATAAATGAAAAGAGCACCAAAAGTTTGAACACAATGAGTTATATCAAGCTCTATTACCTTTGCGATACCACCACGAGTAGTTACCTCGACAAAGAGGCGATGCAAATCCAACGGTTTCCCCCCTATAACAGGGATCCTGAAAAATCACAACCAACAGAAGCATTAGTGAATGAACCGAGTGAACTATACAAACTTGAGTAATGATGAGAACAGAGAAGCCTATGGCATTATATTTCATGTTTGAAACATTTGATACTTAGCAAGGAAAGTCTGAAAGATTGGTAGAGTATTTTGCATAAGGAAAGCATAAAGGTTAGCAGACCGTTTAGCACTTATAAAATTCCTGATCGAGCATTTTACACTGGAAACTAGGTGAAATGCCTACTAAATGGGATGTTATGACCACTCATTGGAGCTCAGAGAAAACCCAGGGCTAACTGATCAATAGATGCAGTGGTGGAGCCAGAAATTCAAACAAGCACGACACTTAAAAATTTCTTTATACAAGGGGATTCGACAAGTTATATATACATGCCTTTTGTTTTACCTATACACAGTACAATTTTCCAGTATAGGGGGTTCAATTGAAGCCCTTCACCATAAATAGCTCCGCCACAGAATAGAAGCTCCGACGAGCTTTGCTTTGAGCAAAAAAGAATCTCTATTTAAGCATGATCAGGATGAATCAGAGAACAACTTAAAGCATATCTACCATTTTCGAGTAGGCAATATGATCACATCACACCTCAAGATTAGGCCGGAAAACAACTTAAAAAAGATATTTCCAGTTATTTTTTTATATTTAAACAACATATGGCAGGGAGGCACAGCATGTGACAGGAAAGAGAAACAGGGTTGGGGGCACCCAAGGGTGTCACCTCACCTTTAATAAAATGGGCAAAATCATGGGAAAGCAAGTTCAAACAGGGGCAAAATATGTTTGGTGATTTCTTTCAATATGCCTAAGTGGTGCAAAGTTGCTCTATAATTGTATTGGTGGAAGGTATATATACTAGTGAAATTATCCACATGCGCGCAATCTGCTCCTACATTACCATTATTTAAAAATAAATAGATACAGGCTGGGTGGGGTAAGATAGGAGAGTTTAAAGGGCAGCCCGGGTTCGGGGAAGGGCCGGACCACAAGGGTCTATTATATAGAGCCTATTTCCACGAACCGTGACGTCCTGGTCGCATGGCAACAACTTTACCAATTACGCATTGGTTCCAATAAGCCAAGAAGAAGAAGAAAAAACTCACATGAACTTGGTTCTCATAGCAGCATGGAACTTCTGCAAAGTATCCATAAAAAGTTGAGGAGAGGCCACAACATTTTCATATGAAGCCAATGGAGGTGGATATGGATGATAATTTGGGGGTGCTACTCTGAGTGGCACTGGACTATTTTCAGCAGAAGAGGATGCCATTTTCAACTTCTTTTATAACATACTTACAAAATCAACCCTCAAACTTCAATCACTCCAATGCTTGTTTTCCCAAGATTCTTCTCTATGCTGCAGATTACACAAATATAATTAAGAAAACAGCTAAAATGCCAGCAAAAGTATCAAGAAAACAACAAAAAGAGTTCAATTTTTTAATCTCATATAACCTTAAGGTCAAAATTAAACATGTGAAAGGTTTGTGATAGCAAACAGACAAAAACTAGTCAGATGAAATTTCCAGAAAATAAGACTAATGAGTCCAAAACCAGTTAAGAATAGTCATATACAATCCAATAGTAGATGCAAGAAGATCCAAAAAGATTATAAGAAACAGACAAAACCAGAAACACAAAGGGGAGGTGTGGGGTGGGGTTTGGGGGTTAGTGTAACAACAATAACAAACCAAGTGCAATCACACAAATGGGGGTGGGGTGAGGAGTTCAGTGTGTACGCAAGCCTTAGGCCACCGTGAGGAGAGTCTGTTCCGATAGACCCGACACACGAAAAGACAAGCACTAACAACAACACATAGTAAGAAAAAGAAGGGATAGGAACAAGTAATACTAAATCCAACAACAATTTGGGGGGGGGGGGGGTTAGTGTATACCATGAAAATGCCACTGGAAAGAAGTGAATAACAACAACCCCTTTAACTCCAAGTAGCAGAGGAAAATACTCAAAGCCCAAGAAAAGCATATAATAGTACACAACCATAGCTGTAACAGCCATGAATATTGTTTCAGAGCACCAAATATAGGAACACAAGAAGACCTATACAAAGCTTCAGAAATCTCAAAAGCAGAGATACCCTTTTAGGCTCAGGTCATAAATATCTCAGATACATACATAAACAACCCTCTTCTCTAGGTCTATTATATATCTATATACATATGCTATAAAATTACTATAAAATCTTTATTTCTGACATTCTAAAGATATGACATGTAATTGATTTTTAGTACTCTTTTTCAAGAACCCCATATATCTGCATATATAACAAAGTCCAAAGCTCTATTCTTTCCTCTTTTTCTGACACAGTTCTCAGAAAGTAAGATTTATGACCTAAACTAAAAAAGGGTTGGTGGGACATAACCTACCCCCAACCCCACCCCACCTCACCCCCATCCCACCACCCCCAAATAAAATATGCCCTTTTGCAGAATGAACAATACATAAAATCCCACCTTGAGATTTCAACATCAACACTGTTCTCTTATCCACCTTGCATGGAACAACACAAAAGTATTTTATTATAATCTAAAAAGAAATCATTTTTATGAAATAATACACCTTACTGAGTCATAAAAATCAAGTCTTTATTATTATAACAAAGAAAACTTACCAGCAAACAGTAAGAGAGATTTGATATGTTACTAGCAAATGAGACAGAATAAGGAAAGTGGTTTTTTAATATAAAGCCTTATAAAAAAAATATGAAAAGGACTGGTTTTTTTCTATTGTTTAATATTTTCTTCTTGTAACCTTGTTGGTTTAATATTAATGGAGACTAAGAAAATGTGAGGTAGTTTTATAATGATGAGAGGATGATGCAGAAATGTATGAATCTTGAAAAGCCATGAAAATTTATATGACTATTTTGCCCTCATTGGTTTACATATAGGACAAAGAAATAAAAGGGTATTTAAGGAAATTTACTTCAAAAATCCTAAACATCATAGAATTGCAGTTATGGTTCTTGTATATGCCCCGTTTGGAGCGGCACGTTTTTTTATTCTCTCTCTACGTGCATAGCCACATATTTATATGAAAACATTTTTTTTAAGGCACATATTAGATCACGGATTTAATTCATATAGTACTTTTTTGGTACATTAAATTCATATAAAATGACTTAATGTTTTCTCTATATATAGTGGCTAAGAAAATATACTAAAATAATTTGCTTTTTATCTGCTTAAATTTTAGTGGACATATCCGTTATGGAGGTCAGTAATAGGTAGCAGGTACTCGGTGAAATAGATGAGATGCACCTAAACTGGTTCGAACATCACCATCTTCAACATCACCATCTTCAAAATATATATACTACCACATAAATTTAATTAATATCAATGTAGATTATAACAAGTTATTTACTGCATTTTTATAAATTATTACATATGTTAATTGTTGTTACGGGTCATCTTAACGCGATGGTATAAAAATTGTTATATTGTTAGTGCCACCAAAAAAAATTAAAGCCATGATATCACGTAATGTTATTCAAGTAGTTAAAGAAAATGGTTTCTTAAAAATAATAGTAATAAAATTAAGAAGATAATAACCAAAGGATATAAGAGAGAGATGAGTGCCGTAATAACAGGTAATATATTAATTATATGCATTTAAACAATTGAATAAGTCTTATAACTGTGGAAAAAGATTAGCTTATTTTGAGAAGTGTTTTTTTTCAAAAGTGTTTTTCTCAAAAGTACTTTTGGTGAGAAGCAGTTTGTGTTTGGCTAATTAGTTTGAAAAACACTTCTGAGCAGCAATTAGTGTTTGACCAAGCTTTAAAAAACTGCTTCTAAGTGTATTTTTCTCAAAAGTGCTTCTCAAAAAAGTGTTTTTGGAGAGAAGCTACTTTTTTCTGCTTCTCCAAAACTGCTTCTGCTTCTCCTCAAAAACACCTTTTTTACTTCAAGAAGCTTGGTCAAACACCTTAAATTGAGGCCAAAAGTGCTTTTGGCCAAAAATAAGCACTTTTGGCCAAAAATAAGCACTTTTGGCCAAAAATAAGTTTGGCCAAACAACTATTACTATAACTTTGGAAAAAGGGGTTGTCATTTTCTCTTTTTCTGGACCTCTCACTTAATATTCTGACAAAGTTTCAAGAAAAACAGAACCACATATTAATGAGGTATCAATTCATTCAACCGTGGCAACTCAACTAATTAATTTTTTTTTTCCTTAAGCTAAAGAAATATTGAAATATTTTTTTCCTAGAAAATTTCATTAAAGCATACAAATAAGGACCCAGAATTTTACAAAAGATCTTCAAAAATTACTAAAATATCATAATTTAAAATTTGAACTTAAGTCGTAAAATAACTTTTGAATCCTTTGTACAAATATACTAAACTCTTTCCTTATATTAAAGGGATTCAACAGTTTATATCAAATTCTCAAAAAGCAAGCCTACATAGGTGACATTTAGTTCGGAGCGGTGAAAAGAATAATCTACATATTAAAATATAACATTCTTAATACAATATTTGACTTTATTTTTTGTTTCCACATAATCAATTATAATGCTTGATTCCTTATTATAATCCCTATATTATAACACTGAATCACAAATATCTGTTTTACAATCTCTACATTATTTGCTTCATAACCAAACGACCCCTTAGAACATAAAAAAATGTAGTACATTCACAGTTTTAATTTAAAATATTCACAGTTTACAATATTTTAAAAAATTAGCCAATTCGCTCAAACTTAACCTTCAGAAAATCGTGTCCAAAAGTTCGAAAATTGTGTCCAAAAACTGGAATCTTATCTCCTGAATTTTAAATTAGCAATTCAGAAATTTAGGACACTTAATCCTAAAAGTCCTAAAGTTCAAATTAGCAGCTCAAAAATTTAGGACACTAAATACTGAATTTCAATTTAGTAGCTCAAAAAATTCACAATACATAAAATCAGGATATTTAGTCCTGAAGTTTGAGTGAACTGGTTAAAAACTAAATAATTGTAAATTATGAATATATTTTAAAAACCAGGCTTAAAAGTGACTATTGGTGCAGTTTTAAATGGCTTAGATTAGGATGGGCTTTGAAGTTACTATGGTCGATAATTGGGCTAGGGGCTGCCCATATTGCAATGAGACTGCAACCACATGATGCTGCAGAAAGCCCAAAATTTTCAAAAAGTAGATATAGAATGATAACATCCAGAAAAAATAGATAATCAAGAAATCACTATTCAAACTACAGTGTCACGAGTTCGAATCTTACAATTAAAATACTTACCTTCTAATAAGAAAGAAAAAAAACAGAGAAAACATTAAATTGGACAGTTGGAAAAGAGATCCAATCCAATGATATTTATCATGTTCTACAAAATTTGGGAATATGTATAACAGGTGTAAGAATTTCCATAAAATTTAAGCTCTTTCTAAATGTTAAAAGTAACATTTTTAAATCTGCAACCGTTCGTTGTTCTTGAGCCGAGGGTCTATAGAAAACAACATATCTACTTTCATAAGGTAGGGGTAAGGTCTGCGTACACATTACCCTCCTCAAACCCCACTTATGAGATTCTACTAATTTTTTGTTGTTGTTGCATCTGCCCCCCCCCCCTCCCCACCCCAAACCCCAAGGAAAGAAAATAGAAACAGTGAGAACCATCTAGTTGACGCATGGCTCGGATAGCATTTGTCGGAAAAACCCGAAGGCACAACCATTCTCATCCAACAACTTCAAAGCAATATGGTCTTCTCCCTTTCGGACTAGGAGGAAGAAACACATGTCATGCATTTATTGATTTGATACAAATGTCGGGTAAAGGTAACTTTCTCCCAACTAGGAGTCCTGCTTGAACATAATCACATCTCATGAATAGTTGAATCCAATGTGTTGTCTAAAATTTCCTGCTGCTTTAAGGGGAGAAGCAACTCATTAAGCAATGTGGAGTACATAGATGCATCACTTAATCAAGTGATTGATGACTAAACTTTTCAACAGGCCAGACCTCAGTTTCTACAACTTGGGAAAAAAAAATGTGTACCAAAATTGGGTATTATAACGGAAAAAGGCGGTCTAATGTGGTCTCTTTGGCAGTTGGCGACAAAGTAGCACACGTTACCTATTTAATCAGAAGATTCAGTTTACATGCTGTGGTGGCAATGGGAATTCTCTCCACAATGTGTGTGTTCATTATACTCATGGTTCTCATCGCCTGTAGCAGCCATGGAACCATAGGGTTGTGGTTCTGAGCGCGGAAATAATAGCTTCAGCCGGAAAGCATCTACACCGTTCAAATAATAATGAAAGAGTCTCTTTGCTCTAATGAATCCAAGACGACCATACAAAGCGAGTGCTCCTTTATTTGTAACTTCTGCTTCCAAAGTCACCTACAAAATATACGAAAAAATTAAGTGGAAAAATAATTGCTAGATGCTAACTCATGATAGTATGGTGCTTTATCATTTCATTTCTTTTTGAAAAAACGTAGGAAAAAGCTTAAGAGGTCAGATTTAGGTCCAACAGCAGAAATTCACCGAACACATAGTTATGGTTGAACTGCAACTCAGAGAATACCAAGCTATTGTGCATGCTCTAATCATGTGCGGCAAGTCACAAAGAATGGCTTACTCAAGCTCGTAATATAAAAAATGGATAGATCATCTCTGATACCATGGCTGCAATTACTTATGCTTCCCACAACATAATTCTTAAAGTCGCTGATATGAAAGTTTTCCTTGAGCCGAGGGCTATCGGAAACCGCCTATCTACCTTCACAAGGTAGGGTTAAGGTAGGAGTATACATTAACCTTCCCAGATTCCACTTGTGGGATTACACTGGGTTTGTTGTTGCTAATATGAAAGTTTTCAGCACGTTGTAACATACCTCTTCACAACCAGATTCCATCATCACCTTGATAGATCTTGTGACAAGTTCTGTAGCTGGAAGATGAAATACTACGGCTCAGTAGCTGATCGGATGTTATATCAAAAGCTCATATGCATGTATGAAGTCACAATGTCAATGGCATCATAATTATCATATTTCTTTTTTTTTTTTTTTAGTTCCCTTCCCCTTTGATCCCCCTTTGTTGGAGCTATATTGCTCTTTGGTGACTCGAACCCACAACTTTGGGGTTGCAGGTGGGGGCTGCTGACCATGGGGAGTGCTGACCATATGAGTAACCCCTCTTGTCATAATTATGATATTTCTTACATAGTAAAAGCCACAATCAAGTTCCTAAAATTCTACCAGGACTATCAAGGGCATCCTCATGGGAAAATCATTTTGGAAAACTTAATGGAAAAGGGTACACCAAAAAAAGTGCTATAAAATGTTCAATTGACAAAAAGAACAATATCATGTGCACGGTAAACAAAAAACAAGTGGTGAAATTACCCAGAAAACCAGCTTAACAAGGATTACTAGTAGGAACTTCTCCTTTGATTGTTTTTCCTATATTAGCTCTTTAATATACTGAATATAGTGCTAGGTGCATACACATATTCTGTTTCTTTTCCCTCTTTTTCAGATTCTGTAACAACACCAGATGAAGGAAAGTCAAACTAATCAATCAAGACTCAGTCTCGACCAATGTAACCTCACTGCCACATCCAATTTCACAGTAAGAATTTGCTTTTCGATGTGGAAACTGGAAAGGGGAATCAAAGAGAGTGTCTCAGGAAGAGGAGGCAGTAAAGGAAATAGAGAGATTTCTTGTGTTAAATTTTCAAAGAAATAACCGAAGGATTAGAAAAATAAGAGCTACTCAACAAGACTTGAGCAGTCTCTGCTCTATAGTTGCTGGAGATTAGGAGTGAGGAAGTTTGCACCCTCAGAACACATTTAAAAACCTTATTTTCTAATTTTCCTTCTCCGTGGCCGACAGGAAATACATTTGAGAACATATCCAGCTCATTTCTTAATGCTGAAAGAATACCCAAAAAAAGCCTAGACATCCACCCTTGTATTTTTTATCTGATTAAATGTCGACCCAATCAAACAAATACAATCTGCTTCTTCACATTGGCCCCTCAAAGAAACACAATAGGCTTAATCAGGTACATGATTCGGACGCGTGTCATATTAAAGACATCATCCGTAGTTCGAAGAGACTGCAGCAATATGAATGAAAGGTCCTTATCAATTTATCTAACAAAAAAGTGAAAAAATACTGACCGATTCCTTTGCCTCTGTAAGGCTTAAGAACCACAAGCATTGCAATGTAACCTCTGAAAGTACCGCGATGCTCTCCCATCTTGCAGACCACCGTCCCTATACATTTCCCCTTATGGAAAGCCTGCAAATATCTCAATAACAAAGAAAGAGTTATGCTCCTGGTGGAATATAACACAACTATGATAACAAAGGAGTGTGAGGAGTACCATAAAAGACAGTTGCGGCCAAAGATAGACAAAGTAGCGGTAAGTGAAGATGGAGTAGGGCTCACTAAGCTCTTCATCAACAAGGTTCATGATAAGAGGTAGATGATGTTCACCCCCATAGCTAACATACTCTATTTCCGATGCCTTGATGTCCAATTGTGGTTCATTTTCGCTCATTGTCTCCATAAGTCAGTGGTAGACCTGGCGGTGATCCAAAATAAAGACCGTGTGTAGGGTGCCTTTGAGAGAAACATAGCAGGAGTGTCACAGGAATCCAGTGTAATTTACGCGATAGCATCAAGTTTTTCATAGGAAAGATTGTTCACTAGCCAAATCACAAATTAAACTCTTGTGCAGCATTAACAACCATTGGAATTGGAAGATTCATATCTACAAGATGACTACACTTGGTACTTTCAACAAACATCAACCTTTTCTCTTTCCAGATAAGCAAGAAAAGCAAACATCAATTTTCTTGCCATCCGGTTACAAAAGTTTTATAATGCAATTTTAGTTCAACCTCAAGCAACCATAATAAGGAGCTTCCTTCTCTTATTACTTACCATTTCTTAAATTTTTCATTGGCTCAATGTGACGCCCATGACGGAGGGTGGGCCGACAAGGGGCAAGACTGGCAAGTTTCTAGGCTGGCAAGCTTCCGATGAAGAGGTGCACATGTCACACCTTAGGCGAATCCCACATCAGAATGGGAGGAAAGTGAAGAGCTTTACAAGTCGCAACACAAGTCACAAGGTATGCACGCTTTTAGGCTCAATGATAGCATTAGACCAAGGGATAAATCTGTGAGGTCTATTGGGTCAAAGCGGACAATAAGTATCATGGACTTGGGTCGTGACACTCAAATTTCTAAACATGAGAATTTCATTTACCTGACACACTACCAATTATAGCAGTTTTTAGTTGAACCCCACCTCATGGTCCTCTATCTCTATAGCTCTCTCCATAGGACATAATATTATTTGGGAACAGACCACACAAGAAACCATAGTATAAAGTATATACACACATTTCACGTGTCTTCTAGACTTAAGAAACATATTCGCTAGCTATCCAACATAGTGAGGGTCTTATGAAGACAAAGGGAGTCCCTATGTTTTTTTGAACGGTAAAATTCATAGCAAATCATTAAAATTAAGGCAAAAATCAAACTATTTTTTTCTTTTTATAATAGTGGCGTCAGAACCAACTTGCGCGCACATGTATTAATTCAATCGGTGGCCAGCCTACAAGCAAAGGTACCTCATAAACCTGCCCGCCTATTACAACTATGCTATTCAAACATATAAAAAAACTCAGGCACCTATACAACCCTCTTTAAATATATTTCAGACTAATCTAACCGCTTTGCTTTCTCAATGTTTACTCAATTTCAACCAGAGGTGGACCTTTGTATTATATTGAGGGGTCACCGGACCCCGTAAACTTCGTCAAAAGTCTTGTATATGTATATGTATATACCTTAAAAATGATTAAATTAAATCACTTGGCACCCTGAACACTAAAAGTATTTAGAGGGCACTGATTGAACAAAAATTGTGCCCCGTCGCCTTAAAATCTTGGGTACGCCTCTGATTTCAACTATGCTATTCAAACACAAAAAAACAACACAAGATACAAATTAAACTACATATCAAAGATTTCCTAAGCAATGCATTCTAACACCACAAATGAACTAAAAATGATCATTTTATATATGAAAGTTACATTTTTTTTTTCTTCCTCATTACTGAAAACCACTAATTATAGCTTCACTCATTTGAATTAAGTGCAAAAAATCTACAAATTTTCATTCTTTAAAAGAAAAACCATAGAACAAAATGAAAACTCGATTTTTTTTTTCATTTTAAAGAATCTACTTCTCAATTCAAAAGACATAAACAAACAAAAAAAACTGTTTCAAGAACCCAATTTTTTTTTTGTGTGTGTGTGTGTGGAGGGGGGGTGGGGGGGGTTCTAATAGGAAAATATACATAATTATGCAAGAAAAGAAAAGGGGATTAAAAAGGAGCTTACTTTACTTCAATGATGAAAAGCTAAGCTCATAAGCTCATTGGAAACTGATGGGAGAGACAATAGAAGAAGAAAGAGCTCTGCAAATTCTTCGATTTTTTTTTTTTTAAATTTTTGTTTCAATTTTTGATTGCATTTGGGGCATTCTTAAAAGCCTTTATAACTGGGCTTGGTTTTGTCCTGGCCCTCTTGAGGAACGTTTTAACTCGAGATACTCTTTTTTCGGAGGCATTTGCAGAAATGTCCCTTTATGGCTATATCTGTCTAAAAAAATAAGGACAAGTTACACATTTGATCAATCCACCAAAAATAAGTTTATTCGCTTGCCAATATACTAATAAATATATACACAAAATATACATGTTATAGTATGTATATTATATATCAATATACAAAAAATATAGTATATTTTACTGGCTACTATTTTTTTGAGCGGCTATATAATTATACTTCAATTACTTCTAGGCAAAATTTAGTCAACTGGATTAATGGGGATAGATTTTAAAGAGTGACCTTGAGAAAAGGTCACACTGTGCAAATAATTCCTTTTTTTTCTACAAAAAGCATGGCCATATTATTTTAACAACTAGCAGCCCTTTTGGATTAACTGAATGAAAGCCGCTTTATGCACTAAGCTTTATACGTGCTGAATATGATTTTATCATTAAACAATTACGTATTTAGATTGACTGCCAGTATAGAATGTACCAGTTCATGATAAATCCTCATAATATCGATATTATTTCTGTTCATATGAATCTGGAAATTGATTTCTTTTATGTGGTGCTAGAGTTACCTATTTTTTGTAGAGATGACGAATTTTAATTTTTCAGTTCAAAATTTTAGGACAAAAATATCTTGAATTTTTCTGAAGTTAAGATTTTTAGTTTAGAATTTTAGAACAAAATAAATACTGACTAATCTCTAAATAACATCCCTGATAATGGCTATCTATGCACTTTGCCCCCTATTTCTTTAAGGCTTACTGTTCTGTTTGTTGGGTGGATATGTAAGCAAGTGCAAATTTTGTTTGTTGGGCTTTTGACAGATAAGGTTGAAAGAAATTTAGAGAGTTGTATCTCACATTTGAAATGCAAAAGACTGTTTTAGAGCTTTCTTAACAGCTTGTTGGAGAGTTGTTACATGCTATTTCATAATGTATTATATTGTATTATATTGTATTGTATTGTATTGTTTGATGAATATCACGTTTGGATAGATTGTATCATTTATTATCGTTTCATGATGTCACGCACAAAAAATTTGAAAAATAAACTTGCAACATTACTAAGAAAAAATAGACATACACATAAGGCGTTCTGCCAACGAGCGAAGCCGATCATTCAAGAAATGGTATTCAATCCCGGCAAATGCGATACAGTGAAAGACGTTGTGGACTACATGGTTGGTGACGCCAAATATATAACGACAGCTAGCCAACTTTCACTTTCTAACGAGGTTGATGCGTGAAAACGAAAATAGCAAGACCATTCTAGTAATTTTAACTAATATAGTTATTTTAACTAATTTTGACTCTTTTACATTATTTTTATCACAAAATTGAAAAATACAAAAATAATTTTATTTTTTTCTATTTAATTAAGGTATTAGGTATTTTTAGAAGAATATTATTTTTTACCCATTTTTATTATAATTTTAAAAATACCAAAAATAGTTTCAACTTTAATTTTTAGTTTTATTTTAAATATAATAGTTTATTAAAATCAATCAAGAGTTATTTTATACCTTGTTATAAGTATTTTTAAAAGTAAATTAAATTTTCAGCATTTTTCTAGCCCAATTTGGTAGATTTAGAGCCCAATTCAACCCTAGCCCATGTTTTTATCTTACCCTAGTACATAAAAGACTAAAACTTTCTTCATCTTCTCCGGGAACCTAAAAATAAATACACACAAGACCAAACCTAACCAGCAACAGCGCCCACCACCCCTGAAAAGTCCATCGTCGGACTTCTTCTTCTTGTTATACCAAAAACCAACAGCCACTGCTGCTTACTGACCTCACTCGAAACGTCCACCACAACACAAGCCAACATCTCCAACCCTAGACAGTAGCAACAGCCGCCGACCCCTCACCCTTGGCACCCTTAAGAGACCAAGAACAAACTACCAAAAACCCTTACACACCCTTCTTTTTCTTGATCCCCAAAACGCCATAGCAGACCCCTCCTAGCCGTCCCTCCATTTCAGCCCCAACCCGCCGAACATCTCTTCTTCTTCTTCACCAAAAAATCACCAACCCACCCTAAGCAGAAGAAGCTAACAGCTGCTGTAAATCTGCCAAGGTCGAACCAGCCAGCGGTAAAACAAAAAAATTGTTCCCTCTCACAACCCCGCCGGCCAACCCTCACCAACCAAAAAAACAAAAACACATACGTATAGATACAGTAAAGAAGGCACGAATAGAGAGGAAAAATGGAGAGGCACTGGGAGTTTCGATTGTCTTTCTTAGTCCAAATTTCAGAAAAGCAAAAATACAAAAATAGTCCTTTTAAAAAAAATTCAGAAACATATAGAAAATAGCCTCTTTCCATTTTAAATTTTTTTATGCGGATTGGTTTTTGAAATGATGGGAATCCATTGAGTGATTATAGAGTCGGATTTGTTGCTATTTGAAGTTGTCGTCCGAGTTTCTGTCGCCGGATCGAGGTTCCCATCAATTGTCTGTCGGAATATTATTTGTTTTGGAACTTGGCTTTTGTTTTACATAACAAGGAGTGAATATTCATCCTTCAAGGTCCGTTTCTGCTTCGCTTACTTCTCCAGTCCGCAATTTAGTTAGTTCTTGTGAATATTTGATTAGTTGCTTTGTTTATCCACCTTAAATTAACGTGAAGATGTCTTGTTGAATTGATTCTTCGTGTTTGCTCTTAAAATTGAAGTTACCGGTATGAAATTTGAATAGTAAATTAAAGCAACATGATTTGGATGTCTGAAGTGTGTGATACTTAATTAGTTGTGGAATTGGTCTCTAAAGGAAACAAGCATGGGGGTTTGGACAAAAGTTTGAGTTGTTGGGTTTTAGATAATTCTCTAACTTTGATTTCTATTTTTATCTATGTGGGGTCGATAGTTGCATGCTTAGGCCGACAACACTCGGGTAGGCAAGCCTTAGGAGTTTGTTAGTTTCAAGGCGAGAGGTCGTTCCCTTAGTTAAATTTATTCGGGGAATGCCCCGAGAGATTTGTATATATTTTATTTCAGAGGTATGCCCCGAAGTGAATGTAATTGGAGGCTGTGGCGAATACCGTAGAAGAAATAGCATATGATAATTTAGAACTTTAATTTTTCTTCTTTTGATTTTCTTTCATTTAAGGGAGGGGGGACGACCTTGAGCCTCTTTTGATTGTTTATTTTCTTTTTGTGTGTTATTACCTCAACTCGAATATTTTAAAAGCCGATTAGATCAAGTACGCAACCGTACTAGTTATGGGACTTGGGGAGTGCTTAACACCTTCTCCCCGAGTCAAATGAACCCCCTTACTCGAATCTCTGGTGCAGACTTATTTTTGGAGTCCAAAGTGTTTTAAAAGGAAAATCATTTTAAAAACGTTGATCTGGCACACCAAAAATATTGTCAGGTGGCGACTCTGGGTTATTTCCTTTTGAATACAATTTTTTTCACGTTCTAATTGGAACCCTTTTGAGCTTCAAATCTTTTTATTTATTTAAGAGGGTTTAGTGAAGTTTGTTGTAAAAAAGAGGGTGTGATATCTCTGGCGACTTTGCTGGGGAGTTGCACGTTCGAGCTAGTACTTGATCTTGTTGGCTTTTTAGGATATTCGATTGAGGTTTCTTATGTGTTTTGTTTGCTTTATTTGATTTTTATTTTGTTTATGTCGTTTTATTTTTTGCTAGCTGCTTATTTATTTACAGTTTTTCCTTTATGTGTTACTGCTTTATAAATTGTCATCATTTGCATAACCATGAGTCTTCTTTTGCAACAATTCTTCCGGAGTACGTTTGAGCGTACACGACCTTTTTGTGAGTCACCCGTGTCTTTAGGGGGTGGCGTGAGAGCGTGGAGTGGGTGTACAGCTAGAGCAGCCGCCATCGACCGCGTGCCACCCCGAATTTCCTTGTTATTGGACCCCAAACTTAGGTCAGCCTTTAGGTCACTTTTATTTGCATCATGTCATTTACATCTAGTAGGGCTTGGTCCCAAACACCGTGTCCCTTTGTAGGAAGCCTATCCAAATTTTGTCAAAAATGGGCCCGTGGCCTAAAAAGACATTCAATCTTCCCTATGTGATACATGTTGCATCTTTGAGGGTAAAAAGGTCATTTGGCGGACCGATGTTTGGGAAAGAAGGGTGAAAAATGAAGCAAGTAGGGCCTAGTTATATTTTTATTTCACAACTTTTTCAATAAAAAAGGACCAAAAAAAAGATGAAAATGAAAAAAAAAAGGATTAACACCTTCCCATCATTTTCCAAAAAATCAAAAAGAAAATAAAAAAGAAAAAGAAAATCCAAAAAGATTTTACACTTTCCCATCATTTTCCAAAATTCAAAAAATAAAAAGAAAATCCAAAAAGATTTTACATTTTCCATCATTTTTCAAAAAGACAAAAAATATATATTTTTCAAATTAGCGTCATTTTTTAAGTTTTCTCCCATATCCAATCTTCCCGAACTATGCGAACCTGATTCTCATCTTTTAGGACGTGATACGTAAGCAACCCACATAGGGTCCGATCTTCCTAGTGAATCTTAGGTTCTTGGCTTTGTGGGGTCTTAGCTAAATCTTGCATGTCTAGCCACTTTTGGCCAAACTAGCCATTCTTGCAAAATGGGATCATTTTCGTAAAGTGGTTCAATTACCCATGTCTTAGGATCTTGAGTTCGCAACTAGGTGTCATATTACTTTAAGGTCCGTCCTTTTTAAGTTTGCATCTTTGGCCACTTCTGGCCATATCAGCCAGTTTTTGCAAAATGGGTCATTTTTGCAAATTAATTCTGGGCCATGATTATTGAGAGTTTGAATTCATATAAGCCTTAGGGAGGTATGTCCATGTTTTTGAGGTCATCTTTCTTGAGTTTGCGCTAGTAGCCACATTTTGGCTACGTAGGTCATTTTGCAAAAATAGCCTTAATCATACCTTGCATGTATCCAATAGAAAGTGTCGTGGCGTCACATGTGTCTTGAGTCACTAACTCTATTTGATCTTATTTTTTCCATTCAGGTATGGAGCAATTTGCTAGAGTTTGAGCATGACAAATAACCCAGGACCATTCTAGTCAAGACCATTGCATACACAAGTTGCTTGAGGAAATTTTTTATTTTTTTAATCTATCTTATATTGTCTTTTAATTTTTAGTCTTGTACAGTAGTATCGAGTCTGTCAGTCTAGTTAAGATTGTCGAGTCTTTTGTCATAGTACTTCTTGTTTTGTATTTGAAAATCCAAAAAAAAAAAGTATTAAATGAAAAATCCCAAAAAGATTTTTCTTTCTTAGTTTATTTTGTCCATTACTTCTCAAGAACTACGCTTGATCTGATTCATGAGGGACATGATACGTAGGCAACCTATATAGGGTTCGATCGATCTATTTTCTTTTGAAAAAAAAGAGAGAGAAAAAAGAGATGAAATTGTGGATGTGAGAAATGAGAGGAAAGAAAAGAGTGACAATTAAAAAGAAAAAGAGAGGAAGGAAAATGAGCAAGCCAAGTAGTGCCAAAAAAGAAAGAAAAGAGAAGGTTGAAATGAACAAAATTGGGATGATGCCAAGTGACCTTGTGACCCTCGAAGTCATTCTAGAACTATTAATTGTTGCTAGGTGCATTGCACGCAATGTGATATTTCTATTTGATAAATGCCCTCACACTAACATGTTGGCTTTGTTTTGCCCTCTTCGGTACTTTAATTATTATCATAAAAGAAGGTGGTTAGTTTATGGCATTCTGGCGAGTCACCCGTACAACACAAGGTCAACGAGTAAGGTAGCCATGGCTAACACAGACTTGGACTCAGGAGTTGTTGACCTGTCGAGGGAGTTTGTGGAGTCGGAATATGAATTGAAAGAGGAGGTCCAAAGGTTGAAACAACAGATGGTAGAAATGTATCAGTCTTGGATCAGGGAGGGCATCCTCCACCTTCACTCCCTACCAACTATATAGAAAACCATGCCTCCATTCCACCGTTGTCCTAAGCCCAGATGCCCAATACCGTTGATCTTTCCCTTCAACACGCCCCAGGATTCACCCCTTACAACTCCTAGCCCGGCACTCCGTCCCAATTTTTTCATGCCTCACCAGCCAAAACAACCTCATACCCTGCTCAAGTTTAGGAAGCCAAATTTACCTGGGTCAGCACACTTTGTGGGGAAGATGCGTGGTAACACAGAGTATAAGAATCCTCTTGGAAACTTGCTGACTGAAGTTAATAATATTGAAATTGGTGAAGGTCCCAATAATTTCGATGTGCAACCTAGTGGCTAAGATGTATAACTTGGTGATTGGAAAGACACTCCCTTCCTGGCTAGCCAGGGAGGAGTTTTGGTGGTTTATTTTGTTGTCATTTATATTTGTCCGGGTTATTCCAGGGTTGTAATCCGGACATTGTCTTGTTGGCTCAAACCATTCTGCTTCTTATTTTCCTAGTTCGTTTAGTGGTAGTAACTCGTCTAGTGTTATTTAGGATTGTTCCAGAGTTGTAACACATGTCTATTTTGCTTGTTTTGTTCAAACCCTCTCCACCATCCGTCTAATGCAATCTCATGTTTTCTATTAGTTCCAGTCAGTTTTTGTTTAGGTTACTTTTCCTTTTATAGTTTTTTTCATCCTGATTCTAGTGACATGACATGCATACATAATTCTAAGCCTGGTCTTGAAAGTTAGTTTAATCATGAAGCAATGACACAGTTTTAAACATGATAAAAGAGGTATTTGAGGAAACAAGTGGAGATTCATGCATTCTGAGATGACCTGAAGCTTAAATTGAGTGAAACTAAGGCAGTTAGTCTGAAAAATCAAGAGGTTGATGAGAGCATACAATAAGGAAATGTCTCTCAAGCAGTTTGAGGAAAATCAGTTAGTGCTGAAATGCATTCTTCCACATCAATATAAGGTTGAGTCAAGTCTGCTTCGAACTGGCAAGGATCATTCATTGGTACAAAGGTATTGCCTGTCTGCACTTTCTATTTGTGATGATGCCATCAATAAATATTTTGCATAATTTCTTTGCTTATCTTCAATTGCACGTTTGTACTTGGCATTTTAAAAGTTTGGTATGACGAAGACATTTTATTCTGCTACCCAAACACTTTAATCTTTTGCTACCTCTTTTGAACCTTAATTTATTTTATTTTATACCCCTCTTTTAGAATCAGAAGCAAAGTTGGGAACTAGAAAAGAAAAAGAGAAAAAGGATAAAGGGAAAGAAAAAAGAGAAAAGAAAAAAATAAGAAAAAAAGGAAAGAAAAAAAGGAAATAAAGAAAAGGAAAGAAAGAAAAGGAAAAGAAAACAATAAAATAGTCTAACTTTGTGTTTGAACTACGTTCGACCTGATTCTTGTCACCTCAAGATACGTAGGTAGCCTTACAGTTCGGTCACACTAAATAAAATAATTTATAATCCCCAAAGTCAAGAGTGGGGTAGTTTTTCTTTAAAATCCCATCAAAGCAAAAATTCAAAAAAAAATTCTCAGACTCCAAGAAACTGGGGCAGAAGTTTTGGTTTTGCCAAAAGGCCTGATTCCAAAAGTTGTAAATTTGAATCCTTTCATCTTAAATTATTTTGAGCCTTCATGCTACCTTTTCTTTCCAACCCTGTCCAAAAGCCTACATTACGGTCCGAAGAAAGATCTTCCGACCAATCTTTAAGGATGTCAAATCAAGTGTGTGGTGAAAGTATGATCTTCTTGCATCATGGGTAATACTTTGTTCTTAGCACAAGGAGAGAAAATGATAAAATGAGAGAGTCTTATCGGTGAAAACCCTCATGGGCACCGATGGCGACTGTGAGTTGAGAAAAAAAGCAAAAAATGAGAGAGGCTTGATGGCGAAAACCCTTTAGGGCACCACAAGTCAACTGAGGATTGTGGATCAAATAGGACAGTTGAAGCGTTGAAGCCCAGTTTCACAGCGAAGAGGTACAACAAGAGTTGAATATTAGACTTGCTTGAAAGATTAGGCCACTTAATCCAAAAATGCATGTCATGGTCATTAGAGTTGGTATCCACATCTGATAAGTTTCTACTTTGTAATTTTCTTGTTAGGTATCATCTTTTTCCCTTGTCCCTTATTTTATTCCTCTTATTTTGTTTGAATCCCTTCTTGAGTTTGTTTGGTCAGAACAAGTGAGAAATGACTTCAAAATTTGATGTCAGCTTTTCAATTGCGCAAAACGAATTTGGCCAGCACATCAAAGTGGCATGAGTCAGGGAAAAATGGTATGCGCATTGAGTTGGTAACAATCAACATGCTTTGGGATTCATGTGAAGTGCAAGGGTTCAGTAAATGTCAACTCATGAGCAAAATACAACAAATAGAGGATATTGGGATCGAATGGAGCAAAGGTGTTTTCTGTGATAAGGATTGAAAGAAAATGGGAGTCGATAACAGGCAAAGTCTTCCAAGGTGAAATCAAAGTTATATTGGCAAGTGCAGAAGTAGTCGCCTTCAAGGTCAAGGCCACAAACTAACCACCACATTTAAACTCACAAGTTTTCTTTGTTTGAAGCAGGAACAAAGCAGTGCAAGCAAGTTGGTTCAAAAACAAGGAAAAAAAAAGAAGAAAAGAAAAGAACGAAAAAAAAAGAAGAGAAGAGACGACAAAGGGAAGTTTCTCAAATCTTTTCCCTTACCTGTGTTGCTGGTGTGCATAAAATGTTGCCATTGCTCTTCACATTTTCTTCCTAGGATAGAAAGTCCTAGTCTGATGGATTTTTCCCCCAATCAAAAATCTTAGTCTGATGAATCTTTCTCCTAAGATACAAGACCTAGTCTGATGAACTTTCTCCTAGGATCAAAATCTTTGTCTGATAAATCTTTCTCCTAAGATAAGAGACCTAGTCTGACGAATTTTCTCCTAGGATCGAAATCTTAGTTTTATGAATCTTTCTATTAAGATAGAAGACCTAGTCTGATGAACTTTCTCCTAGGATCAAAATCTTAGTCTGACGAATCTTTCTCCTAAGATAAGAGACTTAGTCTGACGAATTTTCTCCTAGGATCAAAATCTTAGTCTAATAAATCTTTTTCCTAAGATAGAAGACCTAGTCTAATAAACTTTTTCCTAGGATCAAAATCTTAGTTTTATGAATCTTTCTATTAAGATAGAAGACCTAGTCTGATGAACTTTCTCCTAGGATCAAAATCTTAGTTTGATTAATCTTTCTCCTAAGATAAGAGACCTAGTCTGACGAATTTTCTCCTAAGATCGAAATCTTAGTTTGATGAATTTTCTCCCTAAGATAACAAAAAGGGACCTATCTGATGAACTTTCTCCTAGGATCGAAATCTCAGTCTGACAAATCTTTCTCCTAAGATAAGAGACCTAGTCTGACGAATTTTCTCCTAGGATCAAAATCTTAGTCTGATGAATTTTTCTCCTAAGATAGAAGACCTAGTCTGATGAATTTTCTCCTAGGATAGATTTTTAGTTTTCTTAAGTTATTAATCTTTAGTTTTCTTGAAATCAGGGGTCCCACCTGGAGAATAGGGTTAGTTTTTACTTTAGTCAAGCTTAGTTTATAGTTTTCCTCAAGCTCAATCTTAAATCTAGGAGATGCACTTCCTAGTCTGGGTCATTCAGGTTTTATTCTTAGCAGACGCACTTGCTAGTCAAATATTCTTGGTTTTATTCACCGGAGATGCACATCCCAGTCAAGTCTTTAGTTTTACTCTCATCATTGCATCAATAGCATAGGTGATTTATAGTTTTGCTAACAACTCACAAATCTTTCTAGTGCAAACTGGGGCAGAAAATTTTGTTTGTTTTGTTGTTTTTATTGCAGACACCCACCTAGAGAATAAGGGAAGACATTTCAGAGTTCATTTCAGAGTCATTTCAAGTTTCAAGTCAATAGCAGACACCCACTTGGAGAACAAGGGAAGTCATTTCAGAATCCAATTCAAGTTAGAAGTAGCAGAAGCTCTCGATAAGAATGCGAGTCAACAGTCCGAGATGATCAACAGAAGTAATCTCAATCCAGAATAAAAAAGAAAAACAAAACAAAAAGAAAAAGAAAAACAAAAGAAAAGGTAAGTGAATCCAAAATGCAGCAGCTGAGACAAGTGGATTGCTCAAGACATGACTAAATTCACAAGCATGGTGTGCCTGGTTTTGATCCGAAAAGCTGAATGTGATGATCCAAAATGTCATCTTTAAATTAAATAATTATCTCGGTATTTTAAGACCATGAAAAGCACTATCAATAATTTCTCGACTTGCGTGCGCATTCCGTATAATTTTTTGGAAGGTTTTTATATAAAAATGGATTAAATTGTGAACTAGAGCTTTAAATCTCAACTGAGTTGACTTCGATCAATATTTTGAGCAAACCTGGATAAAAGTTTTGACCATTTCAGTAGTTCCGTATCGTGATTTGGGACTTGGTCATATGCCCCAAATCGAATTCGGAGGTCCCTAGATCAAATTATCGCCATTTAACGGAATCTAGAAATCTAAGACTAAAGATTTCTTAAGTTTGACTAGAGATTTGACTTTTTGATATTGGGGTTGAAATCTAGTTCTTAAAATTTTCATAGCTTCGTCATGTCATTTATGACTTGTGTGCAAAATTTGAAGTCAATCAGATTTGATTTGATAGGTTTTTGCATCGAATATAGAAATTGGACGTTCCTATTTCATTAGGCTTGAATTGGGGTGTGATTCGCGGTTTTAGCGTGATTTGATATGATTTGAGGTTTCGACTAAGTTCGTACGATGTTTTAGGACTGGTTGATGCATTTTGTCGAGGTTCCGAGGGCTTCGGGCGAATTTTAGAAAGTTAACGGATATAAAAAGGCTGTTGAAATTTTTTGGGCAGTTTCTGCATTTTTTGCATGTGTGAATAGTGACCACACCTGCGTGAACAGTAGCCGCGTATGGTAGCCTGTACAGTATCGTGAATAGTAAATGCGTGAATAGTAACCACGGAAATTCTGGACAGAATGTTAAGTTCTGATTTTCCATTTTTACCAAATTGGAGCTCGGGGAGAGACGATTTTTGGGAAATTTTTAGAGAAAACAATGGGGTAAGTGTTCTTAACTTAATTTTGGTTAGATTACCCGAAACTATTACTAGTTTTGGCATTAAATATGTGAATTTAGTTGGAAGAGTTTGAAAACCCTCTCGGATATATTTGAGGATTTGAGGGCCGAAATATTATCGAAATTTAGTAATTTTGGTATGGTTAGACTCGTGGTTGGATGGGGTTTCATATTCTGTAATTTTTGCCGGATTCCGAGACGTGGGCCCCACAGGCGAATTTTTAGTGCAATTTCGGATTTTTAGTGGAAAATGTAGAATTCCATATGGAATTAATTCCTATAATTTTTATTGATTGAATCAAATTATTGTGGTTAGATTCGAGGCATTCAGAGGTCGATTTGAGAGGAAAAGGCATTGCGAGTAGGATTTTGCTCGAATTGAGGTAAGTAACGGTTATAAATCTGGTCCTGAGGGTATGAAACCCCGGACATTGTGTCGGATGACTATTTTGGAGGTGACGCACATGCTAGGTGACGGGCGTGTGGGCGTGCACCGTAGGGATTATGACTTGGTCCGTCCTGCGAGACTATGGAATAATACATGTTCCCTCTGTTTTCATAGAAATTGACTGTACTTCATGTTAGAAATCATGTTTAGGCCTTATGTGATCACTGTTGAGACCTGCGAGGTCGTATACTTGCTGAATTAGCTGCTAATTGTTGTTTTGTACTCAGTCATAACATTCTTGCTTATTAAGCCTCCGTCTGTTACTGTTCATTGTTGATATATGATATTACTTATGTTTGGGCCGTTTAAATGATTTCTGAGAGCCCAAGAGACGGGAGAGATTGATGACTGAGTGAGGCCGAAGGCTTAAGTGTGAGGTTATTGATACTATAGCACGTGAGTTGTCAGTGCAGATCCAGATATTATATTATAGCACGTGAGTTGTCGGTGCGGATCTAGATATTATTATAGCACGTGAGTTGTTCGTGTAACACGTGAGTTATTCGTGCAGCACGTGAGTTGTCCATGCGGATCCAAATATTATATTATAGCACTTGAGTTGTCTGTGCGGGTCCAGATATTATTATAGCGCGTGAGTTTTCCGTGCAACATGTGAGTTGTCCGTGCTGATCCAGATATTATTATAGCACGTGAGTTGTCTGTGCAGCACGTGAGTTGTCCGTGCGGATCCAGATATTATTATAGCACGTGAGTTTTTTGTGCAGCACGTGAGTTGTCCGTGCAGCACGTGAGTTGTCCGTACAGTTTATAGCGCTTGGCCTGAAGGAGCCCCTCCGGAGTCTGCACACCCCCAGTGAGCTCAGTCGATTATATATATATGGATCAGGCTGCACGCCGCAATGGTTATTATGAGGTACCTGCTGAGTGTGAGTGCTGATTGATGAGAGTTAAGTCATGAGGGACTGAGAGGCTTGCCCGAGGGTTGCCCGAGGGGCTTGTTTTGTGAAATTTCTGTCTTCACTCTTCTTTATACTGAGCCTCCATTAAAAAAGTTTAACAAATGTTTTGAACAACTTTCACTGGAACTAGAGTTTTTTTTCCGAGATGTTTGGAATTAAATTACTGATATGGTTTTGTTATTTCCACTAAGATTTTTAAGTTATGAGATGAGCTGAGTAATTGTTGCCTTGAGAGGCTATATTTGTTTTCAGTTAATTGCTGCACTTAGTTGCTATTTATCCTTGTAGTACATACTTATGGAATATTTGATATCTGGGTCATTTGAGTACACACTGATGAGACTTAAACTGTTAAATTGAAAGTATGGCTATTCTTATTGAAAGTTATTGAGATAACTGTATTTGCATAGCTCGTCACTATTTCTCAGTTCCTTATTTATTTCTGTTATTTACTGAGTTGGTGTACTCACATTACCCTCTGTACCTCGTGTACAGATCTAGACACTTCTGGTCACGGTGGTTGCTGATTGAGGAGTCAGACTCAGGAGACTATTGAGGTAGCTGCATGACGTTTGCTGACCTTGACTCTCCTTTCCTTTCATATTCTACTATTCTATCTTTTCAAATAGTGTTTTATCAGTCACATGTTGTTATCATTTAGATACTCATGCACTCAGTGACAGCGGGTTTTGGGGGTGGATTGTATAGTAATTTTGAAGTTATATTCTATTTTTTTTAAAAGGATTTCTTTAATATTAACTGTTTTAGCCTTTATTTAAAAGTTCTATTGTATTGAGATGTTGAGTTGAGGCTTGCCTAGTTTCACGATAGGCGCCATCACGATAGGTGAGATTTTGGGTCGTGAAAAGTTGGTATCAGAGCACTAGGTTACATAGGTCTCACGAGTCATGAGCAGGTTTAGTAAAGTCTTGCGGATCGGTACGGAGACGTCTGTACTTATCTTCGAGAGGCTGCAGAACCCTTTAGGAAATTCCATATTCTTGAATTCTTATCGTGCGATATTGATTAAACTTAAAGCGTAATTCCTTAAATTCCTTCCACGCATTCGTGTGCGCACATGAGCGCTCGGTATCTGTTATGCATTGACAGCTTGTGATTCCCTGGATAAGGTGCGAGATGTGATTTCTGTGTGTGATGTTGAGCCAGTTTGGAGGACTTGAGGCCAGGTTTTGTCTATGACTTGAGTATTGAGATTTCGATTGTGTGAGCACGTGTATTTGGGACTTATATGTCCATTTGTGTCCTTACTGGTAGGATTTGTGACTGGATGACTAGGGGTGAGTATGATTTAATTGCGAGATATGTTCAAATTGTTCGAATGTGACGGGAAGAGTTTGCTGAGGATGAAGCAAGGATTATTAGGTGGTTGACTTCTGTATTGAGTTGGCATATGGCTTCGAGCTATGGGTGTATTGAAGGACCTCTCGTGTAGTTTAGTTGTGGAGCGGAGTAAATCTTCATGTTGTGTTATGAGTTCAGACTCGGAGGGGGGTTAAGTGATTGTGTAATAGTTATGATTATGGAAAAGTATAGAGAGATACCAGTTTGAGGCTAAGCAAGTGGATTATCTCCTACGAGATGTTCTGAAGTTTGTGTGATCCTTATGTTGTTGGTTGGCAGAGTCCTCTTTTACCAGTGAAATATATGTGTTGCAATTTGAGTTTGGATTGCTTATGAGAGTGGGCTTGACTATTACGAAAGTGAATGCGAGATTTGCAAATGGTTTGAGGAATTAGATGGGTTGTGTTGCATTAGCTTATGAAGGATTTAGCTTAATCTCATCCAGTTGGGGCAGCTCAACCAGTTATTGTGGAATGGGCCGATGACAGACCTGCCTTGTCTTTTGAGGCTTTGTTGAGATTGGATAAGTTTACCTAGCTATTTCCAGTCCATTTCAGTGGTACACCTTCTAAGGACCTACAGGATTTTCTGAACCGCTGCCATGAAGTATTGCAGAATATGGGGATAATTGAAAGAAATAGGGGTTAATTTTACTGTGTTTCGGATGACGGGTTTCGCCAAGAGGTGGTGGAAAGATTAGGTATTTACTAGACCCGTTATAGTTCCGTCTGAAGATGCGGATGTATTGAGAAGATCATCCAGTGAATTATGCAGGGGTGCAATGGACCTTGACGTCTGGTTGATTTATATGAGTTAAAAGGTCAGCATTGTGGATTATCGGACGTTGTGACCCATGACTTCGCGCAAAATATAGATGTCCACTATCAATGAATAGATCGAATAATCATGTGATATATCAGTTTTGACCTGAAATGTATATATATATGGTACTGAAAGGCTCCCCAATAATTTACGCATAATTAAGGCCTGAGACATGCAGGGGATAAGGTTGGGACTTACGGTATGTCTGCCTCTTTAATTATCCAATACTTCAGTATCAAAGGAGTTAGAAAAACAACTATAAATTTATAGAAGGTCTGCTCAGTGTGGAAGTCAAGGTTGCAGATTTTGGGTGCTTCAAAGGAAGTACAGTGGTTGACGATCTTCTGGACTATGTAGTTCGTGCCAAGATTTATCTTGATGGAGCTATACTTTTGTGATTGTTGTGCATAATTGGGGGAAAGAGTTACCCCAAATAAGAATTGAAGAGTATACGAATAAATATGTTAGCTCAGCAGTGTTGAGTCAACATAGCAAAAAAATAAAAAATTAGCCGCCGATGTTTTTGGCAAGCCTATGAAGAGGGCAGACTAGCCAATGTAACACCACCTACACTACTCAGTTCTCAGAAATATTTTGAAGAAGTTTGTCTCCCAGATTCTCTGTAATATATGGTATATGTGGTTTGAACGGTTGTGTCAGGTCACCATGACAGTGTCACAGTATGTCATCAGGTTCAATAAGTTAGCCGTCATACTCCTACTTTGGTTTCTAATCCAGAGAGCGAGTCCACAGACTCATTAAAGGAATCAATTATAATATTGAAATTTAGTAAAACCCGGGAAGCTACAGGTTGATGCTTCATTTCGGATAGTGGTAGAAATTGCCAAAATGTTAGAATGTGTTCTGGATGAGGGAAAAAAACGAAAGACCAAGAGGTCTCGAGGTTTTAAAGGATTTAGCGGATTCTACTCTACAACTACAAATCATTATGACAGGGGCACGGGTAGCCGGCCAGCCCAGTCAATATATCTAATTACTCAGGATGCTCCAGTAAGTTCTTTTAATGCATTACCGACACAAGCTTCGTATAATGGTTATTCCAGTTATCTAGCATAGACTCAGTATGAGCAGCTGAACCCTCAAAGGGATTGTTATGAATGTGATAGTACTACACACATTATGGGAAAATTGTCCTAGACTTGGGAGAAACATATTTTATCAAAACACTCAGGCTACGTACCCCATTACAGTTACTACTCCACTTAAATGACCAGCCAGAGGTAGGGGTCAGGATGTTAGAGGTGGAGACCCAGCCCGTTGATATATTTTCTATGGTATGGCTGAGGTCGCAACACCAGATGGTGTCGTTACAAGTACGGTCTCGAATTATTATAAAGTAACAATTTTCTTAACTTGATTCGGTTCTGAGTATCGAGGCAAGTCCTCTTATTGTGCTCCACTTATGAGTGAACTTCGTAATTATGAAATCTACTTATGTGAATACTCCTGTTGGGAGATTCGATGGAGATAGCTATGTCTATCATTATGTGTTGTGATTTTGTTAAGCGGAAAATTATTCAAAGGAAGAAAATGGAATGTTCCAATTTGGCACGATGTGCATATTACTTGTGGTACAGAGTTGAGGATGAGATCCTTGTGTTTTATATTATGTGAAATATTTAAACAGGGCTACAAGCTGTGGTAGATGTTATATAAGGACGAGGTCCTTGTGGTGAAAGAAAAAAAAATTATGTGTTTAAATGCCCCCTTTGTGAAATAAAAAATTTGTACTATAGTACTTATAGAGAGTCATGCCTATTAGACTTATTTGGAAAAAAATAAAAAATTCTTGTATGAATATCTTTGTGCATAATTGCCATATTTGTATTGTAATTATTGAGTTTTAGACTACGAGGTGAGTACCCGGGGGATGTAAATTGTTACTCGTTAATTCGGGTAAGTATTTATGAGATCTTCATGCCTCGTTGTTAGTAAATTGGAGGTTTGAAACGAGATTTTGTTAACATGAGGTTAATTGGTGATGTTGTAATCTTTCATGAACAACTATTAAGACCAGAGACGTGGTTATGGTCATACATATGATGTGTTTCATGTCAAAATATCATTGTGATAATGTCGTGCTTGTAATGCGGAGATTAGTGTTATTAATATATACTTTGTGGTGCTTTATTGGGTTGTGGACATGTTGTTAGGAGTTGTTTTGGTGTTACTCTGGCAGGTGGATATGCCCAATTACAGGGGAGACTCTGCCGAAATTTCTGAAAAATTTGGGAGTTAGAAAAATTGGGATATTGAGATGTGCAAAGAAAGAGATAAGTTACATTATGTGTTTAAGGACATTCTCTACTTCTCATTTGAGGACGAATGGCCCTAAGTGGGGGAGAATGTAATACCCCGTATTTGATAGGTGCGTAAGCACGAGTTGCTATAGCCAGTCGAGACTAATATCGTGTGTTCCCGTGAAAATCGGACCTTTCTGGAAATGATTGGAGTGTAAGAAATTTGGTCTTCAAGTTTACAAATATATTCAAAGGAAATAATCTCAATTGAAATGGTGTTTTCAGACTTATGTCGAATGCGGTAATGTGGGATCAATCGCGAATATTTGTATAGAAGTAAAATCATCAATTTGGTAACCTGAGAATAATTCTTAGTACGTTCGAGAACGAACGTTTGTTTTAGAGGCGTAGAATGTGATGACCCAAAATGTCATCTTTAAATTAAATAATCATCTCGGTGTTTTAAGACCATGAAAAACACTATCAATATTTTTTCAACTTGTGTGCGCAGTCCGTATAATATTTTGGAGTTTTTATATGAAAAATGGATTAAATTGTGAACTAGAGCTTTAAAACTCAACCGAGTTGACTTCGGTCAATATTTTGAGCAAACGAACCCGGATAAAAGTTTTGATCATTCCGGTAGTTCCATATCGTGATTTGAGACTTGATCATATGCCCGAAATCGAATTCGGAGGTCCCTAGATCAAATTATCGCCATTTAAGGGAATTTAAAAAAATCTAAGGCTAAAGATTTCTTAAGTTTGACAGGAGATTTGACTTTTTTATATCGGGGTCAAAATCCAGTTTTGAAAATTTTCATAGCTTCGTTATGTCATTTATGACTTGTGTGCAAAATTTGGAGTCAATCGGATTTGATTTGATAGGTTTTTGCATCGAATATAGAAGTTGGACGTTCCTAGTTTCATTAGGCTTGAATTGGGGTGTTATTCGCGGTTTTAGCGTTATTTGATGTGATTTGAGATTTCGACTAAGTTCGTATGATGTTTTAGGACTGGTTGATGCATTTTGTCGAGGTTTCGAGGGCCTCGGGTGGATTTCGGAAGGTTAACGGATATAAAAAGGCTGCTGAAATATTTTGGGCAGTTTCTACATTTTTCGCATGTCTGAACAGTGATCGCACCTGCGTGAACAGTAGTCGTGAACAGTAACCATGTACAGTAACCGTAAACAGTAACGTGTACAGTCCCATGAACAGTAAATGCATGAATAGTAACTACGGAAATTCTGGACAGAATGTTAAGTTCTGAAAATGGGACTTCATCCCATTTTCCATATTTACCAAATTGAAGCTCGGGGAGAGATGATTTTTGGGAGATTTTTAGAGAAAATAACGGGATAAGTGTTCTTAACTTAATTTTGGTTAGATTACCCGAAACTATTACTAGTTTTGGCATTAAATATGTGAATTTAGTTGGAAGAGTTTGAAAATCCTCTCGGATATATTTAAGGATTTGGGGGCCGAAATATTATCGAAATTTAATAATTTTGGTATGGTTAGACTCGTGGTTGGATGAGGGTTCATATTCCGTAATTTTTGCCGGGTTCCGAGACGTGGTCCCCACAGACGAATTTTTAATGCAATTTCGGATTTTTAGTGGAAAATGTAGAATTTCATATGGAATTAATTCCTATAATTTTTATTGATTGAATCGAATTATTGTGGCTAGATTCGAGGCACTCGGAGTTCGATTTGAGAGGAAAAGGCATTGCGGAGTAGGATTTTGCTCGAATTGAGGTAAGTAACGGTTATAAATCTGGTCCTGAGGGTATGAAACCCCGGACATTATGTCGGATGACTATTTTGGAGGTGACGCACATGATAGGTGATGGACGTGTGGGCGTGCACCGTAGGGATTGTGACTTGGTCTGTCCCACGAGATTGTAGAATTAATTGGCCTGCTATTTAATACATATTCCCTCTGTTTTCATAGAAATTGACTACGCTTCATGTTAGAAATCATGTTTAGGCCTTATGTGATCACTGTTGAAACCTGCGAGGTCATGTACTTGCTGAATTAACTGTTAATTTACTCAGTCATAACTTTTCTTGCTTATTATGCCTCCGTTTGTTACTGTTCATTGTTGATATATATTACTTATGTTTGGGCCGTTTAAATGATTTCTGAGAGCCCAAGAGACTGGAGAGATTGATGACTGAGTGAGGCCGAGGGATTAAGTGTGAGGTTATTGATACTATAGCACGTGAGTTGTCAGTGCGAATCCAGATATTATATTATAGCACGTGAGTTGTCCATGTAGATCTAGATATTATTATAGCACGTGAGTTATCCGTGCAACACGTGAGTTGTCCTTGCAGATCCAGATATTATATTATAGCACGTGAGTTGTCCGTGTAGATTCAGATATTATTATAGCACGTGAGTTGTCCGTGCGGATCGAGATATTATTATAGCACGTGAGTTGTCCGTGCAGCATGTGAGTTGTCCGTGCGGATCCATATATTATTATAGCACGTGAGTTGTCTGTGCAGTTTATAGCGCTTGGGATGAAGGAGCCCCTTCGGAGTCTGTACACCCCCGGTGAGCGCAGTCGACTATATATATATATGGATCAGGCTGCACGCCGCAGCGGTTATTATGAGGTACCTGCTGAGTGTGAGTGCTGATTGATGAGATTTAAGTCATGAGGGACTGAGAGGCTTGCCCGAGGGGCTATATATACATACATACGTGTGATGTTTTACCCGAGGGGCTTGTTTTCTGAAATTTCTGTCTTCACTCATCTTTATACCGAGCCTCCATTAAAAATATTAAACAAATATTTTGAACTTTCATTGGAACTGGAGTTTTTTTTACGAAATGTTTGGAATAAATTACTGATTTGGTTTTGTTATTTCCACTGAGATTTTTAAGTTATGAGATGAGCTGAGTAACTGTTGCCTTGAGAGGCTATATTTGTTTTCAGTTAATTGCTGCTCTTAGTTGTTATTTATCCTTGTAGTATATACTTATGGAATATTTGATATCTGGGTTATTTGAGTACGCACTGATGAGACTTAAACTGTTAAATTGAAAGTACGGCTATTCTTATTGAAAGTTAATGAGATAACTGTATTTGCATAGCTCGTCACTACCTCTCAGTTCCTTATTTATTTCTGTTACTGTTGCGACCAAAACACTCACGCAAGTGCACGCGATCGACAAGTAATATAGTAGTAAGTAAAGTATCGTTCCCACGAGGAATTGTGATCAACTTATCGACTGATGTAGACTCAAACAATTATCAATTCAAGCTAAATTATCACAAAATATATAAAGAACCAATTTACAACTTACTTAATAATTGCACAATAATTCAACACAAAATTACTACACCAATTACACAATATTTTGATAACAATTTTGGTAAAGATATTCCAGGGTCATGGACTTGCTAGAGATCATGCTACTATTTTAGCTTAAGATTGATTTATTGAATTATCCGGGTTATTGATTATAGGGTTAATAATATTCATAAGAATCTTTCGAGTTCTTATGCATTTATTCAAGTTAAACTAATACCTATATGTCTATGGTATTAATATTAGCAAGAATGCATTTACAACTCCTATTTTTCAACCAAGCAAGGCAATTAAGTATAGTTCTATCTTAATTGCGAATCTTTCACCCGATGCCCAGGATCCAGATCTTGCTCTATTTGATTCTATATGCAATCAAGAATTTCCTTTTTCAAGTTTAACTCAAGATTCGTAAATAATATTTCACTGTTAGCTACGCAGTAAAATAATTAGAAGCAGAATCAAATAAATAACCCATAACAATAAATTCAAGATCTTCAATCTAAGCTTCAAACAACAAGATCATCTAACATCCATGACCCAAGAATACTAGAGTTTTTAGCTACTCATATTCACATAAAAATCAACAATAAAAGTCTTAAACATAATATAAACAAACAAATAGAAGAAAGTTTAGAAGAACTCTTTGAATCCTTGCTCCAAGATGTTGTTCTTCTTCTCCTTTCTTAGCTCCAAGATGAAGCTCCTCCTTCTTCTATGGCTTTTTCTCCCTCAAAATCCGATCTCCTATCTCAATAATGGAGCTTTACTTTATGTAAGTTGAGTGGATCCTCTCAAATTTCCCATTTTGCCCCCAAATAATTGATTTTCCGGACTGGACTAGCGCGCCCGCGCATCTGGGCGCGCTAGTTTGCCCAGTATTCTGTCTTGGACGCGCACAACTAGCGCGGCCGCACGTCTAGGCACACTACTGACCGCGCTAGTGGGAACTCTATAAAATTCAAAACATGAAAGTTGTAGCCCTTTTAAATGGCTTTCCATCAATATATTATGGAGCCCAAACGGAGTTCTGAGAAAAAAGTTACGGCCATTTTACTCAACTTGATTCCAACTTAATTTATTTAGCTTTTACTCAGACTTCAAAGCCTCAAATTACTCAAATTCATCCCGAATTAATTCTTAAGTTGGAAACTCTTCCTGCAAGGCATAAATCATGAATTTAGTATAATTCATAATCATTTAAGCTCAAATATTTGTAAAATATAATAATTAAAGTGTTGTTACTACGACTAAAACACGAGTTTTTAGCCTATGATCAATTACTTACTGAGTTGGTGTACTCACGTTACCCCCTGTGCCTCGTGTACAGATCTAGACACTTCTGGTCATGGTGGTTGCTGATTGAGGAGTCAGACTCAGGAGACTATTGAGGTAGCTGCATGGCGTTCGCTGACCTTAACTCTTCTTTCCTTTCATATTCTACTGTTCTATATTTTCAGACAGTGTTTTATCAGTCAAATGTTGTTATCATTTAGATGCTCATGCACTCAGTGACACCGGGTTTTGGGGATGGATTGTATAGTAATTTTGGAGTTATATTCTATTTTTTTTTAAAAAAGAATTTCTTTAATATTAACTGCTTCAGCCTTTATTTAAGTGTTCTACTATGTTGAGATGTTGAGTTGAGGCTTGCCTAGTTCCACGATAGGCGCCATCACGGCAGGTGAGATTTTGGGTCGTGACACTGAAGAAGAATGAACTAGCACCTGCAACTAGTAAGCGTCAAGGTTCAAATCTAAAGTCTGCATGAAGAACCATTCAAGACTCAAGATCAAGCTTCAGAAGACTTATAGATAGGAATCTTGTAACTCATAGTTGACAGGCTTAGTTAGTCTTTTTCATTTTTTGATTTTGATGTAATAACAGGACCGCGGACCGGAACCTCAACGGAACGGCACCTCAACTGGCTCTCCACCTCAGTATACTCCATCCCCTCATTCATATCTGAGCTACACGTGGTCTGATTCCTTTATAGCCAAGGATATGTAGGCAGCTCAGATACCAAAGCTCGGTCACATCCCCCTTTCTCTTAGTTTTTGGTCTCCAAATGGGTCAAAAAACTTGTCTAGTCGTTCTTTGTCTGAAAATACTTTGTATTTCCAGTCAAAGAGGGGCAGCTGTAGACATGTGATTTTTGACCCTCCCAAAGATTTTACATATTTTAGCATTTAAATACTTAGTTTAGGTCTAATATAGTTATTTTAACTAATTTTGACTCTTTTACATTATTTTTATCACAAAATTGAAAAATACAAAAATAATTTCATTTTTCTCTATTTAATTAAGGTATTAAGTATTTTTAGAAGAATATTATTTTTTACCCATTTTTATTATAATTTTAAAAATACCAAAAATAGTTTCAACTTTAATTTTTAGTTTTATTTTAAATATAATAGTTTATTAAAATCAATTAAGAGTTATTTTATACCTTGTTATAAGCATTCTTAAAAGTAAATTAAGTTTTCAGCATTTTCCTAGCTCAATTTGGTAGATTTAGAGCTCAATTTAACCTTAGCCCATGTTTTTATCTTACTTTAGTACATAAAAGACTAAAACCTTCTTCATCTTCTCCGAGAACCTAAAACAAATACACACAAGACCAACCCTAACTAGCAACAGTGCCCACCACCCCTGAAAAGTCCATCGACGGACTTCTTCTTCTTCTTCTTGTTACGCCAAAAACCAGCAGCCACTGCTGCTTACTGACCTCACTCCAAGCGCCCACCACAACACAAGCCAACATCACCACATCTCCAACCCTAGACAGCAGCAACATCCGCCCACCCCTCACCCATGGCACCCTTAAGAGACCCAGAACATACCACCAAAAACCCTTACACACCCTTCTTATTCTTGATCCCAAAAACGCCATAGCAGACCCCTCCTAGCCGTCCCTCCATTTCAGCCTCAACCCGCCGAACATCTCTTCTTCTTCTTCACCAAAAAATCAACCAACCCACCCTAAGTAGAAGAAGCCAACATCTGTTGTAAATCTTCCAAGGTCGGACCAGCCAGTGTCAAAACAAAAAAATCGATCCCCCTCACAACGCCGCCGGCCAACCCTCACCAACCAAAAAACCAAAAAAAAAAACACGTATAGATACAGTAGAGAAGGCACGAACAGAGAGGAAAATGGAGAGGCAGTGGGAGTTTTGATTGTCTTTCTTAGTCCAAAATTCAGAAAAGCAAAAATACAAAAATAGTCCTTTTTTTAAAAAAAAAATCAGAAAACATATAGAAAATAGCCTCTTTCCATTTTTAATTTTTGGATGCGGATTTGGTTTTTGAAATGATGGGATTCCAGTGAGTCATTATAGAGTCAGATTTGTTGCTATTTGAAGTTGCAGTCCAAGTTTCTGTCACCGGATCGAGGTTCCCATTAATTGTCTGTCGGAATATTGTTTGTTTTGGAACTTGGCTTTTGTTTTACATAACAAGGAGTGAATATTCATCCTTCAAGGTCCGTTTCTGCTTCGCTTACTTCTCCAGTCCGCAATTTAGTTAGTTCTTGTGAATATTTGATTAGTTGCTTTGTTTATCCACCTTAAATTAACGTGAAGATGTCTTGTTGAATTGATTCTTCGTGTTTGCTCTTAAAATCGAAGTTACCGGTATGAAATTTGAATAGTAAATTAAAGCAACATGATTTGGATGTCTGAAGTGTGCGATACTTAGTTGCGGAATTGGTCTCTAAAGGAAACAAGCATGGGGGTTTGGACAAAAGTTTGAGTTGTTGGGTTTTAGATAATTCTCTAACTTTGATTTCTATTTTTATCTATGTGGGGTTGATAGTTGCATGCTTAGGCCGACAACACTCGGGTAGGCAAGCCTTAGGAGTTTGTTAGTTTCGAGGCGAGAGGTCGTTCCCTTAGTTAAATTTATCCGGGGAATGCCCCGAGGGATTAGTATATATTTTATTTCAGGGGTATGTCTCGAAGTGAATGTAATTGGAGGCCGTGACGAACACCGTAGAAGAAATAGCGTAGGATAATTTAGATTTTTATTTTTTCTTCTTTTGATTTTCTTTCATTTAGGGGGAGGGGGGGGGGGGGACGACCTCCAGCCTCTTTTGATTGTTTATTTTCTTTTTGTGTATTATTACCTCAACTCGAATATTTTAAAATCTGATTAGATCAAGTACGCAACCGTACTAGTTACGGGACTTGGGGAGTGCTCCCTGAGTCAAATGAACCCCCTTACCCAAATCGCTGGTGCAGACTTAGTTTTGGAGTCCAAAGTGTTTTAAAAGGAAAATTATTTTAGAAATGGTGACCTGGCACACCGAAAACATTGTTATGTGGTGACTCTGAGTTATTTCCTTTTGAACACAATTTTTTGTCACGTTCTAATTGGAACCCTTTTGAGCTTCAAATCTTTTTATTTATTTAAGAGGGTTTAGTGAAATTAGTTGTAAAAAAGGGGTGTGACAGGTTGGATGGCCCCGTTTGTCCATTAAATTGTTTTCCTTTTTTTAGATATTTTAAAAAAATGCGTTTGTCCATGAAATTTTGTATATTTTTGGAATTTTTTTGAAAAAGAGTTTTTCAAAAACCACTTTTTCAAAATATTCAGGAAAACATTTTTCCCCACTCACAAAACGATAACATTTTTCAAGTAAAATACACGTCCAAACATAATTTCAAATTTCAAATATCATTTTTCAACTTAATTCCACATACTATTTATTTTTCAAAAAATATAAATTTTATGTCCATATGCCTACTTAATGTGTGCAACTCATTTCAATTTCCTCAATAATATTGAGCTGTTATCGGTCGAACTTTCAAGTAGAAATTAGTGTAACCTCTCATACAACTCAAACCCCCAAAATCTTCTCATTTAATGACTCTTTCTTCACTTCTTTTTGAATTTTCTTTGTGTTTAAAAGTTGCGACGAAGAAAAGACCATATTTACTTGGAATTATCCCGCTGATTTGAGGTTGATTTGGACCTACCTCAATGGGCTGGAAGCAAATCAAGAATCAATAACTACTTTCTATTGCATGGACATCCTTCACAAAAATTTTAAGAATTCTACTTTTGAAGCTTCCACTTCCTAAAGTTTACGTAACAGTTCAATTCGTTAGTGATATTATCCGCTTTAAGTCTAGGTCCTCTCGGATTTAAAACGCATCACTGGAGTCTAAAACTTATTAACTTATATACCTCGCATCCCTATTGTGTTTTGTCGATGTGGTACTCTGTCTAACGTCTGAGGTGTTACAGTTCCATGACTATAATATCGTATGTACGTTGATAGTGTAAAAAACTTATTAGTGTAATTTCAAATACTTTGATATATGTATTGAGGCTCCGACTAATTCAGATTCGTGCCGCATAAGGTCATTAAAGGGGGAATCACTTTCTATCATTATTTTTTTTCAAAGGTTCAAACATAAGATTTCCGGTTAAATATAAAGGGATTATATCCATCCCACCACAATCTTTGATAATTTATAACACACTGTTAGTATATAAAAGTTAACTCGTCTTTAATATCACATTTTAGGAAGGAAGGGGTGGTTGTGACTATTTAACAAAGTAGAGGGGTGAATTGCAAGGACCACTTTTAAACTTTTCCGATACTTGCCTAAACTAGCCAAACAAATGTGCAATCAAAACAGATGGCAAATGACATTTGTATACCTAAAAACAAGGCAAAAACATGAATTGTGGGCTCCCCTATGTTAATAATTTAATAGTGATTGATTTTAATGATCAAAGTTTTTGAAGTTGTTAAGCACTAGCTAGGAAAGGGATAAGGTAATGACTTGTTGGAATTTATTGGATTAAATTGACAACTTTAATAGTTGGAAATGACTTCTTAAGTTCTAATCAAGAAATTTCAATCAATTGAATTATTCATTCCACAAGAATGTCTGGAAAATTATGTCTTATCTATAGAAGTACTATTTGTAAGTAGTACTGTAGAGAGAAATATAAGATAACCTTCTCAAAATGTTGAAGAATTCCACTTTCGAAAAATTAAAATCTACTACTCCTATCATTGTTTGCCTAATTTTGTTTTCAGTGGTGTCTGTGCTAATTTACATGTACGTCAACAGTTTTATCGGATTACAAATTACTTCTCACCATTATATATATATCAGATAACGCTATCTACCCGTTACATCAAGGTTCTCCTTCAGTGGCTATAATATGTAGTTTTTCTAAAAAAAGTAATTATACTTCAATTATTTTTAGGTTTAGTCAATTGGATTATTGGAGATAGAATTTACAGTGATCTTAAGAAAAGGTCACGCGGTGCAAATAATTCCTTTTTTTTTTTCTACAAAAAGCATGGCCGTAATATTAACAACTTGAAGCCCTTTTGGGTTAATTGAATGAGAGCCACTTCATACACTAAGCTTTATATGATTTTATAAATAAACAATTATATATTTGAATAAAAGTTCTGAAACAAAAAATAAGTAATTATTTGTATTTGGTAAAAAAATAATGAGCAACACTTTTTTCTGTTAAGATACTTGAAATGTTCTTAAAGCTTATGACTAAAAAGAGTTGATTATCGCAAGACTTTTAGAGCTAAATTATTCGAAATTAACTCTAATTTGAATCATCATATTTATCTGCCGAAAAATATTCAAGCAGGAGCAACAACACTTGAGTCGACATTAGTTATGCTATGTCTATTCTATTTTATTGTCAATTCATGTGAATCTGGAAATTGACTTTTTATCTGGTGCTAGTTTTATCGTAAAAATTGCATGGGCTAGCCAATTTTAGATTTGTAATTGAAAAATAGCAAGCATTTGCAAAGTTATTAAAAAATAGCTACTATTTTATGCGGAGGTAAAATCTAAACTAAAATACTCTAGCTGAAACACGAGAAGTTTTAGCATAATATACTGGATTATGGAGCTCCTGCATATAAACTCTCAGCATATTATGTTGAAATTTTCCCGGATTTTTGAGGATGTTTTTGTTCAGATTTTGTTTTTATATGAAAAGTGTTAGATTTTAATTACTTTTAAAATTGTGATTAATTTTCAATTATCAGTTGTAAATCAGATTATTTCCTATTTTCCCAGAGTAATCCACTTTTTTACGGAGTACTGCTTTGTTTGTTGGGCTGGGCATAAGCAAGTTCAATTTTTGTTTGTTGGGCTTTTGACAGATAAAACTTGTAAATGTTCAGAGTTCATGAGATTTTGAATTTAAATGTTGTAAACTGAGCATTCCTGCAGGGGCATTTGCATCTATACCCGCTTTTTGTGTCACGTTTTAACTTGTATCCGCTTTGCAAAAAAAATTGCAAGTATACCCGCTTTTCGCATAACTTTAGCATACGGGGCTGAAGTAGCAAAGGCAATCATGCAAAACTTCAGCATTCTAGTACACGGGCCTGAAGTTTTTGTTTTGTAACTGGCGAGCTGAAGTTTTTGTTTTTGTAACTGGAGAACTTCAGAGTTTTTGTTTTGTAACTGTCGAACTTCAACTCTAGAGATGAAATTTTTGTTTTGCTTTAGCTATTAATTAATAATATAGGCTGAAGTTTTTGTTTTGCCTTAGCTTTGGATTGGATTGTGCATACTTTGATAATTTTTGTAACACTGGTTTATACTTGTTAATCCCCCACAACCTCATGTTAGTGACCAGAAACTGAACTTCATTGCTGAAATATCGCGAAGTTTGGAATGATGGAATTAACACATCAGTAAAATCATGGAAGTGATTTCCTGCATATCCTTTAGTTGAAAAAACAATAGCAGGAACTGTATAATTTCTACTGCAACCTGGAATTTCTTGAGAAATATTACCATAAACCTTTTTCACTGTTAAATTTGTGACACTGTCCATTGCTCTATTGTCACCTTTTCTAGCATATTGTCTTATACTCCAGGAGTTGTTCATTTCAGCTGCTAATTTATCAGTTGACACAAAATAAAGTATCTATCTATGCACAATCCAATCCAAAGAAGATAAAATAGGAAATATTTCATAAGAATAATTGGGCTTCCTACTTTTCAATTTTATAGCCCATATTTATGACAATCATCCCATGAACTGAAGTTTCATAGCAGCACCAACAGCAGCAGAAGAAAGAAGAAGAAGAAGAAGAAGAAAGAAGAAGAAGAAGAACACGAAGGGGCTGAAGTTATTTAAAAAGTGGGTACAAGTTAAAAGTTTTAAAAAAAATGGGTATAGGTTAAATGGGGGCGACCAAATAGGGTGCCCCCTGCAATTTTTACATTCCTGCACACTGAACACCTTTCGCCGAAAAATTATACTACGTATAAGATAAATTATTACTTGTTCTTGATTAAAAAAAAATTAGACTTTGAACACACTTACATAGCCAACTATTTTGAACACCTTTATTGAATTTTGCCTTCACTACTAAATGAAGTAACATATATTAGTGTACCACGAGGCAAGATATTATATTTTATTCAATACCCTTTTTTTGGGTTAAATTTCGTATTACATGGGGAGGAAAGAGAATAACGAAAATCGAATCTACACCTAAGGGGCAGCCCGGTGTACTAAACTTTCGTTATTTGCGGGATTCGAAGAAAGGTCGGACCACAAGAATTTATTTTACGCCGCCTTATCCTATATTACTGCAAGAGGTTGTTTCCACCGTAAAATCGAATCTACACCTATTATTCTAAAAACTATGTACTATTGTGTTCACTTTGAACATTACATAGGCTCTCAATTAAAGAGCGTGTATTTTGGTCGGTTCGATTTAATGTGTGCATTTTCATTTCAATTTCCTCAACAATAGTGTGCTGCCCTTGGTCGAACTTTCAGGTTGAATTTAATGTCACCTCACCTCTCATATTAGTCAACCCCTAAATTTCCCATTGACACCGTCTTCTCTTCCTTTTGAATTTTCTTTCTATTTAAAAGAGGGAACATGAAAATTCTTTTACATTCTATTTTTTTCATAATATTTTTGTGTTTTCGTTAAATCTAACAGTAAAAGTTTATTAAATATTTGATGAAGATCAAAAGTGCTCAATTTTGACAAATATAAAGGACCAAAAATGCTAAGAAATATAGTTAAGGTATTACTTTTAACTTAGCCCCATACATTAAGGATTGGCTATCTTTATTATTTTTTGTTGTCAGTACTTCCGTTCTCTTTAGTATTTTTATAAAAGTAGTTTACTCTTGTATTTTTCAAATCTATTTTGAAAATTATTTTCAATCAAAAACAATTTTTCTACTTCATACAAGATAGGAGTAAAGTCTCCATACAGTCCATTCTTACCGGAACGCACCTGTGAAATCATATTGAGTATGTTATTAGTGTTGTAAGGGAGAATTAGGAGTGGTTGTGAGTCTTGTGACTATTTAACAAAGTAGAGGGGGTGAGTTGAAAGGACCACTTTTAAACTTTTCCAATACTTGCCTAACCTAGCCAAACACGTGCAATAAAAACAGATGGGGAGTGACATCTGTAAACCTAAAAACAAGGCAAAAACATGAATTGGGGGCTCCTCTATGTTAAAAATTAAAAATGATTGATTTTAATGATCAAAGTTTTTGAAGTTGTTAAGCACTAGCTAGGAAAGGGATAAGGTAATGACTTATTGGAATTTATTGGATTAAATTGACAACTTTAATAGTTGGAAATGACTTCTTAAGTTCTAATCAAGAAATTTCAATCAATTGAATTATTCATTCCACAAGAATGTCTGGAAAATTATGTCTTATCTATATTGGAAAATTATTTCCAAATATCTTGTCATTAGTATTGGGAATGTGATTTAATTGTCCTCTCAAATCTCACCTAAAAAAGAATTCGATTACAATTGATATTTCATTTGTCCAACTGCGATGACAAATATATTTAGAATTAATTTGACTAATTACTATTTTGTTAGTAGTAGTAGATAAAATAATAAGATACCCTTCTCAAAATGTTGAAGAATTCCACTTTTGAAAAATTAGAGTTATTTTCGTTTAGTGTTTGTGCTAATTTTCGTGCACTTCGAATGTTTCATCAGGTACAACCTAACTCTCACCATCATATATATCAGATAACTTTATTCACCAAACTTTTACGTGATGCAACAACAACAACAACAACAACAACAACAACAACAACAACAACAAACCCAATGCAACAACAACAACAACAACAACAACAACAAACCCAATAATTTCCCACAAGTGGAGTTTAAGGAGGGTAAGATGTATGCAGTCTTACCCCTACCCCTGAAAAGGCAAAGAAGCTGTTTCTGAACGACTAAAAAAGAAAAGGTAATTGCAACAAGTAGGAATAACAACAAGATGAAATAAGTTTGAACTCAAGAATGCAGTCAAACTCTAGGTAGTAATAGCCATCAATGGATAAAAGATAACATACTAACTCTAATGCTAGCGAACTGAGTAAAACAAAGAGAAATACTCGACCATCTACGAACCTTCTACCCTAATCTTTGACCTCCACACCCTCCTGTCTAGGGCCATGTCCTCAGTCAGCTCCAGCTGCGCCATGTCCCGCCTAATAACCTCTCCCCAAGACTTCTTAGGCCTATCTCTACCCCTCCTGCCACCTACTAAGGCTAACCACTTGCACCTTCTAACTGAGGCTTCTATACTTCACCTCTTAACATGCCCGAATCATCTCAACCTCGCCTCTCGCATCTTATCCTCCACAGGGTCCACTCCCACCTTTTCCCGAATAACTTCATTCCTAATCTTATCCAACCGGGTATGCCCACACATCTACCTCAACATCCTTATCTCAACTACTTTTAGCTTCTGAGTATGAGAGTTCTTGACCGGCCAATACTCTGCTCCTTACAACATAGTCGGTCTAACTACAACCTTGTAGAACTTACCTTTAAGTCACATCGACACACACTTATCACACAAGACACTGGAAACGAACCTCCACTTCATCCATCCTGTTCCGATACGATGCGTGACATTTTCATCAATCTCCTTGTTACCTTGTATTGTAGATCCAAGATACTTGAAACTATTTCTCTTGGGGATGACTTGCGTATCAAGCCTCACCTCCATATCCCCTTCCTGGGTACCGTTGCTGAATTTGCACTCCAAGTATTCCATTTTGGTCCTCCTCAACATGAAATCCTTAGACTCTAGGGTCTGTCTTTAAACCTCCAGCCTCTCGTTAACACCACCCACCTGATCTTGGGTTGACCATACACGACCCTCTTCCTCATCTTCCTCACGATCTCTAAGTCTATCACTAATAATTTATGTTGAGTTGTCAGATTCTCGCTTGGTATAATCTTGCAATCCATGCACAGACTCCTATCGCACTTCTAGAGGAGTAGATAATCCATGACCATACACCTAACATCGTATCGTATAGTTACTTTAAATACAACGTTTGTTTTGATTGTTACTTAAATTTTATTGTGTCGTATCGTTAAATCCATCGTTACATAATGTCGAAATATTTTGGAACGACCAATTTGGTGCGGTCGCGTTGTTTCCTTATTTTTTTCTCTCTCATCATACCTTTCCATATTATTGAATAATACTATTTATCCTTTATACTACCTTTTTATATAATAATACTACCTCGTACCTTACCTTTTTTTTATTATATTGTAAATTTATTTTTCATATTTGTTGGTAAATGTTTTTATGAAACGATGGAAAAACAATATAATCTATCCAAACATTATATACATCAAAACGATACAGTACAATACAATACTATACGATACATAACAAATATCCAAACAAGTCGTTATGGGATTTGAATCTTATTATCAAGAGGATGAGGGGGTAGTTGCAAGTTAAAAATATAAAGGGTGGATTGCTCGAATGCAAAAATTGCAATTTGTTTTTTTTTATTTTATAAAAATTTGCAAATTAGGAAGATAAACAGCTTTGCAATCAAACAGATGTAAGGCACAACTGTACTCTTGAATCATGACACAAGGCAAAATATGACGTTTGGGCTCCACCATGTTAACAATTTGAAGGGTTTAATGTTTGATGGCAAAGTTTGATTGTTTATCTATTAGTAAGGAGACAATATTCAAACCTAAGTAATTGTCCAACAATTTTTTTTAATTTATCTCTTGGTTTTGTATTTTTTTGTTTCTCCGGTGTCATATATATGTATTAAAACTCGATTAAATGTTGATTCACGCCGAGAAGTTCTACATTAGGGGATAATGCGCTTCCTAACAAAGGCGCATGACTCTATATCTAGTGCTCGAATCTGAGATCTCTGATTAAGGATGAATAAGTATTTACCACTCCACCACTAACCCTTGTTGATGCTTTGTATTTCATTTTAGTGCCACATGAGTCAAGAGTTAGAGAAATTAAATTTTCTTTGAAAAGGAAAAATGCAATTTGTGAAGTCATTTTCTCCTAACTTTCCATTTCCCTTTGAAAAAGTAATTAGTTTTAGTTGATAAAGTATAATCTCACTTCATAAAACTACTAACCCCACTTAACTCTGTTGAAATTCTTGTCATTTGTTTTAATTTTTTCCTTTTTCTTTCCCAAACGTCTTTTTCGCAGAGCTGCCTGATGGGCTTTTCAATAAATTAATCAAACTTTATTTGTTTTTTACGTTATTAGCTTTGGTGGTTGTTGAAGCTGAGGATAGTTCAAGCTCCAACAATATCAACAATATTAAAGCTAGTTACTTTTTCATTTTTTAATCTGATATCAAGTAATTGCGATTAAAAAAAAAACTGATGTCAAGGTGATCAATTTTCAAAGTACTTTTCTCCTAGTATACAATATTGGCTAATCGAAATCATTTTATTTTTTAAATTTTTTTTAGGAGGTGGTTGTTTTAGTTGAGAAATGACCGTCAAATTCTTTAATTTATTTATATCAAGAAAATAGACGGTGAAGCTAGTGTTACTCATAATTTTTAATCCTTTTCTTTTTTATTTTTCTTGTTTTATTTTTTTTATACTTAATAGTCTTGTGTGGAGCTCTATTATAACTTATAAGAGAATATTTCGTAATTAAGTTTCACAGCGAGTTCAAGATTTAAAACTCGGGGATTCGTAGAGTATGGGTTCACCACTAGTTTGATAGTATAAAAAAATAGAATAAATGAGCTCAACAGGAATTGATCCTTGGTCCAACAACAACAACAACAACAACAACAACAACAACCTGGTATAATCCTACGTGTGGGGGTTTAGAGAGAGTAGAGTGTACGCAGACCTTACCCCTACCCCAGAGGATAGAAAGACTGTTTCCGAAAGATCCTCCACACAAAGATGAAAAGAGGCAATGGAACAATAACAATCACATACGTCAAGAAGACAATACCGACAACCTAAGAATCAGAAAAATAAATGGAAAGAGAAATATGAATAATCAGCATAATAGAAAGATACTAGGCAATCACTGCAGAAAACAATACAAACACAACAAGTACCACTAACAATCTAAAGCAAGACACGACAAACTAGCCTAATACCCTCAACATGGAAGAAAAACGCTCAACTACCTACTAACCTACGGCCCTAATGTTCGCCTTCCAAGCCTTCCTATCTAAGGTCATATCCTCGGTGAGCTGGAGTCGCGCCATGTCCTGCCTGATCACCTCTCCCCAATATTTCTTAGGCCGCCCTCTACCTCTTGTCATACTTGACAAAGCCACCGCTCGCATCTCCTAACCATCAAGGCTTCTCCTCCGCACGTACCCGAACCATCTAAGCCTCGCTTCCCGCATTTTGTCATCTATGAGTGCCACCCCCACCTTAGACCGAATATCCTCATTCCTAATCTTATCCAACTTATTATGCCCGCACATCCATCTCAATATCCTTATTTCTGCTACTTTCATCTTCTGGATATGAGAGTTCTTGATTGGCCAACATTCTGCTCCATACAACATAGCCGGTATAACCGCCGCTCTGTAAAACTTGTCGTTAAGTTCTGGTGGCACCTTTTTCTCACACAAGACGCCAGATGCTAACATTCATTTCATCCATCCCGCCCCTATACAATGTGTGACATCCTCGTCAATCTCCCGTTATCTTGAATAATAAACTCAAGATACTTAAAACTCCCTTTCTTGGGGATTGATCCCTGGTCCCTAGGGGAAATTTTTAGCTTCTTAAACCAATGAACCAACACAACAAATCTAACCATGGGTTCACAAAGGTAGTATTTAGACAAATTATATGAATTATACACATAATATACACATTTTTTTATTGAAAACCAACGGGTTCACGTAAATCCTCGGTACACTGTAAATTCGCTCTTGCTTGAGCTATTACATACCCGATGTTTGTATCAATACAATAAATGAAATACAAATATTTTATATATAAACTTTTATTACTAGCTACAAGTTCACAATTAATTGAAATGTATTTTCGCTTTAATTTGTGCATAATAAAACCTAAGTACCTCGGTTTAGTAAAGTATTTATTGCTTGACTTGTGAAGTTGTGATGGAAAAAAGGTCTAAAATATCAACAATAGAAAAAAAAAAAAAAAAAAGGGAAATTGTTTGGTCGGTATCTAGAAAACTAATGGACGAAGCTTGAATCGCGTGAAAACGATGAATATGAAACCGCTTTCGACCGGTAGTGGGTAAACCAACTTTAGCCTAACATCATATTTCCAATATTGTCTTTTCCTATAGTCTATTTTTGGGTGGTAGATTCCAATCTCCCCTTGCAGTACAACATAAAGTCACATAGGCAGATTCACGCCGATTTCTGTGGCAATTTTAAGTTAATATATAATAATAACTATGCTTATATAAGCGGTGGAACATATGATTTAATTCGATACAACGTACAAAACTTTATCAGTCCTTGACGTATGAACAAGAAAATATGTCCTTATCATGATGATACTTATTTTTATACAAGTATTACATGCATGTCGTCAGCTCGTGTCGTATAATGTTTGATCAAGTCCTATAATGAGCGAAATCCTAGTTTTGTGTTGCAGAGACATGCACCAAAAGAGGAAGTCTTTGCGATCGAAGTGAGCTGAGGAGCAAGTGACGTGTCAACGCTACTAATTGAGCAGTTTTTTTTAAATATAATTATATGTTTAAGCAAAAGTTATTGAATTTACGTATACGCATATCTAAAAATATCGATCCGCCCTTAGACATGGACACACATATTTTACCACTTTATATAAGTATACTTCATCTCGATGGTTTTTTGCCCTAGCATTCTTATATTACTATCATTTTGTTTATTTATTTTTTTATTTTATATTTTTAACATGGAATAAGCGGATCTAATCAAAATATGATTTGTAAGAAATCGTTGAAAATAAATTTCTTCTTTAGTAAATTAATTAGGCAATTGTTACTTTTAACGAGCTAACTAGTATTATTACGGAAGTTTAGTCTATTAATCGAGTTTTCCTCAAACGAAATGCAAGCACAACATTGCCCAGGATCATTTCTCCATAAGCGGAAAAACAAAAACCTCTATCTAAGCACGAACTTTATGAATCTAGAGATGAAGTCAAGATTTAAACTTTATAGATTCGGAATTTAACAGAGTGTAATCTAGGAGAGCATGTTATACAATTATTATTCATTGTTGTTTGCCAATCTCGAGACCATAAAATTTATTTTTATATAATAAGCAATTAGTATACCACAAAACTAGAAGAAGAAAGAAAAGAAACAAAGAAAATGGAACAAAGAAAGTAAAATGTAACACTTCAATTTTTTATTTGGTTTGGCCTACGTACATCTTTGTTGTTTGTTTTCAAATTTGAAAGAAACATCTCCTATACTTTCGCCATTGATTCTTGTCAATCTGTTATTTTTATATATTTATTTAAATAAATGGCTAAATTTTGTAGGGTCCCATTCTTAGGGTCTTATAGTCATCACATCCTCTAACTTCCATTGACTTTGTAAACTAATAACGACAAAAACAATCTTTTGATTTTTTTCAATTTGAGAAATCAATTAAATACTACTATGTATTACTTGATAAAAATCGTCATAATCAACTTTCATTGAAAATTTGATTTGATAACACCATTTAAAATTCTTCCAGAAGATCTAATCTAAGCCAAGTTGTAACTCAAAAATTAATAATAATATTTAAGTATTAGTCAGACAAAATAACTTAAAGTTAAAAGTTAAGATAATTGTAATAAAATGAGTTGCACCACAAATGAAAAAAATTATTTTCCGCCTTTTGGTTGAAACATTTCGGCTTTTCTTAAATGCACTATTCTTCTAAAAAAAAATGCCTTCCATCATTGTTTGACCCAAAAGATATTGAAATCCATTTGATTAAATCAATTAAAGAAGATGAAAAGGTAAATCTTAGTCAAACGTAATAAACTCCAGATCTATAAACTAATTAAAAAATAATGCATAAGACGAAATAGAGGTGATCAATCTTATTGATGCTTTTCATTTTGCCTCCCATTGATCGGTGGAGAAAACCTCATTTTACATATTCCCTTGGAGATTGCTTTTTTCTTCCTTCTACTATGAAAGTTACAGAGGAGAGGAAAGAGAAAGAGAAGAAGCCCCCTTTTGAGAAGATTTCCCCCCATATATATAGTTATGGAATCTTTGCTATGTGCTTGGTTCGATATACTTTCATACTACGTCCGCCGTCGTCATCCCCTGAGCGTTGTTTTTTGACTTGGCAGGTATTGTGAGTATGGGATTTGGAGTAAACCATGTCGTCCTCCACTGTCTTGTCACTTGGACGGAATTTCGTTTGGATCGACCGTAGCGGTCAGATTTTGACTAATATAGTTAGTCCCTTCGTCGGCCAGAGTCGTCCCTTGTCGGGCCTGGCAGACGGACTATGATTGTTACATATCTGAGAGAAATCTGACTACCTACTCCTTGGGTATGATCCTTAGGCTCAAGTAAGGTAACGATTCCCTTTTGATATCCTTGGACCGTTGCGGCTGTTTCGGAACTGAAACATCGTTTGGATTGAAGCATTTTTCGTTGTTGCCGCCATTATGACACATGTTCCTAGGGAATTAAAACATTTTGTCCCATATTAGATTCGATTGGCGACTCTTGGGTTTCGTGCTTGGGGGATTTATGTCTCTTATAAATAGAAGGAATACATCCTTCGATTGACACACTTCTTTGCCCTTTACTTGAAAGAACTTTACGAATATTCTTTCCTCATGATACTTTGCGATTTTAATTTTCTCCAATTAGCCGAAAACTTTCATCTTTCCTTTTCTTTATCTATTTGCTTTACCAAATTGACACAGATGGCTGGTGATTCTTCTCGCGCTGACATCCCTGTCATAATTTCAGCGCCGAAAAGTGATGTTCTGGTTACCGGATGAGGAGGTCCCGTCGGTGGCCGAGATATTAACTCCCCCTGGGAATGCATGGACTGACTTCTACAGTCCCACCGGGGAGGATCCAGAACCTGCTCCCTCTGTTATAAATGAAGAGGGGATTGCAGAATTGAAGGCTAGGTGGGGAATTCCTTGTTACGATACTACCGGCGGTGGGGGATGACATAGTCCATTTTGACCGCCCAGGGTATTGCGTGTTCTACGCCTATCCCTTTATTGTTGGATACACGTTTCCTCTCCCTCTCCTGATGGTAGATTTATGTCGCTTTTAAGAGGTATGCCCCGCTCAATTTTCATCATACCTGTATAAACTGTTCCTTATGCTGCTCAAGTTTGCAGAGCTTGTCGGTTGTGAGATCACTTTGAGGCACATGCTCAATATCTTCGCACCTCAGCTCATTCGCGGCACGATGATTCACATGTGCCATCGAGGGTCGAAGAGTCTGGTGGTGAAGATGGACGACAGGGCTAACCGTCGCTTCTACAAAAATTACTTCTATGTACGGACTGAGCACCATATGGCGGATCTTACGGGGTTCCGTGAGAAGTGGAACTTCGCACGTGAGTTTCTATACTTTTAGTCGGAGAGATATCCGACCGCTTTCCGTTGTGTAGTACTAAATTGTTTTATGTTTTTACAGCTGCGAACCTACCCTCTACACCTGTTGAAAGTATCCTTGAGTGGGTGAGTACCATATTTCCTCATACGGCAGGGGTCCGCACATGGTCGACCTTCTATGAGAAATATGGACGCAAGCCCCTTACAGGTGAGTGATGTTGTTTTTGTTTGCTAATTTTCCACTTTCCCTTTTTATTGGTTTCTTATGTGCTATTCATCGATGTCAGGGAGAGTGCGGAGAGCGAGGGCTCCTCCACTAGCTTTTCACCAGCCTGCATCGTCTGCTCGCCCTGCTGCAGTGTCTACTGCTCGACCTTCGTCGAGGGCTGCTTCAGTCGAGTCTACGGCTGTGGTCATACCTACGGAGGCCACCCCTGAAACTGAGGCTCCGACCATGCCGCTTATCCAATTGGTGAATCTTCCCGTGTCGAGGAAGGAGAGGAGCCATCCAAGAGGCAGCGAGTGGATTCCGGGACAACACCTCCCGGTTGTGATACATTTGGAGGAAGACTCTCCCTTGACGGGATTTGGGACGGGGGTTGATACCATTCCACCGGTAGAGACGGATCCAGCCGTTGTATCTGCCCCATCGACGGAGATTCCTGCCACTGTCATTGATCAACAACCTGCCGCGACGGGGGATCAGATTTCTGAGGCCACTGTTGTTGTTTCGGATGGGCCTTCGTCCTCAATACCTAGTCGTGCTTCCTCCTCGGCCACTGGAAGGGGAAAAGGCATCGTTGTCCATGACTACGAATCTGAGTCCGACCTCGATCCTGATGATGTTAGGATGTTTGAAGAGGGTCTTACCCGTTCGGTAGTTCGTGCGGGAGGCCCATCCCGTATTCTTGAGATCTTATCGGATATTAATCTCCTGGGGGACACGGAGGACCCGGTGCCGCAGTTCGACATTTTATGTTCTGCTGCCGAGAACTAGGCTCTTCAAAACGTTCCTGATATTGATCTGATGCACGAAGTGGCCGCTATAGGCTTGAGGGTACGTTTCGCCTTTCTTTCCTGTTCCTTTTATTTTTCTGGATGTTATGGTCTTGACATATCTTTTCATTTTTCAGACGTACATGGTGGAAATTGAGAGTTCTCGTAGGGCCGACATTCGGGCCATGATTTTTCTGAAGATGTTGGAGAAGTATCGGCGTTGTTGATACCCAATTTTTCCCTATATTTTTTATATACGCATAAATACTTTCAAAATAGCATATATATGCATATATAAGCATTCACAAGGTTTTTATAATTTTTTCCATAATTTTAAGGATTTAAACTGATTTATTTCCTTCCCTTTTATTAATAAAATCCCTAATAATTATCCCCCAAATTATTGTTGTGATAATTTAGTCATTTAATTTCTATATTTATGCCAAAATATCATTAAAATATTTTTATGCATTTTTATAATTGTATTTTGTATTTTTAAAGCTAAATTGCATGTAATTGCAATATTAGCCCCATTAGTATATAATTACATTTATATGCGTAAGATTGATCTCCTGTATTTTTAAAATTTTAAATATCTATTTCAAATTATTGTGGTACATAAAATTATTTTCCAGAAATTATTTATTATTTATTATAAATAATATAGGGAAAATTGGCTATTTAAAATAAAGCCAGATTTACATTTCAATTGTAATCTAAATTGAACCCAATCCCAACCTAATTTCATATTAAACTACTCGACCCAGACCCTAAACCCGCCTACCTGACCCAGGACCTGTCAAATCCTGGTCGTTGATCTTTTAGATCCATGACCCTTATTCGTTACTTCCTTTTTTTTTTAACACAAACGACCCCCTAACCCTATCTCATTTCCAAATTCCGCCGCCTCTGTATTCTCTCATCTCTCAATCATCCAACCTAACCCTAGCTCCTCTCAACCCCTGATTCCCTTCTCCGGTCTTCTTCGGTGATCTCCCAAGCCTCCAATAGCTCCTCTATTGTCATGCTCACCTTCTCTGAGGCCTTCAAGGGCCCTGGGCCACGCCGACTTATATCTAGGGTTTGCTATTTGGCTGTTCTTGGCTACTCAGGTGTGATTTCGAGCAAAATCACACTATATTTGTTACGATCTTTGGGTTTCTAAACAGGTTCTTTCATCTCTACTTGGGTTTCTTTTGAAACCCTAATTTTTGCTTACATCTCCTAGATCTGTACGATTTTTAAACGATTTGAGTCTGTTCCTTTGATGTTTTACACTGTTCTTGAATCTCTTTTACAAGAATCATCGATTTCAAGTTGCTTTCACCTTCTTCTAAAATTAGGGTTTTCAGAACTTCTTCTAAAAAACCTTGTTTAAACTGATTCTTTATGTTTAAACTTCTATCTCTTGCATATTTCAACTGATTCTATGATTTTACTACTTTTTCAACTCACCTATGTTAAAATTCCTAATTTTTCAGATTTTCTTTGTTTGATTCTCTGTGTTAGCATGACTACTCGATTCTTGTTTAAGTTTCTATGGTTACCTTGCCTCAAATATGTTCTTACTGAGTTCTTAGCCTAACTTATACCAGCTCTATGTGATTATGTTCATCTTGATTGTTCAAGACTTGCCTCTTTCTATCGATACTGTTTAACCTGCATGTTTGCTATGTCTGGTTGCTCTTACTCTATTTATATGCTGAGTACTAAATCATGACTTCCTCTTGATTGATTCTGGATTTCTTATTTTATGGTTTGATTGAAAGATCTTCCTTTAAACCCTAAATTGCTGCCTCGTCTGTTCAAATTAACTGATTCACCTACCTTGTTTGTGGTGGTACTTTATTCTTACTGAACTATTTCCTTACTGGGAGTTTTCTGAACTTAGCCCTAATTGTCTATCCTATACTTACTGAATTTGAATATTTCTTTATTAGTCATACACAGATTTCTTTCCTTATTTATCACTTGTTCTTACCATTTGAGTTAATTCCCTTAATTAAAGGGAGTACTTACCTTGATTTCATGACTGATTGATTCTGAATCCTCATAATTACTGCTTGATTTTGATTCATACCTTATTTGCTGCATGCTGTCAAACTATATATACTCACTCTCTTATTAGCACACACACACGAACACTCTTGGTTCAAAACTCTCTCTCTCTCTCTCTCACACACACACACATACACACACATACACACTTAAAACTTTCTGCTCCCTTTTTGTGCTACTTGCTACTACTCTAAGTTAGCTGGCTCCAAGCTAAGGCTAACCATTGTGTTCTCTTGCTCTTTCACTTTGCTTACTTTCTTCTTTACTGGTATGTTCTAGTTTCAATTCAAAGTTCCAACAACAATATGATTATTTTATTGCTTCAATTCATTCTATTTCTAGTTTGCTTCTATCTATGGTTTTGCTGTGAAACTTGTAGTTGATATGTTATTAGCATGTTATGTACATCCCTTCTTTAAGATCAGTGTATTACCCCTCTGTGTTGTCTCTGAGCATGTCCATACCAATTATCTCTACCTGTTATGTGCTTACCATCATATGCTCCATGAATTTACAAATCCCTATCACCCATATATGTAAGTTTGTTCTTTATGTCTGGTTTCATGACTATGTCTGGCCAGCTGTTTCTAAGAATGTTTGTACCAATTCCCAAGACTTTTACTTGTTATACAATCAAGTGTTTTATGTATCCCCAAATCCCTTGACCCCTGTTTGTGACTACTGAACTTATTTGGTTCTGTGACTCTTGGCTGTGTATAAACCTGTCTTAAAGGTGTTGTATTGTTGTTCACTACTCCAATCTCTTTTCAAACTGTCTTTGTTGTTTTTTTACTGATTTATTTTCAAATAAACTTCCTTTTAATACAGTTTTCCCTCTAAAACTTTTCAACTTGTGTCAAACACTTTCACTTTACTCCTAAGTCAATAAGTTCTGCCCCCTCCAGTATGTGTACTACCTTGGGATCCTCTTGAGAACCCTCCAAACTCTGGCATACTGAGGCTGGCCTTTCTGCACTGCACTTATTTAATTTTGGTTACCAAGTCTAGGTTTAAGCACTGTCCGAGATCTTTGAGATCCTTAGGGAACTTTGATGCACCTAGACTATGATTTTGTCTATGGAATTGGGGCATTTGAGGCTATTGGAGGCTTTGGAAACCTGGGCCTAATTGAAGGCTCCCTATAGAACAACTTCTTCTTTTCTTATTTACTTATGTAATTTATTCATATGGCATGTAATAACTTGTAAACAAATATTGGGGTAATTAGTAAAAGGGATAAGTAGCTACATGTTTATGGGGTAATACGGGTAGAAATCATGCTTATAGGACTTTATATTCTAATCTGATTGCCTTACCAAGTAGAAATCATGCTTATAGGACTTTACATTCTAATCCGATTGCCTTACCAAGTAGAAATCATGCTTATAGGACTTTACATCTTGCCACCATGTTAGAAATCATGCCTATAGGTTTCAAATAATTCCATAATAGAAATCATGTATGCAGGTCTTGAAATCAGCCTAACAAATAGATGTCATACCTATAGGATTTAACCCGGATTCTATTATAACAAGTGTTTATGTGTGTTTCCATGCCTGCAAGTCTTTAAAATCAGTATTAAACTTAGATATCATGCCTATAGGGAACAATATCAAGTCTTGCCTATGGATTTCGCCTAAGTTTAGTTTACATAACTCAATCTGGTTCATGTTTAGTTCACTTCTGAATTGGTTTAATTAAGTGGTATATTTCCTGAAACAAGTTCTTTCAAAACTGCCTCATTTTATCATTAAACAGCATGCCTATAGGTATTAAAAGTCCGTCTTAAAACTCGCCTTGTTTCACTATAAGACGTAGTTATCAGTGTTCCGCGTAGGCAAGCCTGTAGGGAATTTTTTCGAAACTCGCAATTCTGAAGCTGTTTCTGTGACTTATGTCTTTCTGATCTTAACAGGCTTTAAAAAACCAATAGGCAATTGTTATGGTTCTTACTTCTGAGTTTAAAAATAAGTTGCTTGTTTTCTGCATATTCACCTAGATATCCTGCCTTAGGATACTATTTAATAAAAAACCCTTAATTGTGCTTGAGTCGTGTTGTTTATGTGCCTTGTTTGAGGAAGAAATCTTGAGCCTCTATTTGCTCCCTTTTAACTTATGTGTTAAAGTCCTAGTTGTTTTGCCTGTCCCCTTAGAATTTTCACCTTTAAAATCTTAGGGTTTTGTCTAGAACCACCTATAGGTAGAGGTCCTAAATCCCTCCAGGACCATTAAGAAGGGACGGGTAACAGCACGCAATAGAGATCGCTGACCAAACACTCGCTTTGCTTGACCACTAAGGGGATGGGAAGGGTAGATATGTGATATGATGACTACGCGCTAATGTCACGTGTAGCCCCTCATCGAGAAGTGTTTACCGGACATTGTGTGGGGTGATCCTATAGGCTAACCAACCTAGGGCTCCTCTTTTTTTCCAAAATTCCTTTTTTTAAAAACCTTTGTTTTATACAAGTTGTTCAAAAATCTTTATCTTATTACTCGAGTTATCCAATATGATTTAATTACAACCTATTTGATTAAACTGTTTATTTGTAATGGACTAATTTATAAATATAAGTTCGGTCGGGACCCACAGTTGTGGACCAAGAGGGGTGCCTAACACCTTCCCTTCAAGGTTATTTCGAGCCCTTACCATAAATCTCTGGTAATGCAAACCAATCCATGAGTTAATTACTCCAGGTGCCCTAACGCACCATAACTCGTTAGGTGGAGACTCTTCAAATACCCAATTCCCAAAAGGAAATAAGTTATCACACCCCATAGAATGTCGAAACCTAGACCTCTCTCCGCGGAGGAAAAAAAGGGGGCACGACAGGCGCTATCGCAATAAGTGCCAGGAGATACATGAGTGGCTGAAGGCAAACCTGTGCTCGATCCCTCGGCGAGGAACTAGAGAAGAGGGACCAGCAATTGATGGAGGCTATTCACAGAAGTAGCGTGCTTGAGGAGCAACTTCGTGAGAAGGACGAAGAGCTTGAGTTAGGCAAAGGGGTTGTTGCAGAGTGTGAATATCTTCAGGAGAAACTGAGGTCGATGTAGTTTGAGATGGATCAGAATCTTATCAGGCTCGAGGCAATAAGTGCGGAGTGGATGGAAAAATTGGCAGAGTTGGAGAGAAAGGTTGCCGGGTTGGAGAACATCAAGAGTGCCTGGTCATCGGCTTCGGCAAGGGCGGCGGCTCTGGAGAACACTATCCGCGTCCTCCAATCCGAGCAGGAATCAGAGAGGGCAACAACCACGCTAAGGGAGGTGAGGTTCGAAGAACGTATCGGAGAGATCGACCAGGAAACGCCGACCATAGGGGACCGGGTCGCTGCTCTGGAGGCCGAAAAGGAGCAACTATTGGATCAAGTTGAATCTTCCTCCACCGCTGTTCCCCGCCACTTGCACGGACTTTGGGTTCATGCTGAAGCCCAGCGAGACATATATAAGAGTTTGTGGGAGGCAAGCAATGTACTGAGGCCGCATATGAAGGGGCACGTGCAAAGGCACGAGAGGCTCGCATTAACTGTGGATATGAATTTGCGACGCCAGAAGCTGATGAGGGCGCGGATGATGAGGGAGGACTTCTTGGAGATGGTGCCGAGTGAAAGAATTGCTATATTTGTCTGTTTTTTTGTTGTTGTTGTTTATTGTTTTTTCCCTGGACTCCGTTGATTTTAGCCGTATGTAATCTGCAGTTGTTTGCGTAGTAACTTTGTGTAAAGAGGTATTTTCCATTGTCATATGCTTTCTGTATTTCTTTTCCCATTTTTCTCTTCATAATTTTTGTGCAAAGAAGTAGATTCCCGTGTGATGAGTTCTTGACTCTTAGGATAATTAATGTCACATGGGTTGAGTAGGACCTTGATAGCGGCTTTGACCAACGGGACGATGCTTTTGGGCTTGTGTCAAGGTACTATCTCGTCATAGCTCGAAAGATATCCAATTTTATTTCTTATAACGACCTTAGCTGCAAGGATGTTACTTTCGATCCTACACCGAAGTAATATCCTGTCGTGACTCCCAGTTTTCTTCGGCGATGGCCTTTGGCCTTAAGGGTGTTATTTCGAACTTTCATCGAAATATTAACCCGTTGTTGTTCGATCGAGGTCGAACTCTTCTTTTTGGCAAAGGCCCTTGGCCTTAAGTGTACTGTTATTTCGAACTTTCATCGAAATATTAACCCGTTGTTGTTCGATTGAGGTTGAACTCTTCTTTTTTGCGAAGGCCCTTGGCCTTAAGGGTGTTATTTCGAACTTTCGTCGAATTATTAACCCGTCGTTGTTCGATCTAGGTCGAACTCTTCTTTTTGGCAAAGGCCCTTGGTCTTAAGGGTGTTATTTTGAACTTTCATCGAAATATTAACCCGTTGTTGTTCGATCGAGGTCGAACTCTTCTTTTTGGCGAAGACCCTTGCCCTTAAGGGTGTTATTTCGAACTTTCGTCGAAATATTAACCCGTTGTAGTTTGATCGAGGTTGAACTCTTCTTTTTGGTGAAGGCCCTTGGCCTTAAGGTTGTTATTAGAACTTTTATCAAAATATTAACCTGTTGTTGTTTGATCGAGGTCGAACTCTTCTTTTTGGCGAAGGCCCTTGGCCTTAAGGGTGTTATTTCAAACTTTCGTCGAAATATTAACCCATCGTTGTTCGATCGAGGTCGAACTCTTCCTTTTTGGAGAAGGCCCTTGTCCTTAAGGGTGTTATTTCAATTTTTCATCGAAATATTAACCCATTGTTGTTCGATCGAGGTCAAGCTCTTTTTTTTGGCGAAGGCCTAAGGATGTTATTTCGAACTTTCATCGAAATATTAACCCGTTGTTGTTCGATCGAGATCGAACTCTTCTTTTTGGCGAAGGCCCTTGGCCTTAAGGGTGTTATTTTGAACTTTCATCAAAATATTAACCCGTTGTTGTTCGATCGAGGTCGAATTCTTCTTTTTGGCGAAGGCCCTTGGCCTTAAGGGTGTTATTTCGAACTTTCGTCAAAATGTTAATCCATTGTTGTTCGATCGAGGTCGAACTCTTCTTTTGGCAAAGGCCCTTGGCCTTAATGGGTGTTATTTTGAACTTTCGTCGAAATATTAACCCGTCGTTATTCGATCGAGGTGGAACTCTTCTATTTGGTGAAGGCCCTTGGCCTTTAAGGGTGTTATTTTGAACTTTCATCGAAATATTAACCCGTTGTTGTTCGATCGAGCTCGAATTTTCTTTTTGGCGAAGCCCCTTGGCCTTTAAGGGTGTTATTTCGAACTTTTGTCGAAATAGTAACCCGTTGTTGTTCGATCGAGGTCGAACTCTTCTTTTTGGCGAAGGCCCTTGGCCTTAAGGGTGTTATTTCGTACATTCGTCGAAATATTAACCCGTTGTTGTTCGCTCGAGGTCGAACTCTTCTTTTTGGCGAAGGCCCTTGGCCTTAAGGGTGTTATTTCGAACTTTCGTCGAAATATTAACCCGTTGTTGTTCGCTCGAGGTCGAACTCTTCTTTTTGGCGAAGGCCCTTGGCCTTAACGGTATTATTTTGAACTTTCATCGAAATATTAACCCATTGTTGTTCGATCGAGGTCGAACTCTTCTTTTTGGCAAAGGACTTTGGCCTTAAGGGTGTTATTTCAAACTTTTGTTAAAATATTAGTCCGTCGTTGTTCGATCGAGGTCGAACTCTTCTTTTTGGCGAAGGCCCTTGGCCTTAAGGGTGTTATTTCGTACATTCGTCGAAATATTAACCCGTTGTTGTTCGGTCGAGGTCGAACTCTTCTTTTTGGCGAAGGCCCTTGGCCTTAAGGGTGTTATTTCGAACTTTCGTCGAAATATTAACCCTTTGTTGTTCGCTCAAGGTCGAACTCTTCTTTTTGGCGAAGGCCCTTGGCCTTAACGATGTTATTTTGAACTTTCGTCAAAATATTAATCCGTTGTTGTTCTATCGAGGTCGAACTCTTCTTTTTGGTGAAGGACTTTGTCCTTAAGGGTGTTATTTCAAACTTTTGTTAAAATATTAACTCGTCGTTGTTCGATCGAGGTCGAATTCTTCTTTTTGGCGAAGGCCCTTGGCCTTAAGGGTGTTATTTCGAACTTTCGTCGAAATATTAACACGTTTTTGTTCGATCGAGGTCGAACTTTTCTTTTTGGCGAAGGCCCTTGGCCTTAAGGGTGTTATTTTGAACTTTCGTCGAAATATTAACCCGTTGTTGTTCAATCGAGGTCGAACTCTTTTCTTTGGCGTAGGCCCTTGGCCTTAAGGGTGTTATTTTGATTTTTCGTCAAAATATTAACTCGTTGTTGTTCAATCGAGGTCGAACTCTTCTTTTTGGACGAAGGTCCTTGGCCTTAAGGGTGTTATTTCGAACTTTCGTCGAAATATTAACCCGTCGTTGTTCGATTGAGGTCGAACTCTTCTTTTTGGCGAAGGCCCTTGGCCTTAATGGTGTTATTTCGATCTTTCATCAAAATATTAACCTGTTGTTGTTCAATTGAGGTCGAACTCTTCTTTTTGGAGAAGGCCCTTGGCCTTAAAGGTGTTATTTCAAACTTTCGTCAAAATATTAACTCGTTATTGTTCGATCGAGGTCGAACTATTATTTTTAGCGAAGGCCCTTGGCCTTAAGGGTGTTATTTTGAACTTTCGTCGAAATATTAACCTGTCGTTGTTTGATCGAGGTCGAACTCTTCTTTTTGGCGAAGGCCCTTGGCCTTAAGGGTGTTATTTTGAACTTTCATCGAAATATTAACCTGTTGTTAGTCCCGGTTTACTGGAGAACTGGGTATCTTCTGTAGGAGTCCCAGTTCACCTGATTTTATTTGGGTTAGGGAATGTGGTGTAGGTGAGCAGAAAACGATGCTGCTTTGCTAGCACTCGTTTCCCACTCCTATTGTAGTCTTCCCTCGTCGGCTTTTTGATCTTGGGGAGTTCTCCCTCGTCGGCCCAGTATTTAAATCCCTGGGAGGGCCTTCTCGGGACACCTTCTTAGTGAGGGAGAGAGGGTATCACTCAAGGGGTATCATTTCCTAGTAGTGGGGATCGTCTGGCGGACGATATTTCGATCGTTTTGTAGCAATTCTCTATTCTTCAGTTGGGGTTTTTCCTCGCACGCTTGCCCGCGAGACGTTTGCATTTTTGTTTGAGAAAACAATAGAAGGTGGATATGTGGCGTTGCTCGCTTTGCTTGGAATTTCAATGGTTGACGGGGGTGATGTTTTTTGAACTCGGTAGCCGTATTCGGCTCTCTTTCCCTTCCTTTTTTTGTGCCATCGTCTTGTGCGGGCTAGACTCGTTTTGGCTGGCTCATGGGTTGCTCGGCGTACGAGGGAGGATGTTGGTTGCAACCTCTGCTTGTGTATAACATCATGATCTGGGTTGGCATGTGAGGTTTACTTACCATTCGTTTCAGTAGGTAATCGTGTTTCCGATTTTTGATTTGGAGGAGACTAGGAAGTTTTCACTAAGAAATCCCCACAGACGGCGCCAAATTATTTGACCTAAAAGATATTGAAATCTTTTTGATTAAATCAATTAAAGAAGATGAATAGGTAAATCTTAGTCAAACGTAATAAACTCCAGATCTATAAACTAATTAGAAAATGATGCATAAGACAAAATAGAGGTGATCAATCTTATTGATGCTTTTCATTTTGCCTCTCATTGATCGGTGGAGAAAACCATTTTACATATTCCCTTGGAAATTTCTTTTTTCTTCCTTCTACTATGATGGTTACAGAGGAGAGGAAAGAGAAAGAGAAGAAGCCCCCTTTTGAGAAGGTTTTCCCCCATATATATAGTTATGGAATCTTTGCTATGTGCTGGGTTCGATACACTTTCATACTACGTCCGCCTTCGTCGTCCCCTGAGCGTTGTTTTTTGACTTGGCAGGTATTGTGGGTGCGGGATTTGGAGTAAACCATGTCGTTCATCCACTGTCTCGCTGCTTGGACGGGATATCGGTTAGCTTAACCGCAGCGGTCAAATTTTTACCAATACACCTAGGAAACACATAATTGTTATCAAACTGTATTTGTAAACTAATTCTGGAAAAAATAGAATAACATATAAACAGAAAATGTAAACAAAACAAAAGTTAATCCGAGCCCACTGAATTCACAGTGTTTCCTTAAGGAATTTAATTCCCTCCTAGTACCTAAGGTTATGGATTATTTCCTCCTAGGATAAAACGAACTATACATTGGAGTAGTGGTACTTCAATGGTAGCAAATCACACTTACTGTTGCTTTCTTTAAAGATAAAACAATGCAGAAGAAAGGAGGAGAATCAAAAAATTGTATAAAAATTCTGAGAGAATGGACTTGTATTTATAGCCAATGTTGGGCTGAAAACTGAAAAGGTGCAACTCTTCAGAATGGTTGTTTATGCAAAACAGCCATAGCATAAGTGTCATAACATAAATGACTAATTTATGCAATAATAAATCGGGAATTGAAGAGGTTCAGTTACATAACTGAAAAATGGAAAACGGATAACGAATTTAATATTAGTATTAATATTAATATTGTGTTATTAAAACAGATAATTAATAACATTTCTGTTTATATTTACTATTAACAAATAAATTTGGTCCAAAAAACTAATCAACTAATCAATCATTTGACCGAATCCCCCCTAGTCGCTGATATTTGCGAGTGGGTGAGCCAGGTTTTGCCCCATACGATGGGGATTCATGAATGGTCGTCCTTTCACGAGAGATTCGGACGTAGACCTTCTGCTGGTGAGTCATCTGGTCTTTTCCTTAATCGCTTTGCCCTTTGCTCTGTATTTTACTCTTTAGTTTAAACTTTTCTCGATGATAGGTCGACGGGTCATGAGGAGGGTGAGGGCTCCCATACCTGCTTTCCGTCAGTCGAGGCTCTCGACCGGACCTGCACCGATTGCGGTTGCAAGTGAGAGTGTTCAGACCGTTGCTACTGTACAGACTACGGCCCCTCCCAGGCACGGCCGTCGTGAGGTTTCTCATCAGGCGGAGGATCTGCTTCTCGCAGTTCATTTGGTGGACAAATCGTCTCTGGACGACAACGAAGAAGCTCCATTAAAGAGGCGGAGAATAAGGGTCAATGGGGTATCCAGGATCGAGGGTCCTTTGAGGGGTGATCCCGTAATGGTAGTGTCCTAGCCTGCTGGTGATGCCAATTTAGGTGAGGAGACCATATCCCCCTTGGGGTGGTGCCCGTTTCTGGCGTGGGGATTCTACCATGGTAAGGGGCAGAGCTCGAAGGCTACTACGATCATTCCGAGTGGTACATTGACTTCAAAATAGGCCCGTTCTCCCTCTTCGGCCAGCGAGAAGGCAAAGGGCGTAGTTTTATATGACTATGAATTCGATTCACATATTGACCCCGAAGACATAATCATGTTTGAGGCGGGATTCATTCGGGTGGAGGCGAGAATGGATGATTCCTCCCGCGTGATTGAGATTGCTCCGGAGTGCGATTTGTTGGATGACACGGTGAGCCTGGTGCCCCAATTTGCCCTTCTTTGTTCTGCTACTGAAAGCATGGCCCTCAGGAGATCAGTGATGCTGGCCTATCACGGGGCGTAACCGGAATGGCTTTGAGGGTGAATCTATTGCTTTCTTTGTTTTACGTCTTCTACTCTTGCTAATTTTCTCTTTCTGTTCTCTTTTCTTTCTTCAGGCTTTCATTTTGGAGACTGAGAGTACCTGCCTCGAGGAGAGGCAGGCTGCGGCTTTTCAGAAAATAGTTTCAAAATACCACCGATACCATGACAAGTGTCGCGAGATGCATGCACGACTCTGTAACGACCCAACCGGTCATTTTTAGCTTTTGCACCTTTCTTGCCAATTCTTGGGCATGACTTGCCCTGTGTGCTATATTATGACTTATGTAAATAGTTGGTTTTGGTTTTCAGGGGAATTGGAATGAATTTGGAAGAATAGTTCTCAGTTTGTAGCTTGAAATTTGAAAGGTTTGACCAAGATTTGAGTTGTTTGTATATGATCTCGGATCGGTAATTTTATAATTTGATTAGCTCCGTTAGGTGATTTGAACTTAGGAGCATGATTGAAATGCATTTTTTGGAGGTCCATGGAAGGTTTAGGCATGAATTGGCGAAATTGAGATTTTAGTGTTTTCTGGTTGATAGGTAAGATTTTGATATAGAGGTCGGAATGGAATTCTGGAAGTTGCAGTAGTTCCGTTATTTCATTTAGGATGTGTGCGGGTCATTCGGATGTGATTTGGTTGGGTTTTTGATCAAAGCGAAATTCAGAAGATTTTTGAAACTTAAGCTTGAATCCGATGTGTTTTGGGTGATTTGATGTTATTTGAGGTGTTTTGAAGATTGGTACAAGTTTGAATAAGGTTTTAGGATATGTTGGTGCCTTTGGTTGAGGTCCCGGGGGCCTCGTGGTGATTTCGGATGGTTAACGGGAAGTTTGGATTTGTTGTTGCAACTGCTGAATTGCTGCTTCTGGTATTTTTGCACCTGCGAATTGGGGACCGCAGGTGCGGCACCACATATGCGAGAGAGGAGCCGCAAAAGCGGTTTTGGAAGAATGTTCAGGAATCGCAAATGCGGTTATGGGGCCGCATCTGTAGAACCGCAAATGCGGTAGGATGATCGCAGATGCGGATGTGGCCAGTTTTAGTGATTTTCGCAGAAGCAGAGTAATAACCGCAAATGCGGTACCGCAGAAGCGGGTATTGTGCCGCAGATGCGAACAGGTCTGGGCAGGACATATAAGTTATTTCATTTCGCAAATTTGAGCTATTTCACCATTTTTACTTCGGTTTGGGAGCTTTTGGACGATTTGATAGAGGGATTTCAAGGAAACTTCATTGAGGTAAGGGATTTGGACTTAAAACTCATTCCTATGCTATTATTTCACGGATTAAAGCTAGAAATTATGGAAATTAAGGGTGAAATTTGGGAAAACTAGGGTTTAGTATTGGAGACCTATGATTGAGGATTTGATAGACCATTTGAGGTCGGATTTATGAACTTTTGATATGTATGAACTCGTGGGGAGATAAGGAATCTATTGGTGTAAAAATTATTGAATTTCAAGACGTGGGCCCGGGGGTCGGGTTTTGGTAATTTCGGGATTTGTGCCCTTTATTGATTATTTTCGCGTTCGCAGCACTGCTTTTCTCCCTCTTTATTTCATTAGACTGTATTTGTACATTTCAGACTTTTCAGTTGTAATTAGACCCTAGTAGATGCTCGTGACTTGTGACACCCCAATATCGGGCTGTGGTTGGGCTGTATTCTACACATTATACTATCGTTTGTTTAGTCTTTGGCTTATTTACTCATACTTAATCTGATTGTTAATGTTTAACTGTTTAAAAATTGAATTGGGACTAGTTGGCTGGCCTTGTCTTCACGAGAGGCGCCATCATGATCGGGTCCGAGTTTAGGGTCGTGACAAGTTGGTATCAGAGCCTAGGTTACATAGATCTCACGAGTCATGAGCAGGTTTAGTAGAGTCTCGCGGATCAGCATAGAGACGTCTGTATTTATCCTTGAGAGGCTGTAGAACATTTAGGAAAACTTTACATTCTTGAATTCTTATCATGCGTCCTTTGATTCAGCTTGAAATGTAACTCTTTGAATTCCTTCCACGCGTTCGTATGTGCGTATGAGCGCTCAGTATCAGATGTGCATCAATGGCTTGTGATTCCCTAATCGAAGGGCGAGATGTGAGCTCTGTGAGTTGATGTTGGGCCAGTCTAGAGGACTTGAGGCCGGATTTTGCCTATAGCTTGAGCACCGAGGTGCTGATTGTGTGAGCAAGTGCTTTTGAACTTATATGTTCGGTAGTGTCCCTATTAGTGGAAGTGATGGCTGGATGACTATATGATGAGTATGTTAGTACTACGAGATGTATCCATATGATTTGGAAGCGACGAGAAGGGTCTGTTGGAGGATAGAAGAATTATTAGGTGCTTGAATTCCAACTTGATTCGAGGTATAGCCCCGAGTTATGGGTGTGTGAAGAATCTTTTCATGTTTCCCAGTTGGGAGTGAAGTAAATTTCAAGTTGCGGTATGAGCTTAGACTCAGGAAGACTAAGTGACTGCGTAATATTCATGATGGTAGAAGATATACAGAAATGTTAGTTGGAGGCAAAGCAGGTGGGTTATCTCCTGTGGAGTGCTCTGAGGTTATGTGATCCTTATGTTGTCTGTTAGAAGATCTCATTTACGAGTGAAAAATAAGTGTTGAAATTTAAATTTAGGTCGCTTAAGAGAGTGGGCTTGACTGTTGCGAGGATGAATGCGAGATTTGCAGAAGATTTAAAGTACCAGATGGTTTGTGTTTCACGAGCTTATAAAGGATTGAGTTTAATATCACTATGGTATTATGACAGCAATAAAGTATATGTGTTATGAGTTATTGAGTGTGTTTTGATCTATGGCTTCGGGCAAAGTGGGGGATCCTACTATTGATTAGTTGATTGCACGGTTATGTGCTATGTCGGTTCTAGTTTGAGGTGTTCGGGTGAATCAGATATGGCCGATGGAGATTGAGACCGAGGATGGCTCGAGTAAAGGAAAATTCTTAACAAGGTTATAGGATGCTTCATAGGTGTGTGAGAATCACGGGATGTCTTGCGTCATTGTTGGTAAATAATGCTCGGTGCATAGAGCAGGAAGTTGCCTGGTTGTAATGGAATGATGTCACATTATGTGGTGTCAGAGTGGTAATGAGGCACGGGTTGTTTGGTTCATTTGACCAGGCTAATTACAGTTTGAGTAGAGTGGATGACTCTCGAGAATGGTTCTAATGGGTTCAAGATTTTACATGTAACAATTGGGTATCTTCAAGTTATATATGTGGCTAGAAACTGAGTTTTCATTAGAAGATGTCAAGACTTGTGGTATTTTCTATATTAATTATGGGATTCTATATATCAGTATCAGGAAGGTGAAGGTAATGACTTTGGATTCGTAGGAAGTCTTTTCAAGGTAAGCATTTTGAATGTGATGTTGTTGGGAACATCTAGAGAGTATTCAGCAGCTTATGGACCATAGGACGGTGTGGTTTTATGCTTGGGTCTCGTGTGGTAAGTCTAGGTTGAGGAATTGTGATGGTATAGCAAGAAGGAGTATCAAGTTGAAGGTAAATCATAAGAGAGCTCGGATAGATGGGATAGCTTGGTAGTAGGCCAGATCGGTATAGTAAGGATATGATTAGTTCCTTGGGTGTTTACGAGATAATGAGTTTCTACAGGTATTTCGCAGCAATGCTCTTGGGATTTAGCAGCCTGCGTAGGTTGGTTGAGTTAGGAGGATTCAGTCTTGATAGGCTTGTTTGTGCAAAGGGGAGTCGGAGAGTTCTTGTTGATTTCTACCGTGGCTAGAGATGTATATTTTCTTCTAGCATGAGGAGCGTGGGATGTGTAGTGATTTTCTTCCAGATGGGTTCAATGGAAAGTCTTGGTTGGTTGAGTACATAGTTGCTAGTGGATTGGAAGGGATATGAAGTCCTCATGTTATCCTAGGATGGTATGGTATATGTGGTATTCCTTGGAGAATTGAAATTGCGTGTGTAAGGCTACGATTCAGTTCTGAAAGGAAGGTCATAAAACTCTTAGGCAACAAGCAGCTTCAGATACTTAGAGAAATGAGATTCAGATGATTAGGAAAATGATCTTCAGAGGATTAAGGAAATGGTATTGCTAATTGGGGTGATTTGACGAGAGTATATGTTTTAGAAAAGACAATGTAATTAAGTTGACGGTATTTTGGTAGTATTGCGGCACTTTCTTGCTAGATCGACTGTTGAATTTCGAGTTTGCTTGGTGGAACAGAAAACTTTTAGAGTATCTCTCGTGGAATGATTAGATATTAGAGGTGTGGTATGTATTCGAACGGCGGAATTGAGAGCAGTTATGGTGATTTGTGTGCTATATGGAGTTGGAGACTGGGAGTTCTCATGTTTAGGCTATGTTGTGGTTATGGGTCACGCGTATCGGCACTATTTAGCGACTATCAGGGTTTGGAAACCCGGGGTTTGGGGTGTCATAGTGGAAGTCGAGTAGGAAGAGTAATTGGGTATTGCTCGGTGGATGGCGTATCGGTTATGTCCTTTTGGGTTTGTGTGGTGTATGTTATCTGCTTCACCGTGGGTATGATGATTTTGCCTTGGTTCCCGACATCAAATTGCGTGTGGTTGTCAATTTCGAGTAGAGTGACTTGAGGTGTTTCATATAGAGCAGTGTTTGGATAGGATCGCGAATTGCAGCGAAGTTATGTGGAGGTATGACCTTGCGGGTTAGATTCGTACGTTCTGTTTCTATGATGTGAGACGGGTTCTCAGCCTTGTGTTGTGGTGGTACTGGTGAGCTTGCGGTACAGCTCTTCCATTTGAGTCATTTTCATGATTTGAGTATGTTCGGACTGTTGCTTATTGGTGTGCAAATTTCACAAGTTGTGGCTTTAGACTGTATTGATGTGTCAGGTCACCAGAGTAGGGTGTTGGATAAGATGAGCTCGTTGGGATCTTTAATAAATACGAACGGATTCGATTTTAGCGTGTTGGAAGGATAATATCGAGGCTCGGCTTAGAAATTTGCTACGATCTTTACCAAAGGAGAAGTGGCTTCATGAATGGTTGATTTGAGAAATGGTTATGGCTTATTGCGTGTTTCATTTATCATTGGCAGTATATAAAAGTGTTGGAATGAGACTTTATTTGAGGAAAGGTTTTCTGCCGGTACTCGATTGTTGTGGGCAGCTGCTATGAATAAAAGTTATCACTACAAGCATTTGAGTTATGTGGTTTATCATGTAATTGCATCCGAGGTTGCAGGTATGGTTTGTTACAGCTGGTTCGGGCTTATTCAGAGTATAGATGTGAGATTCTATCCTTGTGGATGATTTCAGAAATGGAAATGTGGTTCTAAGGTTATGGGCTAGGTTGGATTGTGAACTTTTAGTTGCATTGTGTTATCGGACCTATATAAGATAGGGTGACGTGGGATCACCCACGGGTATATACATGGTAAGGTTATTCTGCGATTGATTGGCTTTTGGAACAACTCTGGGCATGTTCAAGGACGAACATATGTTTAAGTGGGGGAGGATGTAACGACCCGACCGGTCGTTTTGAGCTTTTGCACCTTGCTCGCCAGTTCTGGGCATGACTTGCCCCGTGTGATATATTATGACTTATGTAAATCGTTGGTTTTGGTTTTCAGGGAAATTAAAATGAATTTGGAAGAATAGTTCTCAGTTTGTAGCTTGAAATTTAAAAGGTTTGACCAAGATTTGACTTGTTTGTATATGATCTCGGATCAGGATTTTTATGATTTGGTTAGCTCCATTAGGTGATTTGGGACTTAAGAGCGTGATCGGAATGCATTTTTGGAGGTCTGTGGAAGGTTTAGGCATGAATTGGCGAAATTGAGATTTTAGCGTTTTCCGGTTGATAGGTAAGATTTTGATATAGAGGTTGGAATGGAATTCCGGATGTTGCATTGGTTCTGTTATGTCATTTGGGATGTTTGTGCACATTTTCAGGTCATTCGGACGTGATTTGGTTGGGTTTTTTTATCAAAGCGGAATTCAGAAGATTTTTGAAACATAAGCTTGAATCCGATGTGTTTTGGGTGATTTGATGTTGTTTGAGGTGTTTTGAAGATTGGTACAAGTTTGAATAAGGTTTTAGGATATGTTGGTGCCTTTGGTTGAGGTCCCGGGGGCCTCGTGGTGATTTCGGATGGTTAACAGGAAGTTTGGATTTGTTGTTGCAGCTGCTGAATTGCTGCTTCTGGTATTTTTGCACCTGCGAATTGGGGACCGCAGGTGCGGCACCACATATGCGAGAGAGGAGCCGCAAAAGCGGTTTTGGAAGAATGGTTAGGAACCGCAAATGCGGTTGTGGGGCCGCATCTGCAGAACCGCAAATGCGGTAGGATGATCGCAGATGCGGATGTGGCCAGTTTTAGTGATTTCCGCAGAAGCAGAGTAATAACAGCAAATGCGGTACTGCAGAAGCGGGTATTGTACCGCAGATGCAAAAAGGTCCGGGCAGAACATATATTATTTCATTTCGCGAATGTGAGCTATTTCACCATTTTTGACTTCGGCTTGGGAGCTTTTGGACGATTTAAAAGAGGAATTTCAAGGAAACTTCATTAAGGTAAGGGATTTGGACTTAAAACTCATTCCTATGCTTTTATTTCCCGAATTAAAGCTAGAAATTATGGAATTAAGGGTGAAATTTGGGAAAACTAGGGTTTAGTATTGGAGACCTATGATTGAGGATTTGATGGACCATTTGAGGTCGGCTTTGTAAACTTTTGATATGTATGAAGTCGTAGGGAGATAAGAAATCTATTAGTGTAAACATTATTGAATTCCGAGACGTGTGCCCGGGGGTCGGGTTATGGTAATTTCGGGATTTGTGCCCTTTATTGATTGTTTTCGCTTAGGCTTCGTTCCCTTAGTATATTTTGACGTCCTCGTTGTGATTTTGGTTAGATTCGACGCGAGTGGAGGCCGATTCGAGGGGCAAAGGCGTCGCGAGCTAGAGATTTAGCCGGTTCGAGATGAGTAATGATTGTAAATGATGTTCTGAGGGTTTGAAACCCCGGATTGCACATCGTAGTGCTATATTGAGGTGAGGCACACGCTTGATGACGAGTGTGGGGTCGTGCACTATTGGGGACTGTGACTTGGTCCATCCCGATTGATGATTTTACCGCGTATTGACTGAAATCTAGTTGTTATCATCATTATTTGGGTTGAATGCCATATTTGGGCTTCGTGCCGACTATTTGAACCCTTCGAGGATTTTTGTTGATATTTTCTCACTGTTTTGACTTTATACTTGAACTCAATCATGTTATTTTCCACTGTATTTAAAACTCAACCAAGTTTACTTTGGTTTAACACTTGATATGATATTACAAATAATATTTTGGGCTGAGCATCATGTTTTACTGTTGTCCGAGTGGCTTATGTGATTTTGACTGAGTAAGTCCGGGGGGCTGTGTTTTGAGGATATCTTTTTGGGTCGGGTTGCACGCCGCAGTGGTGATACACTAATTCTAATTATGAGGCCGAGAGCCTAAGATATGTACGCCACGAGGTGGCTTGTTGATATGAGGCCAAGAGCCTAGAGATGATGCCACGAGGTGGCTTGATATTGCGTTTGGGCCGTAAGGGGCCCCTCCAGGAGTCTGCACACCCCAGTGAGCGCGGGTACCCATTGTGATGTGAGATATAGCTCGAGGGCCTGGTATTGTTCTATATGCTTGCCCAAGGGGCTGGTATTGTTCTATGTGATTGCCCAAGGGGCTGGTATTGTTCTAAGATATTGCCCGAGGGGCGGAATTGTTGACATTGTGCCCGAGGGGCGAACCTTATGTGCTTACCTTTCTTATTTGCATGTCATTACCTGTTTAATTATGTATTTGTGCCCGAGGGGCGGATTTCTGTGCTTATCTGCACTAATTGTTTTGCATTCATTTGCGTAACTGTTGAAAAAGCCATTTTCAAAAGAGTTTAAACTGAGCTAAGATGTTTTAAGAGATTTTACAGCTTCATTACTTTCTTACTGGTTTTTGAATTGCTTCTATACAGCATCTTGATATGCTTTACGTGATTTCTTACCATTTAGACTTTAGTTATGGTTATTACTCACTGAGTTGGAGTACTCACTTTACTCTCTGCACCTTGTGTGCAGATTCAGGTATTTCTGAACCCGATAGCAGGTATTGGCTGATCGGAGGCAGAGTCATCGGGGTATAGCAAGATAGCTGTCGGCATTCGCAGCACTGCTTTTCTCCCTCTTTATTTTATTAGTCTGTATTTGAATATTTCAGACTTTTCAGTTGTAATTAGACCCTAGTAGATGCTCGTGACTTGTGACACCCTGGTATCTGGCTGTGGTTGGGCTGTATTCCGCACATTATTCTATATTTTGTTTAGTCTTTGGCTTATTTACTCATGCTTAATCTGATTGTTAATGTTTAACTGTTCAAAAATTGAATTGGGACTAGTTGGCTAGCCTTGTCTTCACGAGAGGCGCCAACACGACCGGGTCCGGGTTTAGGGTCGTGACAGATTCAGGGCAGGCGACAATCCTCAGTCCCTTAGGGAGAGTTGGAGTGGAAGGACGAGGACCTGATGCGGTCTACGGTCAGATGCATCAAACTCGAGGGGCAGCTTAGAGCTAAAGAAGAAGAGCTCGAGGTGGGCAAGGTTGTTGCAGCTGATGTCACACCCTTTTATTCACAACCTCACTAACCCTCTTAAATATATAAAAAATATTTGTAAAGCTCAAAAGGATTTTAAATTAAAAAGTGACAAAGTTATGTTCAAAAGGAAATAACTAAGAGTCGCCACTTGACATTGATTTCGGTGTGTCAGGTCATTGTTTTTATAAAAATAATTTTTCCCTTTTAAACACTTTGGACTCCAAAACTAAGTCTGCACCAGAGATTCAGGTAAGAGGGGTTCATTTGACTCGGGGAGAAGGTGTTAGGCACTCCCCAAGCACCGTAACTAATACGGTTGCATACTTGATCTAGTTGGCTTTTAAAATATTCAATTGAGGTAAAAATACCAAAACAAAATAAACACACAAGAGGCTAGAGGTTGTCCCCACCTAAAAAGATAAAAATAAATAAAAGAAAATATTAAAGTTCTATTCTACGCTTCCTCACGTCATCCAATCTCTGGCCTTTATTTACACGTACTTCGGGGCATACCCTGGATAAAATATATACAAATTCTTCGGGGCATTCCCCAGATAAATTTAACTAAGGGAAAAACCTCTCACCTCGATACTAACAAAAATCCTAAAGCTTGCCTACCTAAATGTTGCCGGCCTAAGCATGCTCCTATCGACTTTAAAACAAATAAAGTTAAAACAACAAGAACTATTTTAAGGCCAGAATACTTTTAATTTTGTTTGCCCCAACTCCCACGACACATTCAGCTTATTGCACTCTTACTATCTTTGATATAGATCTTATCAACAATAATAGATAACTGAGAGAATTAATCCAAACTACAAAATTCCAGATTCATGGCATCGAAGTACTTTGGATAACCAACAATAGATAACACATTCAATTTCAAATTCAAGTCATTGATAAGATCAGATAGTAAGCCAAAAGAGATTAGAGAAGCAGAGTAAAAGTCGGACCTTTTATTGAATTCGAAGCTGTAACTCAGAAGACAAAACGGAAAATGACCACAATCGGGACAGTAGACAGGGATACGGCGACCTCAACGGAACTGCAAATCGTTCGAACTTCTTTGCTCGATGACTGATGTTGGATCTATTTTGGTATTTTTGGGTTGTTCTTTAGTAAATTTTCATGGAGTTTCAAGAGACGATTTCAATGGAGCTTCGTGGACTGACTCTCCTCCCCTTTTTGTCCGTCCCCCTACTGCTCTATATGTGTGTGTGAGTTTTCTGTGGATGAGGCTCGGCTTCTGCGTGTGGAGCTGGTGAACATTTGGGTGTAAGGTGAAGAAGCAGATGGTCGCTGATGGAAGGCGTTTTCCGGTGAGCTGGATTGAGGCGAGGGGGTTAGGGCAGCGGGTTTGTGGTGGATCTACGGCACTGAGGAGTTCTTGAGGGGAAACGGCGGCTGATTTCTGAGATGGAGTGGCAAATTTGAGATGAAAGAGTATGGCTGGCAGCGGCGGCGGACGGCTGGCGAGGTTGGCTGCTGGTGTTGGGCGGCGGCTAAACTCTTATGGTGTTAGGGTTTTGTATTGTAGTCTTGATCCAAGAAGAAGAGGGGATGGTTGGGATTATTTCATCTAATAAGGCTAATGGGTTATGGGCTGGAAGGTAGCGGGTCAGGCGAGTTGGACTAATGAGTATTGGAATCAAGTGGAAGATATGAATTGGGCCTATGAAAATTTATTCTTGTTAAACAAAAAGAAAAGGAAAAAAAATGAAAATCCTACAAATATATTAATTAATCTTAGTTAAGTAAATAAACTATTAAAACTATTTTTGGTATTTTCAAATATTATATTAAAATAAAAAGTTAGGAAAAGTAGATTAAAAGTCATGGTAAAGCTAAACTAATATCACTGTAGAAGTGTTAATGATCTTGTACTAAAATGAAAAATATACTAAGATGAGAAATATTATAAATAAAACTATTTTTTGTATTTTCGACTTTTATGAAAGGTAGATAAAATATCAATTAGTTAAATAAAAGAAAAATATTTTTGTGATAAAATAAAAGTAAAAGAGTCAAAACTAGTTAAAATAGCGATATTAGATCTAAACTAAATATTTAAGCGCTAAAATGTATAAAATCTCGAAGGGGGGGGGCAAAAATCACATGTTTATAGTTGTCCCTCTTTGACTGGAAATACGAAGTATTTTCAGACAAAGAACGACTTGACAAGTTTTTTGACCCGACCCTTGTTTAGGGAGACTAAAAACTAAGAGCAAGGAGAATGTGACCAAGCCCTGGTATCTGAGCTGCCTACATATCCTTGGCTATAAAGGAATCAGGCCACGTGTAGTTCAGAAGTGAATGAGGTGATGGAGTATACTGAGGTGGAGAGCCGATCGAGGTGTCGTTCCATCGAGGTTCCGGTTCGCGGTCCAGTTATTACATCAAAATCAAAAAATAAAAAAGACTAACTAAGCCTGTCAACTATGAGTTACAAGATTCCTATCTATAAGTCTTCTAAAGCTTGATCTTGAGTCTTGAATGGTTCTTCATGCAGATTTTAGATTTGAACCTTGACGCTTGGTAGCTACAGGTACTAGTTCATTCTTCTTAAGCTTTTCAGATCAAAACCGGACACACCATGCTTGTGACTTCAGTCATGTCTTGAGCAGCTCACATCTTTCATCTACTTCTGCATTTGGATTCACTTCTTGTTTTTTTTTAATATTCTGGATTGTGACTAACCTCTGTTGACCATCTCGGACTGTTGACTCGGATTCTTGTTGCGAACTTCTACTACTTCTAACTTGAATTGAATTGAGAAATGACTTCCCTGATTCTCTAGGTGGGTGTCTGCTACTGACTTGAAACTTGAAATGACTTTGAAAAGAACTCCCTCGTTCTCCAGGTGGGTGCCTGCAATCAAAGCAACAAAATAAACAAAATTTTCTGCCCTAGTTTGCACTAGGAAGATTCGTGAGTTGTTAGCAAAACTGCAAATCACCTATGTTATTGATGCAACGATGAGACTAAAGCTAAATACTCGACTAGGAAGTGCATCTCCTAGGGATGAACTCAAACGACTCAAACTAGGAAGTGTGTCTCCTAGGGAAGAAACTTGAATGAACCAAACTAGGAAGTGCGTCTCCTAGGATAAAACTTGAATGACTCAAACTAGGAAGTGCGTCTCCTAGGGGTGAAACTTAAATGACCCAAAACAAGGAAATGCGTCTCCTAGGGATAAAATCTCAATTTAGGAAGTGCGCCTCCTAAAACAAAATATAACTTGAAGGACCCCGACTAGGAAGTGTGTCTCCTAGAGGTAAAATTTCAATGACTCAAGCTAGGAAGTGCGTCTCCTAGGAATAAACTTAAATGACCCAAAACTAGGAAGTGCGTCCCCTAAACCAAAAATATAACTTGAAAGACCCAAAGCTAGGAAGTGCGTCTCCTAGGAGTGAAACTTCAATGACTCAAACTAGGAAGTGCGTCTCCTAGGAATGAACTTGAATGACCAAAGCTAGGAAGTGCGTCTCCTAGGGTAAAATCTCAATTTAGGAAGTGCGTCTCCTAAAATAAGAATATAACCTGAAAAACCCAGACTAGGAAGTGCGTCTCCTTGGGGTAAAACTTCAATGACTCAAACTAGAAAGTGCGTCTCCTAGGAATGAATTTAAATGACCAACATTAGGAAGTGCGTCTCCTAAAATAAAAATATAACTTGAAATACCCAGACTAGGAAGTGCGTCTCCTAGGGGTAAAACTTTAATGACTCAAACTATAAAGTGCGTCTCCTAGGAATGAATTTAAATGACCAACATTAGGAAGTGCGTCTCCTAAAATAAAAATATAACTTGAAATACCCAGACTAGGAAGTGTGTCTCCTAGGGGTAAAACTTTAAAGACTCAAACTAGGAAGTGCATTACCTAGGAATGAACTTAAATGACCCAAACTAGGAAGTGCGTCACCTAGGGGTAAAATCTCAGCTTAGGAAGTGCGTCTCCTAAAACAAAAATAACCTAAAAGACCCAAACTAGGAAGTGTGTATCCTAGGGGTAAAATCTCAATTTAGGAAGTACGTCTCCTAAAACAAAATATAACCCGAAAAACCTAGACTAGAAAGTGCATCTCCTAGGGGTGAAACTTCAATGACTAAAACTAGGAAGTGCGTCTCTTAGGAATAAACTTAAATGACTTAAACTAGGAAGTGCATCTCCTAGGGGTGAATTTAAATGACCAACATTAGGAAGTGCGTCTCCTAAAATAAAAATATAACTTGAAATACCTAGACTAGGAAGTGCATCTCCTATGGGTAAAATCTCAATTTAGGAAGTGCGGCTCCTAAAACAAAATATAACTTGAAAGACTCAGACTAGGAAGTGCTTCTCCTGGGGTGATGTGTGATCTTCTCAATAGCCTTTGCGCAAGCAGAATTGGGGCATTACACCTGAAAAATTCAAGCTTTGTTATGAACATAGCCTTCATCCCTGTTTCAGACAAAGAAAACTTGTGAGATTAAAACACGGTGGTTAGTTTGTGGCCTTGACCTTGAAGGCGGCTGCTTCGGCACTTGCCAAGACAACTTTGATTTCAACTTGGAAGACCTTGCCTGTTATCGACTAACCATTTTCTTTCAACCCTTATCATAGAAAACACCTACGCTCCATTCAATCACAATATCTCTATTTGTTGCATTTTGCTCATGAATTGACATTTACCGAATCTTTGCATTTCTCATGAATCCCAAAGCATGTTGATTGTTACCAACTCAGTGTACATACTATTCTTTCCTGACTTATGCACCTTTGATGTGATAGCCAGACTCCGCTTTTTGTGCAATTGGAAAGCTGGTAGTAGATTTTGAAGTCATTTCTTTACTTGTTCTGACAAAACAGACTCCAGAGATCTTAAACAAAGCCAGAAGAACAGAGTTAATGGGAAAACAGAAAGAGATGACATATAACAAGAAAATCACTGAGTAGAAACTTGTCAGATGTAGATACCAACTCTAATGACTGTGACATGCATTTTGGCTTAAAGTGGCCTAATCTGTTAAGTAAGTCTAATGTTCAACGTTGGTTGTACCTCTAAGCTATGAAACTGGGATTCAACACTCCAATTGTCCCATTTGATCCACAATCCTCAGTCGACTTGTAGTGCCCTGAAGGGTTTTTACCATCAAGTCTCTCTCATTTTGCTATTTTTCCCAACTCACTGTCGCCTTACGGTGCCCATGAGGGTTTTCACCGATAAGACTCTCTCATTTATCATTTTCTCTCTTTGCGATGAGAACAAGGTATTACCCATGATGTAGGAAGATCATACTTTCACCACACACTTGATTTGCAATCCTCAAAGATTGGTCGGAAGGTCTTTCTTTGGACCGTAATGTAGGCTTTTGGATAGGGTTGGAAAGAAAGGGTGGCATGAAGTCTCGAAATAATTTAAGATGAAAGGGTTCAAAATTATAACTTTTGGAATCAGATCTTTTGGCAAGATTAAAACTTCTACCCTAGTTTCTTGAGTCTGGAGACTTTTTTTTATGGGATTTCTAAGAAAACTTGCGCCACTCTCGACTTTGGGGATTATGAAATATTTTATTTGGTGTGACCGAACCGTAAGGCTGCCTACGTATCTTGAGGTGTCAAGAATCAAGTCGAACGTAGTTCACACACAAAGTTGTTTTTTTTCCTTTTCTTTCTTTTCTTTTTTTTTTCTCTTTTTCTTCTTCTTTTTCTCTTTTCTTTTTTCTTTTCTAGTTCCTAACTCTACTTCTAATTCCAAAAGAGGGGTATGAAACAAAATAAAGTAAGTCTCAAAAGGGGTAGCAAAGATAAATGTGTTTGGGTAGCAGTAAAGTGCCTTCGTCATACCAAACTTTAAAAATGCCAAGTATAAACATGAAATTGAAGATAAGCAAAGAAATCATACACATAATCTATTGATGGCCTCAAGACAAACACAAAGTGCCGATGGGCAATACCTTTGTCCCAACGAATGATCCTTGCCAGTTCGAAGCAGACTTGATTCAAACTTATCTTGATGTAAAATAATGCATTTCAGCACTGACTGATCTACCTCAAACTGCTTGAGAGACATTCCTTTGTTGTATGCTCTCATCAACCTCTTGATTTTCCAGACTAACTGCCTCAGTTTCACTCAATTCAAGCTTCAGGTTATCTCTGAATGCGTGAGTCTTTAATTGTTTCCTCAAACGCATCCTTTTATCATATTCAAAACTGTGCCATTGCTTTATAATTAGACTAGCTTTCAAGATCAGGCTGAGAATTATGCATGCATGTCATGTCACTAGAGTCGGCATGAAAAGAACTATAAAATAAAAAATGACCTAAACAAAAACTGACTAGAACTAATAGAAAATATGAGATTGCATTAAACATATGATGAAAAAGGTTTGAACAAGACGAACTAGAGAAAATGAGAAGAAGAAGAGTTTGAGCCACAAGACAATATCCGGATTACAACCCTGAAATAACCCGAACAAACAGAAAGACAACAAAATAAACCACCAAAACTCCTCTCTGGCTAGCCAAGAAAGGAGTGTCTTTCCAATTACCAAGCTCGACATCTTAGCCACTGGGTTGCCCATCAAAATTATTGGGACCTTCACTAATTTCAATATCATTAACTTCAGTCAGCAAGTTCCCAAGAGGATTTTCATGCTCCCTGTCACCATGCATCTTCCCCACAAAGTGTACATCATCATGTGCAAGTAAAGGATTCTGTGCAATGTTCTGGGTGTCACTGTCCTGGACCACAATTATCCCTTCTTGAATCATTCTTTCTATCTCCCTTTCAAAGCACGACAATCTTCAATGCTATGCCCTTGGACATTAGAGTGGTACATGCACCGTATAGTAGGATCAAAACCTTTTGCATATGGGTCTAGAGTATAGCCGAGCAGCGGCTCAATCAGGCCAAACTATTTTAACTTTTCAAACAAGCTTGTGTAGGATTCTCCGATTGGCATAAAACTATTTCTTTGCCTTTGTTCCCCTCTATGACCCTGTTTCCTAGGGTTATTGGGTGCTCGAAAATGTTGTAAAGGCGAAAGAATATTATGCGGTGCTGGTGCTCGCCATAAGGAGTGACTCAGTGGTTGGGCAGAGGATCGGACGTTGTTAGGGGAATAGTACTCAGGTGGATTATGTGGAGCTCGGAGATAGGTTTGGGGTTGGGGTCGGGGTCGAGGCTGAGTATATTGGTGAAGCGGACCCGTTTGTCCATGTCATGATCCTAAGACAACCATGGCAATATCATTATGTTCCTTCTGACCCAGCAAGCTTCCTATGTCGTTCTGAATTACTTGTGTTGTGGCTTTTAAGGCAGAATAGCTTATGATCTTGTTTGACTTCAGTCCCTCTCCACCATTTTTCCCATCTTTACCACATCATTGAAAGGCTTACCAATGGCTGAGATCAAATGGCCGAAGTAAGTAGGCTCCAGGGCTTGAAGAAAGTATTCAACCATATCATCTTCTTCCATCGGAGGATTGACCCGTGCAGCTTGCTCCCTCCATCGGAATACATATTCTCTAAAGCTTTCACTGGGCTTCTTTTCTACCTTAGTCAGGGACAGGCGATCCGGGACAATGTCTATGTTGTACTAAAAATGCCGAGCAAAGGCTTGAGCCAAATCGTCCCATGTGTACCACCTGCTGGCGTCCTGGCGATGTACCATTCTAGAGTTGCCCCACTCAGACTCTGGCTGAAGTACGCCATCAATAATTCGTCTTTTCCCTCGGCGCCTCTCATTTTACTACAATAACCTCTTAGATGAGCTACAAGATCCCCATGTCTGTTATACAAGTCAAACTTGGGCATCTTGAAACTGGCAGGTAGTTGAACATCAGCGAACAAATACAAATCTTTATAAGCCACACTCACATGGCTTCCTAACCCTTGCATATATCTCAATGATTGCTCCAAACTCTTTACCTTCCTAAATATCTCCTCTTGCTCCATGTTCTTGGGGGGTTTCTCAATTTCAACATGAGGCTCAAAGTGAGGAGTGTAGGAATAAGGATCTGGGACTTTTAAAGTAGGTTCCGGGGCATAGTATTGGGTATCTAGAGTTGGGAATGCGGTTGTTTTGGCTGGTGGAGTATAGAAAGTTTGGGAGGAAGTTCCAGGGTGTTGTGGGGAAAGATCAACGGTACTTGGCATCTGGGCTTGGGATAGTGGTGGAATGGAAGCAGGGTTTTCTGCATAGTTGGTAGGAAATGAAGGTGGAGGGTGTCCCTTAATCCAGGCTTGATATATTTCCGCCATCTGATGTTTCAACCTTCGGACCTCCTCTTTTAGTTCCGACTCTGATTCTACAATCTCCCTTGGTGGGTCTACAATTCATGTGTCCAAGTCTTTGCTAGTCATGGCTACCTTGTTCTTTGACCTTTTGTTGTCTGGATGAATCGCCAAAGTGCCACAAACTAACTACCCTCTGTTATGATAACAATGAAAGTAACAAAGGGGAGCAAAACAAAGCCAATATGTTAGCGTTAGGGAATTTATCAGATAGAAATATCACATCGCGTGCAATGCCGCTAGCAATAATTAACGGTTCTAGAATGGCTTCGAGGGTACGAAGGTCATATGGAATCATCCCAATTTTGTTCATTTCAATCTTCTCTTTTCTTTCTTTTCTAGCACTTCTTGGCTTGCTCATTTTTCTTTCTGATAAACACTCTTTTTCTTTCCTCTCACTTCCAACATCTACAATTTCATCTTTTTTTCTTTTTTCTTTTAGTTTAAAAAATGATTCGATCGAACCCTATGCAGGTTGCCTATGTATTATGTCCCTCATGAATCAGATCAAGCGTAGTTGTAAAAGTAATGGACAAAATAAATTAAGAAACAAAAATGTTTTTTGAATTTTTCATTTATAACCTTTTTTTTGGTTTTTCAAATACAAAACAGGAGGTACGATAATGAGAGACTCGGCAAACTAAACTATACTACGACAACTCTGACACCAACTAAATGATTGAATACTACTGTACAAGACAAGTAATAGAAAACATGAAAACAGACTTAAGCTCTTGAATGCAAAGGCTCCTTAAGCAGCTCTTGAATGCAATGGTCCTAGGGTATCAATCATGCTCGAGCTGTGGTAAATGAATCCATACATGAATGAGAAAAATAATACCAAATAGATTAGTGACTCGAGACACTATGTGAGACCACAACACCTTCTATTGGACACATGCAAGACATGATTGGGCTATTTTTGCAAAATGCCTACGTGGCCAATAGTGGCTAAAGATGTAAACTCAAAAAAAAGACGGACCTTAAAGTAATATGACACCTTGCAAGAATGGCCGATGTGGACAAAAGTGGCTAGACATGCAAATTCAACAGGAATGGACCTTAAAACCGAGAGGACACCTTGCTGTGGAATTAGGACTCTAAGACATTGGTTAACAAGTCACTTTGCGAAAATATTCCTATTTTGCAAAAACAGCCGATGTGGCCAAACGTGGCTAGACATGCAAGATTTGGCTAAGACCCCGCGAAGCCAAGAACCTAAGACTCACTAGGAAGACCGGACCCTATGTGGTCTGCCTACGTATCCCGCCCCGAAAGACGAGAATCAAGTATGCGTAGTTCGGGAAGATTGGACATGGGAGAAAGCTTTTTAAAAAATGCAACTAATTTGGAAAAACTATAGTTTTTGTCTTTTTGAAAAATGATGGAAAATGTAAAATCTTTTTGGATTTTCTTTTTCTCTTTTTTTGATAATTTTTTGAAAAATAAAGGAAAATTGCAAAATCTTTTTGAATTTTTCATTTTCATTTATTTTTTGTCTTTTTCTTGAAAAAGTTGTGAAAGAAAATCGTAACTGGGCCCTACTTGCTTCATTTTTATACTTCATCCACTTTCCCAAATATCAGTCCGCCAAATGACCTTTCTACCTTCAAAGATGCAACATGTATAATATAGGGATAATTGAATGTCTTTTTGGGCCACGAGCCCATTTTGACAAAATTTGGATAGACCTCCTACAAAGGGACACGATACCTGGGACCGAGCCCTGCTAGGTTTAATGACATGATGCAAATAAAAATGACCTAAAGGCAGACCTAAGTTTGGGGTTCACTAATAAGGCAAATCGGGGGAGCGTATTGTCGATGGTGGCTGCTCAAGCTTTCCACCCACTCCATACGTCTGATGCCCCCCCCCCCCAAATAAGGGTGACTCAACAAAGAGTTCGTGCACGCGACGCGTACTCTGAGACTTGTTGTAGACAGAAGACCCATGGTTATGCAAATGATGACAGTTATAAAGCGGTAAACACATAAGAAAAAGCGATAAACAAATAACCAACAAAAATAGAAAATAAGACAAACAAACTAAATAAACAGAGCAAATAAAGAAAACAAACACCTCAACCGAATATCCTAAAAGCCAACAAGATCAGTATCACCTCGAACCTGCAAGTCCCCAGTAGAGTCGCTAGAGATATCGCACTCTTTTTTTCACAACCTCACCAACCCTCTTAAATATATAAAAAAGATTTGTAAAGCTCAAAAGGGTTTTTAATTAAAAAGTGACAAAATTATGTTCAAAAGGAAATAACTCAGAGTCGCCACCTGACATTGGTTTCGGTATGTCAGCTCACCGTTTTTATAAAAATAATTTTTCCTTTTTAAACACTTTGGACTCCAAAACTAAGTCTGCACCAGAGATTCGGGTAAGGGGGTTCATTTGACTCGAGGAGAAGGTATTAGGCACTTCCCATGTCTGGTAACTAATATGGTTGCATACTTGATCTAGTCGGCTTTTAAAATATTTAATTGAGGTAAAAACACAAAAACAAAATAAACACACAAGAGTCTAGAGGTTGTCCCCACCTAAAAAGATAAAAAAATAATATTAAAGTTATATTCTACGCTTCCTCACATCATCCAATCTCTGGCCTTCATTTACATGTACTTCAGGGCAGACCCCGAATAAAATATATACAAATTCTTCGGGGCATTCCTCGGATAAATTTAACTAAGGGAAAGACCTCTCGCCTCGATACTAACAAAAATCCTAAAGCTTGCCTACCTAAATGTTGCAGGCCTAAGCATGCTCCTAGCGACTTTAAAACAAATAAAGTTAAAACAACAAGAACTATTTTAAGGCCAGAATACTTTTAATTTTGTTTGCCCCAACTCCCACGACACATTCTACTTATTTGCACTCTTGCTATCTTTGATATAGATCTTATCAACAATAATATATAACCGAGAGAATTAATCCAAACTACAAAATTTCATATTCATGGCATCAAAGTACTTTGGATAACCAACAACAGATAACACATTCAATTTTGAATTCAAGTCATTGATAAGATCAGATAGTAAGCCAAAAGAGATTAGAGAAACGAAGTAATAGTCGGACCTTTTATTGAATTCGAAGCTGCAACTCAGAAGACAAAACGGAAAATGACCACAATCGGAACAGTAGACAGGGATACGGTGACCTCAACGGAACTGCAAATCGTTCGAACTTCTTTGCTCGATGACTGATGTTGGATCTGTTTTGGTATTTTTGGGCTGTTCTTTAGTAAACTTTCATGGAGTTTCAAGAGATGATTTCAATGGAGCTTTATGGACTGACTCTCCTCCCCTTTTTGTCCGTCCCCCTACTGCTCTATATGTGTGTGTGTGTGTTTTCTGTGGATGAGGCCCGGCTACTGCATGTGGAGCTGGTGAATGTTTGGGTGTGAGGTGAAGAAGCAGATGGTCGCTGATGAAAGGCATTTTCCGGCGAGCTGGATTGAGGCGAACGGGCTAGGGCAGCGGGTTTATGGTATCTCCAGCGCTGAGGAGTTCTTGAGGGGAAACGGCGACTGATTTCTAAGATGGAGCGGCAGATTTGAGATGAAAAAGTATGGCTGGCGGCGGCGGACGGCTGGCGAGGCTGGCTGCTGGTGTTGGGCGGCAGCTGAACTCTTATGGTGTTAGGGTTTTGTGGTGTAGTCTTGGTCCAAGAAGAAGAGGGGATGGTTGGGATTATTTCATCTAATAGGGCTAATGGGTTATGGGTTGGAGGGTAGTGGGTCAGGCGAGTTAGGCTAAGGAGTATTGGAATCAAGTGGAAGATCTGAATTGGGCCTATGAAAATTTATTCTTGTTGAACAAAAAGAGAAGGGAAAAAAATGAAAATCCTACAAACATATTAATAAATCTTAGTTAAGTAAATAAACTATTAAAACTATTTTTGGTATTTTCAAAGATTATATTAAAATAAAAAGTAAGGAAAAGTAGATTAAAAGTCATGGTAAAGCTAAATTAATATCACTGTAGAAGTGTTAATGATCTTTTACTAAAATGAAAAATATACTAAGATGAGAAATATTATAAATAAAACTATTTTTTGTATTTTCGACTTTTATGAAAAATAGATAAAATATCAATTAGTTAAATAAAAGAAAAATATTTTTGTAATTTTTATTTTTGTGATAAAATAAAAGTAAAGAGTCAAAACTAATTAAAATAGCGATATTAGATCTAAATTAAATATTTAAGCGCTAAAATGTATAAAATCTCGGGGAGAATCAAAATCACATGTCTACAGCTGAGTGTGTTGATCTTTATGAGAAGGTGGTGGCCCTGCATTTTTGTTTGCCAATCTCGGTAGCGTAATTTATTTTACGGAAAAAGGTCAAAGATGTCCCTCAATTATGTGAAATTGAGCAAAATTGTCCTTATAATTATGCTGGTTCCATACATGCGCTTATCATTAATGTATCAGTTCAGATTTATCCTTCAACTATGCGAAATAGAATAAATTTGTCATTTGTTTGACTTTAATCTCAAATATGTCTTTATCATAAAGGGACGAGCTCATATGTCTCTCAAATATTTAGAACAAAGAAAAGCAAAATATAACACTGCAATTTCTACGTACATCTTTTTTTGTTTGTTTTCATATTTGAAAGAAACATCTCCTATACTTTCGCCATTGATTCTTGTCAATCTCTTATTCTGTACATATTATAAAAATATAAATAAATGGCTAACTTTTGTAGTTCCATTCTTAGGTTCTCTAATCACATCGTCTAACTCCATTGACTTTGTATACCAATAACTACAAAGACAATCTTTTGATTTTTCGATTTAAGAAATCAATTAAATACTATGTATTATTTTGAAAAAAATCTTCATAATCAACTTTTATTGAAAATTTGATTTGATAACTGTTGGGAAGTGTGTCAAGATAATAGAAAGAAAAGGATATTTAAGAGAGAAAAGCAATAAATTGCACAAGACAAGACAAGACAAGATTTACGTGGTTCGGCAATTTTTGCCTACTCCACGGCCATACAAAGAATAATTCTTTATTAATTGAAGAGAAAAAGAAGAAGTTTTGGGATCATCTACAAATGAAAATGTAGACCCCTATTTATAGGCATTTGAATGCCCTACCGAGGTAAGCGCTTACATCATAAGAATGCCGATATAAGCGCTTACATCATAATAATGTCGAGGTAAGCGCTTACATCACAAGAATGTCGATGTAAGCGCTTACATCATATTTTTATCTCTTTTTTATTTTTCTTTCTTTTGTTTTGTCTACTTTCACATGCAATAATAGGTTTGGTCCTATCAATCTCCCCCTCAAACCTATGTTACATCAAGAAAGAAAAAAAAGATTTGCTATTCTCTGGTGGCGCCTTCACGCTATCAGTCTTGAAGGCTAACTGAGGCAGTGCACAACCTCAGTTTGTCAACACCGACAACTTTGGTCTACATGTCTGACGGGTTCTTTGATCCTGGTATCTTCTGTAGGGAAAGAGTTCCTTCATTTATCAACTCTCGGATATGATGATACCTCAACTGGATATGCTTCGATCTTGCATGAAACACTGGATTCTTGGCAAGATGAATTGCACTCTGGCTATCGCTGAAAAGCTCACAATTGTCCTGCTCTTTACCTAGCTCTTTAAGAAAATTCTTGAGCCAAATCATCTCTTTTCCAGCTTCTGAGATTGCCATATACTCTGCTTCAGTGGTAGATAGAGCAACATTTTTCTGAAGTCTGGACATCCAACTAACAGTAGTACCACCCAAGGTGAATACGTAGCCCGTGGTACTTTTTCGACTATCCAGATCGCCGCCTAAATTTGCATCAGCAAAACCTTGTAAGATAATATTACTCTTTTTAAAACAAACCTGAGGTGCCTTTGAGATATCGCAATATCCATTTTACACCTTCCCAATGCTCATTTCCTGGATCTGACATGTATCTACTGACAACTCCAACTGCATGGGCTATGTCAGGTCTAGTGCAAACCATAGCATATATCAAACTTCCTACTGTTGAAGCATACGGAACTTTGGACATGTACTTCCTTTCTTCATCTGTCTTAGGTGACTGGTCCTTTGATAGAGTTAGATGGCTTCCAAGTGGAGTGCTTCTGGTCTTTGCATCATAAAGACTGAACCTGCTTAGTACCTTCTGTATGTACTTTTCTTAAGACAAGTTTAAGGTTCCTTCCGACCTGTTTCTGCTAATCCTCATCCCAAGCATTTGCTTAGCGGGTCCTAAGTCTTTCATTTCAAACTCCTCCGCCAGTTGTTGCTTGACCAAATTGATCTCATTTATGCTAGATCCTGCAATTAGCATATCTTCAACGTACAACAGTAAAATAATATAGGATTCATCAAGATTTTTGATATAACAGCAATGGTCCATCTCACATCGTGTGAAACTATTTTTATGCATGAATCCATCAAATTTTTTGTACCATTGTCGGGGAGCTTGTTTCAAACCATATAAACTCTTCTTCAACTTACACACAAGGTTTTCTTTACCAGAAACTTGAAAACCTTCAGGTTACTTCATGTAGATGTCTTCTTCAAGGTCACCATGCAAGAAAGTTGTTTTAACATCTAGCTGCTCCAAATGCAAATTTTCTGTAGCTATGATACTTAGCACCAACCTGATAGTAGTTAATTTGACTTCAGGCCTTATTTGAACTCGTTCGTGATAGTCTTCATTGATGATATTTGTAAGCACGTGATTTTTGCCCTATATGAGAATTACTCCCAAAAAATTCAAAATAACATGATTTTCCTTGGTGTGCAATTTTGTGATATTTTGTGATATTTTTGAATAATTATTTGTATTTTTCTTTGCATGTTTATTTGTTAAATTAATAAAAAATACAAAAATATATCGCATTTTGCATGTAGGATTTTTAATTCTACAATTGTTAGTAATTAAGTTTGTTTTACAAAAATTAAAAATTACAAAAATAGGCATTTTTGCATTTTTAGCATTTTATGTCCAAATATACAATTTTATGCTTAATTATTACTTAATTGTGCGTTAATTGTTATTGGGAGTTAATTTGCGCTTTTATAACCTAATTTAGTTTTAAATAATAATTTAAGTATTTTTATAATTTAGTTTTAGAAAATAAAAGAAGAAAAGAGAACAAAAATACAAAGAAAAATCGGATTGGGACACTTCTATAAATTTCAACCTCAGGCCCAAATAATTGCCCAATCTTCCCCATGACCCGGTCCATTCTAAACCGGGTCGACCCGGTCCGCCCCATAATTAAACCATCCGCCCAATCCCCTCCCATTTTTCATTTTTCTTGTTGAAACCCAAAAACAAAACCCTAAAACTAAAAAAACCTACCCGCCCCCCTCCATCTTCTTCTTCTCCATAACTAAAACTTCAAGCACACATCCATGGCAGCCCTTCTGCCTCCCCATCGACAACACACACACACACATCAACCACACACAAGCTCTACCACCCTCGCGTCCAAACGACCCCCCCTCATCCGCCATTAAAACCAAACAAGCATCTTCAAGCCTCGTCGACCATGACCACCTAACCATCGACCAACCCGTCACCACCAGTTGCTTCTGCTTGCTGCGTCGACCAGCCCACTGTTTGCTCCTTCTGTTGTTCGAAGCCCCGTCGCTGCTGCTTCGTCACGGCCAAGCTCGCGCAGCTGCTACTACTGTCACTACCCTCGTCGACTCGTTTCCATGGCTGAAAACAGGAGAGCAACCTCGTCCATGGCCGCCCTCTTCTGGGTTCATGCTTCCCGTTGCTTCTGCCTTCTACTTCATCTTCCCCATCCGAACGACCTCCGTTACTGCTTCGTCTTCGCGCGAACAACCGAACGCACCCCAGCTGCTTCTGTTTCGTGTCAACTGCGTGCCACTGTTTCGACGTACTTCTTAAAGTCGAGTTCGTCGTTGAGTTATTCGTTGAGTCCGGACAGACTTATTCCCATTCGAGGTTTGTCGAAATAGTCTGTACATATTTCGTTTCGATCCGGTTAGTAGTTTTAGAGTTTCATTTTGTCTGTATTTTGTTTTGATATTTTCGAATTTAAAATCGGTAAATGTTTGTTTTGTTCATGTCTATGGTTAGATATTTGATTTTTTGTTTTGTTCATGTTCATATGTTTTGTTAAATTAATTTTCAGATTTCAAATGGAAGTTTAATTAGTTGCTTTTCATGTTTATTTCATGTTTGTATTATTGTTTAGGTAAATATTTGTTAGTTTAATGTTTGTTAGATTCAAATTGAAATTTAATTAATTATCTCTTCAATTTGTTTCATGTGTTGTTATACATTTTTCAGAAATTATTAATGTTATTTGAATCGTTTGAATCCGTCATGTTTTGTTGTTTAAAAAATAGATTTAGTTCATGTTCATCTTTGTTTGAAGTTCAAGTTGAATCCAGTGATTTAATGTGAGTTTATGTTTGTTTTTGATTTGTTGATTTAGTTTGAATCATGTATTTTGTTGTTTCTTTGTTCATTCATTTTTTGTCTAAGTTAACCAGGATTGGTTCCCGATATGGTTAATTTACTTCCATTAATTTTGAGTTGTGTTGTTCATCGTGTTCGTGTAATTTGTTGTTGAAGATTGTTGAGAAATTGGTCATCTTGACTATATTTTGGTTAAGTTATGATTAATTGATTGTTTAGAGCTGATGGGGTAGTTTGGTAAATTGCAATCCGTTCAGGGGTAAAATGGTAATTGCAATAAGGTCGGAGGGGTAGTTTGGTAATTGAACATTATTTTGATTCTTTATGTTAAGCATGGGGGACAAAATATAATGGGGTGGGGTTTTTGATATACTTGTTTAACATAATGGGGGACAAGACAAAATAATGGGAGGGAATATTGTACTTATTTATGTTAAGCATGGGGGACAAATTATAATGGGTTGGGAATGTGGTATTTATTTAATAAAGGCATGGGGGACAAGGGTTAAAATAAAGAAGACATTAGATAGTGGGGACAAAGCATGCCTTGGGGGAATATTTTGGGTTAGGGATTCAAGACTTGTCTTGCTATATATATAGGGTCATTTGACACATTTTGGAGGACTGGAATTAGAGGGAAGAGGACCCGATTTGAACATTAAAAAGAAAACAGATTTTTACACTTGAGAGCGGACAGACTTGAAATATTTTGAGAGTAAAAGAGAAATGCAATTTGAACTTTCACTCGAATAATTTCTGTTTGCTTTTCTCGAGTGTTATTCAAAAATCATTAAACTACTGCATCTTGTGTCGTTTGCTCTTCTGCTTTGACTACGATTGCACTTTGGTATTGCTGAGTTTTCAATCTGTTACTGGGTTATTCTACTGGTTGTTACTGGTTTGCGGTGTTGCTGAATCTGCTGTTGCTGTGGTATTATTGTTGCTGACTTCTCCTTCTTTTGTTCTTGTATTGCTGTTTCCAGGTACACATTATTGATGAGAAATGAAATATTAATCAGGCTTCGTTCCTGTTGAATTCCTCCTGTTTATATTTGTGGTTGAATATAATTTTTCTTTCTTTGTATAAAGATGTAGTTGAATGATTAATGAGTAATGAGGTTGTATATGTATAACTTCTTCATCTAATAATGTTAGTTTAAATTAATCGAAGAATAGTTAATCTGTTTTTGATATTATTGTGCGTCAATCTCATGTTCCAGTGTTATTAAAAATAGAATATAGAACGGAAGCAATCTCTCTTTGTACAAACTCGATTGCAATTTTCCATTTGCATTAGCCGTAAGTTAATAACTAATAAGTTACGTATTTTTCAGCATGTAATTAATTGAGGGATTTTCTTTTATTTTTAGAGACAAACTTAATGGAAGAAATGTAGTCACTGTAGGTTTATCCTTTTAAATAAAATGAGACGAGCCTCGACAAACAAAAATGCACAAGCTGCGGGGCCCTCTAAATGTATATATTAAAATACTTAGAATTCGGAACAGGTCGTTTAGCGAATTTTTACGGCCTTCCCAAAATAACAATACGCTAGTTGCTTTAGGACGCGCCTTAATAAACCTTACCTTCTTAAACTCGGGTGTACATTTATGTAACCCAAATCCAAATCTCAACAGAGTCGAAATGTGTCTCTAATCACGGGTACATTGATTGTGACGTGGTTCGAGATGCGTGTCCATGACGTTGCAAACTCCTTTTAAAAATAAGAATGAGATGAGCCTCGCCGAATAACAATACAAAATTGCGGGGCCCTCAGTAAATACTTACTTTAAGATTGCTTAGACTTCGGGATGGACCGTTTAGCAAAATTTCACGGCCCTACCCAAAATAACGATACGCTAGTCGCTTTAGGAGCGTATTTAATAATGTTATCTTCCTAAACTCGGGTGCACATTTATGTGACCCAAATCCCAATCTCAACAGAGTTGAAATGTAGCTCTAACCATGGGTGCATTGATGTAACGTGGTTCGAGATATGTTTTCACAGCGTTGCAAGTCCTATAAAAAATAATAACAATTTTGAAAGCAGTAAAAAGTTAAAATTTGCACATCAGTTCAAATTTGTATAAAATCAGATTAATCAAGCCGAATATAACAGTTGAGCAACCGTGCTAGAACCACGGAACTCGGGAATGCCTAACACCTTCTCCCGGTTTAACAGAATTCCTTACTCGGATTTCTGGTACGCAGACTGTAATATAGAGTCATTCTTTTCCTCGATTCGGGATTAAATTGGTGACTTGGGACACCCTAGTGGAGACTCTGAAATAATTAAACCAATCCCGTTTCGATTGTCCTTTAATTGGAAAAAACTCCCTTGTACCCTCGCGGGTATGGAAAAAGGAGGTGTGACAGCTGTAAGCCTTTTACTACTAATCGTGCTTTATATCTCTTCTTACCATCATGATCTTCCTTGACTCTGTACACCCACTTGTTCTGCAATGCCTTCTTTCCTTTTGGTAACTCCGTAAGTATCCATGTTTTATTCTTTTGAAGAGAATTCATCTCTTCTTTCATGGCTAGCTTCCACTTATCAGAGTCTATCACCTGCATTGCTTTAACAAAATGCTCTGGTTCTCCAGCATCAATTAGAAGTAAATAGTGAAGAGAGAGAGGTAACATATCTGGAGCATTCGTGACTCTTCTAGATCTCCTCAATGTAGGTTCATGAGTAACAGAATCCGAATTTGATTCAGGTCCTGATTCCAGATTTGGTTCTGCATTTGATTCTATCTCTGGTTCCAGTTCTGGTTCTGATCGAGGTTCAACTTCTAGTTCTTCTTCAAATTCGGCTTCTGGTTCTTCATCTTCAATTTCAAAATCAGTTATAATCCTTCTAGCCACTTCATTTTCTGAGATTTCTTCTAACTCAACTGTTTCAGACATTGTCTGTTTGCTGGTGTTGGTTGGTTCTACTTCAAGCTTGTCCTTGTACATCACATTTTCATTAAATCTGATATTCCTGTGTCTTAGGATCTTTCTATTCTGATCATCCTAAAATCGATAACCAAAATTATCATCACTATAGCCAATAAAGAAACATTTCTTTGCTTTAGGATCAAGCTTATCTCTATCATTAGAGTTTACATGCACATAAGCAACACAACCAAAAAATTTCAGGTGTGAGAGAGTTACCTCATTTCCTGTCCATACCTCCTAAGGAATTTTAAAATTCAGCGGTATAGAGGGTCCCCTATTTATGAGGTAAGCTGCCGTGTTAACAGCCTCAGCCCAAAAATACTTCGGCAATCCAGAATGTATTCTCATACTTCTGGCTCGTTCATTCAGGGTTCTGTTCATCCTCTCAGCAACACCATTTTGTTCTGGTGTTCCAGGAACTGTCTTGATCATTCTGATCCCATTCTCTGAGCAAAATGCTTTGAACTCTTGGCTATCATACTCTCCTCCATTGTCAGATTTCAGATATTTTAACTTTAGACTTGTCTGATTTTCAGCTTCAGCTTTCCATCTTTTAAAGGTAACAAACACGTCAGATTTATTTTTCATAAAATAAACCCATATCTTTCTTGTGAAATCATCAATGAAGGTGACATAATAGCCTGAGCCTCCTAGAGAAGTTACAGGAGCTGGTCTCCACACATCTGTATGCACTAGTTCCAGCTTCTCTTTCTTTGGCATCCTTCCACCTTTGAGAAACTAACTCTCTTTTGTTTTCCGTAAATGCAATCTTCGCACAAACCTAATTCAACATGTTTTAGGTTTGGCAACTTTTCTTTTGATGCCAAAAGCTTCACTCCCTTCTCACTCATATGCCCAAGCCTCTGGTGCCACAATGTTGTATCACGACCATGATCAACTGTTGCTATAGTATCTCGTTGTATTGCAGTTGCATACAGTGTTCCCCTTTTGAAGCCTCGTGCCACAACCAAATTCCCTTTGGTTATCTTCCACGATCCGTTGCCGAATATTGTTGTATATCCTTCACCGTCAATCTGACCCATAGATATCAGATTTTTCTTGAGGCCAGGAACATGTCGTACATTTTGCAATTTTCATAGCATGCCTTGTAAAGTCTTTTATGAACTTCACCTTTTCCGGCAATGTCGAGAGGTTCGCCGTCTGCTAGATAAACTTTCCCAAATTTTCCAGCAATATAATTATGCAATAATTCTTTGCATGATGTAGAGTAAAAGGATGCACCTAAGTCCAAAATCCAAGATTTGACTAGACTGTCTACACAACAAATTAGTGCATCACCGACTTGTTCAGCAATTACATTTGCTAATTTTCTTCCTTCTTCTTCTTTGGTTCTCTAAACTGGCTACTGTAGTGACCCTTTTTATCGCAATTCCAACAAGTAATGTCCTTGCAATTTTTGGATTGTCCTCTTCTCCTTGACTTTGATCTGCCACGACCATAACTCTATCCTCTTTGGTTGATTCCCCCTGCTTTCGGTACTAAAAGCAGATCCTAGGGAATCACTTGATTCTCTTCGGCGAATATCTTCGCTTAGAACCAAGTCACTAATATCATTCAATTTGAGTTTGGTACTTCCTGATGAACTGCTAACTGCAGTTACTGTTGCAAACCAACTCTCCGGTAAAGATAATAGTAGAATCAACGCCCTGATTTCGTTATCAATTGTTATATTAACAGAACTCAGCTGAGTTAATATTATATTAAACTCATTGATATGTTCCAGGATTGATCCACCTTCTGTCATCTTTAAGTTGAACAATCGACGCATCAAATAGACTTTATTTGAAGCAGATGGCTTCTCGTACATATTTGATAATGCCTTTATCAGGCCTGTAGTGGTCTTCTCGTTAATGATGTTAAATGCCACATTTCGTGTTAGCGTCAAACGAATCACACCAAGAGCTTGGTGATCTAATAGATCCCAATCCGCTTTAGACTTAGTCTCCGATTTCTCCTCGGTCAGAGGTAAGTGTAATTTTTTCTGGTACAAATAATCTTCTATTTGCATTTTTCAGAATCCAAAATCTTTGCCTTTGAACTTGTCAATCTTAACCTTCCCTTCTTCTGATGCCATTCTCACAAAATATTTATGTGAATAGTGCCTATGAACAGTACGATGATCAATAGTGGTGCACTATTCTTGTGAATAGTATTTGCACCAGTATTGTACTTTTCTACCAGAATTACACTGTCTGTGCTCTGATACCAGTTGTCTACCAGAATCTCGTCACCTTGTGTGCACGTAGCCCCCACAAATAGGAGCACACATTAAATCAATTCACCTATGGGTTAATTCCCTCTTACAAGGTTATAAAAGAGACTTGCCTCGTCTCAAAGTTTACTTTTCGGTCTACAATTTGCTTTAAACCCTCAATTCGGTGTCAAACGACTCGAAACTAGTCAAATATTATATAAAATAGTCAATACATGTTCAAAAGTTCATATCCTAATTATTAAAGTGGTTACTCAACCCCAATTGAAGAATTCCTAAAATTTACCCTCGGGCCCACATGCCCGAATTTCAGAAATTTTCAAAGAAAGTTGTTACCCATAACCTCATGAACTCAAATATATGATTTTCACTAAATTTCCTAACCTTTTTCGTGGTTAAATCTCATTTTTTACCAAAACCCTAGGTTTTTCATTTAAATTCATAATTTATATCAATTTACATGTTATAATCTATCCATAAACTATGTATTTAATTCACATTTGATAGAAATTACTTACCTCAATTAGTTAGAGAAAAAACCTCTTTAACGAGCTCTAAAATCGCCTCAAGAAGTGTAAGAAAAGAGCCAAAAATGCCAAAGTCCCGTATTAAATGAGAGTATGTCCCCAACGATTTCCGTTTCTGGGGACCTGGGGCCACACCTGCGGCGTCGCACCTGTAGAAAAATCATTGCAGGTGCGATCCTAGCCCAGGCCAGCTGTCTCCGCTTCTGCAGATGGGATCCCGCATCTGTGGAGGGTAGGGCACATCTGCGGTTCCTGGGCTGCCCTTCCTGGGCCGCTTCTGCGGGTCCTTGCTCGCTTATGTGAGCTCGCACCTGCAAATGGCCCTCCGCAAGTGCAATTGCACCAAAAGCTGAAAGCTTCAACTGATGCTCCCAAGTCCAAACTTGGTCCGAGCCTCATTCGATTAACACCCGAGGCCCTCGGGGCCCTCCCGAATATGCCAACAAGTTTGAAATCATAAAACGGACTCGCTCAAAATCCACAAAACAACATCAAAGTTAAGAATCACACTCCAAACCAGTTGAATCGAAAATATGAACTTCAAGTCCTTCTAACTCACTCCCAATGCATCGATTTGTACTTAAACTACTCGGATGACGCCAAACTTTGCATGCAAGTCATAAATCACCATACAAATTATTCTCAGACTCGGAATCCCAATTGGATCTCGATAACACCAAAACCTGCTCCAAGCCAAATTTAATGAACTTTAAAACCTTCAAAGAGCCAACTTTTACTATTATGCGCCGAAATACTCCCGGGTTGTCCAAAACCCGATCCAGATATACCGCCAAGTCCGAAATCATTATATGAACCTATTGGAATCGTCAAATCCCGATTCCGACATCGTTTACTCAAAACGTTGACCGAAGTCAAACTTATCCTTTTAAGGCCAACTTAAGGAACCAAGTGTTCCGATTTCAACCCTAACTCTTCCAAATCCTGAACTAACCATTCTCGCAAGTCATAAAACAGTAAAACCACATACAAGGAGCTTTATTTAGGGGAACAGAGTTCTAGAAAGCAAAACGACTGGTCGGATCGTTACAGATTTGTGAATTTTGAAAAATTTCGAAGAAAAAAAGAGTGGACGAGTCATAGCATTCACATTCCTTTAAAATGGAAAAGTGTGCAAGATAAATTACGATGGATAAATAGCATGTGTCAAATATTCAGTGATTATTATAACGGAGAGATAGTATTTATCACGATTAAGACTGATATTTTAGCGTGTTACTTTTATGATGTTAAGGAAAGAAAGTTAAAGATATTTAGAAATTCGAGGAGTTCCAAAAGAAGATGGGAATTTAGCATTCATAGTTATGTAGAAAGCCACTTCACATTTGCAAAATAAAATGAGGTACTCATCACCAAGTTTAAAATTTGTAGTCTTCTTACTTTTCTTTGATTTGTTTATTTTATTAATTTTAGGGGAAAATGTCAGATTTATTCTTCTACTTTAGTAAATTATCCACATTTATCCCTAATTTTACTATCGGTCCAAATATGTCCCCTACCGTTAAGAAAGTAGACAAGAATACCCCCAACCTTAACGGCTTTCCACTGTGGCAAGGGACCCCCTTAATAAAAATGCCACGTAATTAAATAACTCACCCTTTCTTTCAATATTAATATTACTTTTTCATTCTAAATTTTATTTTCTTCTTTTCCGCTGTTTTCTCTCTCCTTTTCCCTACCATTAGAATCCCTCCGCTTTCTCTCCCTTGCCCTCCCCCCATTATAGTGGGTAATAAAATTTAACCGGAAAAAATGGTCCCTCTCCTTTAGTAGTTGTCGTGCCTGCGAGATCAATCGGCTGGCTAACCTCTAGAAAATAATCTCTCCCATCTACTATACCTGCCTGCAACATGCCGAAAAATACCCACCACCACGAGAAACCAAATTTGTCCGAACACCACAGAAAGCCACTAGACCCAAAGAGTTTTTTTACCACGATTCACCTTCCTTGCCTACCCAAATCCATATCCTGGTCGACAAAATTAAAATGCAATCGAGCACCACTGGCCCCAAAATTACTTGGATATGGCTGATTTGAACAATACTACATAGTTTATTAACCAAGCCAAGGGAAAAAACAAGCAATTTCAATTCTTGAGTCCTTTTTCTTTAAAGAAACAATGAAGACCCGTGATTTTAACAAATGAAGACTGGAAACTTTTTGAAATATGAGAGAAAGATGGTTGATAAAGGTTGATGGTGGTGGAAGGTTGTCTCTGTGTGGTTCAAGGTGGAGGACTTGGTTCAAGGCGCCGCTACAAAGTATCAAATACCCAATGATTTACTGGTTAAGGTTGATGTAATGGTGGAGGGCAAGAGAATAAGATGTTAGGGAAAAGTAGAGAGAAAAAGAAGAAAAGAAAAAGATTAAAAATTTAGAATTAATTATGTGGATGTCACGACCCCAATCTCCGGTAGCGCATCGTTTGTGACGATGCTAGGCAAGCCCGACCAATTCTTCACTCACAATCCCTTATGTAGAATTCATTACCAATTAATAGGATTTATTGCCAAATTAACGTGATTATAACTCTGTAGCAATAGATAAACAGTACGGAAAATCCATAAAATATCACTATAAATCCCACCGATCCGGTGTCACGAGCCAAGAGCCTCTAATACAAGTCTGTGTAGAAACCTATACATAGAGTTGTCTAGAATGCGGAAAATAAAGGGGATAAGGGATAAATCGGGTCCTGCGGACGCCCTGTAGCTATCTCGATGACTCCGGAATAAGCTGAACAGCAGCAGAAAGCTCAAACTATGCCTCCGGGAAACCTGTATCTACACACATGGTGCAGGGAGTAAAGTGAGTACTCCAACTCAGTGAGTAATAGCAATAAATAATGACTGACGGAGAGAAAACTCGTAAAAACACTACGCAGTTCTATTTTAAAACGGTGAGAATATTAAAACAACATCTGAGTGAAGAAGTCAGTTAAAAGTCCTTTAAGCCAGTATTCATTTCATTTACTCCTTACGATAACCAGATTCATATTTGTACTGCTGCAGCGTGCAGCCCGATCCATATAGTATCCTGCTGCGGCGTACATCCCGATCCATATATATATATATATATATATATATATATATATATATATATATATATATATATATATATATATATATATATGTATCCAGCGGCGTGCAGTCCGATCCATATAATATACTACTGCGGTGTGCAGTCCGATCCATATAATATACTACTGCGGCGTGCAGTCCGATCCGCATAAATATATATCAGTTAAGAACATGACTGAGGGTATGATTTCGACAAGAAAACTGAGGTCAACCAATACAAATGCCCCCTAAGGGTTCTACAGATCGGCACAAGGCCCCAAACATGGCAACTAGCCCATAATATAATGATATTAATTAAGTCTCAGTCAAAAGTACAGTAGAGTCATCAAACGGGATGGACCGAGTCCAAACCCCCAGTAGTAACAGACCCCACGCTCATCATACAGCGTGTGTCTTATCTCAACGTAGCACCATGTTGTGCAAATCCGGAGTTTCAAACCCTCAGAACATCATTTATAACCATTACTCACCTCGAACTGGCTAACTCTCTAGCTCGCGACGCTTTTGCCCCTCAAATCAACCTCCTCGAGCGTCGAATTTGATCAAAACCACAAGTAATAAGTTACAATAGGCTAAGGGAATACAACCCAATCGAAAAGACTCAAAAAATATCGAAAATCACGAAGTTGGCAAAACCCGAGCCCCGGGCCCACTTCTCGAAAAATCAGAAAATTCACATCACCCTATTCCTTATCTCTCCACGAGTCTATACATGTCAAATTTACGAAAATCCGAGCTCAATTGCTCCCTCAAACCTCAAATTTACATTTCAAAAGTCAAACCCTAATTCTTCCCTTTTTAATCAAATTTCCATGAATTTAGATGTTGAATCTACAATTAAATGATGTTTTTAGGTCATAAGACTCACCTCCAATCAATCCCAGTCGAAACCCTCTTTAATCCTTGTCCAAAAGCTCTCAAGGATGTTCAAAAATTGAGGAAAAATGGGTTGGGTTCGCGGATGAAATGTTTTAACATTCTGCCCAGATCACTGTAGCTCCTTCTATGCAATCGCATTAGAGCCCATGCGATCGCATAACACAAATATTATGCCCCCAGATTTAGCCCTATGCGATCGCATAGCACAAGGTCTTTACCCTTTGCGGTCGCATGCCTTCCACCGCGATCGCATAGCACAACCAAACAGCCCCTCGAATTCCTTCTATGCGATCGCATGACACCCTCTGCGATCGCATAGAACAAAAATACTCTGCAATTTTTCTGCTGCATTTTACAACTCCAAACTTCCCGTTAACCATCCGAAATCACCCCGATGCCCCCGGGACCTCAACCAAAAGTGTCAACCCATCCTAAAACATCATTCAAACTTGTTCCAATCACCAAAACACGACAAACAACACCAAAACCATCAAATTACATCGGATTCAAGCCTAAATTTCTTAAAAACTTTCGAAATACGCATTTGATCAAAATCTCGACCAAAACACTTCCGAATGATCTGAATTTTTGCACACACATCCAAAATCATCTAACGAAGCTATTGCAACTCTCGGAATTCCATTCTGACCCCCGTATCAAAATTTCACCTACCAACCGGAATTCGCCAAAATACTAACTTCGTCAATTCAAGCCTAATTCCACTCCGGACCTCCAAAATCAATTCCGATCACACTCCTAAGCCACATGTCAACCCCTGAAGCTAACCAAATCACCGAAAATCACATCCGAGCCCTCTAACTCAATAGTCAATATCCGGTTGACTTTTCCAAAACAAGCCTCCCTTAGAGAGTCTAAGTGTCTCATTTCCTATCAAAACCAATCCGATTTAACTCTAACACACCGAATACTGATAACGAAACATTAAGAAGCAAAACGGGGCAGTAACTCATGTGACGACGGGTCGGGTCGTCACATCCTCCCCAACTAAAACAAACGTTCGTCCTCGAGCGGGTCAAGAAACATACCTGGAGCCTCAAACATGTGAGGATATCTGCTCCGCATCTCCCACTCGGTCTCCCAAATAGCCTACTCCACGGGCCGACCTCTTCACTACACCTTCACCGAGGCAATATCCTTTGATCTCAATCTCTGAACCTGACGACCCAAAATAGTCATTGGCTCCACATCGTAGGTCAAATCATCATCCAACTGGACCATGCTGAAGTCTAAAACATGAGACGATCCCCAACATACTTCCGAAGCATAAAAACATGGAATACCGGATGCACACTCGATAGGCTGGGTGGCAAAGCAAGCTCATAAGCCACCTCCCCAATCCTCCTAAGTACCTCAAAAGGCTCAATGAACCGCGGACTCAACTTTCCTTTCTTCCCAAACCTCATAACACCCTTCATGGGCGAAACCTTCAGCAAGACCTTCTCACCAATCATGTAGGATACATCTTAAACCTTCCGGTCCGCATAACTCTTCTGACGTGACTCTGCCCTACGAAGTCTTTTCTGAATCACCTTCACTTTCTCTAAGGCATCCTGAACCAAGTCTGTTCCCAACATCCTAGCCTCGTCAGGCTTGAACCAACCAACCGGAGATCTACACCGTCTCCCATACAAGGCCTCATATGGTGCCATCTGAATGCTAGACTGATAGTGTTATTGTAGGCAAACTCTGCAAGCGGCAGAAACTCATCCCAAGAACCTCCGAAATCAATAACACAGGCGCGCAACATGTCTTCCAGTATCTGAATGGTGCGCTCGGATTGTCCGTCCGTTTGAGGATGAAATGTTGTGCTCAACTCTACCTGAGTACCCAACTCTTTCTGCACGGCTCTCCAAAACTGCAAAGTAAACTGAGTACCCCTATCTGAGATAATAGACACTAGAACCCTATTCAATCGGACAATCTCCCAGATAAAAATCCCTGCCAGCTGCTCCGAAGAATAGGTAGTACATACTGGAATGAAGTGAGCGGACTTGGTCAGCCTATCCACAATCACCCAAATCGAATCAAACTTCTTCAAAGTCCGAGGAAGACCACTCACAAAATCCATAGTAACTCTCTCCTACTTCCACTCCAGAATAATCATCCGCTGAAGTACGCCACCCAGTCTCTGATGCTCGTACTTTACCTGCTGACAGTTGAGACACCGAGCCACATACCATACTATATACTTTTTCATCCTTCTCCACCAATAGTGCTTCCTCAAATCCTGATACATCTTCGCGGCACCTGGATAGATGGAATACCGTGAGCTGTGGGCCTCCTCCAATATCAACTCCAGAAGCCCATCCACATTGGGCACACAAATCCGGCCCTGCATCCTCAACACGCCATCACCATCAATGGTCACGTCCCTGACATCATCCTGCTGAACTCTGTCCTTAAGGACAAGCAAATGTGGATCATCATACTGGCGCTCTCTGATGCGGTCATACAAGGAAGACCGAGAAACTACACAAGCCAACACCCGACTGGGCTCCGAAATATCCAATCTCACAAACCGATTGGCCAAGGCTTAAACATCAACTGCAAGGGGTCTCTCCCCAACTGGAATATACGCCAAACTCCCCATACTCATTGCCTTTCGGCTCAAAGTATCGGCCACTACATTGGCCTTTCCCGGATGATACAGAATAGTGATATCATAATCCTTAAGCAACTCCAACCATCTCCGCTGCCTCAAATTAAGATCCTTTTGCTTGAACAAATGCTGAAGACTGCAATGATCAGTGAACACTTCACAAAATACGCCATACAAGTAATGCCTCCAAATTTTTAATGCATGCACTATGGCAGCCAACTCTAAGTCATGAACAGGGTAGTTCTTCTCGTGGGGCTTCAACTGACGAGAAGCATATGCAATCACTCTACCCTCCTGCATCAACATACAGCCAATCCCAACTCTCGAAGCATCACAATAGACGGTATAAGAACCTGAAGCTAATGGTAACACCAATACCGGAGCTGTGGTCAAAGCTGTCTTGAGATTCTGAAAGCTCTTCTCGCACTCGTCCGACCATACAAATGGAGCACCCTTCTGAGTCAACTTGGTAAAGGGCGATACAATGGATGAAAATCCCTGAACAAACCGGCGATAATAGCCTGCTAACCCAAGAAAGCTACGAATCTCTGTGGCTGAGGACGGTCTGGGCCAACTCTGAACCGCCTCTATCTTCTTCGGATCAACCTATATTCCTTCGCTGGACACCACATGCCCCAAGAAAGCCACTGAACTGAGCCAAAACTCATACTTGGAGAATTTTGCATAAAGCTTCTCCTCCCTCAATCTCTGTAATACCACTCGCAAATGTTGTGCGTGCTCCTCTTGGCTACGCGAGTACACCAATATATCATCAATAAAAACGATCACGAACGAATCCAGATATGGCCGAAATACACTGTTCATCAAATGCATGAATGCGGCTGGGGCATTAGTCAGCCCAAAGGATTTAACAAGAAACTCATAGTGCCCATATCTAGTCCTGAAAGCAGTCTTCATAATATCTGAATCCCTGATCTTCAACTGGTGATAGCCTGAACGAAGATCAATCTTGGAGAATACCCTTGCCCCCTGAAGCTGGTCAAATAAATCATCGATACGGGGTAGGGGATACTTGTTCTTCACTGTTACTTTGTTCAATTGCCTATAGTCAATGCACATTCTCATTGTGCCATCCTTCTTTTTCATAAATAGAACCGGTGCACCCCACGGTGACACACTAGGACGAATGAACCCCTTATCCAGGAGTTCCTGAAGCTGACCCTTTAGTTCTTTCAACTCTGTTGGTTCCATACGATATGGAGGAATGGAAATGGACTGAGTGCCCGGCACCTGGTCAATACCAAAATCAATGTTCCTGTCCGGTGGCATGCCCGGCAGGTCTGCAGGAAACACATCGGGAAACTCCCTCACAACTGGAACCGAATCAATGCAAGGAGTCTCAGCTCCAACATCCCTCACAAGAGCCAAATATGATAGATAACCTTTCCCAACCATACGTTGGGCCTTTAGAAAAGAAATCACCCTGCTAGGCACATAGTCAGCCACGCCACACCACTCGATCCTCGGAACACCCAGTATAGCCAAAGTGACTGTCTTAGCATGACAGTCTAGAATAGCACGGCATGGAGATAGCCAATCCATGCCCAAAATGACATCAAAATCCACCATGCTTAATAGCAATAGATCCACTCGGGTCTCCAGACCCCCAATAGTCACCACACATAATCGATACACATGGTCTACAACAACAGTATCGCCCACTGGGTAGATACATGAACAGGTAAAGCAAGAAACTCATGGGGCGTACCCAAATAATGAGCAAAGTATGATGACACATAAGAAAAGGTGGAACTAGGATCAAATAATATAGAGGCATCTTTATGGCCGACTGAAACAATACCTGTAATGACAGCATTCGAAGTAATGGCGTCGGGTCTACCTGGGAGTGCATAGAAACGGGCCTGACCGCCCCATGATAAACCTCCCCTTCTAGGGTGACTCCTGGCTGCCTGACCTCCACCCCTAGCTGGCTGGGCGGGTGGTGAAGTAACTGGAGCAGAAGTCGAGGGCTGACCCCTCTGTTGAGATGAGCTAGCAATATGGCGAGGACACTCCCTCCGCATATGCCCGAACTCTCCACACTCATAGAAACTCCTGGGTGCTGGGAACTGGGATTGAAGGGAACCCCTCGTGCCAGAGTGGCTAGCTGATGCACTCGGCCTGGAAGAACCCTAATCAGATGGAGCACGAGACGAACTCTGTGCTGGAAGAGCGCTGAGAGATGGCTGACTCTGCTGAGAACCCTGATAACCACGACTAGAAGATCCACCTCGGTGTTCAGGTCGAGCTGACTGAGCGGGCCTAAAAGAACGACCCCGACCTTGCTAGAACTGGCCCCTCGAAGGAGCGCCACTGAAACTGCCAGAACCTCGAGGCCTCTTGGCCTCCCTCTCCTGACGGCGAGACGTCTCAATATCACGAGCAATATCGACTGCATCCTCGAAGGAAATACCGTGAACTCTCCCTCGAGTCATCAGAATACGAAGGTGACAATTAAGACCATCCACGAACCTCTTAATACTCTCCCGATCAGTCAGAACTATCCATGAGGCATAACGAGCCAACTCAGAAAATCTCGCCTCATACTGAGACACAGTCATATCTCCCTGGCGAAGCCACTCAAACTGTCTACGCAGCTCCTCCCTCTGAGACTGCGGTATCCACTTCTCCAAGAAGAGAGTGGAGAACTCCTGCCAAGTCAAAGGTGTTGCACCTGCCGGCCTACGCCGCTCATACGCCTCCCACCAAGTGAAGACAGCTCCAGTAAACTGAAATGTAGTAAAAGCCACACTGCTGGGCTCAAGAATCCCTGCTGTCCGAAGCATATGCTGACACTTGTCGATAAAACCCTGGGCATCCTCGCCCTGAGCACCACTGAAAAAAGGAGGCTGAAGTCTACTAAACCTCTCGAGATGACGCTGCTCATCGTCTGGCATAACTGGAACACTGTACTCCTGAGCGGGTACCACTGGCTGAGCTGGAGGTGCCTCTGGAGTCTGTAATCCCTGCACTACCTGCTCAGGTGTGCGAGCAGCGGGGGTCTGATTGCCTCCCCCGGCCTGCGAAGTAGCTACTGCTGTGGTGGCTGAAACTGCCTGAGCCAGGCCTGTGCAAACTGATAAGATCTGTGCCAAGGCCTCCTGAAGACCTGGAACCACGATAGGCACATCTGGTACTTGAATTGGTGCTGCTGGAGCATCCATAGTTGGAGCTTAATCCGGAGCCGGGGCAGCTGGTGGGTCAACAGGTGCTGCCCTCGGTGCTCTGCCTCTGCCACGTCCACGACCGCGTCCACGGCCTCTGGTGGCCTCAGTGGGTGGCACTGGTGGTTGTCTACCTCGTCTGGTAGCGCGAGTCCTCGCCATCTGCGAGAGAATCGAATAACAGAAGTTTAGCATTCGGATCAACAAGTTCGCACGATAGGAGTTTCAAGAATGTGAAATTTTCCTAACATTTTCTGCAGCCTCCCAAGGATAAATACACACGTCTCCGTACCGATCCGCGAGACTCTACTAAACCGGCTCAAGACTCGCGAGACCTAGTAACCTAGGCTCTGATACCAACTTGTCACGACCCCAATCTCTGGTCGTGATGGCGCCCAACACGATGCTAGGCAAGCCCGACCAATTCGTCACTCACAATCCCTTATGTAGAATTCATTACCAATTAATAGGATTTATTGCCAAATTAACGTGATTATAACTCTGTAGCAATAGATAAACAGTACGAAAAATCCATAAAATATCACTATAAATCCCACCGATCTGGTGTCACGAGCTAAGAGCCTCTAATACAAGTCTATGTAGCAACCTATACATAGAGTTGTCTAGAATGCAGCAAATAAAGGGGATAAGGGGATAAATCGGGTCCTGCGGACGCCCTGCAGCTACCTCGATGACTCCGAAATAAGCTGAACAACAGCAGAAAGCTCAAATTATGCCTCCGGGATACCTGTATCTGCACACATAGTGCAGGGAGTAAAGTGAGTACTCCAACTCAGTGAGTAATAGCAATAAATAATGACTGACGGAGAGAAAACTCGTAAAAACACTATGCAGTTCTATATTAAAACGGTGAGAATATCAAAACAACATCTGAGTGAAGAAGTCAGTTAAAAGTCCTTTAAGTCAGTATTCATTTCATTTACTCCTCACGATAACCGGATTCATATTTGTACTGCTGCGGCATACAGCCCAATCCATATAGTATCCTACTGTGGTGCGCAGTCCGATCCATACATATATATGTATATATACTGCTGCGGCGTGCAGCCCGATCCAAGAATAGTCGACTGTGCTCACTGGGGGTGTGCAGACTCCGGAGGGGCTCCTTCAGCCCAAGCGCTAAACTACTGCGGCGTGCAGTCCGACCCATATAATATACTACTGCGGCGTGCAGTCCGATCCATATAATATACTACTGTGGCATGCAGTCCGATCCATATAATATACTACTACGGCGTGCAGTCCGATCCATATAATATACTACTGCGGCGTGCAGTCCAATCCATATAATATAATACTGCGGTGTGCGGTCCGATCCGCATAAATATATATACTGTTGCGGCGTGCAGCCCGATCCATAGCATATCAAATACCCTCACAATGGGGTTCTCGACCTCTCTCAGTCAATATAGAATTGGCCTCTCGGGCACACTAAGATAAGACGGGGTTCTCAACCCACACGTTACTCTCATTAGGATTTAACATTTTCTAAAGCTGGTTCATATTATGTTTATCAGTTAAGAACATGACTGAGGGTATGATTTCGACAAGAAAAGTGATGTCAACCAATACAAATGCCCCCTAAGGGTTCTACAGATCGGCACAAGGCCCCAAACAAGGCAACTAGCCCATAATATAATGATATTAATTAAGTCTCAGTCAAAAGTACAGTAGAGTCATCAAACGGGATGGACCGAGTCCAAATCCCCAGTAGTAACAGACCTCACGCTCATCATACAGCGTGTGTCTCATCTCAACATAGCACCACGTTGTGCAAATCCGGGGTTTCAAACCTTCAGAACATCATTTATAACCATTACTCACCTCAAGCAGGCCGAAATCCTAGCTCGCTACTCCCTTGCCTCGCAAATCAACCTCCTCGAGCGTCGAATCTGATCAAAACCACAAGTAATACGTTACAATAGGCTAAGGGAATACAACCCAATCGAAAAGACTCGAAAAATATCGAAAATCACGAAGTTGGCAAAACCCGAGCCCCGGTCTCACTTCTCGAAAAATCAGAAAATTCACATCACCCTATTCCTTATCTTGCCACGAGTCTATACATGTCAAATTTACCAATATTCGAGCTCAATTGCTCCCTCAAACCCCAAATTTATATTTCAAAAGTCAAGCCCTAATTCTTCCCTTTTTAATCAATTTTTCATGAATTTAGATGTTGAATCTACAATTAAATGATGTTTTTAGGTCATAAGACTCAACTCCAATCAATCCCAGTCGAAACCCTCTTTAATCCTCGTCCAAAAGCTCTCAAGGATGTTCAAAAATGGAGGAAAAATGGGTTGGGTTCGCGGATGAAATGTTTTAACATTCTGCCCAGATCATTGTAGCTCTTTCTATGCGATCGCATTAGAGCCCATGCGATCGCATAGCACAAATATTCTACCCCCAGATTTAGCCATATGTGATCGCATAGGCCTCTCTGCGATCGCATAGCACAAGGTCTTTACCTTGTGCGGTAGCATGCCTTCCACCGCGATCGCATAGCACAACCAAACAGCCCCTCGAATTCCTTCTATGTGATCGCATGACACCCTCTGCGATCGCATAGAACAAAAATACTCTGCAATTTTTCTGCTGCATTTTACAACTCCAAACTTCCCGTTAACCATCTGAAATCACCCCGAGGCCCCCGGGACCTCAACTAAAAGTGCCTACCCATCCTAAAACATCATTCAAACTTGTTCCAATTACCAAAACATCACAAATAACACCAAAACCATCAAATTACATCGGATTCAAGCCTAAATTTCTTAAAAACTTTCGAAATACGCATTTGATCAAAAACCCGACCAAAACACTTCCGAATGATCTGAATTTTTGCACACACATCCAAAATCATCTAAGGAAGCTACTGCAACTCTCGGAATTCCATTCCGACCCCCGTATCAAAATCTCACCTACCAACCGGAATTAACCAAAATACTAACTTCGCCAATTCAAGCCTAATTCCACTCTGGACCTCCAAAATCAATTCCGATCACACTCCTAAGCCACATGTCAACCCCCGAAGCTTACCAAATCACCGAAAATCATATCCGAGCCCTCTAACTTAATAGTCAACATCCGGTTGATTTTTCCAAAACAAGTCTCCCTTAAATAGACTAAGTGTCTCATTTCCTATCAAAACCAATCTGATTTAACTATAACACACCGAATACCGATAACGAAACATGAAGAAGCATAAAATGGGGAAAACGGGGCAATAACTCACGTGACGACGGGCCGGGTCGTCACAGTGGATTATTTAATTTGTGTGGCATTTTTAATTGAGGGGTCTTTTGTCACAGTGGACAACCGTTAGGGTTGAGAGTATTTTTGTCTATTTTCTTAACGGTAGGGACGTATTTGTATCGATAGTAAAACTAAGGATAAACGTGGATAATTTACTAAAGTAAAGGAACAAATCTGACCTTTTTTCCTTAATTGTACATAATTAAAGGCATTTTTGTTTTCTCTTTTTCTAATCGCCCCATAAGAATCAATTCTCATTTTCTACTTTAGAGTTACATTAGTGACGGTGATACTTTATCTATTTTCTTTTGCCAAAATGATTTAAACTTCAAATTGAATTTTACTTGATAAATCTTTTTAGAATTGCAGAATAAAATGGTTTTTATTTTGTTAGAACTGAGGAATGAGGTTTTCTTTAAAATTACCAACGTGAATTGGCAGAAAATTTAAGAGAAAGACCATATTAATTAAAGGGTACCTTTGCACGCTTTAATCTTTTATTTCTTTTTAGGAAAACGACTTTGAAATTGCCCTAAACTTAGCACGGTTTATTAGTTGATGCTTTAAATTAATCGTTGTCTTAATTACCTCTCGGACTTGGATATCCGATAATTGTTACCCCCTAGACGATCTCATCCCAGGGAAATGGCATGCACGCGCCTACCACATGAATTTTCTGTCCACATGGAATTTAATAATAAAGTATATTTTTAAACCTTTTTAAATGCATTAATTTTTTAGATCATCTTTTTTCAGATCAAATTTATGACAAAATTTGGCTAAAACTTCAATATTTAGATTGAATTTTTTACTTGGCTAAAACTAATGAAGTTTCAGTTAAACTTTTTAAAATTTAACGGTGAAAAAGAAGTGATACACATTTAAAATAAATATTAATTGCATATAAAAAGATATAAAATGAAATTCGCAATTTCATTAATTCGGCTAAGATTTTTATTTAGATATAAATTATGGAGTTCAAAGTAAGTAATTTTTAATACAAATTTTGCACCCAAAAAATACAACAGTTATAATAAATAGGCATTTGCATCTAAAGAAGAATTAAAAGAGTACACAATTGCAGATTTTTCCAAAAAAAAAAATTTACGGAGTCAAAACTTAAATGGTGGCACCAAATGATCCTACCTATGCAAATTGCCCCAGTTTAATGCCGTTTGGCATAAAATGCATTATATATATATATATATATATATATATATATATATATATAATTCCAGAAAAATAGTTATTCCTCTTTTCTTTTAACTCTTTAGTCATGTGACTATGTTTTTATTGAGTGCATGGTTATCGAAAACAGTTTTTCTATCTTTATAAAATAGGGGTAAAATTTGCATACACACTATTCTCCTTTCCACTTGTATAATTATACTGAGTTTGTTATGAACTCAACAAAACGATACCTTGATTAAACTTCCAAATAAACTGATTATAATAGAAATGCAAAGGATATAGTCATGAACTAAGGAAATAGCAGTAGAAAGAAAGGAGATGAGGAGATAGAGCCACAGAGAGAAATAGACGAGGAAGAGAGAGACCATGAGAGGGGAGTTTTCCAGATAACAATTCGCCTGACCGTATACTTGCACGGATTGGTAAATATAGTAACTATATTCCTTCTTGTTCAGTAATTCCTTGACACATGTACCTCTAACCTGGGTCCCAGTTGCAGCCCAATAACCTCTTGTTGGGCTGTTTCACATCCTGACTAGTGTGCAACCCACTCCCAGGCCCAAGTAGTTCATTTTGGTTTAACCCATTCATAACAATACTCATGTCCTCGAAAAGAACCTTGTCCTTAAGGTTCGAGTCTGGAATCGTACTAGTAGCATAGTCGCAACAAATTGTCGTCATACCGAAGTGTTCACAGTGGCCTAGGAAGAATATGTAGCCCAGTGTACTTGTTGCAGCAACAACAAGCCCGTCAACAATATCAATTAGGCTATGTTCAGCATCAAAACTCCATAAGACAAACAAGTTTTTGCCCAGCTCAATGACAGCAAAGGCATCAACTAGAACTTTAAACATATGTGCTACAAGCGTTCTGTACAATATGATCTCAAGTATAGTAATAGCAAATGATTCAGGTTCTTGATCCTTAAAGTCAATTGGATCATAAAATCTTTCTAGCAGCAATGCAACTATACTTTCTCCCGAGCTATTTCCACCTATGACGGCAACTATCTTTGTGAAGGTCACATTTTGGAATTTAGTGTTTCCATATGCAAGCAAATCAAGCTTCAATGATTTTAAAGCAAGCGGAGTAATCATCGAAGGATGAAAGCGCAAGCTCATATCAACAACGTTCATCCTTTTCTCCACATAACAAAGTACACCGCTAGGATAAATGAAATTTCCTTGTCTATTTACTCTTAGAACCTTATCGAATGCCTGGATGACCCCATACAAAAGTGCGGCAAGAAGTGTCATAATAAACTCTACAAAAGATGCCTTACTGGACTCCCATGTTGGTCTACCATGTAAGAATTTAATCTGATGCATCAATCTGATTCCATCCTTGATAAAAATGTAATTCCCTTCCCACAGTGGTTCAAACACTTCATGTTTAACCAAAAGCTCAGAACTATCCAATATAACATTTATGGGCAATTTTGCATTTGACATATGATATTGGGCCACCAGCTGCCTATTTTGCAATTCAAATGAAAAAAGAAAGCAGGAATAGACAAGAGTTTTAACAAGGAAAGAATCAATAGCAAACCAAGAGTGACTCATAGAGGAAACCACCGGGAAGGTTTTCAAGGCAGTCTTACTGAAATAGGACAAGAGCTCATTTAGCTTGGGACTAATACGAGATGTCCAAGAAAGTTCCAACATAACATAAACATACATAACTTCATCAGGAAAGATGCATAATAACCCTCTAAGATTTCTGGCCATCCCAAGCATCACATTCTCTGCAACAAAAAAGCCAATGCGACAAAGTAATAGCACCTCTGATAGCTGCATATGGTCAGAACTTACAGAGAAAAGTGTACCCTTAGCGTCAGCCTCCTTAACACTGCACCAAATAGTAGAGACAGAGTATAGTGCAGCGCAAAGACCGTTGGTTGGGTATTGGTGCACCTCCATAGCACTCAACTGCTGACCCAACTTGTCTATGTCCATCCCAACACTTCCATGGAATATAGCTTGAAAGATGCAGGCAGATACTGTTGCAACAGATTTAATAAAAAATATAAGTGATCCTGTTAATAATGTTCCTCTTATTCTCATTAGTCTGTTCCATAATATTGATACCATAAGCATATCAGACGTCAAACTGTCCAACATATCACGACATATATATTTCTTTGTACCTACGAGGTATGTGGTAAGAAACCTTGAACCGGGATCAAAGGAAAATTCCAATACAAATTGATCAGTTGGAAATCGACGCAAGGATGTAGCACAATAACGTTCACTTAAGTAATCAAATATATCCCTGCTTATAGGTTGGTCATGACTGGAAGCGGTAAGCAAACATTGCAGTGCTAGTAGATCATCAAATATGATAAGGTGACTATAAGCATACTTAACTGCAGAAACTGGTTGAAACATTCATCGGACACCTGGGTTTCAGGATTTACTGAATTGCTCCTCATGGAATTTGTAACTTCCATGTCAATTTCCCTATCCGATATTTCAACGAACACCTTGCAGGCACATCTTCTTGAATTGTCCTCCTCGGAATTGTGCACAATGTTGGAGAGTCCTTTATCCAAATCAAAATCAATCTCTGGTTCTGCAATAAAAAAGGTTTTGAGAATTCCTCTGGTTCGTACTTATCGTGCAAAGACACAGCCAAGTCCGAGTGTCGTGGAGCGTCGGAGATCGTCTTGGAAGAGGCAGGCATCATGTTCTCTATATTGTCGAGCAGGTTGAGCATACGAGTGTTATTATCCATCATCGCCATCATCAGTCCCTGGATGGCGTCGAGATGATAATTGATAATAGTAGAAAAGTAGATAGCCATGGAGGATTGGAGTCCAAATTAATGAATGCACCAATGTTATGAACTCAACAAAACGATGCCTTGATTAAACTTCCAAATAAAATGATTACAATAGAAATGAAAAGGATATAGTCATGAACTAAGAAAATAGCAGTAGAAAGAAATGAGATGAGGAGACAGAGCCACAGAGAGAAATAGACGAGGAAGAGAGAGACCATGAGAGGGGAGTTTTCCAGAAAACAATTGCCTAATCGTATACTTGCACGAATTGGTAATTATAGTAACTATATTCCTTCTTGTCCAGTAATTCCTTGACACATGTACCTCTAACTTGGGTCCCAATTGCGACCCAATAACCTCTTGTTGGGATGTTTCACATCCTGACTAGTGTGCAACCCATTCCCAGGCCCAAGTACTTCATTTTGGTTTAGCCCATTCATAACAGAGTTTGTCATTGCTTAACTCTTTAGCTGTTAATCTAGTTTTTCCCTCTTACTTATATAGTGATAGAGTCTATTCGTTGTTGCAAATTTGAATATAGTCTGGCTGCAATGGCGATACTGAATACCGAATAGAAACCAAAAAATAGATTCATAGAGTCCGACTAAAGTATTGAAGAAGTCTTGGGGTCAATTTTTCATAACACGTGTTTCAAAGAAAACGTGTACCCTTTTTGTTTTTTGTTTTTTGTTTTCCAAAGCATCTCCTATAAGACTGATGACTCAAGAATTTTGCCCCAAGAAAACACACGCAGATGTTTTTGTTTTTGGAAAAGAAGTTTCTATAAATGTAATGACTTGTACTACTAATTTAATTTTAACCCACGGAGCAATTCAATTATTTCAATACTGAAATATACATCAATGCAGACATTTCAACCTTGCTAGACCATTCAAATTAAATGCCATATTTAATTTGTTTACTAACACTATCTCGGTCTTGAACTATTAGAGTGTTACAAATATTGGTATTCGCGGAAAAAGATTATACTAATATCGGAATGATTAGTCCATCCGAAAGAAAAAGAAATGTGAAATAAAATGGAAAAGGAATATATATATATAGTGATAATTTGATTCTTCGTCCTTAAATATGATAGAGAAACGTGTGTAATTCTTCTTTTTGACAAAAAACTTTACAAAAGATTGAATTTTTAGAGAATCACTTTTGGGGTAAAGTGCTACCAAAAAAAACTCAATTTTCAGGCATGAAATCAACAATCGACATCTCTAATTAAGAATGAAGAGTATTTATTATTCCACCACAACTTTTGAAAATCAAATGAGATCAACCAAGACTTTATCTTGATAAAGTCACTCTCATGTGGAAAATTTATAGCAATTCTTTACGCTTATATTTTCGTTCTTACTTTTTACATCATCTTACTAACCATATCTTCTACTACTTGTTTTTCAGAAAATGAAATCAAAACCAGTTCTTTAAAACTAATTCTTCACTGTATATTGTTATTGTATAGAAGTTAAACTTGTGTCTTTATACTTAGATTACTGTATACTGTTATTGTCATTCGTGCGTAGAAGTTGAACTTGTGTCTTCATACAGTAACTGTATACCTCCAGTGCATAAAAGTTAAATATATTACTCCGTCAATCACAATTTATGTTGGTGCACTTTCCTTTTTTGTGTGTCCCAAAAAAGTATATTACATTGTCTATATTTACAAATAATAAATTTTTATTTTATTTTAATAAATAATATTTCTTAAACTCTTTCCGTTCAAATAATGTCACATAAATTAACACGAAGGAAGTACTTTTTACACTGATTATTATATTTCCACACAACACAAAAGTCAAACTATATATTGTCAGTGCAAGAGGGAAGTGCACAATTAGCCACTAATTAGAGTTGTATTTATTCTTAAGCCACTATTTAAAATGTATTAACTCTTTAGCCAGTGCTTTAATAAATTTTTATCTGCCGGACGAAAATACCCTTGTTCTAGACATGATGTCCTTAACTTCATGAGTGTCGTGTAAATATTAAGGACACAGTGTCCTGAATTAGCACCTTCTATGTTATGCTTTAGGGCATCATGTCCTTAACTTCATATGTGCAGTGTAAATGTGAAGGACATGATGTCCTTAACTTCATGAGTGTTGTGTAAATATTAAGGACAAAGTGTCATGTATTTGCACCTTCTGTTGTTAAACTTTAGGACATCATGTCCTTAACGTCATGAGTGTTGTGTAAATATTAAGGAACAACACTCATGAAGTTAAGAACACTGTATCCTTAATATTTACACATCACTCATGAAAAAAGGATAAAACCGTCTTTTCATATTAATTTTGATGAAATAGTAACTATTTTTGCTCAGCATTAAAAATATCACGTTAAAAAATTGCTACCCCACGCCATTCTTGATATTTATACAAAGTGGACTATTCACAGATAAGGCCAAAGACTTCTCAAAAGTGTGAACGCAGTTTTAATGAGAACAATTGTCCAACCAAGTGTGAACATCTGCTGACGAAATTGTATGTGTAATTTCTTTCCAGAAACCAAATCTGTCTTTATTTATTATACTCCATTTATTATTAATAATAAAAAGGACAAAAATGGTTGTGTTTTTCGGTTTTTGTTGTTGGCCAGTTCATGTTACAGGTGTGCATATATTTCAAACCATGCAACCTAATTTTGTTTGAATAAAACCACTCCATTCCCAAAAAATACAAACAAAAAACCATATAAACACCTCTTTTTTTTTGCATTCAATTTCAACAACTACTACTCTTCCATCTTCCCAACTAAATGCTATTCTTATCCTAACTATGGAACTCAAACGTCTTTGCTTTGTTTTGCCTGCAGATACTGATGAAATTGACAAAATTGATCAAAAACAACAAGTTGTAGACAAACCAAAGAAAAAAAATGAATCTTTCTCTAAACGAAGTTGTGGGGGTCGAGTTCTTGATTTTTTTCAAGAAACTTTGTCGAAATTAGCTGATTCCAAATGGACAACTTGTTGTCATCAAGATTTTGAAAAAAACCAATTTTCTGGTGTTTTTCATGATACAGAAGGTATGCAACTAGGTGAAAAAGGTGGTGGCGATTATAATCATAATCATAATCATAATCCAAGGATTTTCAGCTATTCTGAGCTGTTTATAGGATCCAATGGATTTAGTGAAGATGAAGTTTTAGGAAGTGGTGGATTTGGGAAGGTTTTTAGAGCTGTTTTACCTAGTGATGGAACAGTTGTTGCTGTGAAATGTTTAGCTGAAAAAGGTGAGAAATTTGAGAAAACATTTGCTGCTGAATTAGTAGCCGTTGCTCATCTTCGCCATCGCAATCTTGTGAGGCTAAGAGGATGGTGTGTATATGATGATCAACTGTTTCTTGTGTATGATTATATGCCTAATAGAAGCCTTGATCGAATTTTGTTCCGAAAACAGGACAATACAGGGTCCCCTGTTCTTGATTGGGAGCGTCGAAAAAAGATAGTAAATGGTTTAGCAGCTGCATTGTTTTATCTCCATGAACAATTGGAGACTCAAATCATTCATAGAGATGTTAAGACAAGTAATGTGATGCTTGATTCCCATTTCAACGCGCGTCTTGGCGATTTTGGCTTAGCTAGGTGGCTCGAGCATGAACTCGAGTATCAAACGAGGACGCCTTCAATGAAAAACCAGCAGTTTAGATTGGCTGAGACAACAAGAATTGGTGGAACTATAGGCTACTTACCTCCTGAAAGTTTTCAGAAAAAAGGTTTTGCTACTGCAAAATCTGATGTTTTTAGCTTTGGGATTGTTGTTCTTGAGATTGTCTCGGGTAGGCGTGCTGTCGATCTCGCGTCCCCGGATGATCAAATCATTCTTCTTGATTATATCAGGAGACTATCTGATGACAAAATGGCTTTACAAGCTGGAGATAGTAGACTTGTTGATGGTTCTTATAAGCTTTCTGACATGGAGAGACTAATACATATTGGTCTTCTTTGTACATTACATGAACCTCAATCAAGGCCTAGTATGAAGTGGATTGTTGAAGCTCTTTCTGGTCATATTTATGGTAAATTGCCTGATCTTCCTTGTTTTAAGTCACACCCTCTTTATATCTCTTTGTCATCTCCAAGTAATAGTACAACTAGCAACACAATCACTACAAGGTCTACTGCTACAACCAGTAGCAGCACGACGCCCGGTTTCAACTCCACTGTCTTCGTTACAGCCACAGGAGAAACTATGTATCTAAGTGCTGAGAGTGGAAGCAGTCAAAATGAGTCTGGAAATAGTAGCAGCAGACGCCAGTCGAGTAATTTCTTGATGGTTGAAACTCCGAGGGAGATTGCATTTAAGGAAATTGTGGCTGCGACGAATAACTTTTCGGATTCAAGAAGAGTTGCTGAGATTGATTTTGGAACTGCTTACCATGGTTTCCTTGACAACAACCAGCATATCCTAGTGAAAAGGCTAGGAATGAAGACATGTCCTGCTTTAAGAGTGAGGTTCTCGAATGAGCTTCAGAATTTGGGACGACTACGCCACAGAAACCTTGTCCAACTCCGAGGATGGTGCACTGAGCAAGGTGAAATGCTTGTTGTATATGATTACTCCCAAAGTAGTCTTCTTAGTCACCTCCTTTTCCATCAGAATCCGAGGAACAACGCCTCCATCATAAGATGGCGTCATCGGTATAACATTGTTAAATCACTTGCCTCAGCGATTCGATATCTGCATGAGGAATGGGATGAACAGGTCATACATAGATGCATAACATCATCTGCCATCATTATTGATCCAGATATGAACCCAAGGCTTGGCTGTTTTGCTCTTGCTGAGTTCTTGACTCGGAATGAGAACAGCCATCATGTTGTTGTTGATAAAAAAACATCGGTTAGAGGAATATTCGGTTACATGTCACCGGAGCATATGGATTCTGGTGAAGCAACAACAATGGCTGATGTTTATAGCTTTGGTGTAGTGCTTCTTGAGGTGGTTAGTGGTCAGATGGCAGTAGATTTCCGCAGGCCTGAGGCTCTATTGGTTAATAGAGTACACGAATTCGAGGTCCAGAAAAGGCCATATGAACAACTGGCAGATTGGAGGTTGAATGGAAACTTTAACTCAAGGGAACTGGTGAGGCTAGTCAAATTAGGAATGGCTTGTACAAGGTCCAACCCCGAATCAAGACCGAGCATGAGGCAGATAGTGAACATTCTCGACGGACATGATAAATGTTTAATGGAAAATGGACGAAAGAAGGAGAGACCGGAAGAATGGAGAACAAGAAATGCTTCTGCTCTTTCCCTTGTAAGGAGAATTCAAGCTCTCGGTATACAATGATCACTCTCTTAGATGTGAAATAGTTTATATGTAGATAGATATGAACATTAGTCCTCCATTAAAAGATGTCATTAAGCTTTCTATCTTATTCCTTTTGTTCTTCTATTTATTCATGGAAGTCTACTAAAGCTATCAAGTTTTGAGTTGTGTGATTATGTTGCTTCAACAGAACATTGTGTAATTTAATGTCTGGCTACTTTGAATGCATTGTGTGAATTCGATCATGATTTTTTTTATTTTATACAATATCAGAATATTATTGGTTACTGTTATTGTTTTTCCATCTATTTTACAGCTCTTATGATACTGTTATTATATTTCTGGTTTCTGTTGCTGGTACCGATCTATTGTCTCTTTTTGTCTTTTTGAGCCGAGAGTCTATCGGAAACAACCTCTCTACTCCTTCGGGGTAGGGGTAAGGTCTGCGTACACACTACCCTCCCCAGACCCCACTTGTGGGATTTTTACTGGGTTGTTGTTGTTTGATACAATAGCAGAATATAACGTTAATATGAAAGCTTATTTGGCACCAACGAATAACGTTTACAGTGAACTATTGTATATGTACAGATACAAGTCTGACCTTGCTTCACATTCTTTCCTTGCTTGTCTTTGGCCTTGAGCACTCGGTCTACCTTTCAGTCGCGTGATTCTCATCGTCTGTGTTTACACCAACCCAATCAAGAAATGCGAAAAGAAATTGCCTGAAGCTGACCTTGCCACTCCTGTCCCAGTCCATTTCTTCTGCGATTATTAACCAGATCATCATGTTAGAAGTTATGACAGCAAGTTAATTTGATTTTAAACACTTTACAAGGTGAATGACAGTACTGAATCGAATCCGAGTGACATGAGAAGGGGATTTTTCGGAAGGACAATCGTCGTTTAATGCCTTGACGACTTCTTTCTTGTGCAGCTTCCCATCACCATTTTTATCAAGAAACAAGAATGCCTCAACTATTGTATTGAATGTTGCTTCTAGCTCTGGTGAGCCAATCTTCGACGTCTGAAATAAATATGATCCTAATGAATATAACTTCATATGATAAGTAAACAACAGCAGAGCCAGGATTTAGGGGTGTCAAAATTTAAAGAAGTAAATATATGAATAAGTGGGGGTTCAATACAGAGTATATATATGCATAAAAATAACTTCTACTTAATTTTTCGGCGAAGGGGTGTCAAATGACACCTGTTGGAGCTTTGTGGCTCCGCCACTGTTAATAAATATCTATTAAAATACTCAAAAAAAGAATAGAGAAGAGCACTTTTTTCACGTACATTGCGAGAGGAGGATGAATCCGTCAAGAGATAGATAAGACATAGAAGAACAATGAACTCATTGAATTGAATCCCTTCTTTTTCATCCACATCACACGAGTGAAAAAGATCATCAATTTCCTCCTCTTTAACATGAAATTGCAGCTTCTTTACGCATTTCTTTAGTTCTTCCCGGTCAATAGTCCCATTTGAATCTTCATCTAAGGAAATAGGACAAGATAGAAAAACCATAAATTCTTGTTAATAAAATGTAGTAAACACTCAAAAATCCATGCATATACAGAAGGTACTCACCGAACTGTTCAAAGACACCTTTTATCTCCTTCAACCCCTCTTTGAACTGAGGAAATTTCAAGATTATGCTATTGATTGACCTGAAATTGGTTTGCACTGATGAACTTCTTTTAAGCTCCATCATTTTTGCTTCAAGCTTAGCATCCAATCTTCTGTACTTGTTTGGTGCATTCCAAAAACACAGTATATTTCCAACCTTGTTGGACAATAACTTGAGTACTGGACATGACTGAGCTGAGCCTAATACAAAGAAAGAGTTCTAGTTAAAGACCAATCAGCTTTTCGGTTGTTTTGTTCGATATCCTAAACAACGATACTTAGCTGTAAGTACAGTACAAGGCAGACAATTCGTCACAATCCCAATTTCAGATATCAAAATAGGCCACATTAGCAAAATTGTATGCTACAAAGTTCTTTTCACAATCTTAAGATATTAGCATTACAAATCACACAATAAATTTACCCCCAAAAAGAAATTATTACAGAAGAAAAGGTGAAAAGGGAAAAGACAGATTATTAATTCTGACAAGAACCAAGAAGCATACCTACTGAATCTTTCATTTCTTTGATGATGAAAAAGAGCTCAAGAAATCAAAAGGGTCTGCTGCTGATTCCTTTAACATGGAGCAGATTCTATAAATATATACAGGTAAGAGTATAAAAGGGGAATAGAAAAGGGGTGAAGTGGAGAGGTGGCAACGAGGAAAAGAGTATTAGAAAAGTAAAGTAGAAATCCCATTATGCTTTTTTCAATAGAATGGAACTTTCTTTCCTTCTTTCTTTCTCTTCCACTAGCAGAAAATACCATCATTGCTTTGACTATAAGCTTCCATTCTATTCCCCTCCTATACATTTTCCAGTGTAAGAGAAGGAGGGAAGGAAGGCGCGCTACGACTAACATAACAGCCAGCTGAAAAACATTAACTATAGCTAGGCTAGCGCGCAATGGCTTTCTCTTACAGGGGTACAACTGAATCCGTTGTTTAGTTATTACACAAAAAAAATATTGCCACTGCTTCTTTTCATTTGTTTTTAGCCTTGGGTCCATAGGAAACAACCTATGTGCTCTCCCAATGTATACACTACCCTTCGTTGTTGTTCTTGTTGTTGTTGGTATGACCATGCAGCAAAAAATTCATCTATTAATTAACCTCAATCAAGAATAAGTTGAATTGTTGAGTAAAACTTTAGACAAACTTGTTTTTTACTCTACTTCAAGATAGACATTATGCTTCTGTATGCATTAGTTTTCCTTCTTCTTGTGTTGGTTAAAATTTTTTGGCGTTTCGGTAATATAGGGAAGAAAAAGTTCAACTAAAAAGTGATAGTCTCCAAAAAAGAAAAATAGTAGAGAAGAAGGAGAGGGTCACGCGTAATCTCAACTAAAAACGTTATTTGCCTTTGTTTTTACACCAATCCAATGAATGCATATCATGCGACATACTGTTATGTTGATTAATGCATTACTAAGTTTCATCAACCATTTCCAGCATATCATATTCCATGATCCAAATGTCCAATTCGATATCATTTCCTTTGCCACCATATAAACTAAGGCAACCTTTTAAAGTAGACAAACGAAACAACTCATTTTCACCTACAAAATCCGGTGTTGGAAGCTCCTTCAATTTAGTTATTGATCAAGGTTTTTATCTAGAGCCCAATATACACAAACTTGAGTGCTAATACCCTGACTGCATTGCTAGGACAATAGCGCAGGGTTCGAAATTCAATGGCTTATTGGCCCGACCCTCTACCCTTCTGTTCTGACTAAGCAGATTACGGAATTAAATATCTCAAGATTGCTCATCAATAACTGATGAATGTGACAAATTTGATATCACAAGTGTCTTCAATTATTTCCAATAGAGTGATTTGCTTCTTCTTGTACATGACTGTTGTTTCTAAGAAAGCATAAGGTATCCAAACATGTTGGATCTACAGGACGCTCCACTTACCATGTGACAACCGAGTGCATAAGCTGTTGTAACATGTTGTCGGTTTACGCCGGGATTATTATCATTATCCCATAACCAAACGACCTATTACATTACCAATTCCAAGCACGGATAAAGAAAGAAGATTGTGATAGGTAACCAAGGTTAAACTAGTCAATTTGCGATGAATCCGCATGAAAAATGTTTACGCCCCCCACTTGTTGCGCCTGTGTGCACTTGCTCACATTGCAAATCACAAGCACAAATAAAAGAAGAGGGTTGCCATAGGTTAACAACAAATGTAAAACTAGTCAATTTGAGATGAAACAGCACAAAGCAGAATACATAATACGCCCCAACTTGTTTGGAACTGAGACGTAATTGTTGTAGCAGAAGAAGAGACAGTAAACCTTCATTTGCAACATTGTGAAATGCCCACAAGCAGGAATGCACTAAAATGTATCAGAAAACAGTAGTGATTAGAGTTCAACTATGCTGTTAGTACACAAGGATCTTCATTTCTGATAAAGGGTACTTAAAAGGTGATGAAATGCAGGGTAAGGTTGCGTACAATAGACCCTTGTGGTCCGGCGCTTCCCCGACCTCGCGCATAGCAGGAGCGTAGTGCACCGGGTACTTAAAAGGTGATATAACTTAGATAACATACATTTGCAACATTGTTTAATCTTGGATCAAACAGATGTAGAAAGGGGGAAACATCACAGAAAATGTGGTAAAAAATACACTGATTTGTTTCCAGAGAGAATTTTGTTCATGTATTACTCATCATCCATTCCACCTGCCTTGTATTGCTTTCGATAGGTGATCCATTCACGTTAGTAAAAGCCTGCGGTCTCTTCTTTAGATCACCGATTCCATTTGATGGGAAGCAGTCATCAAGCAAGCAGTCGCCAAGTCTGGCTGGCACGTGACAAGCATTTTTGTCTTCGATACTTGGAGCAATATCATGTAACGAAGGGACATTAACGATCCCTTCACAATCGTTTGCAACCTTCATTGCTAATTCAGAAAGTTCTTCCCTGTTCACTTCTAGGCCATTCGGTTCGATGGACTGGCTACTAAAAGCTTTACAAGCTTTTTCAAGAATTGATTGCAAATATTTTCCTTGTGCTTCAATACGAAGCTGTAGACGGCGCTGTACCTACTTTGGTAAATCACAAAGATTTTTGTTAGAAAATAAAGAATGTGACACTAAGTTACTGATGTATAACAACTTGATAAGAAGCTGATGTTGCATTTTGTCCGAGCAAAGAAAGCATGCTGCAATTACACATACGACACAGGAGAAACAACCAAAGTCATTGACAGTGATAAAACAACGACGACCAGCAGCAGAACTTCAACCAAGAACCTTTGATAAGACTAAAGTTGCAGTTGGTCCGAGTTGAAGAAGCAAGTTAGCCCTAGTACATACTACACTAGAAATGGCCAAAAGTTACTGACCTCAACCTGGTCTGGAAACTACCATTAGCTACTTATCAATGTATTCGCTTATTAGAGCAACCTACTCTCCTATTGCTCACCACTCTAACCCGTTATAGAGAAGAAAACAAAAAAGATACAAAAGGGAATATCATACAAGAAGCACATAGTGCAAACAACAACAACCCAGTATGATCCCACACGTGGGGTCTGGGGAGGGTAGTGTATACGCATACCTTACCCCTACCCTAGTGAGGTAGAGAGGTTGTTTCTGATAGACCCTCAGCTCAAGAAGACGAAAAGGGACAATAGATCAGTACCAGCAACAGAGGCCAGCTGACTAAAAAAGATATTCAAGATTACGTCTAATGCGAGCACATTTTCTCAACGAATTCAAGATTTGGATTATGAATGAAAATGGACTACAGGAAATCAGATTCATCCAACAAATGGACTGCAGCATAGGAAGCTGAGACGCTGAGTACACTAACACTATCAGTTGAGCAAGAAGAGGGGTGTAACAAACCTCTAGCTGCTCATGTAGTCTTCGCTGGACTTCCATCTGTACTCGCAAAGCCTCAGTTACTTGGAAACCGCTGTTGAATAAATTTAAGAGAGTTCAAATTTGACGCAAAGCAGACAGAACCATTTTTACCAGAAAATTTCTAAAAGACATAACATACTCATTTATATCTTGCGCAATAACTCTTGATGAACCTGATGTAGAGGAACCTGTATCTTGACTCTCTGCTGGACATGACACTGCAAACACAAGACAGTAACGATAAAGGGATTGCGGTTTCAAGTTTTCCAAAGGACTGAGAAGCACAACCATTTCAGCCTTTTTTGCTTCAACGAATTATTCTTCTCTTTCTTTATATTACAAACAATTCTATCATTTATATACTCCCTTCAGAGGTGTTATCCACATTCAGTACATACTTTTATTCGATGAAATCAGTCATCTAAAATTACAAAGTATGTATCAACAAATGAAAAAAGTGCAACCTCCTTGTTGTAATAAGGTGATTTTGGTTAAGGAGTTGGAAGTGGATCAGAAAAACCAATCCAACCTATCCTAGACGAGGTAATAATAGGACTTTGGGGGGGGGGGGGGGCTATTCTGACCTTAAACCAATAGTGATGATTGTCGATTTGTAGTATTTATGGGAAATGTGGAAGTTACTCAATGGGGTTGACATTTAAGTTTTAGCATAGATGAAGTAACTCATCAGCAGCTCTAATCTTTTCCTTGAATTCGAAGTTACACTTATATATACACTATTCAGATTTAAAAAAACATGGGCGAATTACAAGGACAACACAACAACAACAACAACAACAACAACCCAATATAATCTCACAAGTGGGGTTTGGGGAGGGTAGTGTGTACGCAGACCTTACCCCTACCCTGAGGGGTAGAGAGGTTGTTTCCGATAGACCCTCGGCACAAGAAAATGAAATGAGAAAAAGAACAGCAACAACGCGAATTACAAGGACACAGAACAAAATAAAATAAAGTAATTGCAGGAAACTGGCGTATTTAATGAAAAGTTCTTCATTACCGTCTTTAGAATTCTCGGTTGCCTCTTTAGCAGATTGCTTGCCCAGGCGGTATTTCTGCAAAGGAAATATAAAGATACAGACTTTAGCATCTGCCTGAAAACTTAAAAAAAAACGGCATCTTACTAGGATTATCCAACTCTCTGAATCAATTACTTGAGATTCCTTTATTAAAGGACCTTATTTACTTCTTCTTTGGATAAAACTGAGAGCTTACTCAAATTGTACTTCATCCTCGTTTGGCTAACATCAAATGCCGAATAAAATTTTTTTTTAAAAAAAACCCACTATACCGTCTCATCAATAAAACCTCAAACACAATTGCAATCAGAAAACATACCTGGAGATGTGACTTCAAATGGTATAAGGTCAGACCTTTCACCCCCATTGTTCTCATAATTGTTTTTGGTGTTGCTTCTGCAAAATGAAGCAACCATCACATAATTAAAATTATGCATAGGAGTACATGTAAACTGTAAATAGAAGGCAACACACAAATGAAATGAGAAAATATTTCTTAAAATTTGCAGATAGAAAGATTTCCTGGAAACACCACAACTATTAGAAAAAAAAATTAACAGTCAGAACATCACAACGGCATAATTCTACCAGTATACAAGCAGCTAATTGAAAAAAATTATGATGCAATGAGATACTAATAAATGGAACATTTCATTTATTGATCAATTTAATAGTTCCATCATTCCAAATCTACCACGATTCTTTTAGTTGACCCTTAGAGCCTTCCGACAGTTAAATTAGCATAACTTTAGAAGTCAGGATGGCTCTTCTTAATTTCTTTTTCCATAACGAGTGATGTTTCCTCAAAGGAGCAGCTCAGAAGAAGGATAGTATTTCTAATTTGAAATACTACTACCACATATACTGACTGACAAACATGAACCCTGTCGAGAAGAGAAGAAGTTCAACAAATGACAGCAGAAACTCAGAGCTTATTTTACCAAAGAAGGTAGATGCAAAAACTAAAAGAAAACTGTACGAAAATACAGCTATATAATAAGTAAAAGAAAACCTAATTTATAGTACAGTGAAATCCTTCGAAAAGGAACCAGAGCGACAAGGTCAATCAAGTTGCGATTGTAGGAGCAAAGACGAGCTCCTGCTTTGTATCATGGCTACACGGATGTGCACCAAGTACTTATAGAACTGCTAGAATCCTAATAACACTGTGAATAACATTCTTGTACTGGCTGATATATGCCAAATGACACAGTCCTACTAACACGCACAAGGTTTGATCTCCCACATAAGAACGTATACCTCTATAGGCAAGCGTGCTTAAACTTGCTAATTCATTTTCACATCGAACATCAAACTTTGAGGTCACTTCTTTAGTGCCTAACAATCTTAAGAAGCATATTTGCTATATAATAAAGGGCAGCCCGGTGCACAAAACTCCCGCAATGCGTGGGGTCCGGGGAAGGGCCGGACCACAAGGGTCTATTGTACACAGCCTTACCCTGTATTTCTGCAAGAGGCTATTTCCACGATTCGAACTCGTAACCTCCTAGTCACATGACAGCAACTTTACTAGTTACCGACATGATTTATTGAAGACAAGAGAGAAAATTCAGACTGGCATAACAAAACAAGAGCCTCGAGAAGTAAAGATTGGCAAATGTAGTGATTGGGGAACTAGATTAAGAATATACAGAGAACGACTTTTAACCAAGTAACCCTTTCAAGATTCCCTCCTTCATGGTTTTTATCAACTTTTCAAGTCTAAATTTTTTATCCCTCTTCATTAACTATCCTGAGGATATCACTAAGTTTTCACCTCCAGGGTTCAGAGAGATGCTGTATCCCCTCGGAATATTGAATTGTACCAAGTGCAAGTTTATCTCCAGAAAATATTAGCAACAACCAAATGTTTCTTCACCATTTACTTCTCATGACGATATGCTTACATGTCATACAATTTACATCCTGTACAAGTAAACAACAACAACAACAGACCCAATATATTCTCAACAGGTGGGATCTGGGGCCGGTAGTGTATACGCGCAGTCGTTACCCCTACCTAATGAAGGTAGAAATCGTATACAAGTTAACAGTGGCGGAAATAGCACTATAGAAAAAATACAAAAATATAGGCATAGAGGCCATTATATTGACCTTTTCATAAAAAATAAGTAGAGGTCATTATGTTAACCTTTTCACAAGAAAATAAGTAGAGGCCATCATATAAACATATTCCCTAATTGCCTAGTTTCTACTTTTCCCAAGTGAGAGGGTCAAAAGCTACATACATACATCTCTATCAACATGACCCACAATAATCATGATACTTCTTAATAATTAGGTAATTAAGAATATAAAAGCTTTGTGACAGGAAAAAGAATGCACTTTTGATAAGGAAAAAGAAAAAGAATACACTTAATAAAAAAACAAAAGTTCCTTAAAATAATATAATTGGACTATGACCCTTTCTTTTTTTGTTAAGCCGAAAAAAAAAGGAAAGAGCAGAAAATCAAATGGCTTGCTTTTACTAGTCCAAAAATGTCTAGAAGAAAAGAAAACACCAAAACTTTATAAAGAACAACTACATAATATATAAAAATTATGACCATGAAAAAGGAAACAACTACTGAAGCCTAATGTACAGCATTAGATTCACATATTGCTCCGATAAATTCAAAAAAGAAATACATACACACTATTCAGGAAAATGGTATATATTTTTGCCTAAAAGGAAGTTTCAAACTTTACAAAGAACCAAAATAATTATACACACAGATTATGACCATGAACAGTTACATCCACTGGTACTGCAGAAATCATGTACAGCACATAAATGCATAAAGTACCCAATAAATTCAAAAAGATACGACACATAAAAATAAATTATTATATTCCTGGAAAAAAATTACCATTCTCAGTGTCGAGACATACTGTCAACAACCCAAATTGCCAAACAATTTGCTAAGAATAAATATGGCAACAGCCCAAAGTATAATTGATGGTAAACTTAAATAGGCGTTTGGACATAAATTTGGTTGAAACTTTAAAAAAAATTGAAGTTGTGTCGAAAAACAGTTTTTGGAAGTTAGAAGTTGTGTTTGAACATGTATTTTTACTTAAAAAAGTTGAAGTTTTCTGAGTGGAACAAAAATTATCAACCCAAAAACTGGGCCAAACAAATTTTTGAAACTTCGAAAATTTTCTTCAAATTTTTTCCAACAACTGATCAATGTCCAAACGGAAACTAAGATATTTTGGTATTTTTTTTACCCTTCTCCGTCTTAAAAGAAAATGCAGATTAATAAAACAAAGTTAAGATACTTCCATGTGTCAAAATACTTCAAAAAAGAAAATCTAGTCCAAATTTACCCTTACTTTTTTTCTCTAAGGTTTAAAATTACCCTCCACTATATTTCAGGTTGTAGCTCAGGACAAAAACACAGCTCGGTACATGAGGCATCCCACTTCATGCGGTCCGAAGAGCCACACCCAAAGGTATAGATAACCTACATGTTCAAGCAATAGTGGCTACTTTTGCGGCTAGAACTCGTGACCTAAGGAAACAATTTTATCATTGCTTCAAGTTTCCCCTCCAGATGTACCTCAGGACACATACCAGATTTTCTAATAGAGAGTAAAAAAGAAAAGCAGTCCGTTGCACTAAGTCTGTTCCGCTATGCACTGGGTCCGAGAAAGTACCGGACCAGAAGGGTCTACTTGTACGCAGCTTTACCTGAGTCTGTTTTCACCGCTCAAACATACATCAAATTTAACAGTTACGATAAAACTTACATTTCTAACACAGTAAAATTAAGATAATTTTTTCCTATTTCCCCTTAAAAAAGAAAAAGAAAATGCAGATAAATCAGAAGGAAAAAAAGAGAAGAAGAGGAAAATGAGTGACTTACTATCAGGGCCACCAAGTTGAGTAACAGCATCAACAAAGCGTTCATGGAGTTCAGTAGTCCACCTAAGACGAGGCTTAGGATCAGTTGTTAATACTAAACAAGCATCCCCTGGTAAATTTGTACCATCTATTGAAACTGAATTATGAATATTATTAAAATAATCACCACTTCCTCCTAAATTCCTTATAGGCAATGTTGAGTACATTCTTTTCTAGATTAAAAAAAAACCCACAATCTTGAAAATGAAGAAAAATACTGAATCTTGATGTTAGACTATGTGGTGGGGGAAAAATGAGAGAAATGTGAAAAATTTGGGGGGAGAACAATGGAGGGATTTTGGGGTTGGGGAGGGGGGGTTAAAGGGAGGGGGATGGGGTGTTGTGGGGGAAGGACAAACAAGACAGAGTTGTCTTGTTATGTACTGTCCTTCTCTTGTCTCTTTTTGCTGTCTCTGTCTCTGTTTTCCTCTCTCTTTTTCTCTGTGTGCAGAGTTTAAGTAGTATGTGGGGTGGGGCAGTTTGAGGGGGGTTGATTTTTTATTTATTTTTTTGGTTTTTATCTTATGTTCAATATAAAAAACCAAAAATAAAAGTCATCGGGCTCGAGCCGTAAAAATAGCATATTGCAAAAATATAGAATAAGGCCGTGTATAACAGACTCTTGTGATCCTATTTTTTTTGGACCCGCGTATAGCGAGAGCTTAATGCCCGGATTCTCTTTTTTATCTTGTGTTCAGTGTATTTTGGGGTTCGACTAATTCCAAACGCTTCTTACTAAAGATAATTTTATACTCGAAGTGCAAATCGAGACCGTTAGTTAAAAATAGAGGAGTACTTATCATTTAACCACAACTTTAATGATAGTTGTGAGTTTTATATTTCCTCGATATTATTGGATTGAGCACGAAACTAAAAAAATAAAGTATGATTTTTAAAATTTGTGATCTGAAATATGCTTTAGATATTTGTATAAAAATTATACTCCAGTAATATAATTACACCAGGAACAACAGTAACAACAAACTCAATGAGTTTCCACAAATAAGGTACACACCTTAACCCTACGCTAGAGATACAGAGAAGCAAAACTTATAATATATTTAAATATAATAGAGTAATAGTATTATATTTTAATATATTAAAAACGAAAATGTGCCACGTAACTTGGAATAATAAAGGTGGAAGTGTATGGCTACTGCAACTACCTTGTGGTTCTTTCTTTTTCTTTGTCCAACGATCATTTAGTTGGTTCATAAAAAAAAATAGTTTTGACATAAAATTTCACAACTAATGTAATGTTTACTTCAAGTTTTTGTATAACTAAAAGAGGTTTATAGCCTGTTCGGCCAAGTATTTTTTTTTGTCAAAAGTACTTTTTTGGGGCCAAAATCACTTTTAACCAAAAATTATTAATATAAAATTTAACATACATAATACCAAATCGTTTGGCTTTAGTTATTGAACAAGGAACACTACCACCAGCATCAGCAAATGTACAATTAAAGTAGTATTAAGAAATTTATAAAATATATACAAATATAAATTTCAAACTCAATAACTCAAATAACTAATTAAATCGATGACACATATAAAATAGCCCGTGAAAGAAATATATAAATACAAAATACTTTTAAAGTAAGTAATTTTTGCATATCACTATATTATGCTATATTGTATAACAGCTAGTAGTATATTATCTTTCATCGAATTGAATTATGTTTTTCTAGATTTATTTCGGGAAAGAACCCAAACTATATACATACTAGAGGAGGCAAAATAGAGGGAGCAACGTGTGTATAAGTGGCATTTCTTGTTTTTATATTACGCCTTTTGGTAATAAATGGAGATTTTATATCATGTTTGCGACCTTATTATTTATTTTTTAAAATTCTCGCTTGGTATTTGGTATTTATATGTGTGTTCAACTAAAATTGGTTTTGCGCTGAAACTTTTATTCCGAGACTAAAGTACTCCCTAACAAATATTAACTGATACAGATACACTTAATCTTGTTAGCCAAAATAGAAATTAAAAGCATTATTAAAGAGATAAATTTCTCTTGAAACAATCACATGTTAATTTGATGTTCAACATAAATTATAATTATAGGTGCTCCTATAATTTAAAGGTAATAAAGTGCGTGCAGTACATATAATTTGACAAAATAGCATTGTGGTGACCAGATAGGTCATTTAGAGTTTTAAACCTTAAATTTGTGTTTCAAAACCTTTGATAGCTTCTTTAAGCCTTCTTCGATTTGCGTGCGCAGTCCGGATATTTTTCAAAAAGCTTTTATATTAAAAATTGATAAAAACATGAAATTCTGACTTAAAAATCTATTTGAGTTGACTTCGATCAACGCTTTGAGCAAACGGACCCGAATCCGTATGCTGATGGTTCCGGTGGGTCCGTATCGTGATTTAGGACTTGGGCGTATGTTCGGAATAGAATTCGGAGGTCCCTAGCTCAAGTTATCACTTTTTGTCGAAATTTGAAAGTTTTAAGGCTTAATAAATCTAAAAGTTTGACCAATATTTGACTTTGTTGATACCGTATTCGTATTTTGGTTCCGAAATTCGGTATAGGTCCATTACTATATTTATGACTTGTTTGTCGAATTTGGTGAGAATCGGAGTTGGTTTAACGTGATTCAGACGTCCGTTTGTTAAAATAGTAATTCTAAAGTTTCTTCGAAATTTTCATTTGATTTGATGTCCGATTCATAGTTCTAGATATTATTTTGGTGATTTGATCGCGTGAGCAAGTTCATATGATGTTTCTAGACTTGCGTGCATATTTGGTTTGGAGCCCCGAGGGCTTGGGTGAGTTTCAGATAGGCTACGAAGTGGATTGGATTTAGAATTCATAGCTGCTTCTAGTGTCTGCGGCAGATCTCGCATTTGCAAACCCGGGCATGGCTGGGGTCCTCACATTTGCGAGGTAAAATTTCACAATTGCAAACTTGGCATTTCCGTTTTTGCGAAGGCAGAGTCACATTTGTGACTCGGCACCTTTTGTGGCGATTTTCGCATTTGCGAAGAAAGGTCCGCATTTGCAAGGGCATTAGGGTTCACATTTGTGACCATTTTATCACAAGTACGATTACTGGGATTCTGAAATGAGTTCGCAATTACTACCTCCTTCTCGCAATTGCGAACAAGATATCGCAATTGCGACATCTGCAACTGTGTAAAGTTGAGTTAGATGGGATTTCTCTCATTTCTTCAAAATTTCAAACCTAGAGAACCCTAGATGCGATTTTCCCAAGAGCCCTTCTTCCTCAATTCATTGTTAAGTGATTTTAACCTATTTTCTTTCAATCTTTCATTACATTTCATAAGATTTTAATCTAAAATCTAGGATTTTCATGGTGGAAATTGGGGGTTTGGGAAGAATTTTTGTAAAATTAGAATTTAGACCTCAATTTGAGGTCGAATTTCGAAATAAATTACATAACCGGGCTCGGGGTGAATGGGCAATTGAATTTTGTTCTGAATTTTGGCTTTGGACCAAGCGGACCCGGGAGTCGACTTTTGTTGACTTTTTCAATAATGATCTAAATTGAACCTTTTTCATTCGTGGGTAGTTCCTAAGGCTTATTTTGAATCATTTGGTTGATAATTTGCTAGATTTGGTTGGTTCGGAGACTTGTTCGAAAGGCAAAGCCGTGATTGATCCTTGAGTTGATCTTTGGAGCGAGGTAAGTGTCGTGGTTAACCTTGACTTGAAGGATTAGGACTTGTTTGTCTATTTGCTACATGTCTAATTGTTGGGTACAACGTATATGTGAGATGACGAGTACTTATGCGTTGTTGTTTGGTCAAAGCATGCGGGTGGAACTTGTTTCTTGTAATTTATTTCTTTCTTTGATCATGATATCCATACTTAAACTAGTTAATTAGTAAACTGCTCGTTCTTTTCGCATTTATGAGCCATCTGTGATAATTGAGTATTGTTTCTGAAGTTGAGGTTAATATTGGGGAATCTTTGTTGATGTAAGGCATATTCTTGCTTATTCTATCTCTCCTTTTGTTATATGTTCATTGTTACATGGTAAGGGAGAGTGTTAATTCACGAAGGATGATGTCGTGCTATATGTGAGTGTTAATGCACGAAGGGTGATGTCGTGCCATATGTGAGTGTTAATGCACGAAGGATGATGTTGTGCCATATTTGTAAGTTAATGCACGAAGGGTGATATCATGTCATATCTGTGGATTTATGATGAAAGTGAGAGTAAAAGCACGAAGGGTAATGTCGTGCCGTTGTTATTGTTTCATAGTGAGGTTGAGAGTAAAAGAAAGAAGGGTGATGCCGTGCAGTTTTATTCATTATGTTCTATTAATCTTGTCGGTTAAAGGTTTATTGACTGTCTCTTATTATCATTCCCTACGGTTGTTACCGTATCTTGCAACCCTTATCTCATGCCCCCCTCCAATAGTACTTGTTAACTCTTTATTTGTTGTTATGTTGCTCATATATTTACTGTCCGTATAGGTTTATTTACGTGTTTGTCCTGTCATAGCCTCATCACTACTTCGTCGAGGTTAAGTGTTACAACCCATATTCATATATGTTAGTTCATGCCATAAGTTAGTCGACGTAAATCCGAGAAGAGATTATCTTTGAGATGATAAGAAGTTAATCATATTTGGCCTTAAATGATACAAGGGTGTATAAGAGTGGTTAACAAGTATTAGAAGTTAAACGAATCAAGGATGTTGTAACCCGTATTTTCGGGTAAAACTAGAGGTGCTTAATATTCTCAAGAGGTCGAGTTTTAAGGAATTTGAATCATATAATATTCGTATCATAAGTCTTGAAGTCAAACGAGTTATGAAATAAAAGTCGACAAAAGTTGTTGCAACTTTCGTTCATAACTTTATTTAAACTTTAGGTCAAATGTTACTAAGTTTTTCTCCTAATTTACTTGGACTTATGGTGTGATCTACCAACCAAATTGAATTTCTATGAGTATATTTTTCAACTCATTAAACCGTTCGTCGATACGATCTCAGAGTAGAAAGATATTCATATTTTTGCGAGACTGCCCAAGTAGCTCTCTATGGGGCCCACTTAGGCAGTTTAAGGCATATGGATATATATAACATACCTCAACCCATTTTAATTCATTATATTTCAGTATATTCAGACCTTAGAACCCTAAAAATACTCTCTCAAAGTTCTCTCATGATCCAAGACTCAAACAAAGGGCAAACAACACAAATCAAGTGTCAGGAATCCCGTGGCGTTAGTAAGTTTCTTGTTCTTCTTGTTGTTGCTGATTTTTGTGTTGTTCCAGCTCGTGTGGGAGGTTGTTTTAAGTGGTTTATGTTCTGTAAATTACTCTCTCAAGTTTGTAATATCAACCCTAGGTCATTTCAAGTCTTCTAAAGTGATTCTAGTGCCGAAAAATCCTAATTGATTGCTAGTTTTGCGTCCTTATTCTTGTGGCAGTATTGGAGGGATATTTCATGGTCAATCAAGGTCAAATTGGAGTTGTTCTTTCTGCTTAAAGGTAAGGAACCTCTTACTCTACATGTATTTAAGATTATCCAAGTTGCGGCTAAGTCGTTGAAGCTAGAACTTGTGAGATATATATCGAAAGGCTTGTTAGTAATGTTATTGGTTGGTGGACTATTTTGGGAGGCTTATGATTATTATTGATGTTGTTTGGGTTGTTTAGTGATTGTTTTGACTTGTGAAAAGTTATATAAAAATAGGGGAGGTGTTGTCCGTTTCATCGTAAAATAGGTTGTGGTCGATATATAATAGTTACAATGCTTAAGCGATAACGATAACATCATTTATCTTATTGTAAACTAAGGAGTCATGACATTTGCATAGCTTGAGGTTGGGCAGTATATACAAGGTGTGTGAGGCTATACATTTCTTTATTTTGCACGACTCTAATTGTACATAATATAATAAACGAGCTTCCAAAGATACTCCACATTTAGAAGCTAGCAGTACCTATATTATTTCTCTTCTTATGGAACAGTCGATGTTGATATTGCTTCTCTTATTCTTATGTTATGAATGTTGTTGGTACTTCTTGATTCCTATAAGATCCATATTGAAGAGTTAGTCCTAATATCATGTACGGAGGTTACCGACCTTACGTTACTCCGAATGGTTCAGAATATGATTCCAATGAGTCCAGCATGCATTATATATATGTATCTATTTTACTCTACTGAGCCGCGCTATAATCGGCCGGGTACGGAACCTATTGTGAAACTACTGATAAGTTGAGTTTTATCGAGCTCCACGTGGCCGGGTATGATTCTATCGAGCCTTACGATGGCCGGGGACGTTTTTACAGAGCCTATTATGGCCAGGTACAATATGATGATGATGCCCACAAAGGTGTATGTTTTAAAAGTTTGTGTGTGTGTGTGTGTGTGTCATGTCAGTAGCCCTTAGAGGTACCCATATGTTACATGTTGTATATTCTTTATCCAATGTTTACATTACTGTTCTTACTTATGCTTTCCTGCCTTACATACTCTATACTTTAACCGTACTAGCGTCATTTTTATTTGTGGACACTGCATGTCGTGTTGCATATCCTGATAGATAGGTAGACGCATCTCCCCCACCACAGTAGGCTGCCCAGTTCAGCGGTTATTGGCGAGATCCCCTCTCCGGACTTTCCGTGGTCTTGGTATGCATTTTTGTTATATACATTATGGGCATGTCAGGGGCCTGTTCCGATAATGTTGCAGCACTTATGTTCTTTTAGAAGCTCATAGACAGGTGTCGACTCTTGTATAGTTTGGATTGCCTTGTCGACTGATTTTTGTTGTATAGTCTCTCATGGCAGATTGTCAGCTCGTACCTGATACATAGCTTCATGATAGCATTATCGTCACATATTATATATGTTCGTGCCATTAGCTATCATTGTTGGTTGTTTAGGATTCATGTCTACCATTTATATTGATCTAATCAGCCCTTAAAGATAGTAAGGAAGGTTAGATAAAATATACATTGGTGCTCGGAAAGTATGGCCCAGGTGCTAGTCATGACCCTCCAGTTTGGGTCGTGACAAACTTGGTATCCGAGCAACTTTGTCCTAGGGGTTGTCTACGAGCCGTGTCTGGTAGAGTCTTGATCATGGATGTGTAGCGTGCCACATTTATAATCGGAGGCTATATGACATCTATGGTTGTTACCTTCTTCCTGAATCTAGATTGTGTGTAGAGTTGAGTCATAAGTGTTCGTCTCTAATATTCACCTTGTTTTTTTCCAGCGATGCCTTCGACTAGGAAGCAAGCGATTAGTGGATGACTTGATAAAGCTGGGGGAGAGGGTACCAGTCAGGCGCCTCCAGCCAGAGTAGGCCAAAGTGAGGCTCAGAGTGAGATGTCATCTCATACCTCATCTATTCCGTCTCCTCCAGAGGATATTAGGAGGCACCCAGCACCTCCAGTTCCTCTGTCGGCACTATAGACCGGGATATGCGGAGTGCGGTGTAGTTGTTGACTAGATTGGTAGTTGCTCAGGCTCAGAGGCAGAATACCATTGCTGTTGATAAACTAGTTAGTGCGAGAGTTCCTGATTTTGTTAATCTAGAGCCTCCAGTGTTTACCGGATCAGACCCCAAGGAGGACCCGCAAACTTTTATTGACCAGGTTCATCATACACTGCAGGTTATGCATGCTAGTGATATGGAGGTAGTAGAGTTGGCTTCTTATCGGCTACGGAATTTAGCAATTTTCTGGTATGATAGTTGGGAGAGATCCAGGGGTCCGAACGCTCCTCCAGTTGTGTGGAAGAAATTTTTTGAGGCCTTTCTTTGTCACTACTTGCCAGTTAAGATACGACGAGCTAAAGCTGATAAGTTCTTGAACCTTCGACAACGTAATATGCGTGTGCGAGAGTACAGTATGCAGTTTGATTCTTTAGCAAGGTATGCTCCCCATATGGTGGGCGAGATGAGTGATAGGGTGCATTTGTTCGTGAACGGGTTGGGACCATATTTGATAAATGAGTGCACGACAGCCTCCTTGGTGGAAGGCATGGATATCTCCTGTATTCAGGCTTATGCATAGACCCTAGAGGATTGTAAGCGCCAGCAAAGGGCAGATAGGGAGCAGGATAAGGGCCAACATAAGAGGGCAAGATTTGCAGGGTATTCTGATGACTTCAGAGGCAGTATTAGGCCCCAATCTTCGAGGAATTTGGCTCCACCTGTAGCTAGTGCTCCTCTACAGTTTCATAGGCCTCGGTATGATCGATTTACCTATTCTGGTCCAGGTCAGAGTTCACGGGTATCAAGCTTACAATATCATAGGGATACTAGTCAGATGAGGCCACCAATACCTTGTTGTGATCAGTGCGGAAATACCCACTTTGGACTATGCCATCGAGGTTCTGATGCGTGCTATTCTTGCAGACAACCTGGCCACATGATGCGGGATTGTCCTAATAGAGGTGGTGGTGGTATGGCTCAACCGACTGGATCTGTGTCTGGTTCTTCCTCATTAGTTTGACCTCCAGCACGGGGTTTTTAGCAGTCAACAGGTCGTGGTAGAGGTGGAGGTGCAGTGCGAAGTTCGAGTGGTGCTCAAAATAGAACCTATGCTCTAGTAGGTCGACATGATCTCGGGTCATCTCCAGATGTTGTTACAAGTATATTGTCTGTGTTTTCTTACGATGTATATACGCTTATTGATCCAGGATCTACATTATCATATGTTACACCCTTTGTGGCTAATAAGTTTGGTGTTGAACCTGAGTTGATAAGTAAACCACTTGTGATATCTACTCTAATAGGAGATTCTGTGATTTCTAGGGGGGTATATAGAGGTTGCACAATGATGATTTGTAGTCGTCAAACCTTGACGAATTCATTTAAGTTAGAAATGATTGATTTCGATGTGATAATAGGAATGGACTAGTTAGCCTCATGTTATGCAAATGTTGACTGTCGTACGAAGATGGTTAGGTTTCAGTTTCCTGGTGAACACGTCATTGAATGGAAGGGGAACATTGCTACGTCGAAAGGTAGGTTTATTTCCTATCTTAAGGCAAGGAAGATGATCTCAAAAGGTTACATTTATCATCTCGTTTGCGTTAGGGATGCGAAGGCGAAGCCGCCTACTCTACAACCAATCCCCGTGGTTGATGAATTTCCAAATGTTTTCCCAAATGAACTCTCAGGCCTTCCTCCCGAAAGGGAGATTGAGTTTAGCATTGATGTGTTGCCTGACACTCAACTGATCTCTATCCCTCCATACAGGATGGCCCCGGTAGAGTTGCGAGAGTTAAAGGCGCAGTTGAAGGACTTGTTGGATAAGGGCTTCATTAAGCCTAGAACTTTACCTTGGGTTGCGCCAGTCTTGTTCGTGTGGAAGAAAGACGGATCGTTAAAGATGTGCATCAATTATCGATGGTTGAATAAGTTTACTGTAAAGAACAAGTATCCACTTCCAAGGATTGACGACCTGTTTGACCAACTCTAGGGTGCCAAGTATTTCTCCAAGATTGACTTACGTTCAGGGTATCATCAGGTGAGGGTTAAGGAGAAGGATATTCCAAAGACGACCTTCCGGAAGAGATATGTGTACTTTCAGTTCTTGGTGATGTCGTTCGGGCTAACAAATGCCCCAACAACTTTTATGGATCTCATAAATAGTGTATTCGGGCCCTATCTTGATGTGTTCTTGATTGTATTCGTTGATGATATTCTGATGTATTCTCGTCCAGAGGCGGAACATTAGAGTTGTTAAAATGGGCCAGTCCAACCCAGCCTAGCACAAGCCTCGTGGGCTTTTAAATTTAGTGGGCTAGGACGGGCTGGCCCGCTATATGAATGGGCCTTAAAAATGACCAGCCCAAACCAGCCTTAAGAGGACCGTGCGTCGGCTCTTCAACTTTTTTTAGATAAAAGAATTTCCTTAAATCTTTAAATATTTTTTCGTGACGTAGTTCGATTAATCATATAAACAACTTCTGTTTGCTTAGAGCGTACAAAAAACTTGATATTTGACGAGAAATCTCGTAATTGAAATGTAAATTTTCTATATCTCTAGCTCTTCTTTTTTAAAGTTACATGAATATTTTCTTAATACTTTTCTTTCATTTTCCTCAAATTCAGAGATTGCTTCAATAAGTTTATATACTGAGGTTTCTAATTTAGGATTAACATCATTTGCCGATTTCATCATTATAGTCCATAAAATTTTTGAAATTTGCCAGCGCTCAAATTTTTTTGTATGTATTTAAAACTGATCTTTTTCTATACTGAAGAGCACTTTAAATACTAATAATATATTAAAGTAATCCAAACTGATTATTGGCCGCTCAAAGTAATATTTTCTTTTGAAAAAATATTATTATTGACCACCTAAAATTTTTTGAGTTTGTTATTAATTAAGCAAAAGAAAAACTAATTTTGTCATATTACATGCATATCAAAAATCTAAATTATAGTTGATATGGAAGGGTAAATAAGCAATCTAGGGTTGAGGAATGGAGATTATAATTAATAGTTTTTTTAATTTTTACTTTTTCTAAATATTTAATAGTTAATTAATTTGAATTTAATTAATTTTTGGCCCACATGCCAGCCCAAGCTTAGCCTCGATCAAGTCTCAAGGGCAAGCAGACTGACTTGGGCGGGACTTATAAGCCTCAATTTTAAATAGGCTAAAAAAATCCTAGCCCAACCATAGCCAAGTAACAGGCTAGGTTGGGTTAGCCTCATGGGCCATGCCCATTTTGACGGCTCTACGAAACATGCGGGCCACTTGCGGATAGTATTATAGACCTTTCAGGATTGTAAGTTATATGCTAAGCTCTCCAAATGTGAATTCTGGCTGAACTCAGTAGCATTCCTTGGCCATGTGATATCTGACGAGGGTATTAGTGTCGACACTCAGAAGATTGATGCAGTAAAGAATTGACCGAGATCTATAATACCATCAAAAGTGTGTAGCTTCCTGGGGATAGCAGGATATTATATGTGGTTTGTAGAAGGGTATTACTCTATATTATCACCATTGACTAAGTTAACACAAAAAGTTACCAAGTTCCAATGGTCTGCCGCTTGTGAACAAAGTTTTCAGGAGCTAAAAAATTGATTGACATCCGCTCCAGTGCTCACTCTCCCAGAAGGAACAAAAGGTTATGTGGTATATTTTGATGCCTCAATTATAGGTTTGGGGTGCGTATTGATACAACGTGGGAAGGTGATTACTTATTCATCAAGAAAATTGAAGAAGCATGAAAAGAATTACCTGACTCATGATTTGGAATTGACTGCAGTAATATATTCTTTGAAGATATGTCGGCACTACTTATACGGCGTCCGTGTTGACATCTACACAGATCACAAGAATTTACAATACATCTTCAAGCAAAAGGAGTTAAATTTGAGGCAGCGTAGGTGGCTTGAATTACTGAAAGATTACGATGTCGAGATATTGTACCATCCCGGTAAAGCCAATGTTGTGGAAGACGCTCTCAATCGTAAGTCAATGGGAAGCTTAGTACACATTGAGGCAGGTAGACATGGGTTGACTAAAGAGCTTCATCACCTGGCCAATATGAGAATCAGATTGTTAAACTCTGATGACGCAGGTGCTACTATACAGAATATATCAGAATCATCTTTGGTAGCAGACCTAAAAGCACGTCAATATAAAGATCCTACCTTAGTACGACTAAGAGAGAGCATTCAACAGCGTAAAATTACGATTTTTAAGATCGGAGGAGATGGGGCACTAAGATACCAAGGCCGATTATGTGTGCCTAATGTGGTAGGGTTGCGAGAGAAGATTATGATTGAGATTCATCAATCCCGATATTCCATCCATCCCAGCTTAGCAAAGATGTATCATGACGTTAAGGAGTAGTATTGGTGGGATAACATGAAGAAGTCTATTGCAGAATTTATAGTACAGTGTCCTAATTGTCAACAAGTAAAGATCGAGCATCAAAAACTCGGTGGATTGATTCAGAATATAGAGATTCCGACCTGTATATGAGAGGTGATTAATATGGACTTCATTATTGGATTACCTCGCTCTTATCATAAGTTTGACTCCATTTGGGTGATAGTTGATCGACTTAAAAATGTGCCCATTTTCTGCCAATTAAGACAACTTTACATGACTGAAGATTATCCGAATTATATATCAAAGAGATTATTAGGCTTCATGGTGTGCCGGTATCTATTATATCAGATCGAGGAGCTCAATTTGGGGCTAACTTTTGGAGGTCTTTTCAGAAGGGTTTAGGCACACAAGTGAATCTCAACACTACATTCCATCCGCAAACTGACGGACAGGCTGAACGTACCATTCAAACACTTAATGATATGCTACGAGCATGTGTCCTAGATTTCAAGGGGAATTAGGATGACCATCTGCCACTCATAGAATTTGCCTACTATAATAGCTACCATTCTAGTATTAAAATAGCTTTCGTACGAGGCACTATATGGGAGAAGATGTAGATCACCGGTTGGATGGTTCGAAGTCGGTGAAATAGAATTATATGTGCCAGATTTGATTCACCAAGCTATTGAGAAGGTGAAAGTGATACAAGAACGACTAAGGATGGCGCAAAGCAGTCAAAAGTCTTATTTTGATGTCCGACATCGTGATTTGGAGTTTGAGGTTGGTGATTGGGTTTTCCTCAGGATCTCGCAGATGAAGGGTGTTATGCATTTTGGGAAGAAGGGTAAGCTGAGTCTGCGGTATATCGGGCCGTAAAAATTCTTTGACAAATTGGACAGGTTACTTATGAGTTAGAATTGCCATCCGAATTGGAATTTTTCCACCCGGTATTCCATGTATCTATGTCAAGGAAATATATTGGAGACCCTTCTCGGGTCATCCCTATCAAAGATGTACAAGTTATAGAGGATCTATCATATGAAGAAATGCTAGTGGCTATATTAGATCGACAAGTCCGCAAGCCGAGAACAAAAGATGTAGTTTCCGTCAAAGTATTGTGGAGGAACAAGAATATGGAAGAAATGACATGGGAAGCAGAAGAGGAGATGAAGTCTAAATACCCTTACCTGGTCCAGATTGAAGATAACGAGGATGTCGGGGGAACGCATGATGCATTAGAAGTTGGAATGGGTCTATGAGGTAAGCAATAGCTTGAGAATACTCTTCCTTAATACAAAATGGTAATATACAGATAATGTACATTTCCATAATGCTTTGTATAGCCTTGTGAGGCCATACGTTGGGTTTAACTGCTTGGAAATTTGGCTAGTGTCCATTTTATAGGGGAAACTCGGCTGGAAATTTTTGTTAGAAGCCACGATGAGTTAGACTCCCCATAAACCATTACATTCGAGGATAAATGTTCTTAAGGGGGAGGGTGTTACAACCCATATTCACGTACATTAGTTCATGCCGTACGTTAGTCGATGTAAATCCGAGAAGAGATTATCTTTGAGATAACGAGAAGTTAATCCTATTTAGTCTTAAATGATATAAGAGTGTATAAGAGTGGTTAACAAGTATTAGAAGTTAAACGAAGTAAGGATGTTGTAACCCGTATTTTCGGGTAAAACTAGAGGTGCTTAATATTATCAAAAGGTTGTGTTTTAAGGTATTTGAATCATATAATACCCGTATCATAAGTCTTGAAGTCAAACGAGTTATGACACAAAAGTTGACAAAAGTTGTCGCAACTTACGTTCATAATTTTACTTAAACTTTAGGTCTAATATTACTAAGATTTTCTCATAATATACTTGGAATTATGGGGTGATCTACCCACAAAAGTGAATATCTATGAGTCTAGTTTTTAACGCATTAAACCATTTATTGATACAATCTTGGAGTAGAGATATATTTACGTTTTAGCGAGACTGCGCCAAACAGCTCTTCATGGGGCCCACATAGGCGGTTTAAGACATATGGATATATATAAGATGCCTCAATCCCATTTTAAGTCATTATTTTTCAGACCTTAGAACCCTAAGAACACTCTCTCAAGTTTTCCTCATAATCCAAGACCCAAACAAAGGGCAAACAACACAAATCAAGTGTCGGAAATCCCGTGGCGCTAGTAAGTTTCTTGTTCTTCTTGTTATGGCTGCATTTTGTGTTGTTCCAGCTCATGTGGGAGGTTATTTTAAGTGGTTTATGTTCTGTAAATTACTCCCTCAAGTTTTTAATATTAACCCTAGGTGATTTCAAGTCTTCTAAAGTGATTCTAGTACAGAAAAACCCTAATTGATTGCTAGTTTTGCTTCCTTGTTCTTGTGACTGTATTGGAGAGATATTTCGTGGTCAATTAAGGTCAAATTGGAGTTATTCTTTTTGTTTAAAGGTAAGTAACCTCTTACTCTACATGTATTTAATATTATCCAAGTTTCAGCTAAGTCATTGAAGCTAGAACTTGTGAGATATATATCGAAAGGCTTGTTAGTAATGTTATTGGTTGGTGGACTATTTTGGGAGGCTTATGATTATTATTGATGTTGTTTGGGTTGTTTGGTGATTGTTTTGACTTGTGAAAAGTCATATAAATAGGGGAGGTGTTGCCCGTTTCATCGTAAAATAGGTTGTGGTCGATATATAATAGTTACAACGCTTAAACGATAACGATAATATCATTTATCTTATTGTAAACTAAGGAGTCATGACATTTGCATAGCTTGAGGTTGGGCAGTATATACAAGGTATGTGAGGCTATACATTTCCTTATTTTGCACGACTCTAATTGTACATAATATAATAAACGAGCTTCCAAAGATACTCCACATTTAGAAGCTAGCAGTACCTATATTATTTCTCTTCTTATGGACCAGTCGATGTTGATGTTGCTTCTCTTATTCTTATGTTATGAATGTTGTTGGTACTTCTTGATTCCTATAAGATCCATATTGAAGAGTTAGTCCTAATATCATGTACGGAGGTTACCGACCTTACGTTACTCCGAATGGTTCAGAATATGATTCCAATGAGTCCAGCATGCATTATATATATGTATCTATTTTACTCAACCGAGCTGCGCTATAGTCGGCCGGGTACGACACCTATTGTGCAACCACTGATCAGTTGGGTTTTACCAAGCTCCACGTGGCCAGGTACGATTATACCGAGCCTTATGATGGCCAGGTACATTTTTACCGAGCCTATTATGGTCGGGTATGATATGATGATGATGCCTACAGAGGCGTGTATATATATGTATCATGCATTTCATGTCAGCAGCCCGCAGAAGTACCTAGATGTTACAGGTTGTATATTCTCTATCCATGTTTACATTACTGTTCTTACTTATGATTTCCTGCCTTACATACTCAGTACTTTATTCGTACTGACGTCCTTTTTATTTATGGATGCTGCATGTCATGTTGTAGTCCTGATAGATAGGGAGACACAGCTCTTCCACCATAGTAGGCTGCCTAGTTCAGCGGTTATTGGCGAGATCCCTTCTCCGGACTTGTCGTGGTCTTGATATGCATTTTTGTTATAGATATTGTGGGTATGTCGGGGCCATGTTCCTGCAATGTTGCAGCACTTATGTTCCTTTAGAGGCTCATAGACAGGTGTCGACTCATGTATAGTTTCGATTTCCTTGTCGACTGATTTTTGTTGTATAGTCTCTCATAGCAGCTTGTCAGCTCGTACCTGATATATAGCTTCATGATAGCCTAATTGGCCCTTATTATATATGTTCAAGCCATTATCTATCATTGTTGGTTATTTAGGATTCATGTCTACCATTTATGTTGATCTCGTTAGCCCGTAAAGATAAAAAGGTAGGTTAGATAAAATGTTCATTGGTACTCGGCAAGTATGGCCTGGGTGCTAGTCATGACCCTCCAGTTTGGGTCGTGACATTAGGCTCGACACTTAAGGAGTACATTGGGTTTGTTGTACTAATACTACACTCTGCACTTTTTGTACAGATTTTGGTACCGGTTCGAGATGTCCGTGAGGCGTATCTGCTCGGATTGACATTCGGAAACTCGAAGTAGATCTACTGGCGTCCACAGACCTTGAAGTCTCCTTCCATTTTCCCTATTCTAATGTTCTTTTCATTCAAGATAGTTGTATTTATTTCAAACCCTATTAGAAGAGATTCTACAAGCTCGTGAATTGTGACTCCATATCCGGGTTGTACTTAGATATTACTGATTTTTATGTTATTCCGCACTCAGTTTTAGTTTCATTTCAGCTTAATTGATTTTACTTATTGAAATTGATTAAAATTGTCTTAAAAGATCCTCTAACGTTGGCTTGCCTAACAAGTGAAATGTTAGGCGCTATCACGGCCCCGAAGGTGGGAATCCCGGGTCGTGACAAACACATGCTTAAGAAGTTTTATTTCCTTAAATAGTAAATTTCTTCTAACATTCTTTTTGGCTCAAATAGAAGTACTTTTTCATAAAAATTTAGTCATCCCTCAAAATACTAGCCAGCAAATGGGTATTTTTTGTATATTAATATATAATATACATATAATATCAGTATATATAAATTCATATAATTGACTTCAAACGTATTTGGTACTACGTAAATATTGTAATATAACAACGCTATTATTAGTGTTCTCTTATTGAAAGAAGACTGAAGGATTATTTAAAGGAAAGAACTTGATTTCCCATATTTTTCTTCTATGGGATCAAAAGTAATCCTCTCCCTTTGTTTTTCCTTGGTTTGATTTGAGAAAAAAACTCCTAATTTTCTTTTATCCTATTTTTTCACATTCATTGGTTTTGTTCGAAACATAGAAGAAATAAAAGAACCAGGAAGTCAAAGGACAGTTTAAATTATTTCCATTCTCAGAAAGAACAAGGACAAAAACATAGATTAAACGAGGAAAATATGTTGCTCTATGTGAATTTTAACATATACTTGTATTTTATTATTCCTTCGTCCCGATTTATGTAGTCGTATTTGACTGGACAATAAATTTAAGAATTGATTTTTTTTAAAAACTTGTGACCTAAAACAAATGATAGATATTTCTGTGATTATAACTCTTCTTACTAATGTGAATTAATTAAAGTATTTTTATATACAGAAATATGACATTCTTTTAGCTTTTTATTAAATTACCTTATCTCTAACGGTTGCCCATATTCTTTTTGGAACCGTACAAAATATTTTTGTAGAGAGAGAGATTAGCATACACAAAGCCATTTCCCCTTTTTATAATAAAAAAAATAATGGGCAGATTATTTCTTATCATAATTCATAAATAATGGTTCTCTTAATAAAATATCATATGTCAAAGTGCCTATTTTCTTTCAGCCTACGTTGTAGCTAAAAATGAAAAAACAAAAAAATAACAAGGAACTGTTCTTAATTAAAAAGGGCATGGCATGTTAAGTCAAGAAACAATAATAAGCAAATGAAAATACACGTATCTTGTATACTTCAAATAATTGCAAATATATCTCATTTGAAAATTAAGAGAGAAAATAAGATTGTATTAAATAGTAGACTCAAAATTTTATAAATTTCAAATCATTGAACTCCATGATTGCAGAGTTGTCAACTCAAAGCAACTAATTAACTCTAATAATATATTATGAAGAAATTGCTTTAATGCCTAGTGGGATTAATTAAACTTAAGTACGCTCTAAGCTTTAGTTAAGTAAGACAATCTTGTCTTAATAATGACTTGGATTAGTGGCTCATCTCATCTTCTTATAATCACAGTGTTAGGATAATCAATTTGTGCGCATCTTCACTAATTACTAACTATTACCTCCCACCAACACATGTACCGAATAACACTATCTATTAGAACTTTAACAAAAGATAATAAATTACCTAATATCTTCGCCATCGCTGAAATTTAACTCGAAACCTCGTGATTTTCAATCTTATTTTTTTAAAAAAAAAGTAATATGAGTGTTTTGTCTCTATCCTGTTTTAAAGTGAAGTACTAGGGTACAATTAACTTAGTCTAGGTCAATAACTATACACCAATTGATTAAAGTAGTCCTAAGTTTATTCTTTTGGCCCCTTCTCCTAGTCAATGTGACATTAAACAAGACAGGACATAGACATTTTTGTAATGTCATCTCTACAAACAATTTTTGAATTTATTTCAAAAAAGGAAATATATTGTCAACTAGGTTGCTGCAAGTGTCAGGCCATGACTCTAAACATCAGTTTAAGAGTCCGTTTGGACCTAAGAATATTTTTTTTTTGAAATCAGCGTTTGGTCATAAAATTTTCAATTTTCACTTGAAGATGCATTTTGGAATTTTTCGAAAATTTGAAAAACTCCAAAAAGTTATTTTTCAAAATTTCACTCAGATTACTCGCAAATCTTCAAAAACAACCAAAAATTATATTCATGTCCAAACACAACTCTAATTTTCAAATACCATTTTCACTTGAATTTTTTTCCCACTTTTTTGGGAATTTTACAATTCTTATGTCCAAACGCCAACTAAGTTTCACTTTTCTCTCAAAGTAGAGTTCATTTATACATACTCTATATGAATTTTAATAAAAGTAGTATTCGGTTAGTTTGCGTGCATCTCGACTAATTCTATGGAGTGCTTGCTATCTTTCAACAACGTTCACACCAACATAGGTTATGATTAATTTTGTCCATGAAAACATAGATAAATGAAAATAAATCACTTATTATTTTTGCTTTTATTGGAAATTAAACAGAAGACTTCTTATTTCTCAACTCACTTTATTAATCACTAGGTCAGACTCTTGAATTCTACGCACTCTATATTTATATTTGTTACATTTATTGGATTTATAATTTTTAATAACTTGTTATCGCTTATATATCCTCAAGAAACTATGTTAGAATTATAATTTAATTTGCAAATGAAGTAATTAAACTATAGTTAGAACTAATTATAAAATGTGTGGCTTTGGATGAAAGGAACTTAGGGACAATGGAATAGACACCATAGAGATAATTTGTGATTTTTGGCTGAAATTGAAAGAAAAACTTAATGCTAATAAATATGACAAAGAGCAAAGAGGACCAAGAGCTTTGTAACAAAAAGTCTGCCCAAACTCTTCTAGTGGGTTTTGATTTTTTAAATTGACAAGACATTTTTTTCTCATTTTTAAAATTCTAGTCTAGCCTTTAGAGTTTTTAATTTAGTGGTAAAAGCGCATATAAAATGTGTGAGATTAAGCATACACCACGAAATGTGTGAGATTAAGCATACACCACGAAATAAAAATATTATTAGACTACATTATGGCTCAAATAATGAAATGTTTACTTATTAGAAGGAAAAAAACTATGTTCATTAAATATTTGTTGATGTATAGAATAGAGTAGCATTTAAATCACTAGCTACTCGTGACCTTTTTTAACAACAAAAGAAACATAGCATAGTTTAAAATTCAGCTAGCATATTGTATTACTCCAATTAATTTCAAAAATCTTCATCCAAGAAAAAAAAAAAGCATAAGATAACACTTCATCAAATTCAACCCAAAGTACAAAATAATCTATTAAAATATTTTATATGCTAGAATTTAATACTTTGTATTGGGACTACAGTTGAGAAATGTAGCTTATTAGAAGTTGTGACTTGTGACAAGCAATATAGGAAGTACAACTTAAAATTATTGTTTAGACAATTATATAAATATGATAAAATAGTAAGCTTCGTATCACGGCTCTGCCTCCATGTTGTTCATCGTGGACATAATTAGAATTTCTCGAGGAAACGTACGTGAACTATACAAAATAAAATACAAAGAGGAACATTATCAATGGTCGCAAAAAAATTGTTAATTTTAAGTACGGACACAGTTGGCTATAGGTAAATATATATATGTATCTATTATTTACAGCACATCAATAAACACATGATATGTGTTTGCAGATGGAATTCTCTGAGTTAACTATGATCAATTGACATAATTAAGGAATAAAAAAAAATTTCATTCTCGTTCGAATCCAAAATTTCTAGATGGACAGTTGATGGAGAAGTTGTGACAAGGAACATGAAAGTACAACGTAAAAATATTATTGAAACAATTATATACATATTTAGACATTTTCTTTCTGTTTTTATATCATTTTCTTTTTTATGTTCATACCTTGGACCACTATGTAATAAATTTTGCACTTGCCACCCACATTCCTTCTCTCCAATGATTGAAGTGAAGTTGGAATTGTCCAAACAAAAAATGACCATTTATCAACTTTACAAATTAAATGAACTGGGGTTTTGTTCCCTTGGTACGTATTTGTTCACCTCATCATTGGAATTTATTATTACCTTAATTTTAGAGTGGAAGTTTTTCGGTTTTGCAAAAATTGAATTGCTTTCTCTCATGGTGTTTGGTTGAAAAACAATTTCCAAAAAGTTTTTCAACACATTCTTAAAGTGTAAAAATAGCACGGTATAGCTAGTTTTAGGGTTGGTCATTAAAAAATAGCCAGCGTTTACCAAGTCAATGAAAAATAGCCATTATTTTGCTACAACAGAGACCGGTCCAGCATAATATACTGGAGTTCGGTACACCTGTGTATGAACTCCAGCATATTATGCTGGACCGATGTACTTTGCTGGCTCCAGTATAATATACTGGAGACTTGAGCACCGGTGCTCCAAACTCCAGTATATTATGCTGGATCGGTATATTATACTAGAACTCCAGTATATTATGTTGGAGTATTTTTTCGGATTTTGAACAGTCTTTTCGTTCAGATTTATCTTTACATGAAAAGTGGCTAAATTTCGATTACTTTTGAAACTGTGGCTATTTTTGAATGACCACTTATAAATCTGACTATTTTTGAATTTCTCCCCGTTCAAATAATAGGGCTTTTTTCACTTTTAGCCCGCGCTAGAAAATATTTACATTCCGTAGCCGAAAAAAATATAAAATTTGTATAATATATATATATAAATTTTTTTCGATTATTATTTTGATAGCAGCTATACAATGTCATTTACTCTAAATAATAATGCACATATAAGTTATGACTATGTAAAATATCCTATTTGGAGTCATCAATTTCATTATTGGTTAACTTGAACTAACACATGGATAGAAGGGATTTATAACTATTTTAGTCAAATAGTTCATCCTAATCTAGGCTGTTTCCACTTTATTTAAATCACAAGTTGAGCAAAGGGCAATTTGACAAACCACCAAATGCCAATAAACTACTATTGAAACTATGTCAGCAGCTACTACTTTATGGGTTTGAGTTTATATATATTACATATTATAAGAAGATATATGTTTAGTTCGTTCTTTAATTATTTATGATTATGCTATTAAATAACTATTCACATATATATTGATGGTTGGTAGTTAAAATGGAAAAGTGTCGAAACTGCACCTAAACTATGCGAAATTGATAATTTTGCCCTCTGTTAAAAAAGTATCTCGTTCCTACCCTTGCCGTTAACAAAGTGGATCACTTTTATCCTTATGGGCTAACCGTAGCAGTTAGAGCTGTCAAATTTGGCCCAAGGCTAAATGACCCGGCAATATTGTTGAGTCATAACCTTCTATAATGAGGTACAGGGGACAACCAGGTCATGACTAATTGGATTTTGTTGGCTGCATAAGATCTTTACTTAATAATTTAATAGTAGACATGTGAATAAAGCAACTACTGAATATTCAGAAACTAAGCAACTTGGAAATTAGACATAGTATAATATACCTTCAATAGCAAAATTAGTGTGTATTGAAATTGCTTGAGTCAACTACAAATTTTGGTTAGTACGAACACTTATATTAATGACATGAATTATGATGTAAACTCAAATGAATACTTAAAAAGTCTTGTATTTATACTCGTCCACGCAAAATAAGTTTGAAATTCTAAGATAATTGCAAAAGCAACCATATGTAACGATCCGACCGGTCGTTTTAAGAATTAACGCCTCGATTCCCTATTAACTGTTTTCTCCGTGTTTGTTTCTGCTATTTTGAGTTGCCGGGAGGATTCGTTTTGTGTTTTGGGTCACTTAGTCCCTAAATGAGAGCTTAAGCTTTAGAATTTGGACCGTAGTCGGAGTAGTGTGAAGACGATTTCAGAATAGAATTCCGTTGGTTCCATTAGCTCCTTTGGATGATTCCGGGCTTAGGGGCGTGTTCGGATTGTGTTTTGGTGGTCCGTAGCTTATTTAGGCTTGAAATACCGAAGGTTGAATTTTTGAAGTTTCTGGTTCGATAGTGAGATTTTGATATCGTGGTCGGAATCCGATTCCAAAAGTTGGAATCTCAAGAATCCTATACCTGATGATAAAACCAACCAAACCAAGTCCGAATGACCCCAAATTTTGCACAAAAGTCACATTCAGCACTACGGAGCTATTCCAATTTTCGGAATCAGATTCTGACCCCGATATCAAAATCTCATTATCGAATCGGAAGCTTAAAAAATTCAACCTTCGGTATTTCAAGCCTAAATAAGCTACGGACCACCAAAACACAATCCGAACACGCCCCTAAGCCCGGAATCATCCAACAGAGCTAACGGAACCGACAGAATTCCATTCTGTGGCCGTCTTTATACTACTCCGACTACGGTCCAAATTCTAAAGCTTAAGCTCTCATTGAGGGACTAAGTGTCCCAAAAAACTCCAAAACACAAAACGAGTCCTCCCGGCAACTCAAAATAGCAGAAATAAACACTGGGAAAATAGTTAATAGGGGATCGGGGCGTTAATTCTTAAAACAATTGGCCAGGTCGTTACATCCTCCCCCTCTTAAAATATTCGTTCGTCCTCGAACGAGCATAGATACATACCTGAAGTAGTGAAAAGATGAGGGTAACGGCTGCGCATATCCTGCTCGGTCTACCAAGTTGCCTCATCGACCGGCTGACCCCGCCATTGAACCTTCACTGATGCAATGTTCTTTGACCTCAACTTTCAAACCTGCCTGTCCAATATCGCCACTGGCTCCTCAACATAAGATAGATCTTTGTCCAACTGGACTGAACTGAAATCCAACACGTACGACGGATCACCGTGATACTTTAGGAGCATCGAAACATAAAATACCGGATGAACTCCTGCCAAGCTGGGAGGTAAGGCAAGCTCATAAGCAACCTCCCTAACACGTCGCAATATCTCAAAAGGACCAATAAACCTCGAACTCAATTTCTCTTTCTTACCGGATCTCAGAACGCCCTTCATAGGTGAAATCCGAAGCAAGACCTACTCTCCAACCATATTGGAAATATCACGAACCTTCCAGTCCGCGTAACTCTTCTATCTGGACTGGGCTGTACGAAGTCTATCCTGATCACCTTAACCTTCTCCAAGGCATCCTGAACCAAGTCTATGGCCAATAATCTAGCCTCACCCGACTCACACCAATCCACCGGGGATCTACACCGCCTACCATACAAAGCCTCATACGGTGCCATCTGAATGTCGAACTGATAACTGTTGTTGTAGGCAAACTCCGCCAATGGTAAGAACTGGTCCCAAGAATCTCCAAACTCTATCACACACGCACGAAGCATATCCTCAAGAATCTGAATAGTGTGTTCGGACTGTCCGTCTGTCTGGGAGTGAAATGTTGTTCTCAACTACACCCGAGTACCCAACTCATCCTGTACGACCCTCTAAAACTGCAATTGAACTGAGTACCTCTGTCTGAATGATGGAAACTGGAATACCATGCAGACGAACAATTTCCCGGATATAAACCTCCACCAACCGCTCCGAAGAATAGGTAGTACACACAGGAATGAAGTGCACGGACTTGATCAGCCGATCCACAATCACCCAAATGGCATCGAACTTCTTCAAAGTCCGTGGGAGTCCATGATGATTTGCTCCCACTTCCACTCCGGAATCTATATCTACTGAAGCAACCCGCCCGGTCTCTAGTACTCATACTTTACTTGCTGACAATTAAGGCACCGAGCTACAAATTCCACTATATTCTTCTTCATCCGCCTCTACCAATAGTGCTGTCTCAAGTCCTGGTACATCTTCGTAGCACCCGGATGGATGGAATACCGCAAACTGTGGGCCTCCTCCAGGTCAACTTTCGAAGCCCATCAATATTAGGTATACAGGCCCGACCCTGCATCATTAATACTCTATCATTACCAACAGTCACATCTCTGGCATCACCGCGCATAAGCTTGTCCTTGAGGACGAGCAAATGAGGGTCATCATATTGACACTCCCTGATACGATCAAATAAGAAAGACTGAAAAATCATGCAAGCTAGAACCCAATTGGGCTCCGAAAGATCCAATCTCACAAACTGACAGGCTAAGGCCTGAACATCCGTCGCCATGGGGCTCTCCGCTGCTGGTAAATAAGCCAAAGTCCCCAAACTCTTCGCCTGGCGACTCAAAGCAATAGCCACCACATTGGCCTTGCCTGGGTGATACAAGATAGTGTTATCATAGTCCTTCAGCAGCTCTAACCACCTTCTCTAGCACAAACTAAGATCCTTCTGCTTTAACAGATGCTGCAAAATCCAGTGATCAGTGTAGATCTCACAAGGAACACAGTACAAATAATGACGCCAGATCTTCAAGGCGTGAACAATATCAGTTAACTCGAGATCATGGACAAGATAATTATTCTCATGTACCTTCAGCTGTCTGGACGCGTAGGCAATCACCCTACCGTCCTGCATCAATACCGCTCCAAGGCCAATCCTCGAGGCATCACAATAGACAGTATACGACCCCTCTCCCGTCCATTAGAACGGAGCACCCTTCTGGGTCAGCCTGGTCATAGGTGCTGCAATAGATGAAAACCCCTCAACAAATCGACGGTAATAACCCGCCAAGCCCAAAAAACTGCAAATCTCTGTAGATGAGGATGGTCTGGGCCAACTCTGCACTACTTCCACTTTCTTCAAATCCACCTTTATCCCCTCAATCGACACCACGTGACCCAAGAATGCCACAGAATCCAACCAAAACTCACATTTCGAGAACTTTGCATATAACTTCTTTTATCTCAAAGTCTGAAGCACTGTCCTCAGGTGTTGCTCATGATCTTTCCGACTCCGGGAGTAACTAGAATATCATCAATAAAGATAATGACGAATGAGTTAAGATATGGCCGGAACACGCTGTGCATCAAATGTATGAAGGCTGCTGGGGCATTGGTCAACCCAAATGACATAACAAGGAACTCGTAATGACAATACCGAGTCCTAAAAGCAGTCTTCGGGATATCTGGCTCCCGAATCTTCAACTGATGGTAACCAGAATGCGAGTCAATCTTTAAAAACACTCGTGCACCCTGTAACTGGTCAAACAAATCATCAATACGAGGCAAATGATTCCGGTTCTTCACTGTAACTTTGTTCAACTGGGGATAATCAATGCACATACGCATAGAACCATCCTTTTTCTTCACAAACAAGATAGAAGTACCCCAAGGTGATACACTAGGCCGAATAAAACTCTTATTAAGCAATTCCTACAACTGCTCCTTCAACTCAGGAAGAGCCATACGATAAGGAGGAATAGAAATGGGCTGAGTTCCCGATAACAAATCAATGCCGAAATCAATATCTCTGTCAGGTGGCATACCCGAAAGATCAGCTGGAAACACATCAGAAAAGTCCCGTACTACTGGGATTGAATCAACTGTAGGAGTATCAACACTAACATCTCTCGCATAGGCCAGATATGCGTCACACCCCTTCTTAACCATTCGCTGAGCCTAAAGGAAAGAAATAACTCTACTGGGAGTGTGATCTAAAGTACCCTTCCACTCCACTCGCGGTACACCTAGCATAGCCACTGTCACGGTTTTAGCGTGACAATCAAGAATAGCATAACAGGGCGACAACCCGTCCATGCCCAAGATAACATTAAAATCTACCATGCTGAGCAATAATAAATTGGATCTAGTCTCAAAACCACTAAGAGCAACCAAACACGACTGATAAACGCGGTCCACAATAAGAGAATCTCCCACGAGAGTAGAAACATAAATAGGGGAACTCAAGGAATCCCGAGATACGCCTAAATGCAGGAAAAAATAAGAGGACATATAAGAATAAGTGGAGCCTGGATCGAATAAAATCGATGCATCTCTATGACAAACCAGGACAATACCCGTGAAGATAGAATCGGAGATGACAACCTCGGTACGAGAAGTAATGGCATAATATCTGGCCTGGCCTCCCCCTCTAGGGCGACCTCTACCTCCTCGACCTCCACTTTTAGCTGGCTGAGCAGGTGGGGTAGCAACTGTTGCTGTAACAATAGCCTGGGAACTCTACGGGGCACACTGTGGCTGAGAAGTCTGTGGAGGTGCACCCCTCCTAAGTCTGGGGCAATCCCTCACCATATGGCATGTGTCACCACACTCAAAATAATCTCTGGGAGGACATGGTGGCTGTGACTGGCTCGGGCCAGGTCTGCGGGATTGACCACTGAAAGCACCCCATGCAGGAGGCGCACTAGATACTGGAGGTGCATAATAAGGCTCCTGAGGTCTATAAGGACCTGGAATACCACTAGTTATTGGAAGAGCTGAATGAACGGCACGACTCATATAACCCCTACCATGACGAACTGCAGCTGGAGCACGGGCACCAGAATAATGGCCCGACTCTCAAGACCTCTTGGCCTCCCTCTCCTCTCTATCCCGAGCATGCATACCCTTTACTCTCCTAGCAATGCTCACCGCCTGCTGATATGAAATATCCATCTACAACTCACGAGTCATGCTAGACCTGATGCTAGGAATGAGACCCTTAATAAACCGGCGAACTTTCTCACGAACTGTAGCAACCAAGCCTGGTGCATGCCTAGCCAAGTCAGTGAAACAGACAACATACTCCGAAACAGTCATAGTGCCCTGGCGCAAATGCTCAAACTCTATGCGTCACGCGTATCTGAGGCTCTAAGGGACAAACTCTCTCAGGAAATATCTGAAAACTGAGTCCAAGTAAGGGATGCTGCCTCAGCTGGACTATCCAACTCAAAAGTATGCCATCACTGGTAGGCTGCTCCTCGAAGCTGGAAGGCGGTGAAAGAAACCCCACTCGATCCTGATATACCCATAGTGCGGAGGATAAGGTAACACTCCTCCAGAAATCCTAGGGCATCATCTGATGCTAAACCACTGAATACAGGAGGCTTATACTTCTTGAAACTCTCAAGCCTCCGCTGCTCATCCTTTGAAGCTGATGCCCTGTCCTCGGGCTGAATTGGGGCCACAGGCGGTACCGGTATAACCTCTGGGATTTAATCAACTTGGACCCATTACTCAGGAGTACGAGAGTCTGTGCTCCTACCCCGACTCGGGATGTGGCTACAACAAGGGGAATCAACCCTACCTAAGCTAGAATGGTATACATGCTCACGAACTGTGCAAGAGTCTCCTGAAGAGGTGGGATAGTAGTAGTAGTAGGCGTATCAGGTGCCTGGACTCTGGTTGGAGCTGCTGATGGCTCTTCTATGGCAGCTCGCGTGGGTGCTCATATTGCACCACGAGCGCATCCACGACCTCTACCCCGGACCCGACCTCTGACGACTCTAGCAAGAGGCGCGGGTGCTTGGTCATCTCTGATAGCACGTGTCCTTACCATATGTGAGAGAATAGAAAACAGAAGTTTAGAATTGTGATATCAAGAATCTCGCACGACAAGAAAATCAAATGAAGTGGAATTTTCCTAACTGTTACATAGCCTTTCAGAGATAAGTACAGACGTCTCCGTACCGATCTGTGAGACTCTAATAAATTGGCTTATGATTCATGACTCCTATGAACCTAGAGCTCTGATACCAACTTGTCACGACCCAAGTTCTCCCTCTATGAATTGTCATGACGGCACCTAGTCTCTACGACTAGGTAAGCCTAACAATTTGCGAAAAAAGGAAATAAAGATACAAAACTAGCAATTTACGGGAATATAATAAAGAAATTTTAAAATGCCACTCGGCATATACCATAATAACACTCTCGACCAATAACAACACTCCCAAAATCCGGAATCTCATGAAATCATAAGTTGTGGAATAACTAAAGTGTTCTACTCCAGAATGTCTAAACAAAAGTAAATACAGAAGAGCTAAAGCTAGAAGGGAGAATAGAAAAGGACTACTCGGTCTGCGGATGCGACAAATATACCTCGAAATCTCTGAAGGTCGCCTCGCTTCACTAATAATATAACTGGGCCGAAGTAACTGGATCTGCACACGAAAAATATGTGCAGAAAAGGACATGAGTACACCACATCGGTACCCAGTAAGTGCCAAGCCTAATCTTGGTTGAGTAGTGACGAGGAAGGTCAAGGCCCTACTGGTTATATACTCAAATTCGGATTCTTCAATTGGGAAACTTTTCTCCCATTTTCAAACTTTTACCCCCAATTTCCTTAATTAGAAGAGAAAAACAATAATAGATTATAGTTCTAGGATCAAAATCAAGATAGAAATTGTTACCCAATATTTCTCCTTTAAAAACCATCGAGAAATCGCCCTCAACCAAACTCCAAATCGTTTTTCCAAGTTATGAGTTCAAACCATCGTTTTTCCCTTTTACTGCCCAGCGATATCCGCTTCTGTGACCATGGGACCGGTCCCGCTTCTACGGTATATAAACCGTACCTGCGATATTTCATTAAAAACCTAGATTCCGCAGGTTATACTGTTAGTGCTTTAATTATACTGTTACGTTTTATACTGTCTTACCTTGTTTTATGTATATAACTAATAGGGCCTGACCTTCCTTGTCACTACTTGACCGAGGTTAGGCTTGGCACTTACTGGGTACCATTGTGGTGTACTCATGCCCTTTCTTGCACATGTTTTTCGTGTGCAGATCCAGGTTCTTCGGCCCAGTCATATTATCAGTGAGGCGAGGCGACCTTCAGAGACTTTGAGGTACATCTGCCGCGTCCGCATACCGAGGAGTCCCCCTCTATTCTACCTTCTAGCTTTAGCTCTCATGTATTTACTTTTGTTTAGACATTCTGGAGTAGAACACTTTGTAGTTATTCTACAGCTTGTGATTTCATGAGATTCCAGGTTTTGGGAGTGTTGTTATTGGTCGAGAGTATTATTATGGTATATGCCGAGTATCATTTTAAACTTTCTTTATTATATTCCCGTAAATTGCAGTTTTGTATCTTTATTTTCTTTTTTCGCAAATTGTTAGGCTTACCTAGTCGTAGAGACTAGGTGCCGTTACGATAATTTACGGAGGGAGAACTTGGGTCGTGACACTACATCAATACGACAACATCAGTTACTATGTCTCAATTCCAAACAAGTTTTAAATTGCACGTACGAAACTGTATTGCACAGGCAACACCCTAAAAAGATTAGGGTTTTCTTTCTTGATTAACTATATCTATTATCAAACCACTAACTCCATGTTAGCTTATTCTAAACATTTTGAACATTCAGCTACTTTGCCATTTTGTGCCTAACAACAATAAAAAATTCAGTGAAGTCCTACAAGTGGTCTGCAGAGTGTAGTGTGTACCGTGTGCGCAAGCCTTACCCCCACCCTTGGGAGGTAGAGAGGCTATTTCTGGTAGACCCTCGACTCAAGAAAATAAAAGGCAACAATAGCAAGCAATATTAACCACAAAGCCAACCATAAAGTTTCTCAAAATTAGCAGGTTCCATGGGCTCTCCAGGAACAGATGTAGACGTTAGGTTACGGGTTTAACTACCCATAACTTTCAACATGGAGTATGAATTTATATGTAAAAATTACTAAAAACTCAATAAGTATTAGATTTGAACCCATAATTTTAACAGTACAATGAGTTTAATGTATAAAAATCTTAAAAGCTACATTCACTAAATTCAAATCCTAGATTCGCCTCTGCCAATACAGGAGCAGGGCTACAACAACAACACGACACCTACATACAACAGAAGAAAACATTGTTAGTACAATGTATTTGTAAAATAATTCTGGAGAAAATAAAATAACATACACAAAAATATATAAGCGAAAAAAAAATTAATCCGAGCCCACTGAATTCATAGTGTTTCCTTAAGGAATTTAATCCCCTCCTAGTACCCAAGGTTATGAATTATTTCCTCCCATGATAAAACAAATTACACACTGGTGTAGTGGTACTTAACCCAGTGTTTCAGTGAACACAAAGTTCGATAGCAAATCACACTTACTATTGCTTTCTTTGAAGTTAAAACAATGTGGAAGAAGGAGGAGAAACTCAGAAAATCATATTGAAAATCTGAGAGAATGGACTTGTATTTATAGCTAATGTTGGGCTGAATACTGAAGATGTAATGACCCGACCGGTCGTTTTGAGCTCTAGTGCGTCGTTCAACAGTTTGAGGCAATGAGCAGCTTCACTTTAGGTATTATGACTTGTACGCATGATCGGAATTGAATTCCAGGGAATTCGGAGTTGATTTGGAAAGAAAATTCTCATTTTGGAAGCTTTAAGTTGAAAGAATTAACTAAGATTGGTTTTTTGAGCAGACGACCTCGGAATTGGGATTCGAAGGTTCCAGCGGGTTTGTATGATTTGACAGGTTTCGGCATCGAATGTTGAAGTTTGAAATTCTAAAGTTCATTAAGCTTGGATTGGAGGTCGATTCATGATTTTAGCGTTGTTGGATATGATTTGAGGCCTCGATCAAGCCCGTAATGTATTTTGGGACAGGTTGGTATGATTGGTTGGGGTCCCGGGGGCGTCGGGTGGATAGCCCTTGGGCTGGAAGTGTAAGGACCCCAACCAATCATACCAACCAATCCCAAAACACATTACGGACTTGATCGAGGCCTTAAACCATATCCAACAACGCTAAAATCATGAATCGACCTCCAATCCAAGCTTAATGAACTTTAGAATTTCAAACTTCAACATTCGATACCGAAACCTATCAAATCACATCCGATTGACCTCAAACTTTGCACACAAGTCATATTTGACGTTACGGACCTACTCCAACTTCCGGAATCGGATTCCGACCCCGATATCAAAAAGTCCACTTCCGGTCAAACTTCTAAAAAACCTTCAAATTTCTATCTTTAGCCAAATGACTCCAAAATGACCCACGGACCTCCGAATTCACTTCCGATCGCGCTCCCAACACCAAAATCACCATACGGAGCTATTCCCAGACTCGGAATCCCAAATGGACATTGATAACACTGAAATGCACTTAAACCCAAACTTATGAAATTTTTCCAAGATGCTAACTTCCACAATAGGTGCCGAAACATTTTTGGGTCTTCCAAAACCTGATCCGAACATACGCCCAAGTCCGAACTCATCATACGAACCCGCTGGAACCTTCAAATCCCAATTCCGACGTCGTTTGCTCAAAAAACCAATCTTAGTTAATTCTTTCAACTTAAAGCTTCTGAAATGAGAATTCTCTTTCCAAATCAACTTCGAATTCCCCGGAATTCAATTCCGATCATACGTACAAGTCATAATACCTGAAGTGAAGCTGCTCATGGCCTCAAACTGCTGAACGACGGGCTAGAGCTCAATACGACCGGTCGGGTCGTTACAGAAGAGGTGCAACTCTTCAGAATGACTGTTTATGCAAAACGCCCATAGCATAAATGCCATAATATAAATTGCTAATTTATGCATAAATCGGGAATTGAAGAGGGAAGTTAATTTTCAGTTACACAACTGAAAAACTAAAAACGGTTCCATTGGATTTTAATATTAATATTCTGTTATTAAAATAAATATTTAATAACATTTTTGTTAATATTTACTATGAACAAATAAATTTGGTCCAAAAAATTAATCAGTCAATCATTTGACCAAATCCGAAGCCGAGCCGAGCGACGACGACGGCGCGAGACTTGCCTTCTTCTCAACTTTTTAAGAGCTAGAAGAAGAGTAATTGCTTATATACTCATTAAAACCCTCTCCCTCTTCCAATATGGGACAATGTCTCTTTATCGGGAGGGGGAGGAGGGAGAGAGGGGGAACTTAAAATTTCATTTTCCTCCATTTTCCATTCACCATCTTTTAAGCCATACTAATGCTTAAAACCCCAACAAACATTACATAAGGGAACAACAGAGCATGTCCAAGTTAAAGATATCAACTAAATAAACGTAAAATAAAAATGGTTAAAGCAACAAATCACTCACAGTATCATATGTGAAGAAAAAATAACGGAAAGGAATACGCTAATTTCTCAAACACTAAGTATTGGTGTACTAAGCTCCTATTATGTGCGGGGTCTGAAAAAGTGCCGAATCATAAAGGTCTATAATATGCAACATTACCTTGTATTTTGTACAAAATATTGTTTTTACGGCTCGAACTGGTGACCTTCTGGTCACATGGCAACAACTTTACCAGTTACGCCAAGGCTCCCCTCTAAACACTAAGTATCGTTAGATCAAAATTCTGAAACAGATTATAACCTTAAAACTATAAAAAGTAACAATGACTAACAAGACCACCTAACAATTGTATTGGTGGTAAATAAGTGATACGTGGAACAATGAGGAAATGACAACTAGCATATTTCATTAAAAAAGGTGTATGAAGGACGGGAGATGCGGGGAAAACACCCACGAGATAATAAAGAAACAACATTCGAACCTAAACAGCTATTGAAGAGGCACGAGCGAAATGAATCAAGACTAGAAACAAGAAAGATTCACGAACCTACAATTAATGGGGAAAGGGAATCAGAATTGTTACAAAATCCTTATAAACACTTACGATTGCCAATCATAATAGGCAATTAATACCATTAATGCTCATAATAATTTTGCCATAAATAGGAGGAAACATTATATTTGTATGCTCCTATATAAGGGGGGAGAAAAAGACTTTTACTTTCTCTTGCTTATTCAGTTAAATCAATTGTTCTTTCTTTTCGGCCTATTACTGTCATTTTTATTTCTTTCCAAATAAATTATAGAGGAAGTAAGGAATTATTCGGTTATCGGTAACCTGATTTCTTCTAAAAATAAACTTTGACTAAAAATCTTATTTTTTGGTTGAACAACAATATAGTTCAAAGAATTATATGTCCTTTGTATGTGGATAGCTTGTTCTATATTTGGAATAACAAATAGAGTTTAAAAGAACTTAGAGAAAAGTACTCTTACAAGTTATTTGTTGCAAGATTGTGATCTTAGCTTTTCTAGCCTTTGTTTTAGAAAAAAGATAAACTAGGCTTTCAACATAGATTTCCGTCTCGCACCCGCGATGAAAGTTAACACCTTCTAAATATCTTAACAAGTTATTCTTTGGATTACATATCATGTAAGTTGATTCAAACTTAACCAAAATTTTACCTTCATCTAACATAAAAAAGGGTGGAAAAAATAACCACGCCACATTTGATCATCAAGATACTTAATGGTAAAAAACGTTGTCCAAGATTCTTTAACCCCGTATTCTTTCATAACCCAAATATCTAGATGAGTTTTCCTGACATTTACACAATACTAAAAAGTCACTTCACATTACTCCCAGACTCAAATAATCATTTCTCCTTCTCTGTAGCAGTACTGTTCCATCTCTCCCATCGCTCGCCAGTCAAATCAATCGATATGATGTTTTGTGTTGAAGTAACCCAATGAAGTTTCCCATTCACAAACTTATCTTGAAACATAATGCACCATCTGAGCATCAACATTTTTCTAAGAATCACTCTTCAGACTATGCATGTTGACTTCACCATGTGAATTGTTATTAAAGTAAATCACTACCTTATAATTATCATGTAACTCATCATATTCAAAACCGCACAATCTCAAGAAAACATATCCAAATCACCAAATGTATGCCTAGGATAAGGCAATTTCTTGTATTTCAATCTCTTTGTTCTTTCATTGAACAAATCAAGATTCGTTGACCTCCATATAATTTTTCGACTTAATTTTTTTTTTTTTATGGACTTTTCTTTAGAATGTTATGTCATTGTTAAGGTTTCATATTACCTATTGCATTTCATGTTGAAAATTTAATGATTCATTTGTTTATTCTTTTTAATTTTTATAATTTATTAAGCTTGAAAGTATAGACGAATATAAGTTTGTTGTGAGATTAATGAAAAGGAATAATTAACATGTATTACAGAGAAACTTTCCTAGCAACCAAGAACCTGTTTCGTGAAGTTTCTGGAAAATTAAAAGTACTTATATTTTCAAAAAAATAAAAAATAAAAATACTCCTTTATTTTAGAGACAGTCAAGCCTTAACTTTTTTCATTTGGGGTGCGTTTGGTATGAAGGAAAATATTTTTTGGAAAATGTTTTCTAATTTTTTCATGTTTGGTTGGATTAAACGTTTTGGAAAATATTTTCCTTATCAACTTATTTTCCTCAATTAGAGGAAAATATTTTCCTTATCAAGATAAGGGAAAATATTTTCCAAAACTCCTTCTCAACCTTCCCCACCCTCACCAACCCACCACACCCTCTCTCTCCAAAAAAGGTTTTTTTTTTATTTTTTTTCAAATTTCAGTTTTTTCGTTACCACCTCCCACTATTTTTTTTTTACCTTATTTTTTTTTTTGTAATTTCAAATTTCTGGTTTTTCGTTTTTCTGCACCCTCTTCCCTAGTCACGACCCAATTTCCATTTCAGGTCGTGATGGCGCCCAACTCTATTATTAGGCAAGCCAATACTAGTCAATCTAGTGACTTTCCGTTTTAAATAGGTTACTAAGTGAATATTATTTTCTCATTTATTCAAAGGTTTAGGATTTTGCAAATGAAATACAATTTAAGCGGGAGCAATTAAGTAAAAATCGAAATCACGTAAGCAAATCCATAATCATAAGTCTACTAGCGTGTGTGCCAAGATCTGGTATCACACATATGTGGGCATCTAGTAGAATATACAAAAGAATACTAGTCTACTGTCTGAAAGGAAGTAGATAAAAAATATAATATAAAGAAGACTCCAACGCTACAGGACGACTTAAAAGGCAACTCACCGTGAAGTCTCAAAAAGGGAATCCGATCTACGCGTCGGAGTAGTGACCAGATGCACCTGCCTCAAATCCTGTACAATCAAGTATAAAATATGTACCCTGTAAATATATCATCTAACCTCAAAGAAGTAATATCGAGGGGTCGGCTTCGACACTTACTAGGGCAAAGAATATAATAATTTAAAGTTCCAAATTTAAATCATAATGTATGTAGATAACAATAAGCTTAGAACAAGAATAATAACTGGAAAATCTTTCCATCATATTTAAGAATCCAAGGCACTTTCTTCATTTAAAACAAGTGACCTTTCAAGCAGCAAAATATACAAATTATAAAGAGCTCCAGTTCTATTATCACACACAAAATACCACTGAGGATGCTCGGCCCGATCCAACATCAATATAAATTGTGCACTGCCAAGGGTTGAACGACACGAATCGTAGATGCATCTATTCACCCTGCTTGCAAATTATACATGCGATACAGTCAAATATAAATTTAAGGAGTTACCCCACTCGTGGATCATACGTGCGATGCGGTCAAGTATAATTTTACCATTTAAATCATAGCCCCTTTTGATTCTTTTAAAAATGAAAACAATTCAACTTGAAGCTTTTAAATCTTTAGTAATCCTCAACTAAATTCCTTTTGTTACAATTAGCACGTACAATCAAATAATGGTGTCCACAAAGTATGGTGTCAACCTAAAACTGCCCGGACATAACAAGAATAGTAGCTACGTATGGAATCTTGTCACTTCGTGCGAATACGTAGCCCCCACAATTAATCACATATTAATTAATGTCACCTATGGGGAAATTTCCCTCTTACAAGGTTAGAAAAGAGACGTACCTCACTTCAAGGCCTACTTTTCGGTTCAAGTTTATGCCCCAAACCCTCAATTCGGTGTCAAACAATCCAAAACTATCCAAATAGTGTAAAAACTAATCAATATAGGTTTAAAAGTTCATATCCCAACTATTAAAGCAATCCCCCAACTCAAATTGCAAGATTCCTAAAAATTCAACCCGGGCTCTCGTGCCCGAATTCCGGAAATTTTTGAAGAAAGTTGTTACCCACAACCTAAGGAACATAAATATATAATTTTCACTAAGTTTCATGGTTAATTTCGTGGTAAAATTTTATTTTTGTCAAACCTTAGGTTTTTCATCTAAACCCATGATTTCTACCAATTTTCATGTTATAATCTACCCAAAATTTATGTATTAAGCTTACATTGTATAGAAATTACTTATCTCAAAGTGCTAAGTCGAAATCCCCTTTTTGAGAGCTCCCGAATCGCCCAAGAGATGATTTGACATGAAATAAATGGTCTATGTCCTGCAATAAATGAGCTGGGCAGAGGCCTCTGATGTCGGATTTGCGACATCAAGTTCGCAAATGCGAGGGTCGCAAATGCGACAAAACCCTTGCAAATGCGAAGACTGGGCTTTAGCCACTGAGGATGCAAATGCGACCAAAGAGCCGCAAATGCAAAGTCTGTTGGGGGCGCAAATGCGGCCAAAGCGTCGCAAATGCGAACCCTGCCTAGGTCGGGCTTATTCACAATTACGAAGCCCTTCTCGCAAATGCGAGGTTCGCATTTGCGAACATTTTCTCGCATTTGCGGGACCTGAAACTGCTGCCAAGAAACACATGAAAACTGATGTGTTTTCATTCCTTCCGAACGTCCGAAACTCACTCGGGCCCTCGGGGTTCCATACCAAACACCCACACAAGTCTAACAATATCATACAAACTTGCTCGCGCAATTGGAAACCCAAAATAACATCGAAAACCAAGAATCGGACGCCAAAACGCATGAATCAATTCATGAACTCAAAAACTTCCAAAAAGATTTCCACTCGTCCGATTCCTATCAAATCAACTTGGAATGACACCAAATTTTACGTGCAAGTCTTAAATGATATTACAGAACTATTCATGGTCTCGAAATTCCATTCGGACCTTGATATCATCAAAACCCGCTCCAAACTAAATTTTAAAGAATTTCAAGAACCAACTTTCACTATTAGGCGCCGAAATGCTCCCGGGTTATCCAAAATCTGATCCGAACGTACGCCCAAGCCCGAAATTATCATACGAACCTGTTGGAACCGTCAAATCCCGACTTCGAGGTCATTTACTCAAAACGTTGACCGGAGTCAAACTTGGCCTTGTAAGCCAACCTTAAGGAACCAAGTGTTCCAATTTCAACCCAAACTCTCCCAAATCCCGAACCAATCATCCCCGCAAGTCATATATCAATAAAAGCAAATATGGGAAGTCTTATTAGGGGAACATGATTCTAAAAAGCAAAACAATCGATCGGGTCGTTATACTCCCGCTCCACTCGCGCACATTTTTTTTATACTTTTTTTTCTATTTAAAATTACTTTTTTTTTGTAATTTTAAATTTCCATTTTTTTCGTTTTTCTGCACCCCCCCTCCCGAAAAAAATGTTTTTTAAATATATTTTTTAGTTTAAGTTTTTTTATTTATCGATTTAAAGGTTCAAAATTTTACAAGTTCCAAAGTTGTGAGTTCAGAAGTTTATGTGTTTGGAAGTTTACGGGTTCGAAATTCCGCGGTTTTGAAAGTTTAGCGGTTCGAAAGTTTATAAAATTTATGGGTTCGGAAGGTTGTTGGTTTGAAAGTTTATGCCTTCATATTTATTATATCAAAATTATTTATGAATACTATTAAGAAGTCATTTCCTTAATTTGCGTACCAAACACCGAAAATTGAATAAGATTACTATTTGTTTTTCAAGAAAACATTTTCTTGGAAAATATTTTCCACGGAAAATATTTTCCATTATACCAAACACACCCTTAATCTGATATTTTCCAAATTATATATATATATGAAGCTATATTTCGGCAAATGGGTCTGTAAATAAACTATCCCATGGAAGAAACACAAAAATATTAGTAGTTCCATACACGTAATTCTTCGAGTTTTCTTTTACCAAAAACATTCCTAAATTATACTAACAACCTTAAAGTATTTTGGTGAACAAAAAACATCCGTAAAGTTTCTCAAAGTTAGCAGGTTCCATGGGCTCTCTAGGGGTTTAACCTTTAGGCTCGGGTTCTTTTGAACTGACAACTTTTGATACGGAGTATGAATTTATATGAAAAAAACTTACTAAATTCTTAACAATATTAAATTTGAACCTATAACTTTAATGTATAAAAATCTTAAAAGCTAAATTCATTAAATTCAAATCCTAAATCCGTCTCTGCCAGTACAGGAGCAGAACTACCAGCAACAGCACGACGCCTACATACAACAGAAGGAAAGATTACATAAGGCCCAAGTTAAAGATACCAACAAAATAAAAGAAAAAAAAATGATAAAGCAACAAATCACTTTCAGTATCATATGTGAAGAAAAAATAACACAAAGGAATGTCCCAATTTCCAAGCACTAAGTACCGTTACATGAAAATTTAAAAACAGATTATATCCTAAAAACTGTAAACAATAAAAACCTCTTAAGGTAAAATAATGTAGGGGTCTTTAAGAAATAGCCGGCCATATTCTGCTAACTTTTTCTATATATATATATATATATATATATATATATATATAATACATAAATTATGTATACATAGTTTATACATTAATTTTACATAATTATACACATATAATACATAAATTATGCATTGTTGACGATGAAGATCCTAAGAAGGTTGCTAGGGTTTCTCACACTCTATCAAATGAGGCCTCTACACAAGAGAAACTGATAAGTGGAACATAAGCTTCGACACGTGGCAACAACGGAGCTCTTGATTACTTCTAATCCTAACCGTCCAAGACAGCTGTACCCCACTAATATGTTTTGTACACATAATAAGTTAGTTAGGTCGTTTTGTACAGTGTATATAAATACATGTAGACCATTGTATAGTTGGCAGTTAAGAGAAATAACAAAAACAGATATTTTCCATTCCTAAATGTCTAGAAGCTTCTAACATGGTATCAGAGCTTAGAAATCTCGATCCAGATTTGATTTGATTTTTTCTACAACAATAATTCTCGAAATTTTCTGGATTTACTATCCAGTTTCATCTTAATTCACTGGATTCTACTCCAATTTCTACGCCTTCGTCTTTGACGAATCCAGATTTGTTGGATTCTGCAACAATTTCTATATCTTCAGCTTTGATTTCTGATTCTGAATCTGCAACTGTGACTGGAATGGAGAAGATTGATTGTGATCATCCATATTATTTGTATGTTGTGATCATCCATATTATTTGTATGCTTCTGATTCTCCTGGTATGGCACTTGTGTCTCCTCCATTTGATGGATCTGAATATGATGGATGGAGAAAATCAGTATTAATAGAATTATCAACAAAAAATAAGTTGGGTTTCATTGATGAAAACCTTACCTAGACCCAAAGATGGAGCAGCAGATCATAAATCATGGATCAGATGCAATGACATGGTGTTCGCATGGTTGCTTTATTCACTGAGAGTTGAGATTAAGTCAAGTGTGATTCATTCCAAATCATTGAGGATTTTATGGAAACAGCTTGAAGACAGGTATGGCCAATCCAATCTAGCACAATCATTTGAGTTACGAAAATAATTGTTAGAAACTGTGCAAGGTTAGAACAATATTGCAACATATTTTAACAAAATAAAAACTATATAGGATGAGATAGAGCTCATTAACTCTAGGGAAATATGCACTTGTGTGGACTGCAAATGTGGTTCACTTGAGAAGAATCAAATTATTGAAGAAAGACAAAAATTGGTTCAATTTTTAGTGGGCTTGAACGAGACATATACTGGAATTAGAGGAAACATAATGATGATGCAGCCTTCCCCTACTATTGACAGAGCATATTACTTACTTCTACAAGAAGAAAGACAGAGGAACATACAAAGTGTTACTCAGTACCCTAATGAATCTAGCTCTTTTGCTGTACCTGGGCAACATTTTGGTCAAGGCAGGCAGAAACCTAACCAAACTGCAGGAAATGGACCTAATTCATACAAAAACAATCAGGAATATAGAAAGAATCTTTTCTATAAATACTGCAAGAAACGATGACATATTATTGAGAGATGTTTCAAGCTTCATGGTTATCCACAAAATACTAAAAATGCTGGTAATAAGCAGACTAGATTTCACTCTTCAGCTCAAGGGAATGCAGTGTTCTCAGAAGAGAACTCAGGGCAGATGCACACAAATGAGACTGAGGCCACAATTGGGATTACAACATCAACTTGCTCAATTAATGGAAATGCTTCAACAAGTTAAAATTGGTCAAAACACTGCATCTTCTTTTGACACTCTTGCCACTGCCAATTGTGCTGGTATTTTCCTATCTCATTCTAATTTTTTTTCTAAGCCTACCAAGACTCATTTTTGGATCATTGATTCTGGGGCATCTGAACATATGAGTTTTGATCTCACCATTATGACTAATGTGAAACTTTTGGCTAGACCTATCAATGTAACTCTACCTAATTCTCAAAGAGTTAAGGTCACACATGCAGGACAAGTCACTGTCCATCCTCAGTTAAATCTACAAACAGTCTTATTTGTACCAGGTTTAAGTTCAACTTAATTTCTGTACATAAACTTTGCAAACAATTTCACTCCATTCTTACCTTTAGTGATTCTCCCTGTTTCTTGTAGGCCTTTTCTTGATGAGGCCTCTGGTTCTTGGTGAAATCCAGGCTGGATTGTATCTTATTCATTCCATACATCAACTTGCTGAATCTACTGCTTCCGTGCATCCACATGATAATAAGACTTTAGTTTCTCCATTTGTTTCTAATCACATTTCTGCCAAATTTGCTACTTTACCTTCAGTTTCTAGTTCAAATATTTCCATGTCTAGTTCAATTAATTCTTGTACAAACTTATGGCACATTAGATTAGGGCATTTGTCCCCTTCTAGTATGAAGCATATTCCTTGTTGTATGCAGCACAACTCTAGGGTGAATGCTTTTCCTTGTACTATTATGCCCTATGGCTAGACAACATAAATTGCCTTTTCCCCTTAGCTCAAGTTCTTCATCACATGCTTTTGAGTTAATTCACATAGATACCTGGGGTCCCTATAAGATTTCCACTCATGATGGTTTTAGGTACTTCCTTACAATAGTGGATGACTATAGTAGGGGTACTTGGACTTATTTGTTGAGTACTAAGAGCAATGCTTTCACTGTTCTACAATTTTTCTTTCTATGATTGAGACTCAATTTAACACTATAGTCAAAAAGATTAGATCAGACAATGCTTTTGAGTTGGGCAGTAGTAATGCTGCCACTATTTACCTTCTTTCAAAAAGCATTATTCATCAAACCTCTTGTGCTGCCACTCCTCAACATAATGGGGTTGTTGAGAGGAAACACTAACACCTTTTAGAAACATGTAGAGCTTTGCTATTTCAATATAAAGTCCCTCTTTGTTATTAGGGTGAATGTCTATTGACTACTACCTTTCTCATCAACAGATTCCCTACTAAACTTCTTGCATACAAAACCCCTTATAAGGTTATGTTTCACAAGCCTCCTGATTATCATTTTCTTCGTAGTTTTGGTTGCCTCAGCTTTGCCTCTACCTTATCCCGCCATAGATGAAAGCTTGATCCTAGAATTGCTTCTTGCATATTTTTGGGGTTATCCTTATGGTAGAAAGGGTTACAACTTACTTAATATTCAGACACGCAAAATATTTGTGTCCAGAAATGTTGTTTTCCATGAAACGATCTTCCCTTTATCTATTTTACATGATGATCCCCAACCTCTATTTCCCACTCCTTCCTCTTCTTGTGATCTTATTCCTGCTTCTCTACCTACTGCATCTGTCACGACCCAAAATCTACTAAGGGTTGTGATGGCGCCGGACCCCATTGTCAGGCAAGCTAATACTAAATAACTAGTAATTTCTCATTTTAGATATTTATGAATTCACTTCTTTTATACATTTAAACAATTAGGAATAAATTCCACTGAATAAATAATGATATTTTTAACAATTTCAAAATACTGACTACCCCTATAGACATCCCAGAATCCGGTGTCACAAGTGCATAAGCATTTACTAGGGAATGAAATAAAATACAGAAACTGTCCGGAATATATGATCGAGGCCAACCCTACACTACTATTGAGTAGCGAGAGAGGTCGAAACAGCTTTTACCCGATTAAGGTTGAGATCGATTTTCGCAGGGAGATAGAAGTTGGAGTCGAGTGTCTATCTAAAGTGGAATTGTGTATTTGTTCCAAATTGCACTTCTAAACATTTTCTGTTTTAATTTATTTCTAATTGTATAGAACTACGCTGCTCAATTAAACTAAATAAGCTTAGATTAAACTATTGCGAGTTGTTCAAATGGTTAAAAGGCACTAGGGTAGTGACTTTCGCCTAGGTGGCCAATTGACGGATACTTGAGTCTAAGGCATGATTGTCACATTTGGGGAGTATGATATAACCATTGCACAATTTTACTCACTCTACACCTCTCGGTAGTTCGAGTGATTTTGCCCGAATTGATTTTCTCAAGACCAATTGGGTATGCAAATTTGCACAAGCAATCAAGGTTCAAGTCGGATATTACTATCTGTAGGTTTAACCCTTTACTTGGGGCTATCAATCTCTTGAGTACGCTCCAATTCCTTGTTGGACCAATTTCAGAGACTTAGGCTCTCTTTCTCAAGAAGAGCCAAAGTCAACTAAACACAAACTAGTGTTTGCAACCACTAATTCAGCAATTAAACATGAAGTTAGTCCAAATATCAAACACCCATAGTCAATCAAGCCCTAAAATACAAGACCCATCAATTATCCACACTAGAGTTGAGCCACAACCTTAGCTTATGGGTCTAGCTACTCATAATTAGAGAGGAAAACAAAGAAATAGATGAATAAAAACTCATATTAATTAATTGCTAAATTAAACTTGAAGATTCAATGTTGAAATAAAGCTAAAATTACTCAAAACAACTAAAATAAACGAAGTCATGAGCACAACCTTCAGTACAAACTATCTGATGACCTAAAATGGGGAAAAGAAGCTATTTATACTAAGCTGAAAAATCTGGACACAAATACCCCTGCGGGGCTAGTGAGACCGCACAAAATCATGTGCGGCAGCACTAAGGCTCTTGACTTGAATATCCATCTCTCTGAACTTGGGCAATGCGGACCGCACAAAATCGAGTGCAGCCGCAGTGGCTTCTAGTGCGGTCTGCATGAAATGGAGCGCGGACCGCATTGGGCTTCCATCCTCAACTGGCAACTCTCTGAACTCTGGACTCTGCGGACCGTACTAAATCGAGTGCGACCGCAATGACTCAAATGCGGACCATAGAAAATCAAGTGCGGTCGCATTTCCCTTTTTGCCTAAGTTCCATACTCTCTGAACTTCCCTAGTGCGGACCGCACAGAATGGTGTGCGGCCGCACTGGCCCTGTTTGACGGAGCTTTGCCTTGTTTTGGTACTTGTGCAAGTTTCACTCCTTTTGAACTGGTTTTTGACATCTTGTCACCTTGTTGATCAAACCTGCAATCAAGCACAACTTGTGAGCCTTTTGGGACTATTTTGTACACATTTCTATTCAAAATTTAAGCATGAAGGATTGTAAAATGTATCAAAATCCCTAGTTATTAACTCCCCCAAACTTAAGCTTTTGCTTGTCCTCAAGCAAACAAAATAAGACCCACCCTTAAGAGAACATCCAAGAAAATTCAGCTGTCCTAAAGTGACCTCATCTAGCATCAATTGGGACTAACAATTGCCCTCAATACAATTGAATCATTAAAAACATTTACTCTTTTAAACACCATGGATTATGTGCGACACAAGAGCATCAAGAGTTGACTCAACACATGTGATGACAAAAGGTCATCACTTGTTTTTAAAATGAATGCTACGTTTCGAGGCCTTAAAAACCTCTTTCGACATCACCTCAATTTGCGTGCGCAGTCCAGGCACGTAGCCGAAAAGCTATTATGTGAAAACTGTGAAAATGTTGACTTAAAATGCATTTAAGTTGAGTTCGATCAATATTTTGGGTAAACGGACCCGGACCCCTGATTTAACGGTCCCGGAGGGTCCGTATAAAAATATGGGACTTGGGCGTATGCTCGAAATCGAATTCCGAGATCCCAAGCCCGAGAAATGATTTTTTAAAGAAAATTATTTTCTGGAAATTTCTATGAGTTTTGGAAATGAAATGCATTTAGAATTTGATGGTATCGAGCCCGTATTCTAGTTTCGGGGCTCGGTACAGGTCTTATATGTGAAATAAGATAAGTTTGTGAAATTTGATAAGAAACAGATGTCATTTGACGTGATTTGGACCTTAAATGCAAAATTGATGTTTTAAGAAGTTTTAAAATTTTTCATTGATTTTGAGGTTTATTTCGTTGTCTAAGGGGTTATTTTGGCGATTTGATCGCACAGATAAGTTCATATGGTTTTTTTGAGTTAGTACGTATGTTTGATTTGGAGCCCCGAAGGCTCGGGTGAGTTTCAGATGTGTTTTGGAAGGTTTTGAATTCATAAAAAGTTGCAAGTTTTTCAGTTTATGGTGTTCTGGTATTTTCTTCTTCGCGTTCGCGGGAGGACCCTCGCGAACGTGATGAGTTATTCAGGCTGAAGGAAATTTCCTTCTACGCGAACACGAGACCCAGGTCGCGAACGCGAAGCTTTGGGGGGTCTTCCCTTCATGAACTCGGGCCTGGTATCGCGAACGCGAAGGCTTATGAGCCTAGGCAGGGGGAGGGGTATTATACCCTACGCGAACGCGACCACCTGGACACGAACGCGAAGGCTCGAGGAGTTAGTGCTCCACGAAAGCGAAACCATTTTCGCGAACGCGAAGGCCACTCAGGCTTATTTCATCGCGAACGCGATAAGCCTATTGCGAACGCATGGACCAAAATCTGCCCAATGATTTTAAGTTCAAAAATAGAATGTATTACGGGAGTTTCACCATTTTTCATAAACTTCTTCTTCTCTACACCTCTAGGGCGATTTTTGAAGAGGAAATTCACCATAGCTTCATAGGCATGTAATCCTAAGCTCGTTTGTTTCCTTTTTTAACACCCACTAGATTTCTAGGCCTAAAACATGAGATTAAGGGTGGAAAATTAGGGATTTGGGTAGAGTTAGGGCTTTTTGATTATTTGGAAATTTGACCTCGTTTTGGGGTCGGATTTCAAAATAAGTTATAGATTCGGGCTCGTGGGTGAATGGGTGATCTGGTTTTGGTCCGAACCTCGTATTTTGACAAAGCGGGCCCGGGGTCAATTTTTGACTTTTTGGGAAGAATGATGGGACAGCAATAATTAAGCATTGAGATTGGATTGTTTAGCGTTTATTGATGTTATTAAGTCGATTATGTCTAGATACGATTGATCTGGATCCAAATTCAAAAGGGAAAGCGATGTTTGAGGCTTGAGTTGGCCGAGGAAGTTCGAGGTAAGTATTCGGCCTAACCTTAGCTTGAGGGATTATGAGTTGTGTCCTATTTGCTATTTGCTTCTTGTTGAGTACGACGTATAGGCATGGTGACGAGTATCTATACATTGGCGTCGAGCATGACTGTGAGTCTTAAATTGCAATTTATTGAGTTCTTAAATAATACTACGGATTGTTTAATTGATGATTCTCGGTATTGAGCAAGGATTAAGATTGTTCCCGTAGAAACTACTTATGATTGAGTGTTGTGTTAGCTGAGATGGTTAGATGTTGGAATAAGATTGGTTATAGCTGTATCTCCCTTGCCGGGACGTATTTACTTTTACTGTCGATTCCCTTGCCGGGATAGTGTAGTTCTTTGCTGATCCCTTACCGGGACTCTTGGTATGATTGTTGTTAAATATACGTATATATGGATCGGGTTGCACGCCGCAACAATGTTATATTGGATCGGGTTGCACGCCACAACAATGTTATAAATGGATCGAGTTGAACACCGCAACAATGATATAAATGGATCGGGTTGTACGCCGCATCAATGTTATATTAGATCGGGTTGCACGCCGCAACAATGATACAATTAGATCGGGTTGCACGCCGCAACAGTGTTAAATAATAGGGATCGGGTTGCGCACCGCAACAGTGTTATTATTGTTTTGTTGTAGATCTTGAATTGTTCTCTTATTTTCTCTAAATCTTCTGCTGGATTTGATATTTCCCCCGCAGCATGCACCCCCTCCCATCTTTAATTGTTTATTCATGTTTTATTTTCCGTTGTATATTACATAATTGCACAGATTTATCTGGGGTCTAGTCCTAGCCTCGTCACTACTTCGCCGGGGTTAGGCCAGGCACTTACCAACACATGGGGTTGTTTGTGCTGATGCTACACTCTGCACTATGTGTAGATCCCTGAGCAGATCTTGGACCATAACATACGAGTGGCTGCCTTCAGTCCATCTAGAGATCCCGAGGTAATCCTGCAGGCGTCCACAGGCCCGACGTTCTCTTCTATTTCATTATGTGTTCTGTTTTCACTTGTATTCAAGGCAAATTGTATTTCCTTTTCATACTCTTGTATGTAGTACTCATAGACAGTCCGTGATATTGTGACTCCAGATTAAGAGTAGAGGCGTATATTGGCATTATAGTACTAGCTTTGGTTATTTTTATCTGTTTAAGTCTTCCGCTTGTTCTATGTATCATTAATATTCAATGTTGATTACATGTTAATCTAAATTGTTAAGAAGGACTAAAAGTTGAAAGAGTTAGTGATTCTTTGTTGCGCGGCTTGCCTAGCTTCCACGAGTAGGTGCCATCACAACTTCCGAGGGTGGGAAATCCGGGTCGTGACAAATTGGTATCAGAGCTCTAGATTACATAGGTCTCACAATTCACGAACAAGCTTAGTAGAGTCTGAGGGATCGATACGGAGGCGTCTGTATTTATCCCAGAGGCTACAGAGTTAGGAAGAACTTCACATTTATTCTTTCTTATCGTGTTGTTTGGTTTCTCAATGCTAATTGACTTTCTACTCTGTTCTTTCACAGATGGGGAGAACACGCACATCCTCATCCACCGATCAGCAGCCCGAGCCCCCAGCAGAAGCTCCTACGAGGGCCAGAGGGCGAGGCCGAGGTCGTGCTAGAGGCCGAGGTAGGGGCAGAGCTCAGCCTAGAGTAGCAGCACCAGCGGCGAAGCCTCAAGTTGACTTTGATGATGAGGTTCCAGCCCAGACAGTTCCGATGGGCCCAACTTAGGTCCCAGAGGGGTTTATTGCTATCCCAGTACTCCAGGATGCTCTGGCCGTCTAGTGGGACTTATGGAGAGTGTAACCCGGGCAGACTTGCTTTCTGTAGCACCATCTATCTCTCAGGCTGGAGGAGGAGCCTAGACTCCTGCTACTCGCACTCCAGAGCAGATGGCTCCCCAGTTTCAGACTACAGCAGCTCAGCCAGTTGGAGCAGTTCAGCCAGGTGTGGTAGCTTAGACCGGTGATGGAGCAGCCATGTCTACCGATGCTTTGTGGAGATTGGACAGGTTCACCAAGCTCTTCACTACTACTTTCAGCGGTGCGTCTTCTAAGGATCCCCAGGATTATCTAGACAACTGTCAAAAGGTTCTTATGAACATGGGGATAGTTGAGATTAATGGGGTCGATTTTGCTATTTTTTGTTTATATGGATCCGCCAAGACTTGGTGGAGAGATTATTCCTTAGCCAGACCAGCCGGATCACTAGCTTTGACTTGGGAGCAGTTTACTCAGCTATTTCTAGAGAAGTTTCTCCCCATTACTCAGAGAGAGGCATATCAGAGGTAGTTTGAGCGCCTCTAGTAGGGTTCTATGACTGTTACCTAGTATGAGACCAGATTCATCAACTTGGCTTGCCATGCTCTTGTCATACTTCCCACCGAGAGAGAGAGGGTGAGGAGGTCCATTGATGGACTTATTCAGCCGAATTGTCTTCAGATGGTTAGGGAGATAGGGAGTGAGATTTCCTTCTAGGAGGCGGCCAATGTGGCTAGGAGAGTGGAGATGTTTCTATTGCAGGGAGGTGGTCAAACTCCTGCTACTCGCACTCCAGAGCAGATGGCTCCCCAGTTTCAGACTCCAGCAGCTCAGCCAGTTGGAGCAGTTCAGCCAGGTGTGGTAGCTCAGACCGGTGATGAAGCAGCCATGTCTACCGATGCTTTGTGGAGATTGGACAGGTTCACCAAGCTCTTCACTACTACTTTCAGCGGTGCGTCTTCTGAGGATCCCCAGGATTATCTAGACAACTGTCATAAGGTTTTTAGGAACATGGGGATAGTTGAGATTAATGGGGTCGATTTTGCTATTTTTTGTTTATATGGATCCGCCAAGACTTGGTGGAGAGATTATTCCTTATCCAGACCAGCCGGATCACTAGCTTTGACTTGGGAGCAGTTTACTCAGCTATTTCTAGAGAAGTTTCTCCCCATCAGTCAGAGAGAGTCATATCAGAGGTAGTTTGAGCGCCTCCAGTAGGGTTCTATGACTGTTACCTAGTATGAGACCAGATTCATCGACTTGGCTCGCCATGCTCTTGTCATACTTCCCACCAAGAGAGAGAGGGTGAGGAGGTCCATTGATGGACTTATTCAGCCGAATTATCTTCAGATGGCTAGGGAGATAGGGAGTGAGATTTCCTTCTAGGAGGCGGCCAATGTGGCTAGGAGAGTGGAGATGTTTCTATTGCATGGAGGTGGTCATGGGTCAGACAAGAGGCCTCGTCATTCAGGCAGGTTCAGTGATACCTCGTATGGAGGTAGAGATTCATATGGTAGAGGCCATCCTCCTAGGCCCTTTCAGTCAGCGCTTCAGGTTTCTCATGGTGGTTCAGGTGGCCGTGGTTCTCACATGCAGTATTCTGATCAGCAGCTCTATAGTGCACCACCAGCTCCTATCAGTGCACCGCCGCTCTAGAGTTTTCGGGGTGGTCATTCAGGTCGCTAGGGTCAATCTTAATTTCCTCAGCCGTAGCACTCAGGTGGATGTTTTGAGTGTGGTGAGTATGGTCATATTAGGAGGGCTTGTCCGAGATTGGTAGGTACTCAGTCGCAGCAATAGGGTTCCTGTGCTATGGTTCAGGCACCAGTCATTCCACAGACCGCCCAGTCAGCTAGAGGTGGGGGTGGAGGTGCTAGAGGTGGAGGTAGATGTGCTAGAGGTGGAGCTTAGACTGCTAGAGGTGGAGGCCAACCAGTTGCAGGCCGTCCCAGAGATGTAGTCCAGGGTGGTGGGGCCCAGCCCCGATGTTAAGCTCTTCCAGCCAGGCTTGAGGCTGAGGCTTCTGATGCAGTTATCACAGATACTATTCTGGTTTGTGGCAGAGATGCTTCGGTTTTATTTGATCCAGGGTCTACGTACTCCTATGTGTCATCTTATTTTGCACCGTATCTGGTCATGCCTAGTTACTCCTTGAGTGCCCCTGTATATGTGTCTACACCGGTGGGTGATTCTATTGTGGTAAATTGAGTCCATCGCTCTTGTATAGTTGTGATTGGTGGTCTTGAGACCCGTGTAGATTTATTGCTTCTGGACATGGTTGATTTCAATGTAATATTGGGGATGGACTGGTTATCACCTTACCACTCTATCTTGGACTGTCATGACAAGACTATGACCTTAGCCTTATCGGGTTTGCCTCGTTTAGAGTGGAGGGGGACTCCTAGTCATTTTACCCGTAGTGTTATCTTTTATGTGAAGGCTCGACGTATGGTCGAGAAGGGGTGTCTGGCCTATTTAGCATATGTTCGTGATTCTAGTGCTGAGGTGCCATCTATTGATTTTATGCCCGTTGTTCGTGAGATTCCTAAGGTATTCCCTTTAGACCTACTAGGTATGCCACCCAATAGGGATATTGACTTCTGCATTGATTTGGCTCCGGGCACTCAGCCCATTTCTATCCCGTCGTATCGTATGACCCCGCCTGAGTTGAAAGAGTTGAAGGAGCAGTTGCAAGACTTGCTTGAGAAGGGTTTCCTTAGGCCCAGTGTTTCGCCTTGTGGTGCGCCGGTGTTGTTTGTTAAGAAGAAGGATGGATCGATAAGAATTTGTATTGATTACTGACAGTTGAACAAGGTTACAATCAAGAATAAGTATATGTTACCGAGGATTGATGATTTGTTTGATCAGTTTCAGGGTGCCAAAGTATTTTCGGAGATTGACTTGAGATCTGGCTACCATTAGTTGAGGATTAGGGCATCCGATGTCCCTAAGACAGCTTTCCACACTCGGTATGGGCATTATGAGTTCTTGGTGATGTCATTCAGATTGACAAATGCCCCAGCAACTTTTATGGATTTGATGAACTGAGTGTTCAGGCCTTATTTGGATTCGTTCGTGATAGTCTTCATTGCTAATATTTTGATCTATTTCCGCAGCCGGGAGGAGCACGAGCAACATCTTAGAGTGGTTTTTCAGACGTTGAGGGATAGTCAGTTGTATGCTAAGTTCTTGAAGTGTGAGTTCTGGTTGAGTTCAGTTGTATTCCTGGGTCATGTTGTATCAGCATAGGGAATTCAGGTTGATCCGAAGAAGATTGAGGCAGTCAATAACTGGCCTAGACCAGCATCAGCTACAGAGATTCGGATTTTCTTGGGATTGGCAGGCTACTATCATCGGTTCGTGGAAGGGTTTTCATCTATCGCAGCCCCGATGACCAGGTTGACCCAGAAGAGTGCCCAGTTCATATGGTCGGACGAGTGTGATCCGAGCTTTCAGAAGCTCAAGACAACTCTGACTATGGCACCGATGTTGGTTTTGCCCACAGGTTCAGGGCCATATACAGTTTATTGTGATGCATCTCGTATTGGACATGGTGCTGTGTTGATGCAGGATGGCAAGGTCATTGCCTATGCTTCGCGACAGTTGAAGATTCATGAGAAGAACTATCCGGTTCGTGATTTGGAGTTGGCAGCCATTGTTCACGCGTTGAAAATTTGGAGGCATTATCTGTATGTCATGGCATGTGAGGTGTTCACGGATCACAAGAGTCTGCAGTATTTGTTCAAGCAGAAGGAGTTGAATTTGAGGCAGAGAAGGTGGTTGGATCTATTAAAGGACTACGATATCACCATCTTATATCATCTGGGAAAGGCCAATGTGGTGGCCGATGCTTTGAGTAGGAAGTCAGCCAGTATGGGCAGTCTTGCTTATATTCCGGTTGGCGAGAGACTGCTTGCTTTAGATGTTCAGTCTTTGGCCAATCAGTTCATGAGGTTGGATATGTCTGAGCCCAGTCGGGTGTTAGCTTGCACGGTCGCTCGTTCTTCTTTATTGGAGCATATTCGTGATCGATAGTATGATGATCCCCATTTGTGTTTCCTTAGAGACACGGTGCGGCACGGAGGTGCCAAGCAGGTTACCTTAGGTGATGATGGAGTTTTGAGATTGTAGGGTTGGGTTTTTGTGCCTAATATGGATGGACTCCGAGAGTTGATTTTAGAGGAGGCCCATAGCTCCCGATACTCTATTCATCCGGGCGCCGCGAATATGTATCAGAATTTGTAGCAGCATTATTGGTGGCGGAGAATGAAGAAGGATATCGTTGCATATGTGGCTCGGTGTTTGAATTGTCAGCATGTTAAGTATGAGCATTAGAGGGCTGGTGGTTTGTTCCAGAAGATTGAGATTCTTGAGTGGAAGTGGGAGCGGATCACTATGGACTTCATTGTTGGATTCCCATAGACTCAGAGGAAGTTCGATGCAGTGTGGGTCATTATTGATAGGTTGACCAAGTCAGCGCATTTCATTCCTGTGGCAGTCTCCTATTCTTTCGAGAGGTTAGTTGAGATCTATATCCGGGAGATTATTCGTCTTCATGGTGTGCCCGAGTCTATTATTTCGGACCGAGGTATACAGTTTACCTCACATTTCTGGAGGGTAGTTCAGCGAGAGTTGGGCACACAGGTTGCGTTGAGCACATCGTTTCATCCTCAGACAGACGGGCAGTCCGAGCAAACTATTCAAATTTTGGAGGATATGCTCCCAGCTTGCGTCATTGACTTTGGAGGCTCGTGGGATCAGTTTTTGCCTTTAGCAGAGTTTGCCTACAACAACATCTACCAATCAATTATTCAGATGGCTCCTTATGAGGCTTTATATGGTAGGTGGTGTCGGTCTCCGATTGGATGGTTTGAGCTGGGAGAGGCTCGGTTGTTGGGTACGGATCTGGTTCAAGATGCCTTGGACAAGGTCAGGATTATTTAGGATAGGCTTCGTACAGCTCAGTCCAAGCAAAAGAGCTATGCCGACTGCAAGGTTCGAGATTTGGCTTTCATGGTCGGTGAGTGGGTATTGCTTCGAGTGTCGCCTATGAAGGGCGTGATGAGATTTGGGAACAAGGGCAAGCTTAGCCCTAGATTCATTGGCCCATTTGAGATTCTTGATCGAGTGGGAGAGGTGGCTTATAGACTTCCATTGCCGTCGAGCTTATTAGCCGTGCATCCAATGTTTCATGTGTCTATGCTTTGGAAATATCACGACAATCCATCCCACGTGTTAGATTTCAGCACTGTTCAGTTGGACAAGGACTTATCTTATGAGGAGGAGCTGGTAGCTATTCTAGACCGACAGGTTCGTCAGTTGAGATCGAAGAGTTTTCCTTCTGTTCGTGTTTAGTGGAGAGTTCAGCCTGCTGAGGCATCGACCTGGGAGTCCGAATCCGATATATGGAGCCGTTATCCCCATCTTTTCCCCGACTCAGGTACTTCCTTCTTATGTCCATTCGAGGACGAACGATTGTTTTAGAGGTGGAGAATGTGATGATCCAAAAGGTCATAACTTGTTTTTAAAATGAATTCTACGTTCCGAGGCCTTAAAAACCTCTTTCGGCATCACATCGATTTGCGTGCACAGTCCGGGTGCATAGCCGGAAAGCTATTATGTGAAAATCTTTGAAAATTTTAAAATTTTGACTTAAAATGCATTTAAGTTGACCTCTGTCAGTATTTTGGGTAAACGGACCCGGACCCTTGATTTGACGGTCCCGGAGGATTGTGGAAAAATATGGGACTTGGGCGTATGCCCGAAATCGAATTTCGAGGTCCCAAGCCCGAGAAATGAATTTTTAAAGAAAATTATTTTCTGGAAATTTCTATGTGTTTTGGAAATGAAATGCATTTAGAATTTGATGCTATCGGGCCCGTATTCTGGTTCCGGGGCCCGGTATAGGTCTTATATGTGAAATAAGGTAAGTCTGTGAATTTTGATAAGAAACGGATGTCATTTGACGTGATTCGGACCTTAAATGCAAAAATTGATGTTTTAAGAAGTTTTGAAATATTTCATTGATTTTGAGGTTTAATTCGTTGTCTAGGTGGTTATTTTGGCGATTTGATCGCACGGATAAGTTCATATGGTGTTTTTGAGTTAGTACGTATGTTTGGTTTGGAGCCTTGAGGGCTCGGGTGATTTTCAGATGTATTTCGGAAGGTTTTGAACTCATAAAAAGATGCAGGTTTTTCAGTTTCTGGTATTTTCTTCTTCGCATTCGCGGGAGGACCCCTCGCGAACGCGATGCGTTATTTAGGCTTAAGGAAATTTCCTTCTATGCAAATGCGAAACCCAAGTTGCGAACGTGAAGCTTTGGGGGGTCTTCCCTTTGCAAACGCGGGCCTGGTATCGTGAACGCGAAGGCTTATGAGCCTGGGCAGGGGGAGGGGTATTATACCCTACGCGAACGCGACCACCCTAACGCGAACGTGAAGGCTCTAGGAGTTGGCGCTCCGCGAACGCGAGCCCATTTTCACGAACGCGAAGGCCACTCAGGCTTAATTCATCGCGAACGCAATAAGCCTATCGTGAACGCATAGACCAAAATACGCCCAGTGATTTTAAGTTCAAAAACAGAATGTATTACGGGAGTTTCAACATTTTTCATAAACTTCTTCTTCTCCACACCTCTTGGGCGATTTTTGAAGAGGAACTTCACCATAGCTTCATAGGTATGTAATCCTAAGCTCGTTTTCTTCCATTTTTATCAACACCCACTAGATTTCTAGGCCTAAAATATGAGATAAGGGTAGAAAATTAGAGATTTGGGTAGAGTTAGGGCTTTTTGATTATTTGGGAATTTGACTCCGTTTTGGGGTTGGATTTCAAAATAAATTATATATTTGGGCTCTTGGGTGAATGAATGATCTGGTTTTGGTCCAAACCTCGTATTTTGACCAAGCGGGTACGGGGTCAATTTTTGACTTTTTGGGAAGAATGATGGGAAAGCGATAATTAAGCATTGAAATTGGATTGTTTAGCGTTTATTGATGTTATTAAGTCGATTATGTCTAGATACGATTGATTTGGAGCTAAATTCAAAAGGGAGCGCGGTGTTTGTGACTTGAGTTGGCCGTGGAAGTTCGAGGTAAGTGTTCGACCTAACCTTAGCTTGAGGGATTAGGAGTTGTGTCCTTTGCTATTTGCTTCTTGTTGAGTACGACGTATAGGCGTGGTGACGAGTATCTATACGTTGGTATCGAGCATGACCGTGAGTCTTAAATTGCAATTTATTGAGTTCTTAAATAATATTACGGATGCTTTAATTGATGATTCTTGGTATTGAGGAAGGATTAAGATTGTTCCCGTGGAAACTACTTATAATTGAGTATTGGTATTAGCTGAGATGATTAGATGTTGGAATACGATTGGTTATAGCTGTATCTCCCTTGCCGGGACGTATTTACTTTTACTGTCGATTCCCTTGCCGGGATAGTGTAGTTCTTTGTTGATCCCTTGCCGGGACTCTTGGTATGATTGTTGTTAAATGTACATATATATGGATCGGGTTTCACGCCGCAACAATGTTATATTGGATCGGGCTGCATGCCGCAACAATGCTATAAATGGATCGGGTTGCACGCCGCAACAATGATATAAATGGATCGGGTTGCATGCCTCATCAATGTTATATTGGATCGGGTTGCACGCCGCAACAATGATACAGTTGGATCAGGTTGCACGCTGCAACAATGTTAAATGATAGGGATCGGGTTGCGCCGCAACAGTGTCATTATTGTTTTGTTGTAGATCTTGAATTGTTCTCTTATTTTTCTCTAAATCTTCTACTGGATTTGATATTTCCCACGCAGCATGCACCCCCTCCCATCTTTAATTGTTTATTCCTGTTTTATTTTCTGCTGTATATTACATAACTGCAAAGGTTTATCTGGGGTCTGGTCCTAGACTCGTCACTACTTCGCCGGGGTTAGGCCATGCACTTACCAGCATATGAGGTCGGTTGTGCTCATGTTACACTCTGCAATATGTGCAAATCCCGGAGCAGCTCTTGGACCACATCATACGGGTGGCTGCCTTCAGTCCAGCTAGTGGTTCCGAGGTAGTCCTGCAGGTGTCCGCTGGCCCGACGTTTTCTTCTATTTCATTATGTGTTCTATTTTCACTTGTACTCGAGATTGATTGTATTTCCTTTTCAGACTCTTGTATGTAGTACTCATAGACAGTCCGTGATATTGTGACACTGAATTCCGGGTAGATGCGTATATTGGCATTGTAGTACTGGCTTTGGTTATTTTTATCTGTTTAAGTCTTCCGCTTGTTTTATTTATCATTTATATTCAATATTGATTACCTGTTAACCTAAATTGTTAAGAAGGACTAAAAGTTGAAAGAGTTTTTGTTGCACGACTTGCCTAACTTCCACGAGTAGGCGCCATCACGACTCCCGAGAGTGGGAAATCTGGGTCGTTACAACACATCAAAGAAACTCTTTCTATTACTTCGGTCATTGCGGAATCCAAACTCACACATCCTCAACTCTCCCTAAGCAAACCTCACCTTTAGGATAGTGGCACTTAGAACGAGGTTAATGGAAACACACTCATCTCTCTCAAAGAAAAGTCACAAGTCCGGCTCTAAGTACCATATGCTTGTCCCTTATGTGAGTCACCACTAATGTAAGCTTCATTCAACTCAAGATCATATAGGGTTTTTGTAGAGACATAGTGAAGGCTTATGGTTCAGGGTAGGAAATGTTTGGTCTAAGTAGGTTCCATCTTCCCTTAAGCACTTCTTTTTCTTCATTTTGGCACACATTCACTTGACTTTTTAAGTCATTTCACTTCTTTCTAAGGGGTTAGAGAGACATACTGTCACTCTTTCTTATTCATTTCAACTCTTTTCTCCTTTCTCAACTTTCCACACCTTTCATTCTTTACTTTTCTTGAATCCCTTTTATTCGTTTCTACATTGAACATTCTTTTTGTCTTTTTGCTTTTCTTTCTTTTCCATGGCCTTTCCTTTTCTTCATTTTGTACCTTTTTACCACTTTGTCGCCATCCTCGTCTCTCCCCCCAAACTTATACTCTTGCCATGTGCTAAGGAAAGATCGGGTGCCAAGAGAGGGTATCTTTTAGAATGGGTAAAGGTTTGTATTATGGTTCTTGAAGGAAAAAGGTCTAAGTCTCAAAAGGGTTGACTAGGGATTTTATCATTGGTAGGCTATGGAAGTGTTCAAGCTATCATTTGGATCAAGGAGAGCCTATAATCATGTCTCAAGTCAAAATTCGCTTAGGATTTCGCATCAACAAACATTCAGGGCAAGTTCTAGACCAATGGTCCGGGAATTGGACTTGCAATGCAAGTTCTCACAACACAAGCTATGTGATCACTAAAGACATAGAGTCGGGGGCCCACAATCACCTTAGATAAGATTTGAGCACACAATGGTCCCGAAAAACCACTTGATGATTATCGGTCAACACAGGAGTCTCAAGGTCACGACTTTCACCATCCTAAACAAAACAATTTGTTTTTGACCATGAGATCAAAGGAAAATGTGCTAGACCCAAGTGAAGATTTGCTTGAGGCACCCTTACCACAAACTACTAAAAATCAAAAAGAAAAAATGGACTCAAACCCTTAAGAAGGTTGTCATGCCATCCATCATTGGGAAGAGCCACCTGGTTCACACAAACTCTACCTTTGGAAAGAACCGTGGCATTAAGAAAACTAAAGGCTTATTGCAAACGTTCAAAACAAGAAGCTACAAACATAAATAAGAAGCTACGGAAAAGAAAAATGCAGAAAGTAGAATGAATATGTACAAGAGGGGATTTAATCGAATATACAATACAATGATGAATATATATAATGTAACATAGCTTTTATATATAGACCCAAAGTGAAAAGTACAAAAAATGTAATGAAGTACTAAAATTATATACATACCAAAGATAAAAAGAAAGAAATCATAAAATCTGTCGAATATATACATTCATCCAAATCAATAAAAGTAGGGCCTACCCCCTCAAATGAAAGCTGGCATTGTCCTCAATGCCAACTAAGCAAAATAAGGACCAAAAATAAAGGGAAAAAGGATATAGAAACTCCCTATGGCCCGCCTGTCCGCATGGGATCCTAAGTGGTCCCTGGGTCCTCAATGTGCTCGGGAATCTCAAACCGGTTCCCTATGACCTGCGGCTCTACTGCTGGGACCTGGACCTGGACAGGCTCCTGAGCTGCATCCTATGGCTGACTGGAGGAGGTCTCCGGTGGGTCTGCCAACTGAATGACTGCATCATTTGTGCGGGGAATCATCCTCTTCCTCTTGGGAGGCCTCTGGGACTACTCTGGCTGGGGATGAGCTGCTAGTACAGGGTCCTGTAGCAATAAATCCAAAGGCAGATGATCTGCCTTCAACCTGTCAACCTCAACCCTCAACTCCTTCACGGACTCCTTGGAAGCCCGCGTCTGTCTCATCTTCTTGGCCTCCCTAGCAAGCTCCTTGAGAGCTTTTCCATGAGACTCCACAGCATCCGTAAGAACTTTCTGAGTGTCAAGAATTTTCTTCTGGTTGTCCAGAATATCCTTGAGGACGTCCTCAATAGACTGTGGGATTTGTGGAGGCGGAGGTACCGACTGAGCTGCTACTGTAGTAGTGAGGACAAATAACTTAGAGGAAGCTGTCTGCATCCAGTTGTTGATGCTGAGAAGGTCCTGGCTCAGACGGTGTGCAGTCACTGGGTGGGCCGAGGTAGAGGGTATATCTGGAGCTGCTGACGTGGATGGACTAGGGGGAATGTCCGCTGAGGTGGAAGGAGACTGAGTAGGAGCCACTACCACTACCGGCTCTTCAAACTGGCCAGTTGGAGCAGTGGCTGTTCCCTTGTAGTTTTTGCCTTTTGGGTTGTCATCACCCTGCATGCTGTACCATGAGAACGGGGCCTTTGCTTTCACTTTGATATCAAATGGCCGCTTTTCAACTTTGAGGTCCCTAAAATACATGGTTAAGAAGCCGGGAAGAGGTAGTTTTTGTCACCTTCACTAACTACCTATGTGATCACCTGAGACATCATATTCCCGACATTAATCGGGTACCCCTCCATGATTGATGCCACCAATACTGCCCGGTGAAGAGGTAGGGAGTTGTCATGAGTAGTGGGGTCCAATCTGCTGTACACGAATATTTCCCACCCCTTGGCCTCGAAATTCAAACTTCTTCTCAAAATTTTCACTCCCGTATTCAACCAATCGGGAGTGGTACCTGGGATTGCCAGATACTGCGCCAACCAAGGACAGACTCCTCACCTAATTCCATCTTTGCCAAATACAGCGACTCATCCTCCTCATCGAATCCCAAGTAGTCATTTATTGTTTTCCCATCAAACAACACTTTCAAATTTCTCACCTTGGTCACTTTGGTGCCCTTTTTGATGTGGGCAACATTGGTGTAGAATTTTTTGACCAGGTGCTCGTTTGCATCCACACAATCGCCCAAGAAGTACTCCCAGCCTACTCTCTCTAAACTGTCTTCTCATATTGGGGTTGTGAGGCAAGAGGTTTCTATCAACAAAACTTCTCTCTGGAATCAATTTCCTCACAGGCCACCATTTTCTGAATTTATGGTAGGCCACCTCAGTCACAAACCGGTCTTGCCGCACCTCCAGTTTTCTAGTTCTAGCAATTCCTCCCACCTGAGGTTCACCCTCTTCTCCTACTACCTCTTCTTCTCCTGCTACCTCATCTTCTCCTACTGTACCCTCTCCGAATAATGAAGCTATGGGAGAGGTGGAGTATTCATCCCCACTGCCTTCATCTGAGCCCTCAGATGACCCAAAAGATACATTTACTGAAGCTTGGGAAGTGGGGGAAGGTGGATGAGTGTCTCTTAGTCTGTTTCTCTCCGGCCAGTCGGGGATGAACTCTAGCATGGAGTCTGAAGATATATCCCGGGAGGGCTCAAACTCACTCCCCGACTGATCAATAGCCCTATCAGCAACTTTGATGATCTTTCTTGTGTTTTTAATGTTTTGCCGGGCTTGGGGAGTCAATCTTAGAATCTTCTATTTCCATCCATGGGAGGATTCTCCTATACCTTCTTGTTAAGCACCCTTGCCTCTTTGTTCCACCATTGTCTGCAAACAACAGTTATTAAGCTTGTTAGTATCCAGAAGAGCATTATGAATTGCAGTTGCAGAATAATTTTTGCAGACAGTTCAATATGTTGTAGAGTGCGGACCGCACAAAATGTAGTGCGGCCGCACAGAGGTCACGGCGGACCGCACAAAATGCCAATGCGGTTCGCATAGAGGTGGGATTCAGACTACCCAGTCTCTGAACAATTGCTCCGCGGACCGCACAAAATGGCAATGCGGTCCGCATTGAGGCACCACGGACTACACAAAATGCAATGCGGCCGCGGTCCTCGATGATCAAGAATCAGAATATTCTTCAATGCGGTCCTCACAAAATGCCATTGCGTACCGCACAAGGGCACCACGGACCGCATAATTTCCATTGCGATGTTGCAGCACTAACTTAACGTTTATGAAATGTTCAATTTTAAGTCCATTTTTCACCAAATGAAAGGTCCCTATGTGTTTGCCCAGTATTTTTAACTACCTAATCCTAACTTAAACAAGAAATTAACTACCCTAAGCTACCAAATCGAAATAAAATACGAGAAGAACAGAAGAAAATCTAAGAAAACAAAAATTTATTGAAAATAATAAAATTAACAATTGAAAAGAGATGAAATTGCCAGAAGTAAGATGCTGTGATGAATATTAAGCATTAGAAATTAGTTATGTGCAATGAGTGGGGATGAACAACAATTTTAAAGCTCTGAGAGTAAAAGATTGAAAAGTTCAAAATGAGGGCCTCAAGTACTATTTATAGAAAAAGTCCTGGGGCCCATCTTACCTACCCAATGCGGACCGCACAAAATGTAGTGCGGTCCGCACCACACTGCCTTAGACAAAGTTTGAGAAGGCAACCTACTGCGATCCGCACAAAATGCTTTGCGGCCGCAGTGGTCCATCGCGGACCGCACAAAATGTAATGTGGCAGCGGTGGCAAACTTCAGAGAGTTGGTATTTTCATCCATCATCAGTGCGGTTCGCACTGATTTTGTGCCCCCCGCACTGAGTTCTTTGCGGCCGCACACAATGTACTGCAGTCCGTATTGAAAACTTCAGAGACTTGAAAATTTTTTCCACCATGTCCTGCACTGCATCAACACAAACCTGTAACATCTCACAACTAGTCAGTCCAAAAATAAATCCTATCTTACAATCAAAATCAAAGAAAAACAAGAAGAAAAACACATGGGTTGCCTCCCAAGAAACGCCTGATTTAACGTCGCGGCACGACGCAGGTTACCATCAAATCATTTAAAATGAAAAAGTGCAACCACGTGGCTGTCATCAATTTTTCCCAAGTAGTGCTTGACCCTGTGCCCACTCACTCTAAAAACTTCCCCATTTTTGTTCTTTAAATCAAGTGCACCAAATGGGGTCTCACACACCACTTCAAAAGGTCCACTCCATTTTGACTTAAGCTTTTTCGGAAGCAAACGTAATCGAGAGTTGAACAAGAGAACCAAATCACCCACTTTGAGCTCCTTGCTACAAGCATATTTATCATGAAGGTACTTTATCTTGTCCTTGTACAAGGAAGAAATGGAGTAGGTATGGAATCGGAATTCATCAAGTTTATTAAGCTTCTCCACACGAAGATTGGCTGCAACATCCCATTCAAGATTTAGCTTCCTCAAAGCCCACATGGCCTTGTGCTCTAATGCAACTGGTAGATGGCAAGCTTTTCCATAGAGCGTCATCCAACTTCTTTGACCAATCGGTCCTATTAGCATTGGCCATCTTTGACAATATGCTTTTGATTTCCCTGTTGGAGACTTCAACTTGACCACTTGCTTGAGGATGATAGGGAGTAGAAACTTTGTGATTGACACCATACTTTGCAAGCAAAGTGTCAAAAGCTCTATTGCAGAAATGAGACGCCCCATCACTTATGATTGCACGAGGAGTACCAAACCTTGTAAAAATTCTCTTCTTGAGAAATGCAACAACACTCCGGGTCTCATTGTTGGGCAAAGCCACGGCTTCAACCCACTTTGAAACATAGTACACCGTCACAAGAATGTATGTGTTCCCACACGAGCTAACAAACGAGCCTATAAAATCAATGCCCCATACAACAAAAATATCAACCTCGAGGATGGTGTTGAGAGGCATCTCATCTTTTTTTGAATTTTCTCCCACTCTTTGACATTCGTCACACCTCTTCACGAGTTCACTTGCATCTTTGTACAAAGTTGGCCAATAAAACCCACAACTAAGAACTTTGGAAGCCGTCCTCTCCCCGCCATGATGGCCACCATAGGGAGAGGAATGACAAGCCTCCAAGATACTCAATTGCTCTTCCTCTGGGACACACCTTCGGATTACACCATCGGTGCAAATCTTGAACAAGTATGGCTCATCCCAATAGAAATCAAAACTATCCCATTTGAGCTTCTTCCTTTGGTTAGAGGAGAGCTCATACGGGATTATACCGGTCACAAGGAAATTAGCAACATCCGCAAACCATAGCATACCATTCATCAACACCGAAAGGAGTTATTTGTCTGGGAATGAATCATTGATCTCTAGGCCATCACGAGGCCTCCCCTCCTCCTCCAAGCGGGACAAGTGGTCCGCCACTTGGTTTTCACTACCCTTCCGGTCCACAATTTCCAAATCAAACTCTTGAAGTAACAAGACCCATCGCATCAGTCTAGATTTGGAATCCTTCTTCATCATCAAGTATCGGGGTGCAGCATGGTCGGTATGAATTATGACCTTGGCACCATGAGATATGGCCAAAATTTTTCCATTACGAACACAATAGCCAAAAGTTCTTTCTCGGTCACTGTGTAGTTCACTTGAGCATCATTCATTGTCTTGCTCGCATAGTACACCGAATGAAACATTTTGTTCGCTCTTTGACCCAAAACTGCCCCAACCGCAACATCGCTCGCATCACACATGAGCTCAAAGGGTAAGCTCCAATTAGGTGCGGTAATGATAAGAGTGGCGGTCAACTTATGCTTGAGAAGCTCAAAGGCTTGCATACATTTATCATCAAACACGAACTTGGCATCTTTTTCCAATAGCTTGCATAGGGGATTCACTACCTTCGAAAAGTCTTTGATAAATCTCCGGTAGAACCCCGCATGCCCAAGAAAACTTCAAACTCCCTTGATAGAAGTAGGGGGAGGGAGCCTTGAAATTACATCAATTTTTGCTTTGTCTACCTCAATACCATGCTTTGAAATTTTATGCCCAAGAACTATGCCCTCTTCCACCATAAAGTGACATTTCTCCCAATTGAGAACAAGATTGGTTTCTTCACAACGGGCCAAGACTCTATCAAGATTCTTCAATCATTCATCAAATGAGTCTCCTACAACACTAAAGTCGTCCATGAGTACCTCCAAAATGTCTTCCACCATATCGGTGAAAATGGCCATCATACACTGCTGAAAATTTAGCCGGTGCATTACACAACCCAAAAGGCATCCTAGAGAAAGCAAAGGTGCCATATGGACAAGTGAATGTGGTCTTCTCCTGATCTTCCGAAGCAATCAAGATTTGGTTGTACCTAGAATACCCATCCAAGAAACAGTAGAAGGCACGCCCAACAAGTCGGTCTAACATCTGATCAAGAAAAGGCAAAGGAAAGTGATCCTTGCGGGTCACTTTATTCAACTTGCGGTAGTCCATGCATACCCTCCAACCGGTGACATCTCTGGTAGGAATCAACTCATTTTGTGAATTTGCAACCACGGTCATGCCACCCTTCTTCGGTACATATTGCACCGGTGAAGTCTAAGAGCTATCAGAGATGGGGTACATAACCCCAACATCCAACCACTTGATCACCTCCTTTTTCACAACTTCTTGCATTGCCTCGTTCAACCTCCTTTGATGTTCCAAGGAGGGCTTTGCATCATCTTCCAGAATAATCTTGTGCATACAGAATGTGGGGCTTATCCCCCGAATATCAGCTAGAGTTCATCCAATTGCCTTTTTCCACTTTTGAAGCATTTCCAATGTGGCATCAACCTGCATGTTAGTAAGACAAGAGGAAAGAATAACTAGCAAAGTAGAATTTGAGCCTAAGAATTCATACCTGAGGTGTGGAGGCAGTGGTTTCAACTCCAACACTGGAGGCTCCTCAATTGAAGGTTTTGTCAATGGAGTCTTCCTATTCTCGAGATCCAAAGATAGTTTCCTAGGCTCATAAGAGTAAGAGCCCATCCCATGTAAAGCATTCACGCACTCCATTCGACCCTCATCATCATTGACATCAAGATTCAACAATACGACCTCCAAGGGGTCCTCCACATTGATCATTGCACTAGTGTCATCAACTATCACTGCTGTGACAAGGTCCATAAAAGAGCACACCTCGGTACTGTTGGGCTGCTTCATTGATTTGCACACATGAAAGACCACTTTTTCATCACCCACTCGGAAGGTGAGTTCCCCTACTTCCACATCAACTAAGGCCTTCCCCGTAGCAAGGAAAAGTCTCCCCAATATTATAGAAACTTCATAATCCACCTCGAAGTCCAAGATCAAAAAAGTCAGCTGGCAAGATAAATTTGTCCACCTGGATAAGCACATCATCAATAACACTCAATGGTCTCTTCATCGTTTTATCCGCCATTTTCAACCTCATGGAAGTCGGCCTAGGTTGCCCAATACCCAAAGTTTTGAAAACCGATTAGGGCATCAAATTGATACTAGCCCCCAAATCAAATAGAGCCTTAGCAAAATCTGCACTCCCAATGGTGCAAGGAATGGTAAAAGCACCGGGATCTTCAAGCTTCGGGGCCATTGAATGCACTATTGCACTAACATGGTGAGTCATTTTTATAGTTTCACAATCTATAGACTGCTTCTTTGTCACCAAGTCCTTCATAAATTTAGCATAGCCCGACATTTGTTCAAGAGCCTCCACCAATGGCACATTAATGGATAAGCTCTTCATCATGTCAATGAACTTTTTAAACTGATTCTCATTTTTTGCGAGCCTTTGAGGATAAGGTAGAGGTGGCCTTGGCAAAGGAGACTTGACTTTAGGTACAACCGGCTCTGGCATGTCTATTATGTGTTCCCTAGACAGGTTCACATCATTTTGGGTTTCCACCTCGATATCTTGAATATCAATCCTCACTTCTTCATTCACATTCTCATCAATCACATTTTCAACCACCAAAGGAACTTCATCTTCTTGCAACTCAACATCATCATTCAAGATTTGCTTTTGTTTGGAGGCATTCACATCACCACCTCGTCCACTCCTTGTAGTTACCTCTATAACATGATTGTTCCCACCTTTCGGGTTCACTACCGTATCACTTGGTAGAGCACCCTTAGGGCGAGTGTTCAAGGACTGTGAGATTTGGCCCAACTGAACCTCCAAATTCTGAATCGAGGTATTGTGGGAAGACAACTGAGCATTGGAATCCGCACTTTTTTCATCACCTGTTCGAACATCATTTTAATTCTCCCTATATCATTGCTAGAAAAACTGGGACCTTGAGATGGAAAGCATGGTAGATTGTTCAGTTGTTGGTACATTGGGGGCCTATGAAAGCCTTACCCCTGATTTCATTGGTTTCCATTATTCCATCCACCTTGATTGTTGTTGCCACCCCAATTGTTATTACCATTCCAATTTCCTTGATTGTTTTGATTGTTGTTCTGATTGCCCCAGTTGGAGTTTTGGTTGTTGTTCCCCCAATTACCATTGCCTTGTTGTTGTTGATTGCCCCAATTGCCTTGGGGTCTCCATTGTTGTTGGTTGGAAGAATTTTCCCTTTGGCCTTGATAATTATTCACGTATTGCACCTCTTCACTCTGTCCATCAAAACCATCATCTTGAAATCCACCACAATCATTGTCAAATTGCTCCAAATTCCCTTGGTTCTATTGACCTCTTTGTCTTCTTTTGTTGACAAGCATGTTAACACCCTCCATAACATTCACTTGGCGAGGATTTTGAACTTGTTGCAACTGTGCCTTTGCTAGTTGGTTCATAGTAGTTGTCAACTCAGCTATAGACTACCCATGATCATGTTACTCCTTGTGCAAATGAGTGACCGTGGGGTCACCCTCGGGCATGTTGGCTCTACTTTGCCACGCAGAAGAAGTGTCAGCCATCTCGTCAAGAATGTCACAAGGCTCATCATAAGACAACTTCATAAAGTTGCCCCCAACAAGTTGGTTCACTATGCATTGGTTTATTATGTTAATGCCCCGATAAAAGGTTTGTTAGATCATCGCCTCGATCATATCATTGTTGGGGCATTCCTTCACCATTGTTCTATAACGCTCCCAAATCTCATGCAAAGGTTCCGTGGGCTCTTGCTTGAAGGACAATATCTCTTCTCTCAATGCAACCATATGTCCCGGTGAGAAAAATTTTGCAATGAACTTGTCCGCCAACTCATCCCAAGTAGTGATGGAATGGTTGTAAAGTCGCTCGAGCCAATCCAATGCCTTCCCTCTAAGTGAGAATGGGAAGAGTCTCAATCGGAGTGCATCTTCGGACACATTAGTTTGCTTTCTACCCCAACATGTATCCAAGAACCCCTTGAGATGTTTGTAAGCATTTAATTTGCAGCGCCCGTGAAATACCCATGCTGCTCCAGCAATGTCAGCATCACATTGGTTATTTGAAAATTGCCCGCCTGGATCCGGGGTGGGACAATTGCACTTGCATAGCCTTGGTTTGGAAGCAATCTAGGATCCACTCTTGGAGGTGGTGGGGGAGGGACTGAGATATTATCATTAGCCTGGTGGCCTCTCCTTTGTCCGTGAGGCACCATAGAGACCTCATCTTCAACATTATCATCTACTTCCTCCCTCAACGGAAGATCTCCAAGAGGTGCATTGTTTAAGTTCGCTGGCATTTTGTACCTGAAGTTGTGACACAAACAAATTAGTAACACAGAAGGAAAGAGGAACAATACACAAAACTATTCAGATAGATAGCCAGAATCGTTAGCTCCCCCGCAATGGTGCCAAAAAGTGATCAAGGTCAACCCTACACTACTATTGAGTAGCGAGAGAGGTCGAAGCAGCTTTTACCCGATTAAGGTCGGGATCGATTTCCACAGGGAGCTAGAAGTTAGAGTTGGGTGTCTATCTAAAGCGGAGTTATGTATTTGCTCTAAATTGCATTTCTAAACATTTTGGGTTTTGATTTATTTCTAATTGTATAGAACTACACTGCTTAATTAAACTAAATAAGCTAAGATTAAACTAATGTGAGTTGTTCAAATGGTTAAAAAGAACTAGGGTAGAGACTTTTTCCTAGGTGGTCAATTGACAGATACTTGATTCTAAGACATGATTGTCACATTTGGGGAGTATGATATAACCATTACATAATTTTACACACTCTACACCTCTCGATAGTTCGAGTGATTTTTCCCGAATTGACTTTCTCAAGACCAATTGGGTATGCAAATTTGCACAAGCAATCAAGGTTCAAGTCGGGTATTACTATCTCTAGGTTTAACCCTTTAATTGGGGCTATCAATCTCTTGAGTACGCCCCAATTCCTTGTTGGACCAATTTCAGAGACTTAGGCTCTCTTTCTCAAGAAGAGCCAAAGTCAACTAAACACAAACTAGTATTTGCAACCACTAATTCAACAATTAAACATGAAATTAGTTCAAATATCAAACGCCCATAGTCAATCAAGCCCTAAAATACAAGACCCATCAATTACCCACACTAGAGTTGAGCCACAGCCCTAGATTATGGGTCTAGCTACTCATAATTAGAGAAGAAAACAAAGAAATAGATGAAGAAAAACTCATATTAATTAATTGCTAAATTAAACTTAAAGATTCAATGTTGAAATAAAGCTAAAATTACTCAAAACAGCTAAAATAAAAGAAGTCACGAGCGCAGCCTTTAGTACAAACTATCTGATGACCTAAAAATGGGAAAAGAAGCTATTTATACTAAGCTAAAAAATCTGGACAAAAATACCCCTGCGGGGCTAGTGCGGACCGCACAAAATCACGTGCGGCTGCACTAAGTCTCTAGACTTGAAAATCAAACTCTCTGAACTTGGGCAGTGCGGACCGCACAGAATAGACTGCGGCCGCAATGGATTCTAGTGCGGTCCGCATAAAATGGAGCGCGGACCGCATTGGCTTGATACTCGGAACTGGCAACTCTCTGATCTCTAGCCTCTGCGGACCGCACTAAATCTAGTGCGGCCGCAATGACTCCAATGCAGACCGCAGAAAATCAAGTGCAGTCGCATTGCCCTTTTTGCCTGAGTTGCATACTTTCTGAACTTCACTAGTGTGGACCGCACAGAATGGTGTGCGGCCGCACTGGCCCTGTTTGACTGAGCTTTGCCTCTTTTTGGTACTTGTGCAAGTTTCACTCCTTTTTGAGCTAGTTTTTGATATCTTGTCACCTTGTTGATCAAACTTGCAATCAAGCACAACTTGTGAGCTTTTTGGGACAATGTTTTACACATTTCTAATCAAAACTTAAGCATGAAGGAGTGTAAAATGTATCAAAATCCCTAGTTATCAATACACGTGGACAGACATGAAAGTATAGTACAATACTTTGAGGGAGACTCGGCTGGCTGCAGTCTGTCACACCTCCTTTTTGCGCGCCCGCCCCGAAGGGTAAAATGCGCGAGGGAGTTTTTCCAATTTAAGTGACAATATTCGAAATATGATTATTTATTTAATTCAGAGTCGCCACTTGGGAAAGGTTTGGCTTTTGGTGTCCCAAGTCACCGGTTTATCTTGAATCCCAAATCGAGGAAAATATTCGACTTTCCAAATGAAGTCTGCGAACCAGAAATTCTAAGTAAGGAATTCTGTTGACCCGAGGGAAGGTGTTAGGCACCCTCGAATCCCGTGGTTCTAGCACGGTCGCTTAAATTGTTATAATGGCTAGATATCTGATTTAATACATGTTATTACTTATGTGCTTTCATTAAGTTTAAACCGCTTTTATTATTATCATTTTTATAGAATTGCAACGTCGTGAAAATGCGTCTCGAACCACGTCACAGTCAATGCACCCATGGTTGTTAATACATTCCGACTCCGTTGAGATTTGAATTTGGGTCACATAAATGCGCACCCGAGTTTAAGAATGTAATTTAATTAAGTCGCGCCTAAAGAGTCTAACGCGTTTATTGTCTTTGGGGAAGGCAGTGAAATTCACTAAACAGTCCATCCCAAATTCTAAGTATTTTATTGTGACCAGTTATTGAGGGCCCCGCAATTTGCATTGTTTTATTTGGCGAGGCTCGTCTCATTTTATGAAAGGATAAACCTACAATGACTACATTTTTCTATTATGTCTCTATAAAATGAAAGAGAAAAGGTCTTAATTTATTTACATGCTTGAGTTGTTATAGTTGGGTTTCGAATATGATTCATAAATTCTGAAAATGATGCAAGCAGGGCAGTCTGTTGCCAATGCGGGCCCAGGCCCAACGTGTATGACATAAAACTAGACCTGAGCCGTCTTATTCACATGTTACTACCTAGTTACATTATACAAGGCATGTTCTCAGTTTGTCAAATTAAAAAAAACTTAGCAATCTAATTTTAATCCTAAACCATTTACATGCTGAAATTTACCAATATTATTTAACTAAACAATATTCCTACAAGTTCCGAAATGGTCTATTCGTTTGATTTTTAACGAGACGGAGTTACTACACCATTCATTTATTTTAAGGCAATATATATATAGATAGTTCATCCGTTAAGTTATCGTCAGATGTTCCACTATATATATTAAATAGCTACATGATTCTGATTTTTGTAAGCTAAATAATTTATATATACAAATAAAATTCAGAATATAATTAAAATAAATTTAGAACTTCAACTCTTCATTTTTCGTATTCATACTTCCTATTTCAGTTTACAATAATCAGCGTGTCAGTTGTGTACCTGATATTGGAAGCAAAAGAAAAGAGAGATCAGCAGAAATTCATTAGCATACAACAACAGCAACCCCAGCAACCAGTAACAACCAACAACGAGAAACTTAGTGACAGATTTTAAAATCAAGACAAAAATCTAGAAACACCAACAATAATCAACGGACAGAAGCAAAGGGAATCTTTTCAGATTTTGAAAGACTAGTTAGTGTTTAACCCTTAATTTCTGAATCTATATATCAGAATATTTGGATTGTATATCAGGTGTATACTATTCTTCTTTTGAATTTTCAGAATGTTTTTCTTTTTATTTTCTAAAGTCTTAGTATTTTTCGGGATTTCCTCTCTCTTAAAATTTTCTTCTGTATTCTGTCTTCTCCCCAAATCTGATTCAAGTCTCTCTATTTATTTCCCATTCCAAACCCTTTTCAATTAATAAAACAACCACTTTCTCCTTACCAAACCCACTACTAGTTAAAAAATACAATTATTATTTATTTAAACAAATTTTTCTTGAGCCCCGCAATCCCACTATGTCTTGTTCCCCACTTTTTATTAAACAAATACATTATTCCCCACCATTATGTCTTGTCCCCCATGCTTACATTAAACAAATACATTATTCCCCCCCATTATGTCTTGTCCCCCATGCCTATATTATTTTAATATTATTAACAAATTATTTAATTTTAATGGACAGAGCACTCAAAATAAACATTTGTTCAGAATTTTAATTCCAAAAATACCCCTCCGACCTTACTAAAATTACCATATTACCCCTGAACGTACTGCAAATTACCAAACTACCCCCATCAGCTATAACCAATTCACCTAATCAATTTCAACCAAAATACAGCAAATATGACCAATTTCTAAACAATTTTCAACAACAAATTCAAACTAAATGATGAACAACAAAGAACAACTAAAATTATTTGGATTGAACAATATTTTTTAACAACAAACAAACCTACTTTCAGATTCAAAAAACAACAACAACAAACAAGTATATTCAGATTTCTAAATTCAATAATCATTTGAACTTAAAATTAAATCTAACAACATTACAACCAACAATTTCTATATTAAACTTAAACAAGATCAGGAGACAAACTCAAGAAATAATCATAAATGATAAACAATAAACAAGAAAATCAAACTTATACTAATTTCGGATTCAAGAACAATCAAACAAAGTATAGACATAAATGAAAAGATTCAACAACAATAACAAGCAAGTTTTATTCAAATTCGAATTAAACTTGAATTAAGCTTAAACAAAACAAATAAACATATTCAAATCACTAAACTTCAAATAATCAATTGATTTTTTAAATTAAATTCAACAAAAGCAACAGGGGTTTGTTTCAGGTGGCCGTCCGACATGGTGAGGAGGAGCTGCGTGTGTGTATTGACGGAGATGAAAAACGAGCAGCTTATGGGAGCTGGGGTATCGAGGGTGGTCGACGACGAGGGGGGTTGCCGGACTGTTCCTTGTTTGAGAAAGCGCAGCAGCGTGGTGGCCGGGAGTGGAAAGGTCGTTCATGGCGGAGTGACAGTGGAGCATGGAGGTTCGACGTGTGGGGGGGGAAGCTGGATGAAGCCGCAGGGGTGTGAGGGGAAGAGCTTCCATGGTTGCTTGGGGTGTTTGGGATTTTGGAGAAGAAGAAGAGGGAGGGGGCGGGTAAGTTCTTTAGCATTTTTTAGGGTTTTTTGTTTTGTAAAATGTAAGATAGGGTGGTGTTGGGTATTTGGGTTATGGACTGGGTCGACCCAGTTTGAAATGGACCGGGTCGTTTGCGAAGATTGGGTCTCTTTGGGCCTATGACTTAAAATTGAAGAAAAGGCCCAATCCGGTTTTCTTCATATTTTTTGCTCTATTTTCTTCTACTTTCTAATTAATAAAACTAAAATTCTAAATTAAGTTATAAACTAAATTAACTTATCAAGAAATACTAATTAATTCCAAATAAATATTATCGCATATTTAAATAGCAATTAACGATAAAATCGCAAAATTATACGTTAAATGCTAAAATGCAACGTACATTATTATTATTATTATTATTATTTTTTTTATGATTTTCTCATTTTTGTAAAAAAAACTTAAATAAGTACTAAACGAAAATGTGACATATTTTATTTTTTTTATATTTTTTAAACAAATAAACATGCACAGACAAAAAATAAAAATAATTATACAAAAATACCAAAAAAAATCAAAAATTGCACACCAAGGAAAAATCGTTTTATTTTGAATTTTTGGGAGTAATTCTCTCATAGGGCAAAAATCACGTGCTTACAGCTGCCCCTCTTTGCCCGAAGACACGAAGGGTTTTCGTGCAAAGATAAAGTGAGCGATTTTTGCCCATCTGAGTACTCCATGTGAAGCAATTTTTTGAAAGATTTGACCGAACCTTTGCTTTAGAGGTTTCCTACATATCCTGGGCTAAAACAGGAATCAGGTCAATGTAGTTCGGGAAACTTTGGTAGTTGGGACTACCCTGGGATTGCGATGCTTGCTGTTGTTGTTGCCACTGCTGCTTTACTGACCGCCTTATTACAACCAAAGGAAAATTGAAACTGAATTAACTACTTATGGCTGTCAACCGCTAGTTACAAGATTCCTATCTATAATTCTTTTGCAATTTGATCTTGGGTCTTAGCTGATTCTGCTTGTAGACTTCGATCTGAATCTTGATGCTTGCAAGTTGTAGGCGCTTGTTTATTTTTGCAGTATTGAGTGAAACGGGATTGGCGGAGCTCGGGAATTTCTATCAAATTTTGAGCGACCTTCCCCACGTTTTGTTCCGATATTTGGGAACAATCTTCTTTTTGTTCTTTTCTTCTTTTCTTTATTCTGGATTGAGACTCAAACCGTAGGTCATCTCGATCCATGTGCCTCGAGGTCAGACCTGCTGAGACAACAAAACAAACGAACAAAATTTTCTGCCCTAGTTTCACTAGGAATATTTCGTGAGTTAATTGCCATAAAAACCTACATGATTGATGAGGGGATTGGAAACCTCTAGTCTATAAGGCGCAACTCAGGGATTGGAGCCCTAATGTCGCAAAAGGTAAAAATGCGCAACTCAGGGATTAGAGCCCTAATGTCGGCTTAAAGAAAATTGCTCAACTCAAGGATTGGAGCCCTAATGTCGACTAAAAAATATATATTGCTCAACTCAGGGATTGGAGCCCTAATACTGGCTAAAAGCAAATCGCTCAACTCAGGGATTGGAGCCCTAATGTTGGCTAAAGGAAAATCGCTCAGCTTAGGGATTGGAGCCTTAAATTGGGAGGATTACCAGGTTACGCTGGAAACTGTCCGGGTTGTCGGGAGAAAAATGAAAGAAGGCTCCTATGTTATGCCAGGGAGGTGCACAGGTTATGCCGTGAAGACAAAAGAGGTCCTCGGTTTATGCCGGTAAAGTCATCGGGTTATGCCGGAAAAGGTCCACGGGTTATGCCGGGAAGATTCATCGAGTTATGCCGGAAAAGGGAAAGAGTTCTCGGGTTATGCCGGTAAAGTCATCGGGTTATGCCGGAAAAGGTCCACGGGTTATGCCTGGAAGATTCATCGGGTTATGCCGGAAAGGTCATCGGGTTATGCCGGGAAAGGTTCACGGGTTATGCTGGGAAAGGTTCACGGGTTATGCCGGGAAGCTTCATCGGGTTATGCCGGAAAAGGGAAAGAGTTCTCGGGTTATGCCGGTAGGTCATCGGGTTATGTCGGAAAAGGTCCAACGGGTTATGCCGGGAAGATTCATCGGGTTATGCCGGAAAAGGTCATTGGGTTATGCCAGAAAAGGTCCACGGGTTATGCCGGGGAAGTCATCGGGTTATGCCGGAAAAGGTCCAACGGGTTATGCCGGGAAGATTCATCGGGTTATGCCGGAAAAGTCATCGGGTTATGCCGGAAAGGGGTCCACGGGTTATGCCGGGAAGATTCATCGGGTTATGCCGGAAAAGGTAAGAGTCCTCGGGTTATGCCGGGGAGATTCATCGGGTTATGCCGGAAAAGGTCCACGGGTTATGCCGGGAAGGTCCAACGGGTCATGCCGGGGAAGTCATCGGGTTATGCCGGAAAAGGTCCAACGGGTTATGCTGGGAAGATTCATCGGGTTATGCCGGGAAGATTCATCGGGTTATGCCGGAAAAGGTAAGAGTCCTCGGGTTATGCCGGGGAGATTCATCGGGTTATGCCAGAAAAGGTCCACGGGTTATGCCGGGAAGGTCCAACGGGTCATGCCGGGTAAGTCATCGGGTTATGCCGAAAAAGGTCCAACGGGTTATGCTGGGAAGATTCATCGGGTTATGCCGGAAAAGTCATCGGGTTATGCCCGAAAAGGTCCACGGGTTATGCCGGGAAGATTCATCGGGTTATGCTGGAAAAGGTCCACGGGTTATGCCGGAATTTTGATAGAAAAAGCTCATTGGGTTATGCCAAGGAGATCCGCGGTTTAACTGGGATAGTTGGGGAATAAGGTCCTACGCTACCATGATTTGTTTTTCTTTTGGTGATTTTCATTTTTCTTTCCTATCTTTTTTTTCTTTTTATTTATCAAAATGCATGAAAGAATTCTGGGGAAACTTACTTTCGGTTGTTCTCCCGCTGCAAAGCTGGTTCAATGCTCGCGTATTTCACTTCTTTCGGGCTATACCTGCTTCTTGCACAGTTGCCTGGAGTGAGACCTGTTTCAACAAAGAACAATTTATAAGATGAAACGGTGGCTGGTTTTGTGGCCTTGATCATCTCCATCGCTTGATCCCGTCCCCATTTCCATTGAGAACTGTGATGCTTGTTGATCTTGAGGGTGAATCTCTTTCACACTGACCGGGTTCAGCCTTAGGGTATATGATGACTTGCCAGTGTGGGTTCTGTCCTTTCGCTTTATTCTGCCTTTAGGAACTTTGCCTTTGACTTTCTTTTCTTTCGAACGTCTTTACTCTGGAAACAACCAACCACCATGGTCAGTCGAGATGGGACTGACGCACCACTGAGGCCGTGTGTTTTCTTTGACTCTTGCCAGGCGGGGCCCTGTGAAACCGGTCCTGCCACCTTTTCTTTGTAATTGTTACAGAATCAGAGTTAGACCGAAAGGGATTCAAAGAAAACTATGCAAAAGGAAAGCATATGAGTTTAAAGAGAAGCGTCCCTTTCGGGGGAAAAGAAGGACTTATCTGGAGTGCATGGTGGCTTCAAACTGACATGACATGCCTTTTGGACTGGATGCCCGATCCGCATCAAACTCCAGCTTCTCATGAACCTATTGATCCGTGTTTCCAAAACAGAGAACCTTTCGAGGACTTTTAGTGATGAAGTATCCTCTTTTCGGCCAACAACGCCCTTTGCGGGTTTTCGCTAATCGACCTCTCTCATTTTTGATTTCTCTACTCTTGTCGCCTCATGGTGCCCGAAGGTTTTCACTAATAAGACTCTCTCGTTTTATTTCCTTCAATTTGACTTCAATCAGATTCCAACAATGATGTTTTCCACTTTCCTGTCTTTGCCAATTGATCAGAAGGACTTGAACAAGGTTTGGGGTGAAAAGAATTTGGATTGAACTACAACTTTGGAACCTTTTGGGCGGGATCATTGCCGAACCATTATAACTTCTGCCCTAGTTTCACTTTTGGGGGACTTCTTGGATTTTTATTTTGGTGTGATTGAACCCTAGGGAGAGGTTGCCTACGTATCCTTTCAGAATCAAGTCAGACGTAGTTCAGGCCACTTTTGTTTTTGGATTTTCTTTTTGTTTTTCTGTTTTCCTTTGTTTTTCACTTCCTTTCCCTTTTTCTCATTTTCATTGTCTTTTTTTTTGTATATATATTTTCTTATTTTTCTAATTCTTTCTTCTTCTTCCCTTTTTTTTATTTGTCTTTTTCATTTCAATTTCTCTTTTTCTTTCATCTTATTTTCAATAATACTTTCAGGTTCCAAAGAGGGTAATCAAAGAAGAGTAACCAGCTCAAATGGGTTTGCAAGGGTTGATAGTGTTTGGGTAGCGAGAATGAAAGCCTTCGTCATCTCAAACGGAAAATATTAGAACTATATATTGGATCCAACATAGTACTTTTTGACCGCATTTGCATTGGCAGTTATTTCAAGGGCATTTCCTTCGATGCCGCCCAGATACAAATGCTCCTTCTGGCAATAATTTCCATGATGTATGGACCCTTCCGATTATGAGCAAACTTTCCTCGTGCTTCCTGGTGATGAGGAAGAATACACCTTAACACCAGTTGCCCTGTTTCAATTTTACAGGCGCGAGCCATTCTTTGTTGGTACAATTGCTCGTGACAAACTGCAGTCATTAAGGTTGACATTCAATTCGAGTCTAAACCTATTCACTGTCCTCAAAATCTGCTTCAGTGACGGACATTTCCCAAACCATGGACCAATTTTCTTTAGTTGTTCCTATTCAATTTTCTCAAACTCTCTATATTTCAAATTTTGACTTATTCTTTGAAGTATGACAGAGTTCTTGGGATCTGTGGCATGAAGTCCGCAAGTATGTCATGTTATTTAAAGCTGCATTATCAGAATTGAAGAGAACTAAAAAAAGAAAATATAGCAAAACTCTGGAAAAGGAGGTGAACGATGAAACATGATTTCATTTCTTGGAATTGGGAAGATAAACAGGGTTGACATTCAAGAAATTAAAAAGAGGAAACTAAAGAAAACATCTGAGTTACACCCTGGGGTAGCTCGCGATGCAGAGAAAGTGGCAGGACAGGTCCACTAGGACTCCCGCTTGATCAGGAATGGTGTAGCCTTCCAGTTTTGAAGCTTGGCGCTTGGTCCCATGTATGATACCTCAGCGGTGCTAGTGCCCTCTCCTGGCTGGACCATGTGTGTTTCGCATAGCTTTTTCCTCATCGCCTCACATATTTCCTCACTCTCTTTAACCGTGAACACCTCATCATCTTCCTCTTTACTGTACTTTGGCTTCTGTGGTATGCGTCCAATAACCACTGGCTCATTCAACCGAGGTGGTTTGATTGTCCCCCATACCACATAGGCCTGCTTGGATACATCAACTTTCCCCTTTTCTTTCTTCGGGGTTGCCTTGGGCTTCCTTTCTGTATTAGCAATAGCAATTATGGCCTTAAGTGCCGGATCAAATTCCTTGTCTTCACAAATCATCCCAATTATCGGCCCGTTGTTGTGGGCGGGCAGCGGATTATTGGTCACATTTGGGACATCCTCGTCTTTCAACACAATTATCCCTTGCTCTAACAAATTCTCTACCGCTTGTTTCAATGTCCAACAGTTGTTTGTATCGTGCCCTTCTACCCCTGAATGGTATGCACACCTGACACCCCGCTGATATGATGGTGATTCCGGGTTTTGCCCGTTTGGTGGTATGGGCTGCAACAAATTCATCTGGACAAGCTTAGGGAATAGGGTGGAGTAGGGTTCACCGATTGGTGTATAGTTGGGTCTCCTGGGTGGTTCCCGAGGACGGAAGTTATTTTGGGAAGGCCGAGGATTGTAGCGATTTCGGTAAGGAGGCTGACTTCTAGGAGGTGGAGCTTGGCCCCGATTGGCTTGCTGCAGCCGCTGGACATAAGGCTGGGTACTCATGACCATGTAGGGCTGAGGAGCATAGGTCACATTTTGTTGGGGGAAATAATGTTGCGGGGTTCTTTCTGAAAAACACGGCCTGGGGTTATGATATTCTCCTGCTTCTGATGCCGCCAAGGACGTCTCTTCCTTTTTCTTCCCTCTTGCCATTCCTCCGGACCCGCTTTGGACGGCTTGGGAGGTTGCCCTTATGGCTGCCTGACTCAAAATTCTACCCATTTTCAAACCATTCTCCACCATCTCCCCGATCTTAATCGCTTCCGCGAAAGGCTTTCCCATGGCTGACATCATGTTTTGGAAGTAGTCGGATTCTTGAGCCTGGAGGAAAGTACTGACCATTTCTATCTCGTCCATGGGAGGTTTTACCCTTGATGCTTGCTCGCGCCATTTAATAGCATATTCTCTGAAACTCCCCGAGGGTTTCTTCTTCAAGTTTGACAAAGCGTTTCTATCTGGTGCGATGTCAATATTATATTGAAATTGTCTTACGAAATCTCTGGCGAGATCATCCCATATATGTCATCGAGATATGTCCTGGTTCATATACCACTCTGAGGCGATTCCTACCAGACTTTCCCCGAAGTATGCCATCAACAATTATTTTTTGCCGCCGGCTCCTCTAAATTGGTTGCAATACTTCTTGAGATGAGCAATGGGGTCGCCGTGCCCGTCATACTTTTCAAACTTTGGTGTTTTGAAACCCACAGGAAGGTGCACGTGAGGGAACATGCATAGATAGGTATAGGAAACACTCTTTTGCCCACTTAAACCCTGCATGTTTTTCAAACTCTGCTCGAGGCTCCTTATTCTTTTTGCCATCTCATCTTGTTCAGCAGCTTTGGGGTTCTGATCCTGCCCAGGTACAAACTCATATTGAGGTTGTTGAGGATGAGTGCTGGTGGTGAACCGAGTTGGTTCCAATGAGAAGGATGGGGCTTGGAATGTGAATGAGGAAGAGTCAAAATTGGGTCTGTGTGTAGTGGGTTGTGCCACGATTGGACAGGGCGGTACAGTGAATATGTTTGTAGCTACATCCGTCGTTGACATCCAGGGGTAAGACTCAGAGGGTGATCCAGCAGAGTGGGCTGAAATGGGCGGGGTACCCGAATGGGGTAGTTGGATAGCTTATGGGGATGTTGGAAGTCCCACTTGTCCTGGAGAACAACTCAGGGAACCCAGGGATTACACTCGGTGGCTCTTTTCCGTTATTCCAGTCAACCAACATCTCCAACATGCGGAGCCGCAGGATTCTGTTTTCCTCAGCAGTTGCTGACTCGGGCGTCAAGACGGCCGAGATTGAACTCTCCTCAGAGACAGGAATTGCCGGCAAAGGGATTTCTGAAGACATCTCTATGCTTCCCTTTGATCTTGTGAAGTAAGTGTGAATACTCCCTCTCGACTTAACAACGGGCAGCTGAACACTCCCTTTCGACCTCGTGAAGTATGAATGTGAGGCCAGACCTCCACCAAACCAACCACCTTTTCTAAAAACCTGAAGGACTCAGCAACAGACAAACGGTTAGTTCGAAACAAATAACAGATAGGTAATCTCACGTTGGGGCGTGGTGCACCTATACAGTTAAGTGAATTTCTACATGTTTGCAATGAAGACATGCGTAATTCCGGCTTCTCTTTAGGCTTTCCTTTATTTATCATTTTTTTTATTTCCTATTATTATTGTTTTCATTATTTGCAGTTAAAAATGTGACCGGATCCGATGAGGATTGCCTACGTATCACGATGCCGCGTGAATCAGATCTTGCGTAGTTCGGGACATTTGCTGTTAAAAAGTGTTCATTTTGCATTATGCCCACCCTGCACATTTATTAAGGTGATTTAAGCAAAAATGATTTGACTAAAAATGATTTGACTATATTTTAGAAAAAGATCCGATTTTCGAACACGGCCTTTCAGCACTTCGGGGATGAAGATTTTAAGGCTGTGAGGGTCAATCGATCAAAACTTTAAAAGATGATCGAAAGTGGCCGTTTATGCAATGTCAGCCTTCCGCCGTCCCTTTCGGGAACATTCAGCTGTTTTTGACAACAACAACATCACTTGATTTATTTATGATTCTTTTTTTTTCCAGAATGGTGACCCGACATTGGGAACATGGCCTCGCAGATCCTCGGAGGCGAGGATCCTAAGGCCATTGGGCAACTTGGTCAAAATTTTAAAAAATGACCAAAAATGGCTGTTTATGCAAAGTCAGCCTTCCAGCATCTATTTTGGGAATATTTGGCTATTCTTGACAAAACGGCATCACCCGACTCATAAATTAAAATCCTGACATTTTGGCTATTTCTGAAAAAGGGGAGGTTGGACCCGATGAGGGTTGCCTACGTATCTCACACCCTGTGAGAATCAAACCGGCGTAGTTCAGGCATGATCAAAATAGGGGAAAGAGACTAAATCCCTTTTTTTTTGAATAAAATCTTTCAAAGGAAAGGAGAAAATATTTTTTTTTGGATTTTTATATTTTATATTTTTTCTTTTATTATTTTTTTTTGGAAAAGAGATGAAGACTAAAGTAATATTTTTTTTTGAATCCTTTTTTTTACCTTTTTTTTTTTTAAATTTTGAAAAATCTTTTATGGAAGTATTTGGACTATTAGTCTGAATTTATAAAAGAGATACTACAAAAGAAACAACATTTTTTTTCCTTCTTTTTTTTTACTTTTAAATAAATATATATTTTTTGGCTTTTGAAAGTGATTAAAAGGAATTTTTTTTATATGTTTTTTTTTACTAAATCAAACTAAAAGACAAACTTTGTTTTCATTTTTTTTCTTCTTTTTTTTTTAGTTTTTTTTAGAAACCGGCCAGCATGCAGATCTGAAGCAAATAAATGCGCAAAACAAACGGGATGCAGCAGGATGGTCTTTTCATTTCAGGTTGCCTGTCCTAAACGGACCCAACCCCTGTGTTGAGTCCCCTATGTCAAATGCAACATGATGCAAATAAGCATTCCTACTAGGGATCCGGCATGAGGTTTCATTATACTAGGTTTATAACCTGGGTATATGTTCTAGACTGTGTACCCGAGCGGACAACTCGAGTCGAGGAGGGGGCAACTTACCGGGAACCAAAAGGCCATCCGACTTCGTAACTTGTCCGAGCCTCTTTTTTATTTCAGGGTATTGACACTAACAGAATAGGGAGTCTCGACCAGCGAGCTTCTCCCCGGAGGTAAGAAGAGAAAGGTTTCGGCACAGTTTATATACAGTTCAGATAATATCAAAGCGGTAAAAGATAATTTTTAGCGCGTTATGCCCAAAACATGTAATAAAGATCAGATAATAAAGCCAAATATAACAATTATTCTAAGCTCGAATTCTTGAACCCTGAACCAAAGGTTCTGGGTCAAATCCCCAGCAGAGTCGCCAGAACTGTCACACCTCCTTTTTGCGCGCCCGCCCCGAAGGGTAAAATGTGCGAGGGAGTTTTTCCAATTTAAGTGACAATATTCGAAATGAGATTATTTATTTAATTCAGAGTCGCCACTTGGGAAAGGTTTGGCTTTTGGTGTCCCAAGTCACCGGTTTATCTTGAATCCCAAATCGAGGAAAATATTCGACTTTCCAAATGAAGTCTGCGAACCAGAAATTCTAAGTAAGGAATTCTGTTGACCCGAGGGAAGGTGTTAGGCACCCTCGAATCCCGTGGTTCTAACACGGTCGCTTAAATTGTTATAATGGCTAGATATCTGATTTAATACATGTTATTACTTATGTGCTTTCATTAAGTTTAAACCACTTTTATTATTATCATTTTTATAGAATTGCAACGTCGTGAAAATGCGTCTCGAACCACGTCACAGTCAATGCACCCATGGTTGTTAATACATTCCGACTCCGTTGAGATTTGAATTTGGATCACATAAATGCGCACCCGAGTTTAAGAATGTAATTTAATTAAGTCACGCCTAAAGAGTCTAACGCGTTTATTGTCTTTGGGGAAGGCAGTGAAATTCACTAAACAGTCCATCCCAAATTCTATGTATTTTATTGTGACCAGTTATTGAGGGCCCCGCAATTTGCATTGTTTTATTTGGCGAGGCTCATCTCATTTTATGAAAGGATAAACCTACAATGACTACATTTTTCTATTATGTCTCTATAAAATGAAAGAGAAAAGGTCTTAATTTATTTACATGCTTGAGTTGTTATAGTTGGGTTTCGAATATGATTCATAAATTCTGAAAATGATGCAAGCAGGGCAGTCCGTTGCCAATGCGGACCCAGGCCCAACGTGTATGACATAAAACTAGACCTGGGCCGTCTTATTCACATGTTACTACCTAGTTACATTATACAAGGCATGTTCTCAGTTTGTCAAATTAAAAAAAACTTAGCAATCTAATTTTAATCCTAAACCATATACATGCTGAAATTAACCAATATTATTTAACTAAACAATATTCCTACAAGTTCCGAAATGGTCTATTCGTTTGATTTTTAACTAGACGGAGTTACTACACCATTCATTTATTTTTAGGCAATATATATAGATAGTTCATCCGTTAAGCTATCGTCAGATGTTCCACTATATATATTAAATAGCTACATGATTCTGATTTTTGTAAGCTAAATAATTTATACATACAAATAAAATTCAGAATATAATTAAAATAAATTTAGAACATCAACTCTTCATTTTTCGTATTCATGCTTCCTGTTTCAGTTTACAATAATCAGCGTGTCAGTTATGTACCTGATATTGGAAGCAAAAGAAAAGGGAGATCAGCAGAAATTCAGTAGCATACAACAACAGCAACCCCAGCAACCAGTAACAACCAGCAACGAGAAACTTAGTGACAGATTTTAAAATCAAGACAAAAATCCAGAAACACCAACAACAATCAACGGACAGAAGCAAAGGGAATCTTTTCAGATTTTGAAAGACTAGTTAGTGTTTAACCCTTAACTTCTGAATCCGTATATCAGAATATTTGGATTGTATATCAGGTGTATACTATTCTTCTTTTGAATTTCCAGAATGTTTTTCTTTTTATTTTCTAAAGTCTTAGTATTTTTCGGAATTTCCTCTCTCTTAAAATTTTCTTCTGTATTCTGTCTTCTCCCCAAATCTGATTCAAGTCTCTCTATTTATTTCCCATTCCAAACCCTTTTCAATTAATAAAACAACCACTTTCTCCTTACCAAACCCACTACTAGTTAAAAAATACAATTATTATTTATTTAAACAAACTTTTCTTGAGCCCCGCAATCCCACTATGTCTTGTTCCCCACTTTTTATTAAAAAAATACATTATTCCCCACCATTATGTATTGTCCATCATGCTTACATTAAACAAATACATTATTCCCCCCCATTATGTCTTGTCCCCCATGCCTATATTATTTTAATATTATTAACAAATTATTTAATTTTAATGGACAGAGCACTCAAAATAAACATTTGTTCAGAATTTTAATTCCAAAAATACCCCTCCGACCTTACTAAAATTACCATATTACCCCTGAACGTACTGCAAATTACCAAACTACCCCATCAGCTATAACCAATTCACCTAATCAATTTCAACCAAAATACAGCAAATATGACCAATTTCTAAACAATTTTCAACAACAAATTCAAACTAAATGATGAACAACAAAGAACAACTAAAATTATTTGGATTGAACAATATTTTTTAACAACAAACAAACCTACTTTCAGATTCAAAAAACAACAACAACAAACAAGTATATTCAGATTTCTAAATTCAATAATCATTTGAACTTAAAATTAAATCTAACAACATTACAACCAACAATTTCTATATTAAACTTAAACAAGATCAGGAGACAAACTCAAGAAATAATCATAAATGATAAACAATAAACAAGAAAATCAAACTTATACTAATTTCGGATTCAAGAACAATCAAACAAAGTATAGACATAAATGAAAAGATTCAACAACAATAACAAGCAAGTTTTATTCAAATTCGAATTAAACTTGAATTAAGCTTAAACAAAACAAATAAACATATTCAAATCACTAAACTTCAAATAATCAATTGATTTTTTAAATTAAATTCAACAAAATACAACAAAGATACATGATTCAAACTAAATAAAACAAAAATTAAAAACCAAAACATAAACTCACATTAAATCACTGAATTAAAAACGAACTTCAAACAAAATAAACATGAGTTAAACAACAAACATGACGGATCCAAATGATTAAACCAACACTCTTCTATATTAAACTTAAATCCTCTTAAATTAATAAAACAAACTGAAAAATAATTAATTGAACTTCAATTTAAATCTAACAATATTATAATTAAACTAACAATTCTTACAAAAAATAAACAAGAAAAATAAAACAACTGAATAAAAATTAAGAACAAGAATCAAACATTTAATGATTTCAGATCCGAAAATATCAAACAAATTACGGACGGGAACGAAACTTAAACCAACTAACCGGATCGGAACGATAATGAACTCGAAAGAAATCTGTCTGGAAACGCTTATCGCACCAAAATAACTTGACGACGAAGACGACCAACAAAGAAACAGTTGAATGTAGCAATGGCGAAGAGGCAGTGAAGCAGTAGCAGCTGCTACTGCTGCGCATGCTCGATGGACATGGGAGCTTTGGTGGTCGTCCATGGCTGGACGTAGCAGAAGGCAGCAGTAGCAACGGGGTTCGTTTGGACGTGATGGACATGGTTGGACGTAGCAGAAGCAACATGGGTTTGTTTCAGGTGGCCGTCCGACATTGTGAGGAGGAGTTGCGTGTGTGTATTGACGGAGATGAAAAACGAGCAGCTTATAGGAGCTGGGGTATCGAGGGTGGTCGACGACGAGGGGGGGTTGCCGGACTGTTCCTTGTTTGAGAAAGCGCAGCAGCGTGGTGGCCGAGAGTAGAAAGGTCGTTCATGGCGGAGTGACAGTGGAGCATGGAGGTTTGACGTGGGGGGGGGGCAAGCTGGATGAAGCCGCAGGGGTGTGAGGGGAAGGGCTGCCATGGTTGCTTGGGGTGTTTGGGATTTTGGAGAAGAAGAAGAGGGAGGGGGCGGGTAGGTTCTTTAGCATTTTTAGGGTTTTTTGTTTTGTAAAATGTAAGATAGGGTGGTGTTGGGTATTTGGGTTATGGAATGGGTCGACCCGGTTTGAAATGGACCGGGTCGTTTGGGAAGATTTGGTCTCTTTGGGCCTATGACTTAAAATTGAAGAAAAGGCCCAATCCGATTTTCTTCATATTTTTTGCTCTATTTTCTTCTACTTTCTAATTAATAAAACTAAAATTCTAAATTAAGTTATAAACTAAATTAACTTATCAAAAAATACTAATTAATTCCAAATAAATATTATCGCATATTTAAATAGCAATTAACGATAAAATCGCAAAATTATACGTTAAATGCTAAAATGCAACGTACATTATTATTTTTTTTTGTGATTTTCTCATTTTTGTAAAACAAACTTAAATAAGTACTAAACGAAAATGTGACATATTTTTTTTTTAAACAAATAAATAGACAAAAAATACAAATAATTATACAAAAATACAAAAAAAAAGATCAAAAATTGCACACCAAGGAAAAATCATTTTACTTTTGAATTTTTGGGAGTAATTCTTTCATAGGGCAAAAATCACGTGCTTACACAGTCGTCTCGATAAATGCAACTCACATAAGTCTCCGTATCAACCATGCTACTATGCCACTAAGCCACTAGCCACACATAAACTTGTGCAACAAAAATGCACAGCAAGTGTAGTATGAGTACGAAAACAACGTGTACCCAGCAAGTATCCCGTCTAATCTCGAAGAAGTAGAGACGAAAGGTCAACTTTGACACTTGCTAGTGGTCCAATAGTAATATTATTAATGTGATAAATCACGAATTTATTAAGAACAACAGTAAATTCAAATAAGTCACAAAATAGGTAAAAGTTCCTTTTTATTCAAAGTCTCTGGATTCTTAATCCATTAGTTAAAAATTATCTCAAGTCGGGGAGAGCAAATATCAATGTCAATAAATCTCAAGGCAAACAATACAAGCATGCGCAAATCATGCCGAGAACGTACGACCCGATCCAACAATATTTAAACTGTGCACTGCCAGAGGGTCGAATGGCGCGAACCAAAGATGCATCTATTTAATCTACCGAGGCGTTCGGCCCGTTCCAAAATTAAACACACACAGACAGTCAACCAAGGAGTCAACATGGAACAATTATCCAAAAAAATCCAATTCTTTTTTAACAATTTGAGAAAATGAAGTTTAATCTTTTTAGAAATTCATTTACTAATTCGATGTGGTTTAAGCAATTCAAACTGCCAATAAGATTACAAATATTTCAAGTATAACATACTTTTGGGTCCTAGACTACCCGGACTTAAACATAATAGTAGCTACGCACAAACTCTCGTCACCTTATGCTCGTAGCCCCCACAAGTAGGAGCACATAATCAATTATTTCACCTAGAGGGACAATTCCCTCTTACAAGGTTAGAAAGAAGACTCACCTCGCTCCGAAGATCCATAACCGGCGTTCCACGCCCTTCCGAAGACTCGAATCGATGCACAATGCTCCAAAACTAGCCAATAATTATGCAAATCCATTAATATATGCTCAATTACTCATTACAATCCAATTTATAACAATTCCTAAACTCGATCGAAAAGTTGACAAAATTGCCCTCAGGCCCACGTGCCCGAATTCATAAATTTTTCGAAGATAAAGTTTACCCATGAACTCACGAACTCAACTATATGAGTTTCTCTTAATTCCATACCCAAAATCGTGGTCAAAATCCAAGAATATCAATTTTCTAGGTTTTCCCTCAAACCCCAAGTTTCTACAAATTTTCATGCTCAAATCCGTAAAAAAACCTTGTATTTAATGTCTAATGAGTGGGAACAACTTACCTTGATATAGATGAAGAAAATCTCTCTTCCGAAAGCTCCAAAATCGTCCAACCCGAAGTGAAAATGGGTGGAAATGAACCAAAACTCGATTTTTAAAGAGAGCTCACTGCCTCTAGTCCTTTCGCACCTGCAGTCTCTTGACCGCTTTTGCGGTCCCGCAGGTGCGGACCAATTGCCGCTTCTGCGGTCCGGGGCTCCCAGTCCATTTCTGTTTCTGCGCTCCTTCTTCCGCAGGTGCGGTCCCACTTCTGCGGTGACCTGACTGCATCTGCGATCCCAGCCTTCACCCTTCACCACCGCATCTACGCTCTTTGGCTGCTTCTGCGGCTCCGCACCTGCGGCCATAACTTCGCAAGTGCGGTTATACAAGATATCAACTACTTTAGATATTCTTTCCAACCTCAATTCAATCCGTTAACCACCCGGAATTTACCCGGGGCCTCCGAGACCCCGTCCAATCGCACAAACCAGTCCCAAAACACATTACAGACTTGCTTGAGGCCTCAAATCATATCAAACAACGCTAAAATCATGAATCGACCTCCAATCCAAGCTTAATGAACTTTAGAATCTCAAACTTCTACATTCAATGCCGAAACCTATCAGATCACGTCCGATTGACCTCAAATTTTGCACACAAGTCATATTCGACATTATGGACCTACTCCAACTTCCGGAACTGGAATCCGACCCCGATATCAAAAAGTCCACTTCCGGTCAAAATTCTTAAAAACCTTCAAATTTCTATCTTTAGCCAAATGACTCCAAAATGACCCACAGACCTCCGAATTCACTTCTGATCGCACTTCCAACACCAGAATCACCATATGGAGCTATTCCCAGACTGGGAATCCCAAACGGACGCTGATAACACTAAAATGCACTTCAACCCAAACTTATAAAATTCTCCCAAAATGCTAACTTCCACAATAAGCGCCAAAACATTCCCGGGTCTTCCAAAACCCGACCCGGACATACGCCCAAGTCCGAAATCATCATACGGACCTGTTGGAACCTTTGATTCCTGATTCCGAGGTCGTTTACTCAAAAATCCATTCATAGTCCATTCTTTCACCTTAAAGCTTCCGAATTGAGAATTTTCTTTCCAAATCAACTCCGAACTTCCCGAAATTCAATTCCGACCATGCGTACAAGTCATAATGCCTGAAGTGAAGATGCTCATGGCCTCAAACCACCGAAGAATGCGCTAAAGCTCAAAACAACCGGTCCAGTCGTTATGATCTCTCCCACTTAAACATACGTTCGTCCCCGAACATGCTAAGAACTGTGCAGGAGTTGTCTGAAATCACTATTTAACACCTCGTGCACCCACTTGTGCTACCACAACTCAGTTAAGCATATTAGTTCAATCAAATCTGAAGGTATTCTCTTTCATTTAGGCAAATAATCCTTAGTGCCAAATTTCAACATCCGAAATTCTTTGCCAGACCTGCTTTCAACATGCGAACACCGTATCAGTTGTCGCACCTCCTTTTTTTTCGCCCCCGCGGGGCGCGTGGGGAGTTTTCTCCAAATGAAGGACAGTCGAAACGGGATTTGTTTATTTGTTTTAGAGTCGCCACCTGGGAATTTTAAGGCGTCCCAAGTCACCAGTTATAATCCCTGAATCGAGGAGAATATGACTCTGTTTATTATTCTGCGAACCAGAAATCCTGAGTAAGGAATTCTGTTAATTCGGAAGAAGGTGTTAGGCATTTCCGAATTCCGTGGTTCTAGCACGGTCGCTTAACTGTTTTTATTATTGGCTTAATTATCTTGATTTTTATTAAATACTTTTTGTTACATGATTTTTCTACCGCTTTTGCTTATTGTGGTTAAGAAACCTTCTTTGAATCGAATTACGCGTACGTATATTCGTGTTATAAATAAAAAAAACGGAATAGTGTCACGCGTACGTGTACACAATATCTTTTGATAATATATTTACTAAGCAATCATTTTTCGAATCAAGAATATCTGTTTTTCTGAATAATGAATTATACATCTCGGTGTTTTATGAAATTGATTTAACGCCTTTGAAAAAATCCTTTTTATTAAATATTCGTTCGAAATTGCGCGTACGCATAATCCGAATTTAGCTTTTTTTTCTAAATATAATCAGAGTACGCGAACGTATCCCTAATTACGCGACATATTTGTAATGATATTAGGGATTTTTCCATAAGTTGTTTTATTATATTATGAGAAATCTTCATTTTAGATATCCTTAATTCTTGAAAAAAAAAAGAATTCACAATTTCTTGAATGTTGCCCATTGATTATAATTTCCGCATATAACATGTTTATCCAAGTCTATTCAAATTCAAAGAACAGAATAAAAATATGATTAATACTATTTTTAAACAAATATGACATATATATGTATGCAAAAGAATAAATTGCATATGAAACTGAAAATAAATGATTCATAAAGGAAGGAAATATTTCCGAGAATTTTCATTATTTACTTAATGCAAATTCTACTTCTAATTATCATTGATATGAAGTGTGGCAATTTATGCTTATACATCTCTTTTCATCCTTATATGCTTGCTTTTAATCTAATAGGCCTAATTATTTGGTTAATTTGTTTTATGAAGGTAGATAGACATCGAGCTATGATGGCCGAATTATTATACAAGTTAATTTAATAAAATTACCTTACATGTAACTTAACTGTATATCGTATTCATAACGTATTGCAATAAGCTACATCATATCGCCTTTCGCCCACTTTTATACACACATCTATTATTTTATCGACATCACCATCTTAACCTTATGTAACAATAAATATCACTACTATAGTTATCTTGACACTTCTACATCACTTCTCACTTAACCAACAACATAATTTAAATAATGACCAACACTCATACCATATTCCCTACTTCGACAATTTAATATGATTAAACTAATGAGATAGTGAGCTAATGTTATTACAAATCTTTATACGAACTTTCAAAGTAAGACAATTAGCTCATAGCTATCAAATTGAATTCACTACTAATTAACTAACATAAAATAAAAATGAAATTTAAATTGATGAACTTGGACAAACAAAAAAACAGAATTTCAATTCAATCTTCGTTTATTCGCCATATTGAATCTCTTTTCAACATAGAATTTAAAAGGATATATACCTGGAAATGGAGATAGAAGTAGTAAGTTTCAGCAGTTGCAGCAGTAACAAAATCAACAGAATACCAGTTTTTCCACAAATTTGAGCAATAATAAGACCCAAGGAAAACAAATGCACAATAGCAGTATTCTTATGAGAAATTTCAGATTTGAACCACAAATTGCCACTAAAAACAGACCCGGACAGATTCTAGAAAAGTAACATTTTTCAGATTTTTCAGTTTCTTTCCTGTTTTGGACTTCTTGTTTCTGATTTTTCTGTTTTTGTTGCTGTCTATCTGTGTGTGTGTGTGTGTGACTGCCCTCTTGTTCCTTTTAAAACTCTCCTCAAAATTCTCTAGGATCTTAAAAACTGATTAAAAGACCGTCCTTAAAGGTCTGTCCAGCTCCTGTATTTATACAGGGCTGGTTCTATACTAATTAGTATTGGAGGGACCCTTTATCCCTTTAACAACCAGAAAGTTTCCATTGAAACTTCTTTTTAATACTTTATGTGATCCTAACATGATTTTCAGCAGCCCCATTATCCCTTGTTCCCCCTTTATTACTTAAATATAACCATTAACACTACATTATAATACACTAGCCTTAACACCCTGTTTTTTACTGTTTCATTCCCAAAAGTGCCCCTGAAATCCTGATGTTATTACTGAAAAATCAGAACCTATAGCAAAACAGATTCTAAAATCTGTACAAACTTAGTTATTCTTCTGATTTACAGCTATAACCAATCCTATTAACCTCCTAATACAATTGTATCTAACCAACTTTTTGTAAACTTGAATCCAAACTTGACATTACAACAATATTTCACTGAATTCAGAACTAACAACATATTACTGAAATTATCAAAACAATTCAGACTGGACCTAACACTGAACTAGAATCAAACACACACAGGATCATTGTCAATACTGACAATGTCCTGAAACTTTAATGTTCAGACAATAACATATATACAACCTTTATTTTGACAGATTCATATAAACCAGGATGATTTAACTAACGAGTATTAGTTAAAAATGATTATCTACAATATCTGTCAACAAACAGTACATAATAATAGAAACAGATAATTTCAATCAGTATTATGAGAATTCGTAATATAATTAATCGACGAACTTAATCGAGTCGATTACACACATTGTAACTAAGCACAATCAACAGAAACAATTCACATTTAAAATCAGGTAGACGGGTAGGAGACAGTATGATAATAAAAGATGGGAAAATTACACAGACTAAAACAAACACAAAAATACATGTATAATACACAAAATAAATAGAAAAAATACCTTTGAATCTTCAATTTTATTCCGACTCGAACTCAACTTGGATTTCGGATTTTTTGTTTGAAATCAAACTGACCTTAGTCGAAGTATTTTCCACTGAAAATACTTCGACTAAGGTCGATTAAACCTCAATCTTTTACTTGAAATCGGAAAAATTCCAAGATTGGAAATTTTTAGGGTTTCAGGTTCTTGGATCTTAAATCCGAACATTTCCAGGCAGATTTGCAGGGAACCAAACATGATACGAGGGTGAGGGTAGCCTAGGGGTTATTTGGTGTTAGTTTGAAACGGATCTGAGTCTGTTCTTGTTTGGTCCGAATCTTCAAAAGAAGATTCGAGAAGTTCCGAACTGATTCGAACCAAACAAATGATAGATCCATATTCAGGGTGACTAGGGGAAGCTGTGGTGTCGATTTGGGACTGTTAGGTCTAGATCTGAACTTGGCTCGAATCTTCAAATGAAGATTCGAGAATCTCTAGGGAGATTCGAACCAAGCTGGTAACATATTCGGATAGAGGGTGTTCATGGGGTCCTAGGGTGTTAAGTTGGTGACCGGCGGCGTTGATGCCGCCGGGTTTCAGGCGGTGGAATCCTAGGGCGGCTAGGGTTAGGAGTGGGGGTTTGGGACGATGATGAACAGGAGCGGAGAGGGGGGGTGTTTAGTTAGGGGGCCGGGTAAAGGGTTACGGGTTTATATAGGGGAATGGTGGGTGGATATGGACCGTTGGATTAGGAAGGATGGATGGCTAAGATTAATTCATTAAATCAAACGACGTCGTTTGGTTTAAAGTTGGGGTCGGACTGAATCGGGTTAATGGATCGGGTAACGGGTTACGGGTAAGGGTAATGTATCTTGTCCGTTGATTGGATTTGATCGAACGGTTTCTTGATGAGAGGTGACCAAATGACGTCGTTTGGTCTTAGCTTGGGACTGGACCGGACAGGTTGTTTGGATTGGGCTGAGGAAGTGTAATTTGTTTTGGGCCTGGATTTTAAATCCAGGTCCAATTTTTTATTTCCTTTTCAATTATTTTCTAATTTTATTAGTAAATAAAAAAAAATCCTAATAAAATTATAAACAATTTTTAACCTTACACAAAATATTAATTACTCTATAATAATTATTTAACACATAGACAAAACATCAATCACACAGTAAAACATTTAAAATAGAACCAATGCATATTTTTGTGATTTTATTTAAATTATCTCTTAAATGCATAATTAAATCCTATATGCATGCAGCATGTATTTTATTTTAATTTTGTTTAATTATAACAAAGCAAACATTTTACGGACATAAACAAATATTTAACACCACGCAAATTCAGAAATTACACGGTAAAAGAAATTTATTTTGGAGTAATTTTTCGTAAGGCAAAAATCACGTGCTCACAGCTGCCCCTCTTTGTGCGGAAACTCGAAGAGTTTTCGTACAAAGATAAAGTGAGCGGACACGAATGAATTTTGCCCGTTCGAATACTCCCTGGGAAGCATTTTTAGAAAGATTTGACCGAACCTCTGCTTCAAAGGTTTCCTACATATCCTTGGCTATAAAGGAATCAGGTCACTGTAGTTCGGGAAGTTTTGGGTAACTGGGATTACCGCGGGACTGTGATGTTACTGCTGCTTCGTGCTGCTTTTACTGCTTGCTGACCTCCTTATTACACCTTACTTTAAAGGAAATACAAAAATTTAAACTAGATTATGGTACAGGAATTGTAAAAATCTTATCTAGATCATGCCCTTGCATTTCTTGTTGTCTTGATATCTTGGTGACTCTTGGGCATTTGGCTTATTCCATATTCTTTTTCATTATGTCCCGTATTTTCTTTTGGGACTCTTGTTGTTTCTTGCTGGGGATTCTGTTGGACTCCTCTGCTTTATTGATTCTAAATGTGCTTCTTTCATATGAGCGAGCTTTTGATTTCATCACTTCAATTGCATTCCCTTGTTCTTCAGGTGGGTGCCTCGACTGTTTCTTTTCTTTCTTCATCCTCATTCTCCAGGTGGACGCCTGACTTCATTAATTCTTTATCCTCATTCTCCAGGTGGATGCCTGATTTCTTCAATTTCTTTATCCTCATTCTCCAGGTGGACGCCTGACTCGTTCAATTTTCATCCTCATTCTCCAGGTGGACGCCTGACTTCTTCAATTTCTTTATCCTCATTCTCCAGGTGGACGCCTGACTTCTTCTTTTCTTCATCCTCATTCTTCAGGTGGACGCCTGACTTTTTCAATTTCTTTATCCTCATTTTCCAGGTGGACGCCTGACTTCTTTAATTCTCTGTCCTCATTCTCCAGGTGGACGCCTGACTTCTTTTTTAACTTCATCCTCATTCTCCAGGTGGACGTCTGACTTCTTCAATTCCTTTATCCTCATTCTCCAGGTGGACGCCTCACTTCTTCAATTTCTTTATCCTCATTCTCCAGGTGGACGCCTGACTTCTTCAATTCTCATCCTCATTCTCCAGGTGGACGCCTGATTTCTTCAATTTCTCATCCTTATTCTCCAGGTGGACGCCTGACTTCTTCTCATCCTCATTCTCCAGGTGGACGCCTGACTTCTTCAATTTCTTTATCCTCATTCTCCAGGTGGACGCCTGACTTCTTCAATTCTCATCCTCATTCTCCAGGTGGACGCCTGACTTCTTTTTAACTTCATCCTCATTCTCCAGGTGGACGCCTGACTTCTTCAATTTTTTTATCCTCATTCTCCAAGTGGACGCCTGACTTCTTCAATTCTCATCCTCATTCTCCAGGTGGACGCCTGACTTCTTTTTAACTTCATCCTCATTCTCCAGGTGGACGCCTGACTTCTTCAATTTCTTTATCCTCATTCTCTAGGTGGACGCCTGACTTCTTCAATTCTCATCCTCATTCTCCAGGTGGACGCCTGACTTCTTCTTTTTCTCATCCTCGTTCTCTAGGTGGACGCCTGATTTCTTCAATTTCTCATACTTATTCTCCAGGTGGACGCCTGACTTCTTCTCATCCTCATTCTCCAGGTGGACGCCTGACTTCTTCAATTCTCATCCTCATTCTCCAGGTGGACTCCTGACTTCTTCTTTTTCTCATCCTCGTTCTCCAGGTGGACGCCTGATTTCTTCAATTTCTCATCCTTATTCTCCAGGTGGACGCCTGACTTCTTCTCATCCTCATTCTCTAGGTGGACGCCTGACTTCTTTTTTAACTTCATCCTCATTCTCCAGGTGGATGCCTGACTTCTTCAATTTCTTTACCAGGTATTTCCTGACACAAATATTGTATTTGCCCCTGTTTTTAAATCAAAGAAAACTGCGTTAGTTTAAAGCAGGGTGGTTGGCTGTGGTATTCTTGCAGATGGTGATGTTTCTCTTCGTCTCTCTTTATTGCCTTGGAATGGTTGAAAAGACTGTTTTGTCTTTGTAATTGATCCTTGACTATAGGATTCCCCTCTGTGTGTTTTCCTTCAAAACCTTTCAACTGTAATCATGTGCCTCTTTTGACTTCGCTGATCCACTTTTGATTTCATCTTTCTTACACCCGTATTTTATCTCCCACCTTTCGTGGCTGTATTTTGTAACCTTGAATCTTGGTAGTATACCTTGACATTCCTTCTTATTTGTTTGAAATAAAACTTATCTCAAAGCTTTTAGAAAAGTAAGATTATTAGTGACGAAATACGTTGATTTCGACAAAAAGAAAAATCCAATTTTGGATGACTGTTTGAGAAAGAATAAAAACTTATCTAATTGGAGTTACTGGCACCAATGATCAGGGTATGCATTTCGGATTAATCAACCCAGTCTTTTAGTCAATCTCCTCTCAATTGTCTTATTTTTGTTTTCCCTCAAAATTTCCGTAATCCAACTTCAATTTTCATTTCACAAGCCTGTTGGGCTTGTAACATCTCAAAGAGTTTTTACCGATATACCTTCCTCATTTGTTCATTTCTCATTTCCTTTTCGCCTTATGGTGCCTACAAAGGTTTTCACCAATAAGACTCTCTCATTTTTACTTTCCTCTCAACTTCCGTCGCCTTATGGTGCCCGTTTGGGTTTTCACCTATAAGACTCTCCCGTTTTTACTTTTTCTCTCAACTTCCGTCGCCTTATGGTGCCCGTTTGGGTTTTCACCTATAAGACTCTCTCGTTTTTACTTTCTTTTCTTGTTTGTACCAGAATGTTATGAACCATCTTCATTAGCATTTTTTCTAAGATTGGTCGAAAGGTCTTTTTGGTATGGGGTTAGAAATGGAAAAGCTTAAACAATTTTGGTATGTGTTTTACAACTCTTGGAATCTTTTCTTATTCCTAATACAATTCTTGCCCCAGTTCCTTGATTGGGGTCGCTTAATGTTTCTTTTTGTGCACATTTTATGTATATTGTGCACCCCATGACCGAGCTGTGAAGCGCCTACGTATCCTTCTTCGAGGAATCAGGTCAAACGTAGCTCACCTGATAATAATGATGATTTTTTTTTTATTTTTTTTTTATAATAATACTTGATTTTTATTGATTCCAAGAGAGGGTAGGAAAGAAAACAAGTATGGCTCAAAGGGGAAGCAAATGGTATAGTGTTTGGATAGCAGAATAAATTTCCTTTGTCATTCCAATCTTCGAAATAATGCTAAATACAAACACTCAAAAAGTTATGCATAATATCTCTTTACTGCGTCAGAATTGATCGCCATATCTATGCATTTGCCTTCAATGTCTGTTAAGCATAGTGCACCATTTGATAATACTCTGGTCACAATGAATGGTCCTTGCCAATTCGGGGCAAATTTGCCCTTTGCTTCAACTTGATGTGGAAGAATACGTTTCAGCACATGCTGTCCTACTTCAAATTTCCGAGGACGTACCTTTTTGTTGTATGCTCTTTCTATTCTTCTTTGATATAATTGACCATGGCATACTGCGGTTAATCGTTTTTCATCAATCAAGTTTAACTGTTCCAGATGGGTTTTGACCCATTCATCATCATCAATCTTTGCTTCAGCGATGATCCGAAGGGAAGGAATCTCAATTTCTGCAGGAATTACTGCTTCGGTGCCATATACCAACAAATAAGGAGTGGCTCCTACTGAAGTGCGAACAGTAGTGCGGTATCCCAATAATGCAAATGGTAATTTTTCATGCCATTGTTTTGAACCTTCTACCATTTTCCGAAGTATCTTCTTTATGTTTTTGTTGGCTGCTTCTACTGCTCCATTCGCCTTGGGCCGATATGGGGTAGAGTTACGATGTGTAATCTTAAACTGTTGACATACTTCCTTCATTAGGTTGCTGTTAAGATTAGCACCATTATCTGTGATGATCACCTTCGGGATTCCGAATCGACATATGACATTTGAGTGAACAAAATCGACCACAGCTTTCTTGGTCACTGATTTGAATGTCTTAGCCTCAACCCATTTGGTAAAATAATCAATAGCTACCAGAATGAATCTGTGTCCATTGGATGCTGCCGGCTCAATTGGTCCAATCACATCCATGCCCCAGGCAACGAATGGCCATGGTGCCAACATTGTGTGCAACTCAGATGGTGGAGAATGAATCAAATCTCCGTGTATTTGGCATTGATGACACTTGCGCACAAAACTGATACAATCTCGCTCCATGGTAAGCCAATAGTAACCAGCTCGGAGGATTTTCTTTGCCAACACATATCCACTCATGTGGGGTCCGCAAACTCCTGAATGTACTTCAGACATGACAGCTGTAGCTTGTCTGGCATCTATGCATCTTAATAATCCAAGATCTGGTGTTCTTTTATACAAAACTCCTCCGCTCAAGAAGAAACCATTTGCTAATCGCCTAATGGTCCTCTTTTGATCTCCTGTGGCTTGTACGGGATATATCCCCATTCTGATATACTTTTTGATATCGTGGAACCATGGTTCACCATCAAATTCTTCTTCAACCATATTGCAATAAGCGTGCTGATCGTGGACTTGAATATGTATTGGATCTACATAAGCTTTGTCCGGATGGTGCAACATTGATGCTAGGGTAGCTAATGCATCGACAACCTCATTACGGATTCTTGGAATATGTTGGAATTCCACTGATTGAAACCGCTGACAAAGATCATATAGACATTGCCGGTACGGGATGAGCTTTAAGTCTCGGGTCTCCCATTCTCGAATTTTATGTACCAAAAGATCCGAATCTCCCATGACTAAGATTTCTCGAATACCCATGTCTGCAGCTAGCCTTAACCCCAAAATGCAAGCTTCATATTCAGCCATATTATTGGTGCAATAAAATCGCAATTGAGCCGTAACAGGATAGTGATGCCCTGTTTCAGAAATGATTACAGCTCCTATTCCGACTCCTTTCATGTTGGCGGCTCCATCAAAGAAAAGTTTCCAGCCAGGTTTTTCAATTTGTTCCACCTCGTCGATATGCATTGTTTCTTCATCAGGAAAATAAGTCTTCAACGGCTCATATTCCTCATCGACCGGGTTTTCAGCTAAATGATCGGCCAGTGCTTGAGCCTTCATTGCAGTTCGAGTCACATAGATGATGTCGAATTCTATGAGCAATATCTGCCACTTTGCAAGTCTTCCCGTTGGCATAGGCTTTTGAAAATTGTATTTCAATGGATCCAACCGAGAAATGAGGTAAGTAGTATAGGATGACAAATAGTGTTTCAATTTTTGAGCTACCCATGTTAGGGCGCAACATGTCTTTTCCAGATGAGTATACTTAACCTCATAAGCTGTGAACTTCTTGCTAAGGTAGTAGATGGCCTGTTCTTTTCTGCCAGTGAGGTCATGCTGCCCCAATACACAACCAAATGAATTTTCCAAAACCGTTAAATAAAGAATCAAAGGTCTTCCTGGCTCTGGCGAGACCAATACGGGTGGATTTGACAAGTACCCTTTTATTTTGTCGAACGCTTCTTGACACTCATCGGTCCATTTGACTGCAGCATCCTTTTTTAACAATTTGAAAATTGGTTCACAGGTTGTTGTGAGCTGAGCAATAAACCTGCTGATATAATTTAACCTCCCCAACAAACTCATTACTTCAGTTTTGTTTTTTGGAGGTGGCAGTTCTTGGATGGCTTTAATCTTTGACGGATCTTGCTTGATGCCTCGTCGACTGACTATGAATCCCAGCAACTTTCCGGATGGAACTCCGAATGCGCATTTGGCAGGGTTAAGCTTGAGGTTGTACCTGCGAAGTCTTAAGAAGAACTTCCTCAAATCTCCAACGTGGTCGGCCTGATGCTTTGATTTTATGATCACATCGTCCACGTATACCTCAATCTCCTTATGTATCATATCATGAAACATTGTGGTCATTGCTCTCATATAGGTTGCTCCGGCGTTCTTTAAACCGAATGGCATTACCCGGTAGCAATAAGTTCCCCATGGTGTGATGAATGTCGTCTTTTCTGCATCCTCTTCATCCATTAGAATTTGGTGATACCCGGCATAACAATCCACGAAAGACCCTATATCATGCTTGGCACAATTGTCGATCAAAATATGGATATTGGGTAATGGGAAATTATCCTTTGGACTTGCTTTGTTGAGATTGCGATAGTCGACGCATACTCTAATTTTGCCATCTTTCTTTGGTACAGGAACGACATTAGCCAACCAAACAGGATATCGAGTGACTCGAATGACCTTTGCTTCCAATTGTTTGGTGATTTCTTCCTTAATTCTCATACTCATCTCAGGCTTGAATTTTCTCAGCCTCTGCTTGACAGGAGGCACCGTTGGATCGGTGGGGAATTTGTGGACTACTAAATCAGTGCTCAAGCCCGGCATATCGTCATACGACCATGCAAAAACATCTTTGAATTCTATGAGTGCTTTAATTAACTCTTCTCGGATCTTTGGTTCGAGATGGACACTTATTTTTGTTTCCCGGACATTACTTGTGTCTCCTATATTGACGTCCTCGGTATCACTCAAGTTAGGTTTGATTTTTTCCTCAAATTGAATTAACTCTTTACTAATCTCTTCAAAAACTTCATCTTCATCATATTCTGATTCATAATCACAATGTATTTCTTGAATTAATATTTCGGAACCAGATTGATTTTTAAGACTGGGCTGAGGATTCCTCATGCATGCCATATCACTAGAGCCAGCGTAAAAGGAACTGTACAGAAAAAAAGAAAAAGAAAAGAAAACTATTAGGAATGATAATAAAAAGGAAACTGTTTTTTTATTGGATGATGAAAGATAACAAGGTTTTGCACACTTCAAACCAACTGTAAGGTAAACTTTGGGATTACAACCTTGAAATAACCCAAACAAACTGAAAGAAAATCAAAATAAACTACCAAGACTCCTTTCGAATTGGGAGAGGAGTGGCTTTCCAATTATTGAGCTTTGTTTCTGGCCCAACGAATTGAACTTCTGCGTTGCTACAACCTTCTCCACTTTCCAACATATTCACATCACTAAATAATTTCTCGAATCTTTCAATTAATTCCTTCTCAGGATTGACCCGGGATTTAGGAATTGTTGTTATCGGGCGATTTTTAGCGCCGGTCTTGACAAAAGACTTTGACAGATGTGGTACTGGTTTTGGAAGAACCCATGCTTGGTGTTTCAACTTCCTGGCCCTTATTACGTCGTTGGCTGTGGGTATGAACCCTAAACCGAATGTTCCCCAGTTCTCGGGGAGAAATACTGGTTGTACAATTCCTTGCAGAGATAAGCCCAGACCTTTGCCGGGTATAAAGCCATTCTTTAACATTTCATAAGCTATCATGACTGATGCAGAGGATATCCTTGGATTCGGAAGGTATTTCCCTTCTGGAATTTTCTCTATCGACACTGTGTTTGTCACTTGGTATACCCATGGTCCCTGGTCATTTTCTATTCCCTCGACCGGTACAATGGTACTGCTGTGAGCATTTAAACTTTCTTCTCCATACACGACTACTTCTTGATGATCCCATTCAAACTTGACAGCCTGATGTAGTGTTGACGGGACTGCTTTAGCAGCATGGATCCATGGTCGACCCAATAACAAGTTGTAAGAAACAGATATGTCCAACACTTGGAATTCCATTGTGAATTCCACTGGCCCTATAGTTAGTTCCAACACTATGTCGCCAAATGAATCTCTGCTTCCACCGTCAAATCCTCGTACGCAGATACTATTCTTCTTGATCCTTTCCTCTTTAATTTTTAATTTGTTTAAAGTGGAGAGAGGACATATGTTTGCACTGGACCCATTGTCAACCAATACCCGGGTTACTACGGAGTTTTCACATTTCACGGTGAGGTAAAGATCTTTGTTGTGCTCGGTACCTTCCACAGGTAATTCATCATCAGCAAATGTAATTCTGTTTGTCTCAAAGATTCTGTTGGCTATTTTTCCCAAATGATTTACATAGATCTTTTCAGGAACATGAGCTTCATTCAGGATTTTCATCAACGCCAGACGGTGTTCCTCTGAATGGATTAGTAATGACAACAATGAAATTTGAGCGGGGGTCTTCTTTAATTGATCCACTACAGAATAATCATGTAGTTTCATTTTTCTTAAAAACTCCTCCGCCTCTTCTTCCGTCACAGCTTTCTTTGTTGGCATTGGATTGTTTTTAGTTTTTCTCAACTCTTCGGGAGTAAAACATCTTCCCGAACGTGTCAAGCCTTGTACCTCGCACACTTTTTCCTTGATTTCTTTTCCCTTGTACATTACAGTCACTCGTTCATAGTTCCATGAAATGGCTTTGTTGTTGATGACTGGCAGCTGGATTACAGGTGCAATAATAACCCGATCTGTACGTGCTCCTTCCACGAATACAATGGGTTTGTTAGCAACCCCTGGTACTATCACTTTAGGCCTTTCTTGTTTTGCGGCAACTTTGCTTGATGATACCTCATCGACTATCATAGACGGTTCGTCACCATTCTTGTTCTGCTTAGACACCGGCTTCTCCCCCATTAACTGCTTATCTGGCTTGGTTTCATGAGACTTGATCATCATGACAGTTTGTGACGGCTTCTTTGTCTCTCCATCTGCTTGTATGATTTCTATCATGTTAGCCTCTTGATGGGCTGGCATTGGATTTCTATTGATATTTGGAGCTTCGGGGGTTTGAACCTCGATTTTGTTAGTATCAATCAGCTCTTGTATTGCATTTTTCAAATGCCAACATTTCTCCGTATCATGGCCTGGTGCACCGGAGCAATATTCACAGCTAATGGTGTAATTCAGATTCTTTGGTGGAGGATTGGGTAGTTTGGATTGTATTGGTCTCAGCATGTCTAGCTGTCTCAACCTGTGGAACAGACTAGTGTAAGACTCTCCCAATGGAGTGTAAGTTTTCTTTTTCTGTTCCCTTTCTCCCCTGAATGCTGGCCTAGGCCTGAAACCTAGTCCTGGATAGGCTCGTGGGTAAGTATTTGATGTGACAGGAGCACGCCAATTGGTGTGAACAGGTGGCTGATTGTATGCTTGAGCATGGTTAATGGAAAAATGAGTCTCTGAAGGGTGATAGTAGTGTTGGGATGAATCATGGTGGTAAGCTGATTGGCGAGGTCGTTGCTGATTATAGTAAAGCGGTGAACCCCTGGGTCCCGGCCAAATTCCTGAATCAACTACGGCTGCTTCCTCCCTTTTCTTTCTTCCGATTCCTCCTACCCCGCCTTGAATAGCTTGAGTAGTTGCCTTAATTGCTTAATAGCTCATGATTTTATTTGTCTTGAGGCCTTCTTCCACCATACCTCCCATCTTCACTACTTCGTTGAATGATTTCCCTACCGCTGAAACCAAATGGGCATAGTAAGTTGGTTCCAAAGCTTGGAGGAAGTAATCTACCATTTCGCTCTCCTTCATAGGAGGATCCACTCTTGCTTCCTGTTCTCTCCACCGAAAACCATACTCTCTGAAACTCTCATTGTGTTTCTTCTCAAATTTGGTCAAAGATAATCGTTCTGGGATGATTTCCAGATTGTATTGGAAATGGTATGCGAATGCCTGTGCCAGGTCATCCCAGGTGTACCATCTTCCATGGTCCTGGCGTGTATACCACTCCAAAGCTGATCCGCTTAGATTTTGACTGAAGTAAGCCATCAATAATTCATCCTTTCCCCCAGCTCCTCGCATTTTGCTACAGAAACCCCTTAAGTGGGCTACTGGGTCGTCGTGCCCGCTGTATAGGTCAAATTTGGACATTTTGAAGCCAACTGGCAATTGTACATTAGGGAATAAGCATAAATCTTTGTATGCTACACTGACTTGCCCACCTAATCCCCGCATGTCTCGGAACGATTGTTCTAGACTTTTGACCTTCCTGAACATCTCTTCTTGTTCAGCATTTTTGGCTGGCTTGTCAATTTCGGTTGGGAGATCAAACCGAAGAGCAGGTGAATTGATTTCGGAGGCTTTGAAGGTGGGCTCTGGGGGGTAATATTGGTTGTCTTGGGCCTGAAATGTAGGCTCACTAGGAGATTTGTGAAATGTAGCAGGGGGAGGTGCTACGAAAACAGGAGTCATAGGTGGAGGAAGGTACGGAACTGGTTTTGGAGGTGGAGACTGTGGTGTCTGAGAGGTGGTGCCTCGGTAGTGCTGATAAATGGGGAAACTTGGGGATAATTCAGTGGTGATATCATCCTGAGTTTGGATCTTTGATGGAGCGGGGTTATTTGGGTAAGATGGGGGTAACTGTCCTGTAGACCAAGCTTGGTACATTTCAGCCATTTGCTGCTTGAGCTTAAACATCTCTTCTTTCATTTTCCCGACATCCATCTCTTCTATCTCCATACATGTGTCAACATTTGGGATAGACATACTTTCGGGTATTGGTCCTTTTGATCTTGTGTGATAGTGATAATATGCCAGTATACTCTTTAGAGAAACTAACTGCTTGAATTCTGGAAATGGACAAACTTGTTAGTTTTGAGAGTTTAACACATATATAATCACACGTTGAGATGCAATGCTCCTAGACAAATAATCCCTTTTTATTATGCATTCGCTCGGTTGCTTGTGTCGTCCCAGCTTTCTTGAAATTGAAAAATTGTCATTCGCTTTTATTTACTATATATATCTTTATCGTGGTGGTCGGGTCTTAGAGATTGCCTACGTATCATGAATCAGACCTTGCGTAGTTCGGACCAAAGTCAATCATGTTTATTTATTACACAAAGATGGAATTACATTTGCAAACTTTTAAGAAAATAGCTTGAAACACACACACTTAAATCAAAATAAAAGATACAAAACATCTCACAACATGCCCCACTTTCCACTTTTGTTCTCTAATATTGGATTATCTGCTCAATGTGGGGCTTGACCTGGATGGCCTCCCAGCGTACGATACATCCTTTCCAACTCCATTGCTAGATGACGAGCAAAAATGGGTGCATGCTCCGTAAATCTTTCATAATCCATTCCTTGGCAGTTTACATAACTTTGGGATGTGAAGACTGCCAAGTCGTGGATTTGTGCCCTGAAACCTCGGAGACGTTGGTCTTGGTGTTGCAATTGCTGCTGACGAGTGGTAGCTATATCTCTGACACGGTTTTCACGATCTAGAGCTGATTCTAATAGAGCTCGGAGTCTGGCCTGCTCTAATCTTGCTTGCGATCTTTCCTTGTACAGGTCTTCTTGTTGATATTCTCTGTTGCATCTTCTTGCCTCTTCTAGTTGTGCACGAAGCTGGTCTTCTGATTGCATCCAATAGTCTTTTTCCTTCTTGAATTGAGCCTTGTCTTTTTTGGATTGCCTATCTTGGCGTTCCTTGTTAGATCTGGCTTCTTCGTTTAATTGTTGGATCCTTTCTTTTGCTTTGCTCAATTCCCTTTTGTTTTCCGCAAGAATGGAATCATAATCTTGCATTTTTTCAAAGAGATTGGCGATGGTTTTTTGATCCTTCCAGCTCCTTCTTGGCGTTTCAGAGACTCTTTTCATTTTTTGGAATCGAGCATGAAGATTTTCATTCTCACAAGCTAGACTCTTTTTCTCGCCTTCGGCTTCTTGTTCTTGCAAATCTTTCTCCAAACTGAGGCTTCTTAGATTTTCTTTTAGGGCATGGATAGTTGCTTTGTACCCTTTTTCTTTTTCTCCCCAGATCAACCGCTCTTGGATTTTATCATTGAAGTTTTGAACATGGGGTCTTTTTGTTGGCCTTTTTAGCTCGGGTTCTGGTACATCATCCACGCGAGACCGCTTTTCGAACCACCTTGCATATCCAGGATTTATCTCACCCTTGGTAGTGTCTAGGACTTGAGTATCACTTTTCAAGTATCGGCACCCATTCCACATTTGCTGAAGTAAAGCTTCGGGAATAGTGGCTTCTGGGTGTAATTCGATTACTTGCATACTCAAATCTTCCTCATCAGGAACTATTTGATATCTCCCTAGTTGCCTTAGGACTCTTAGTGGTGCATACGGCTGAATGCTTCTCAATCCCAATAGTAGTAGATAACTATTTGAGGTTGACATATGTATTACTTCTCTCATCGGGAGCCATCCCAGAGTCCATTCAATTTGATTTGCCGTTAAAGCCTTTAGATGAGATACCCATGCTTCTATCCCTTCTGGAGCTTGATAATTTTTTGTTCTTTCCTCATAGCTCTCGATGCAATTAGCTTTGTTCGCCCCATACTGTATGATCTTGGGTTGTTGTTGGAGATGTTCAATCACCCACATTTGCAACAAAATTTTGCATCCTTCGAAAACTTTCGCTCCTGATTTGCATAAAGTCAAAGCCCGATAAATATCTGATAGAATGATGGGGACAAGGGTGTGATTTTCTTTAGTGGTGAGGATTTGCACAACTTTTGCGGTGCGAATATCAATTGTTCGCTCTTTATTTGGGAAGACCATGACTCCTAGAAAAGCCACCATGAAAGCAAATCGACGGTGCATCTGCCAAGTGTCTTTGTTTTGCTTATTAGTAAGGCCTTTCTCATGAATCTCGAACCCATCTGACTTTCCAAACCTGGAATACAAAAAATTGAAGGAACAACATCCATTGAGGACATTGCTTTTCCTGATTTGACTGCTGATGTTCAGAAGACCGAAGAATCGATGTATTGAAGGAGCCTTTGTGAATATCAAGCTTTGATTTCTTAAACTTCCGTCAAAACCAACATAGCCAGCTATCTCCTCTAATGTAGGAGTAAGCTCGAAGTCAGAGAAACGAAAAACATTGTGAACAGGATCCCAGAAAGTTACTAATGCCTTAATCAGATCATCCCGAGGCTCAACTTTCATAATGTCCGTGAGATTTCCCAAATGTTTGACGACCCATCTTTGACCGTCCTCGCCTAAATCATACCACCACATTTGAAGCTGACATAGAAATTCCTCCGTACTTGTGGATGAGGGGCTTTGTGTAGTGCTCATTTTGTATCTGAAATTTAATTTTAATAAAGTCAAAATTTATTTTGGAAAAATTTATACTAAAAATCATTTTCGAAATTTTTTCTTTTATTTATTAAATATCTTTATTTCAAAATTTAAAACTATATTTTTTCGAAATTTTTAAAGCAACCCATTTTATTCCTTTCTTCTTACCAAGCTTTTATCTAAGCTGGTCAACAAGCATGTTCGAGGCGAATAAATGCACAAATAACAAGTAGGATGCATCATGATGGTCTTTTAATTTTGGGTTCACCTGTCCTAGACAGACCCAACCCTTGTGTTGAGTCTCCAAGGCCAAATGCATATGATGCAAATATTCGTTCCTACTAGGGATCCGGTACACGGTTGAGTTATTCTAAGTGTAAAACCTTAGGTTGATTGTTCTAAACCTGGCTTACCCAAACGGACAGTTTGAGCCGAAGCGGGGGTAATGTACCGGGAGCACGAAAGTCTGCCCGGCCTAGTTACTTGTCCCAACTCCGTCTTATTTGGTATGACTTTAACAGAAAGGTGGGTCACGCGCACGTGTACACCATAAATTCAGAAGACTCAGAAAGAAGGGGGTTTCGTAGCAGTTGTATATATTCACAATTCAAATAATATTAAAGCGGTAAAAAACATTTAGCATATTAGCATATAAACAGTTGATAATTATATAGTAAATAAAGCCAATAAAAACAGATATTTTAAGCTCGAATTCTTTAAACCCTGAACCAATGGTTCTGGGTCATAGTAACAACTTTGATCCCCAGCAGAGTCGCCTGAGCTGTCGCACCTCCTTTTTTTTGCCCCCGCGGGGCGCGTGGGGAGTTTTCTCCAAATGAAGGACAGTCGAAACGGGATTTGTTTATTTGTTTTAGAGTCGCCACCTGGGAATTTTAAGGCGTCCCAAGTCACCAATTATAATCCCTGAATCGAGGAGAATATGACTCTGTTTATTATTCTGCGAACCAGAAATCCTGAGTAAGGAATTCTGTTAATTCGGAAGAAGGTGTTAGGCATTTCGGAATTCCGTGGTTCTAGCACGGTCGCTTAACTGTTTTATTATTGGCTTAATTATCTTGATTTTTATTAAATACTTTTTGTTACATGATTTTTCTACCGCTTTTGCTTATTGTGGTTAAGAAACCTTCTTTGAATCGAATTACGCGTACGTATATTCGTGTTATAAATAAAAAAAACGGAATAGTGTCACGCGTACGTGTACACAATATCTTTTGATAATATATTTACTAAGCAATCATTTTTCGAATCAAGAATATCTGTTTTTCTGAATAATGAATTATACATCTCGGTTTTTTATGAAATTGATTTAACGCCTTTGAAAAAATCCTTTTTATTAAATATTCGTTCGAAATTGCGCGTACGCATAATCCGAATTTAGCTTTTTTTTCTAAATATAATCAGAGTACGCGAACGTATCCCTAATTGCGCGACATATTTGTAATGATATTAGGGATTTTTCCATAAGTTGTTTTATTATATTATGAGAAATCTTCATTTTAGATATCCTTAATTCTTGAAAAAAAAAAGAATTCACAATTTCTTGAATGTTGCCCATTGATTATAATTTCCGCATATAACATGTTTATCCAAGTCTATTCAAATTCAAAGAACAGAATAAAAATATGATTAATACTATTTTTAAACAAATATGACATATATATGTATGCCAAAGAATAAATTGCATATGAAACTGAAAATAAATGATTCATAAACGAAGGAAATATTTCCGAGAATTTTCATTATTTACTTAATGCAAATTCTACTTCTAATTATCATTGATATGAAGTGTGGCAATTTATGCTTATACATCTCTTTTCATCCTTATATGCTTGCTTTTAATCTAATATGCCTAATTATTTGGTTAATTTGTTTTATGAAGGTAGATAGACATCGAGCTATGATGGCCGAATTATTATACAAGTTAATTTAATAAAATTACCTTACATGTAACTTAACTGTATATCGTATTCATAACGTATTGCAATAAGCTACATCATATCGCCTTTCGCCCACTTTTATACACACATCTATTATTTTATCGACATCACCATCTTAACCTTATGTAACAATAAATATCACTACTATAGTTATCTTGGCACTTCTACATCACTTCTCACTTAACCAACAACATAATTTAAATAATGACCAACACTCATACCATATTCCATACTTCGACAATTTAATATGATTAAACTAATGAGATAGTGAGCTAATGTTATTACAAATCTTTATACGAACTTTCAAAGTAAGACAATTAGCTCATAGCTATCAAATTGAATTCACTACTAATTAACTAACATAAAATAAAAATGAAATTTAAATTGATGAACTTGGACAAACAAAAAAACAGAATTTCAATTCAATCTTCGTTTATTCGCCATATTGAATCTCTTTTCAACATAGAATTTAAAAGGATATATACCTGGAAATGGAGATAGAAGTAGTAAGTTTCAGCAGTTGCAGCAGTAACAAAATCAACAGAATACCAGTTTTTCCACAAATTTGAGCAATAATAAGACCCAAGGAAAACAAATGCACAATAGCAGTATTCTTATGAGAAATTTCAGATTTGAACCACAAATTGCCACTAAAAACAGACCCGGACAGATTCTAGAAAAGTAACATTTTTCAGATTTTTCAGTTTCTTTCCTGTTTTGGACTTCTTGTTTCTGATTTTTCTGTTTTTGTTGCTGTCTATCTGTGTGTGTGTGTGACTGCCCTCTTGTTCCTTTTAAAACTCTCCTCAAAATTCTCTAGGGTCTTAAAAACTGATTAAAAGACCGCCCTTAAAGGTCTGTCCAGCTCCTGTATTTATACAGGGCTGGTTCTATACTAATTAGTATTGGAGGGACCCTTTATCCCTTTAACAACCAGAAAGTTTCCATTGAAACTTCTTTTTAATACTTTATGTGATCCTAACATGATTTTCAGCAGCCCCATTATCCCTTGTTCCCCCTTTATTACTTAAATATAGCCATTAACACTACATTATAATACACTAGCCTTAACACCCTGTTTTTTACTGTTTCATTCCCAAAAGTGCCCCTGAAATCCTGATGTTATTACTGAAAAATCAGAACCTACAGCAAAACAGATTCTAAAATCTGTACAAACTTAGTTATTCTTCTGATTTACAGCTATAACCAATCCTATTAACCTCCTAATACAATTGTATCTAACCAACTTTTTGTAAACTTGAATCCAAACTTGACATTACAACAATATTTCACTGAATTCAGAACTAACAACATATTACTGAAATTATCAAAACAATTCAGACTGGACCTAACACTGAACTAGAATCAAACACACACAGGATCATTGTCAATACTGACAATGTCCTGAAACTTTAATGTTCAGACAATAACATATATACAACCTTTATTTTGACAGATTCATATAAACCAGGATGATTTAACTAACGAGTATTAGTTAAAAATGATTATCTACAATATCTGTCAACAAACAGTACATAATAATAGAAACAGATAATTTAGATAATTTCAATCAGTATTATGAGAATTCGTAATATAATTAATCGACGAACTTAATCGAGTCGATTACACACATTGTAACTAAGCACAATCAACAGAAACAATTCACATTTAAAATCAGGTAGACGGGTAGGAGACAGTATGATAATAAAAGATGGGAAAATTACACAGACTAAAACAAACACAAAAATACATGTATAATACACAAAATAAATAGAAAAAATACCTTTGAATCTTCAATTTTATTCCGACTCGAACTCAACTTGGATTTCGGATTTTTTGTTTGAAATCAAACTGACCTTAGTCGAAGTATTTTCCACTGAAAATACTTCGACTAAGGTCGATTAAACCTCAATCTTTTACTTGAAATCGGAAAAATTCCAAGATTGGAAATTTTTAGGGTTTCAGGTTCTTGGATCTTAAATCCGAACATTTCCAGGCAGATTTGCAGGGAACCAAACATGATACGAGGGTGAGGGTAGCCTAGGGGTTATTTGGTGTTAGTTTGAAACGGATCTGAGTCTGTTCTTGTTTGGTCCGAATCTTCAAAAGAAGATTCGAGAAGTTCCGAACTGATTCGAACCAAACAAATGATAGATCCATATTCAGGGTGACTAGGGGAAGCTGTGGTGTCGATTTGGGACTGTTAGGTCTAGATCTGAACTTGGCTCGAATCTTCAAATGAAGATTCGAGAATCTCTAGGGAGATTCGAACCAAGCTGGTAACATATTCGGATAGAGGGTGTTCATGGGGTCCTAGGGTGTTAAGTTGGTGACCGGCGGCGTTGATGCCGCCGGGTTTCAGGCGGTGGAATCCTAGGGCGGCTAGGGTTAGGAGTGGGGGTTTGGGACGATGATGAACAGGAGCGGAGAGGGGGGGGGTGTTTAGTTAGGGGGCCGGGTAAAGGGTTACGGGTTTATATAGGGGAATGGTGGGTGGATATGGACCGTTGGATTAGGAAGGATGGATGGCTGAGATTAATTCATTAAATCAAACGACGTCGTTTGGTTTAAAGTTGGGGTCGGACTGAATCGGGTTAATGGATCGGGTAACGGGTTACGGGTAAGGGTAATGTATCTTGTCCGTTGATTGGATTTGATCGAACGGTTTCTTGATGAGAGGTGACCAAACGACGTCGTTTGGTCTTAGCTTGGGACTGGACCGGACAGGTTGTTTGGATTGGGCTGAGGAAGTGTAATTTGTTTTGGGCCTGGATTTAAATCCAGGTCCAATTTTTATTTCCTTTTCAATTATTTTCTAATTTTATTAGTAAATAAAAAAAATCCTAATAAAATTATAAACAATTTTTAACCTTACACAAAATATTAATTACTCTATAATAATTATTTAACACATAGACAAAACATCAATCACACAGTGAAACATTTAAAATAGAACCAATGCATATTTTTGTGATTTTATTTAAATTATCTCTTAAATGCATAATTAAATCCTATATGCATGCAACATGTATTTTATTTTAATTTTGTTTAATTATAACAAAGCAAACATTTTACGGACATAAACAAATATTTAACACCACGCAAATTCAGAAATTACACGGTAAAAGAAATTTATTTTGATTTATTTTGGAGTAATTTTTCGTAAGGCAAAAATCACGTGCTCACATCAGTCACCACACGAGGCACCCATACATGATTGCATATCTTTGCTGAATCCACACTATGCATTGCATAACCCACATGACCATATTAATATCCTCTGATAATAACCGCCAAAATTCTACGAATCTGACGCTCACAACACACCTCATGAATATATAAGTCTTGTTCCAACTCTTGTAACATTGCCACGACGGAAGAGGTGTGTAGAAACTTATAATCAACTGCTGAGTCAACAAATCATTGGGTCTATACTCCTGACAAGAACCGTCACCTCATTCTGAACCAAGTAATGGTCATTTCTCCTTAATATATTTCATATAATCATATTGCATTGATCCTAAATTCAATGATCTCGTCTCACCCAGTACGAATTGCTCAGGCAATAAGCTACCCCGGACATGATCAAAAGTCTCATATGATGCCACAATGTGCCAATAGGCTACCCAACTCGAACGGGATACCAAAGGAAAACAAACCCTGGAAGAACTACTCAACTCACGCGCTATTATGAACTTTCCTCTGAAATGGAAAACAAGACACACAAATTAGAATATAGAAAGTTGTATTCAACATCACACTGTTGCGTCGCACAACCCAATCCAAACAACATACCCATGGAAGCGTGCCACCCGATCCACACATAAAATTCACATAAGGAGATATACACCGAGCTAGATTGCTCAACAAAATATCGAATGTCGGTCACAAGCACGCTAAGTGCATAATACCATCCCTGGGGAGACATATAGCGCTATAAGCTACAACTAAAGCACAATTGAGGTGCGATATACGATTTGAACCTCAAGAGCCATTCTGCTCATATAACATCATCCTTACGTGGAAATCTCGACATATAAGAAATTCACCAAGCCGTCTCACATCTCACACGTCACAATATATCATCAAATGAAATAGCTGACAATGAAAGAACACCCCGACTACTCTTCCATAAGGAGCACATTGCTGAAATAAACACATCTGGCCTGATATAGAGCCCATATTCACATTTAAATCCATCCACAAACCTCAAGTTGATTCTGATCGCACTGAACTAGGCTAATAACCTTTCAAAGGTCCATAATCACCCCCTTTTTTCTCATAACACACAAGAACAACTATCATAACTGGAGTAGTCCTCCACAGTCCACAACCCAATAACCAAGTGACCTCCAAGCATAAATTCTCAATTTAACAACATCACTACAATCTACATACTTGGTTTAACTCTTCAATCAATCAAGTGGGTACATGCCACACTTATACAACCTTCCCGTGGGGCACGCTCTTAAAACCTTCCGCAACAAGTAACAGGTTTGTACATCCAAACCACCGGTCGCGCTAACGCTGAGAAAACGTTCAAGAATCGATAACCAGGATGCAAGGACTTTTTCACAAAACACCGATCTCAGGTGATACTACAGACGATACCCACTTACTTTACGTATCGAAACTCCTTTACTGCTCATCCAGGCTCGTGACATCCTTGTCAACACCGAACTGTAACCTTGATCCTCACTTCAAATTCCATACCACTCACTGTACCCAACATGCCAATATATGATAGAACATGATTTCCATCATAACTCCGGAACCACTAATAGATTAATACTTCATCATATAAAACTTTTCACTTAACTCACTTCAAGAGAACCATAGCAACACACAGGTGAATTCTCATAACCGTAGAATATGAAAATCTTCAAGTAGTGGTCTAAGCCACCATAGCCCTTCCGGGATCCGCCTACACATAACAGGTCATAACAGTGGAATATTTCTGAATAATGTCAATTACGGCGGCCGACAGGCCTCACCCGTACCATTACAAATCACTTGCATAACATAATAACACTAAGGGATCTAGTCACTGCCATCGTCATGCCAATTCAATATGGCTAACCAGTCTATCTTCTTCCAATTTATCCTTGGTTGTCTTAGAAACAATAACTCCATTCAACACATAACGCTTCATTCGCACTCATCCCGAGTGACCGTGAAACACGAGACCATGCGGTCTCAAATCCCACGAACCATTTCATACCTCCCCATTGCTACACTGCAGGTCAAAACATCATAGAACATTCTGGGCACCTTCACATAAGCTGCTACAAAGCTCGATTCTTAACTGTACCTATAGGCTCGAAATTAGGCACCACACTTTACCCCTTTGAATCCACTAGGACCGTTTTTGAGAGCCACCCGCTTTGACTTGGCCCCGAATATAATCAACTCCGTGATTCTTCTAGCACATGCATACCCTCTTGATGAAGCACGCGACAGAATCACTTCCCTTGAAAACCGCACTTATACAAGGCATAAATCCTGAATCCTTCCCCCAAGTCTGAGCCTGAACCAATAAGGCCAACTATAGCATACCTTTAACAATTCCCTTGCTCAAATTATCACTTATGTTCTTTTCTCGTAATTGAAATAACCCATCAATATGCAAATAACCAGAAACCTCGCAAGTAGTTAGCCATGAAACCCAATCATAGGCAGTGGGACTCTCCCACCTAGCTTGAAGCCACTGATACACAACTCTAGAATTCACCAGTATTCTTTATCTCATATTGACATAACCTTCCACCATCAACCGCCAACATTCTCGGAATCTTTCTGTAAAACCCCTTTTATACTCTGAATCATCAACCACATTCGCACGACCGATCTCTTTACTGTATAACCAATAGAATTCTTTGCTGAAGCTTCGCCAACCATGCGACCGCCGATCTGCTCACTAGAGATAACCCACCTGAGCCCATGCTCATTCACCAGCTGCACAAGTCCATTCACTCCTCGTGGACATCAACTAAATGTGCGACACTATCCCCCAATTCAAGGTTATGTTGTACCCTCCTTCATATCAAGCAGCTCCTTTCCATCATATCAAGTCTCCCACCGTATAATAGCCGCTATTTCAAACTAAGTCCGTAGACCCAGCCACTGAATCCATATACTGCTCTGCCACTCTCCCACTTTGGGCAGACTCACTTTTTTAAGAAGCTACTCGACCTCCACTTCTTACACCTGGCCTTCTGGAAGTTTAACCACTACACGACACTTCCCACACGTCCTTCCTCATCCTTTGCTGCTCAGCTAATGCCTTATATCAAAATTTATCTTGGTAGAATTTGAACCAATAGACCAATACTCACTTTAAAACCTTTCCGAAGATCATCCTTCTCGAGGCGTCAGTATTAGGACTACACATTCAATCCTGAACCCCCGCACCCTGCGATCTCTAACAATCGTTTTTCCAATATTATTTCACAATGTCTTGCCCCAACGGAGAATTGCAGAAGACCATAACACCGGTGAACTTAACACATACTATCGAGGACTACGATACTACAGTGCAGATGAAAAATTCCACCACGCTCGAAAATACCAAGTCTCATTACTCCATCACCCCAAATTTGAACATTCATAGGACAATTGTTTTTCCTCTGCCGGAAATGAAATATCAGATATCTGAATCATGCACTGAGCAGACTTCCTTTCAAATCATTCACCGCCACAACACATAGGCAAGTATCCTACCATCAAGTCAATACTGTGCGATAACCAATTGTGAGAATCATAGCAACATGTTCATAGATTCCAAGCTCTTAGAAGCACAACTACCGAGCCGAAACGATAGAAAGATCCTTTCGCAGACAATGAATAGCCCAACCAACTATACCGGGAGAAACGTCCCGCACCACATCTGTAGTACCATTACAATTCTTCAATTCTCGATTTATAACAAGCGGTTCACGTTGCGTAAGATTGAGTAGGAAGGAAACAAGGGCATAAGCCCCAAAGAACAAATAGCATGAAGAGGAATCAAGAAGGGAAGTACTCCTACAGCCATGTAGCCTCCCGAAGATAAGTACAGACGTCTCTGTACCAATCCACAAGACTCTACTAGAGTTGCTCATGACTCGTGAGACCTAAGGAAACCTAGTGCTCTGATACCATGTTATCACGACCCAAAATCTACTAAGGGTCGTGATGGTGCCGAACTCCATTGTCAGGCAAGCCAATACTAAATAATTAGTAATTTCTCATTTTAGATATTTCTGAATTCACTTCTTTTATACATTTAAATAATAAGAAATAAATTCCACTGAATAAATAATGATATCTTTAACAATTTAAAAATACTGACTACACCCATAGACAACCCAGAACCCGGTGTCACAAGTGCATGAGCATTTACTAGGGAATGAAATAAAATACAGAAACTGTTCGGAATACACGTGGACAGAAATGAAAGTACAGTACAATAATCTGAGGGAGACTCTGCTGGCTGCGGTCATCTCAATAAATGCAACTCACCTAAGTCTCCATATCAACCATGCCGCTATGCCACTAATCCACTAGCCACACATATACTTGCGCAACAAAAATACATAACAAGTGTAGTATGACTACGAAAACAACGTGTACCCAGTGAGTATCCTGTCTAATCTCGAAGAAGTAGAGATGAGAGGTCGACTTCGACACTTGCTAGTGGTTCAATAGTAATATTATTAATACGATAAATCACGGATTTATTAAGAACAACAGTAAATTCAAATAAGTTACGAAACATGTTGAAGTTCCTTTTTATTCAAAGTCTCCGGATTCATAATCTATTAGTTAACAATTATCTCAAGTCGGGGAGAGCAAATATCAATATCGATAAATCTCAAGGCAAGCAATACAAGCATGCGCAAATCATGCCGAGGACGTGCAGTCCGATCCAATAATATTTAAACTGTACATTGTCAGAGGGTCGAATGGCGCGAATTATAGATGCATCTATTTAATCTACCGAGGCGTTCGGCCCGTTCCAAAATTAAACACACAGACAACCAACCAAGGAGTCAACATGGAGCAATTATCCAAAGAAAGCCAATTCTCTTTTAACAATTTGAGAAAATGAAGTTTAATCTTTTTAGAAATTCATTTACTAATTCGATATGGTTTAAGCAATTCAAACTGTCAATAAGATTACAAATATTTCAACTCTAACATACTTTTGGGTCCTAGACTACCCGAACTTAAACATAATAGTAGCTACGCACGGACTCTCGTCACCTCGTGCTCGTAGCCCCCACAAATAGGATCACATAATCAATTATTTCACCTATGGGGACAATTTCCTCTTACAAGGTTAGAAAGGAGACTCACCTCACTCCGAAGATCCATAACCGGCATTCCACGCCCTTCCGAAGACTCGAATCGATGCGCAATGCTCCAAAACTAGCCAATAATTATGCAAATCCATTAATATATGCTCAAATCCAATTTATAACAATTCTTAACCCCAATCGAAAAGTTGACAAAATTGCCCTCAGGTCCACGTGCCCGGATTCCTAAATTTTTCAAAGGTAAAGTTTGCCCTTGAACTCACGAACTAAATTATATGATTTTCTCTTAATTCCATACCCAAAATCGAGGTCAAATCCAAGAATATCAATTTTCTAGGTTTTCCCTCAAACCCCAAGTTTCTACAAATTTTCATGCTCAAATCCATAACAAAACCTTGTATTTAACGTCTAATGAGTGGGAACAACTTACCTTGACATAGATAAAGAAAAGCTCTCTTCCAAAAGCTCCAAAATCATCCAACCCGAAGTGAAAATGGGTGGAAATGAACAAGACTCGATTTTTAAAGAGAGCTCACTGCCTCCAGTCCTTTCGCACCTGCGGTCTCTTGACCGCTTTTGCGGTCCCGCAGGTGCAGACCAATTGTCGCTTCTGCAGTCCGGGGCTCCCAGTCCATTTCTATTTTTGTGCTCCTTATTCCGCAGGTGCGGTCCCGATTCTGCATTGACCTGACCGCATCTGCGGTCCCAGCCTTCACCCTGCACCATCGCATCTGCGCCCCTTTGGCCACTTCTGCGGCTCCACACCTGCGACCATATCTTCGCAGGTGCGGTTATACCAGATATCAGCTGCTTCAGCTATCCTTTTCAACCCCAATTCAATCCGTTAACTACCCGAAATTCATTCGGGCCCCCTGGGACCTCGTCCAATCACATCAACCAGTCCCAAAATACATTACGGACTTGCTCGAGGCCTCAAATCATATCAAACAATGCAAAATCATGAATCGACCTCCAATCCAAGCTTAATGAACTTTAGAATTTCAAACTGCTACATTCGATGCCGAAACCTATCAAATCACGTCCGAGTGACCTCAAATTTTGCACACAAGTCATATTCGACATTACATATCTACTCCAATTTCCAGAACCGGAATTCGACCCCAATATCAAAAAGTCTACTTTCGGTCAAACTTCTTAAAAACCTTCAAATTTCTATATTTAGCCAAATGACTCCAAAATGACCCCCGGACCTCCGAATTCACTTCCGATCGTGCTCTCAACACCAGAATTACCATACGGAGCTATTTCCAGACTTAGAATCCCAAACGGACGTTGATAACACTAAAATGCACTTCAACCAAAACCTATGAAATTCTCCCAAAATGCTAACTTCCACAATAGGCGCCAAAACGTTCCCGGATCTTCCAAAACTTGATCCGGACATACACCCAAGTCCGAAATCATCATACAAATCTGTTGGAACCTTCAAATCCCAATTCTGAGGTCGTTTACTCAAAAATCCAATCTTAGTCCATTCTTTCACTTTAAAGCTTCCAAATTGAGAATTTTCTTTCCAAAACAACTCCGAACTTCCCAAAAGTCAATTCCGACCATGCGTACAAGTCATAATGCCTGAAGTGAAGCTGCTCATGGCCTCAAATCGCTGAAGAACGTGCTAAAACGCAAAACAACCGGTCGGGTCGTTACAACATCTGCCTCTCCTCCTCATATATCTGTTTCTCTACCTATTTCTTCTTCCTCTTCTCCTGTTTCCTCTCCTAATTCTCATTCATACCCTATTCCTTCTATTGTGTCTCCTTCTTCTGCTTCCTCTCCTAGCTCTCACTCTTCTACTCCTCCTACTTCTACTTTCACTAATTTTCAACCAGCCTTGCGCATGTCTTTTAGGAATCATTAAACCCCTACCTACTTAGCTGCTTATGTTTGTGGGGCTGTTCATCTTACTGATTTGTGTCCTCTTCCTATTTCCTTTCTCCTGTCACTCTATAACAATTTTCTTTTGCCACTTTATCTTCTTCTAATCGGCAACTTCTCAGCACTTTGCCTCTAATCCATGAGCCTACTTCCTATTCTGAGGCAGACTCACACCCCGGTTGGCAGGACGCTATGAGTAAGGAAATTGATGCTCTTTTGGCCAATGAAACTTGGGAGGTTGTTCCATTACCTATTGGGAGGAAGGCCATCCCTTGTAAATGGGTTTATAAGGTGAAATTGAAGCCTGATGGAAGGGTTGAGAGGCTGAAAGCTCGACTTGTTATTAGGGGAGACACACAACGAGAAGGTATTGACTTTACGAAGACTTTCTCCCCTGTGGTCAAGATGACCACTATTAGATGCATTTTAGCACTAGCTGTTAAGAAAGGCTGGGGTTTGTACCAATTGGACGTTAATAATATGTTTCTACATAGTGACATGCATGAGGAGGTTTATATGAGGTTCCCCGTAGGCATTACTCCTCCTGATCCTAATTTGGTTTGTCGTTTAAAGAAATCCCTATATGGTCTTCGTCAAGCCTCGAGGCAGTGGTATGCCCGCCTCATAGTTGCCTTTAATTTCAAGGGTTTCAATTATTCTTTAAATGATTACTCCCTTTTTTATAAGAAGTCTGGGAGTTCTATTTCCTTTGTGGTCGTGTATGTTGATGATATACTTCTTAAGGGGAACAATGTGGCATAATTGGATGATTTATAGTTGTTCTTAGATGGTGAATTTAAAATCAAAGACTTAGGACACTTATCTTATTTTCTGGGGATGGAGGTTCTTCGTGAGTCTTCTGGGATCATCTTGACTCAACATAAATTTTCTCTTGAATTGCTCTCTGAATTTGACTGCTTTGGCCTGACCACTACTTCCTCTCCTATGGTTCCTTCCATTAAGCTTTATGTTGATGATGGTGTTATGCTTCCTAACCCTTCTGTGTATCGTCATCTCTTGGGGAAATTGAATTTTTTGACTCATACTTGCCCAGATTTGAGCTTTGCCATCCAACACTTGAGTCAATTTATGCAGGCTCCGCGTGACTCTCACTTTTCTGCTGTTTTACATTGCCTCCACTATTTGTTGCTTGACCTAGGCATAGGTTTGTTCATGCCTGTTGCCCCATCTTATGATTTACTGGCTTTTTGCAACTCTAAATAGAGTTCTTGCCCAGATTCTCATCGTTCAATTAGTAGGTTGTTCATCAGTCTTGGTGGCTGCCCTATTTCTTATAAATCTAAGAAGCAACCATTTGTTTCCCTCTCTTCCACCGAAGCTGAATATAGATCTATGCGTCGAGTGGTCGCTGAGCTCACTTGGCTTGTTCGTCTTCTTGATGACCTCTCCATTCCGCCATATTTGACCGTTACTCTTCACTCCGATAGTCAGGCGGCGATTCACAGCGCCAAATGTCCAGTCTTTCATGAACGCACAAAGCATGTGGAGCTTGATTGCCACTCTGTGCGTCAACAATTTCTAACTGGTTTGATTTCTTTAACTTTTGTTTCGTCCAACTCACAGCTCGTCGATGTCTTCACCAAACCTCTCTCTGGCCTGCTTCATCGCTCTTTGTTAGGCAAGCCGGTTGTTCAGTCTTCACCCTCCACCTTATGGGGGGTGTTGGCGATAATGATCCTAAGAAGGCTGCTAGGGTTTCTCATGCTCTATCAAATGAGGTCGTTACACAAGAGAAGTTGAGAAGTGGAACATAAGCTTTGACACGTGGCAACATCAGAGCTCTTGATTACTTCTACTCCTAACCGTCCAAGATAGTTGTATCCTACTAATATATTTTGTACACATAATAAGTTAGTTAGGTCGTTTTGTATAGTGTATATAAATACGTCTAGATCAGTGTATAGTTGGCAGTTAAGAGAAATAACAAAATTAGATATTTTCAATTACTAAATGTCTAGAAGCTTCTAACAAGTTTTCTCATACATATATTATACATCTACCGGTTATTTCTAGTTTAAGCAGTTAAGTGGATGGCTGTGTGTGTTAATTCTTCTAAAATAAATGTAATTCAATTTAAATTTGTTCTTCGCAAAATAGTGAGGAAAATGATTAACAAGACCACCTAAAAATATAGTTTAAAGAATTGTACATCCTTTGTATGTGCATGGCTTGTTCTATATTTGGAACAACAAATACAATTTAACAGAACTTGAAAGAAAAGTATTCCTACAAGTTATTTGTAGCACGAATGTGATCTTAGCTTTTCTAGCCTTTGTTTTTTTGTAGCCTCGATCCCTTCTATAGAAAAAGGACAAACTAAGCTTTCAATGTATATTTCTGTCTGGTACCCGTAATGAAAGTTAACACCCTTTAAATATCTTAATAAGTCATCCTTTGGATTATATATCATGTAAGTTGATTCAAACTTAACAAAATTTTTACCTTTATGTGACATAAAAAAGGGTCGAAAAATATAATCACGCCTCACTTGATCATCAAGATACTTAATGGTAAATATCTTTGTCCAAGATTCTTTAACCCCGTATTCTTTTATGACCCAATCATCTTAACGGTACTATTCTGCGATCGAGCATACTTGCCCCATGTACTCCTCATACTCCTATCTTCAAATATCGCATTCTACCTTCGAGCTCGAGTCTGGTCCACTAGGCTCGAACTCAACTTTTCTTGGACTCGGGCTTAGGATGGACCTTCGAGTCCGAAGTTGCGGTTCCCGAGGAAGCTGCTTCTGGGGACGTACCCACAAAATAGATTAGGTTCTCTTTTTTTCTTTTTTGTGTAAGGTCCCCTTGTAGGTGTTGTAAATGTACGTTTTGTAAAACATCCTCTGTGAATATAAAGAACCTTTGAGTTTCAACTTGTTCTTATTTGTGTAATATTTGATGATATAGTTCAAATGATCATTTCGAGTACTGGTTTGGGCCCAGAACATAATAAACCCTTAGGTTTTTATTGATTAATAATAATCCTCGAGCTAAGTTTAAATCGATTCGATGTGATCTCGGGATATCATAACTCTTAAGTTTGAGTCGAGTAAGAACGGAGTCTCGAACTATATGTCATGGGTGGCTTTTCAACCGTGCCCCATGACTCCTTGGGCGCGCCTCGTGGCGTCCTAGCAAGCCTTCCAATGCCTAGCGCCACGGACGGCCTCGTGGTCTTGGCCGCGCCAAGTGACAAGCGCGCATGTGCCTCTGTTGCCCCACCGATATCCCTCGCCAGCGCCCAACAGCAGGCAGATGCCAACAGCGCCGCGCGCACAGACAACGCCACGCGCGCAGACCCGGATGCCATAGACTATGCTGCTGTCAACGGACTTGTTTCTGCCTTATAGCAAACTAAGTCTTTTTCATTGTAAATATAGAGTAGTTTTATTCCATGTACTTCTATTATGTTTCTCTAGATTAATCAAGTCTAATCTTGTAGCTTTGGATTATTTTGTTTTAAGCATTATTATGGGGGATCAAGCAATCAAACTTTCTAGCAAGCAAACAATTCTCTGTACTGGTGTCTCTCCCCCTCGACACTGCATTGCCTTTCTGTAATAGCTTTCATTAATGCAATCAAGCTTTCTTTCATTCTCAATTCTCATTCCTGTTCTCTCAATTGCTCTTGGCATTGGTTTTCCCCGTACGACACTAACAATCTAGTCTAGCGTACAGAGGGGGACCTCAGTTGGCGGACAACAACTGCACTGACATCAGTTGCTTAGCCTTACGTCGCCCTTCCAAGGAATCTCAGGAAGGCGCCGCGTAACAGTTGGTATCAGAGCCTAGGCTCGACATCGGACGAGGGAACGCATTGCCATTACCACCATTTCTGACCATGGTGAATCATGGGGACCGCATTGCGGCCCTTGAACAGACGGTTGACGGATTACTGCCCATCATGGATACGGTGCCTGAACTAAGAACCAGCCTAGGGGCAAAGGTTGGATGACATGGACCGCATGGTGCTCCAGGCCAAAATTGACATAGAAAACATCAGTCGTGACTCCGAGGGAGACCGGCAAACGGCAGCCACAGAGGCAACCGAAATTTTTGGCAAATTCGAGAGACTCCAACAGGAGCGTGCCGAGGATTTAGCTTACAGAGCACAAGAGGCAGACAGGGTGACTGCCATGCAACAAACTATTGATGACTTGACAGACAAGCTCAATATCGTCAATGCTGCTTTACAGGGCCTGCTGCGAGGCAGTGGAAACCAGATCAGGGGCGATACAAACCCCACTTCCGCGACACAAAAACTGAAAATTCCTGAGCCAAAGGCATACAGTGGAGCTAGGAATGCCAAGGAAGTGGAGAACTTCATCTTTGATATCGAACAATATTTCGATGTTGTTGGGGGCCTAGAAGAAGCTAAGAAGGTAGAAACTTCTACCATGTATCTTCAGGGTGATGCTAAACTCTGGTGGCGGGTGAAATACGAAGCCATCAAGGCCGGTGAAGATGCTCTCGAAACATGGGCAAAACTGAAGGCAACCATACACCTACAGTTCTTCCCCGAAAATGTTGAATACAATTCAAGGAGAAAGCTACGGGAGCTCCGCCAGACCAAATCCGTGTGGGACTACGTGCGGGAATTCTCCGCGCTCATGCTAAGCATACGCGACATGGGGGACAAAGACAAGCTCTTCACTTTCCTAGAAGGGCTGAAACCTTATGCCCGTATGGAGCTACAAAGACAATGGGTAGATACCCTACCCAAGGCGATCCAAGTAGCTGAATGCCTTGGGGACTATCAAATGGAAGCTCGGAAGGATAGGCCTCAGCCGCCTGCCCGAGCTGGATTCAAAGGGGGCCAGTCTAGCAATGGTGGCCCTAGCAGAAGTGGGGGAGATCGGGGCTCAACCAAACCTAAGGCTCCCTTCACAGGCAGCAACAGTGTTGGTCTAGCAACAATGATCGGGGGAGAAAGCCTCCTTCAGGATGCCATCATTGCGGCGGACCACATTGGAACAATGAGTGCCCACATGCACAGATGAACGCCCACCAGACTTTTGATGATGGGACTGATGACAACTCAGACGATGCGGATCAGACTGAACCAGTAGGTGCCTTCAATGCAATTGTGGCTCCATTTATGAGGCATTAGCAGAGACTAGTGCTGGCATCCGTAAGAAGAAGGACCCATGTCCAGTCACCAAGAAAGGGAAAAAGAAGGCGGATGATGAGACTCCTCTTAAGCACGAGAGGACCTTAATGTTCGTTGAGATGAAGGTGAATGGCAAGCCCATTCGGGCCATGGTAGACACGGGTGCTACCCACAACTACTTAGCTTCGACTCAGGTGGAGTGCCTTGGTCTAGTTGTAGGGAAAGGTAGAGGCCGTGTCAAGGCTATCAACTCACCTCCCCATCCAATGGGTGGAATAGCCAAAGAAGTACCAGTGAAGCTTGGCCCTTACGAAGGAAAATTCAACCTACGCGTGGTGATCATAGATGACTTCGAGTTGATAGTTGGATTGGAATTCCTGAGGCAAACCAACCCATGCCTGTACTGTATGCTGACATGTTACTGATGATGGGAGCAAACGGGACCAAGCCCTGCATTATCCCATGCATGCCCATGAAGATGGCCGTTGAAAACATCTCGGCCTTGCAGTTGAAGAAGGGGGTCAAAAGAAATGAACCCACGTTCCTAGCAACCCTCTGCATTGAAGATGTAGAACGCTCCTCGGGCCCCATTCCTGAGCTCGTGAAGGAGCTACTACTAGAGTTTGAATATGTCATGCCACAAGACATGGCAAAGCGACTACCGCCTAGGCGCACTGTGGACCATGAGATTGAGCTGGTGCCGGGCGCGAAGACACCCGCCCGGGAGCCTTACAGAATGTCCCAACCCGAACTCACCGAGCTTGGAAGACAATTGACAGAAATGCTAGACATAGGGATTATCGTGCCCTCCAAGTCCCCATACGGGTCCCCTATGCTATTCCAAAAGAAAAATGATGGTAGTCTACGACTTTGTGTGGACTATCGGGCTCTAAACAAAATTACTGTGAAGAACAAGTACCCTATTCCGCTAATGGCAAACTTGTTCGATAGACTGGGTGGTGCGACGGAGTTCACCAAAATAGACCTGAAGACAGGTTATTGGCAAGTTCGGATTGCAGAGGGTGATGAGCACAAGACGACCTGTGTGACAAGATATGGGTCGTATGATTTCCTGGTTATGCCATTTGGCTTGACTAACGCCCTAGCTACGTTTTGCACTTTGATGAACCAAGTCTTCCGAGAGTACATTGATGAATTCGTGGTGGTCTACTTGGATGACATTGTGGTATATAGCCAAACATTGGAGGAACACCTGATGCACTTGCGGAAGGTCCTAGCTCGATTGCGGGAGCATGAACTATATGCGAAGTTATCTAAGTGCTCCTTTGCTCAAAAGCAAATTGACTTCCTCGGACATGTCATCGAGGAAGGGTGGATCAAGATGGACTAGCAGAAGATTCATGCAATCACAGATTGGCCGCCGCCTAAGGATATCTACGCCTTGCGGGCGTTCCTTGGTCTATGCAATTTCTATCGGCGATTTGTGAAAAACTACTCCCTCATTGCAGTACCATTGACAGAACTCCTCAAGAAGGTCACGCCTTGGGAATGGGGACCCAAGCGAGCGGAGGCCTTCAACGCATTGAAAGCGGCTATGTCTAGTAGCCCCGTCTTGGCCCTTCCTGATCTGGCCAAGCCATTCGAAGTACAAACAGATGCATCTGACTATGCCCTCGGAGGAGTCCTGCTACAAGAAGGGCATCCTGTAGCGTACGAGAGTTGGAAGCTAAAAGATGCTGAGCGGCACTATGCTGCCCATGAGAAAGAATTATTGGTTGTCGTCCACTGCTTGCGCCTCTAGAGGAACTATCTGCTGGGGACCCCGTTCGTGGTCAAGACAGACAACACAGCTCTTAGCCATTTCATGACCCAGCCGAAGTTGAATGGTCGACAGGCCAGGTGGCAGGAACTCCTAGCTGAATTCCACTTCAACCTGGAGTACCGAAGTGGGAAGACCAATCATGTTGTTGATGCGCTCAGTCGGAGAGTTGATCTAGCATCGGTGTGTCTACTCGCCACCCTAAGGGGGAGCGAAGTAGCCACCTCCATCAAGGACCAGATACAGGATTTACTCATCAAAGATCCTACTGCACAGTATTTGGTTGATTTAGTAGGACAGGGCAAGACTCGCCAGTTCTACATGGAAGATGGTTTTCTGAAAGTGAAAGGGAACCGACTTTATGTTCCTAAAGGAGGAGATCTACGAAGGACTCTTCTGGCGGAATGTCATGATACTCTGTGGGCCGGCCATCCCGGTGAAGAACACACCATGGCGTTACTTCGTCATGCATATTATTGGCCTTAAATGGCCGATGACGTTTCTCAGTATGTGAAGACTTGTCTAGTATGCCAGAAGGACAAGTCAGACCGCTTAACACAGGCGGGACTCTTGGAACCACTAGCTGTCCCAAAGAGACCTTGGGAAGGTATCTCCCTGGAATTCATCACCGGATTGCCCAAGGTCGGAGATCTAACAACTATCTTGGTTGTGGTAGATCGGTTTTCCAAGTATGCTACCTTTATTGCTACCCTACAATATATATCAGCAGAAGATACATCTCAACTCTTCTTCTCTCATGTCGTCAAATATTGGGGCCTGCCCAAAGATATTGTTAGTGATCGTGACTCACGCTTCACTAGTAACTTTTGGACCCAACTCTTTAAGTGCCTTGGGTCGAAGCTGAGTCACAGCTCAAGTTTTCATCCGCCATGTTATGGCCAGACGGAGCGGTTCAATGGTATGTTGGAGGAATATCTATGTCATTTTGTAACCGGATCGCAGAAGAATTGGGTGAAGCTTCTGAATGCTGCTCAACTGTGTTTCAATTCACAAAAGAGCTCTAGTACAAACAAAAGCGCTTTTGAAATTGTTACCGGACAGCAACCGCTACTCCCACACACAGTCAATGCACCAAATATGTCTAAATCTCCTCGAGCTGCTAGCTTCTCTAAAGAGTGGAAGCAAAATATGGAGATAGTGCGTAGCTATCTTGTCAAGGCTCAAAAGCGGATGAAGAGGCATACTGATCAGAATCGTTGCTTTGTTGAATACCAAGTAGGAGACAAAGTGATGGTCAAAATTCCAAAGCGTTACTTATTTGTGGGGGTCCATGACCCTCGCCTATTGCAAAAATACATTGGACCCTTGTCCATTGAAAGGCGCATTGGGAAAGTTGCATACCGGGTGGATACCCCAGCTTGGTGGAAAATTCATCCTGTCTTCCATGTCAGCCTCCTGAAACCTTTTCGGGAAGACACGGAGGACCCTTCAAGGAGCCAGCTCACAATACCCAGTATTCGAGGGCCCAATTCAACCAAGAAAAGGCGTGTTGAAGCTATCCTTGATGATAGAGTGATTCATGCCTCAAGGAAAAATCACTAAGAGTTCTTGGTGAAATGGCAGGGCTGTGATGCAGAGGAGAACACTTGGGAGAGGGGAACAAACCTCAAAGCCTACAAGAGCCTAATTGAAGATTATCTTGCAAGTAAGACACCGAGGACGTCGCCAACTCAGGTGGGGGAGAATGTCATGGACGGCTTTTCAATCGTGCCCCATGACCTCTTGGGCGTGCCCCGTGGCGTCCTAGCAAGCCTTCCAATGCCTAGCGCCACGGACGGCCCCGTGGTCTTGGACGCGCCAAGTGACAAGCGCGCATGTGCCTCTGTCGCCCCACCGATATCCCTCGCCAGTGCCCAACCGCAGGCAAATGCCAACAGAGCCGTGTGCGCAGACAATGTCGCGCGCGCTGACCTGGATGCCAAAGACTATGCTGCTGTCAACGGACCTGTTTCTGCCTTAAAGCAAACTAAGTCTTTTTCATTGTAAATATAGAGTAGTTTTATTCCCTGTACTTCCATTATGTTTCTCTAGCTTAATCAAGTCTAGTCTTGTAGCTTTGGATTATCTTTTTTAAGCATTATTAGGGGGGATCAAGCAATCAAACTTTCTAGCAAGTAAACAATTCTCTGTACTGGTGTCTCTCCCTCTCGACACCGCGTTGCCTTTCTGTAATAGCTTTCACTAATGCAATCAAGCTTTCTTTCATTCTCAATTCTCATTCCTGTTCTCTCAATTGCTCTTGGCATTGGTTTTCCCCGTACGACACTGGCAATCTAGTCTAGCGTACGGAGGGGACCTCAGTTGGCGGACAACAACTGCACTGACATCAGTTGCTTAGCCTTACGTTGCCCTTCCAAGGAATCTCAGGAAGGCGCCGCGTAACATATATGTTTTGGCCCTTAAGCCTTTCGAAGTTAGCCCTTAGGCTCTTATATATCGGCCCTTAGGTTCTTTAATTAGCCCTTAGGCTTTTTAAATTGGGCCAATTCGGCTTCTAGGATGGCTATATAATTTTTTCCTCTTTTTGCCTAAAAGACTTAGTGAAAATTTTGTTATGCCATAGAATTTGTTTTTTTGTACCCATTGGGTTTTTCGAAGGTTCGATGAATCGGAACCTTATCAATAGTTTGTTTTTACCAACATAATCGAATTCCTTTTGAGATTCTTTCGAAAGCTGATGTTATCGAAGCCCTTTTGCTTTTGCCGAGGGTAGCCTGATTTAACTAGTTTTTTCAAAGTGTTTGAAGGCCTTTAATTTATGGCAGAAGTTGGACGTCTCCGAGCCACATTATTTCAGCCGTAGCCTTTTGTACGATCGTAGTCTTTAATATGGCCGTAGCCTTTAATTTGGCCGTAGCCTTCGGGTGTGTCTCTTGGACTTGTTCCCCGATATCTTTTCGAACTTGTTCAAAAAGTTAGTCCCCGAGTATATTGGCCTTAGCCTTGGTTTCGGGGGGATGCCTCTTTGAGGTCTTATGAGTTCGAGTTTTTGGTAACTAGGATGCATTGATTGTCAATGACAGTCCCCGAGTATTTTGGGGTTATATTCGTGCTTGGCCCTTAAGCTGTTTCCTGTAGGATTATAAGTGTAGAGCTCGTATAATAGTAGAATTTCTTTGAGACACAAAGTGTTTTTGATATAAATAGGAAGCTTCTTCAAATAATTGATACATGCGTACATGTTGCCGTCGAGGCTCGACTATTTTATACGTCCACGGTTCATCTGACCGTTTGGCCCATTACAAAGATTTCCTATCGAGGCCCTCTCAGGCGTGAAGTATTTTCCTCAAAAAATATGACCTCCGAAGGTGATGCCCCCTAGTATTCAAGGTTGATTGAAAAGAAGCCTTGGATACTATTGAGTCCTCCTTAGGTAGCATATAATTGTTGCCTCGTTAAAAACCTTACTGGTAAAACCCATTTGGGACAAAATCCGATCTAATGTAAAAAGAGTGCAACGCATGCTTTTAAAACCTAAGGTCCTTCGTGTAAAAAGGTGTCCTCGAGATTGCGTACCTTAGAGAGCTTCGATAAAAAAATTTGTAATAAGTTAGCTTTAAACTCAATTGGACAAAGGATAAAGTCATACCTTGGCAGTAGTATCGTTTGAGTAATGATATGTTCCAATTGTTTGGCAGTTGTTCACCTTCCATTGTGATACGTTTGTAAGATCCTTTACCGACAACTCCAAGGACTCGGTACGGTCCTTCCCAATTCGGGCCTAGTTTCCCTTCATTAGGGTCTCGATTATTGGTGGTGACCTTTCGTAGAACTAAGTCTCCGATTCCAAAGTGGCGAAGGTTGGTCCTTATATTGTAGTATCTTTCGATCCTTTTCTTCTGCACGGCCATTCAAACAAGCGCTACTTCTTGCTTTTCATCTAATAACTCGAGGCCAACATTCATGGCCTCATGATTTGACTCCTCTGATGCATGTTGAAATAGGGCGTTTGGTTCTCCAACCTCGATGGGGATGAGGGCCTTGGAACCATATACTAGAGGAAACAGGGTGGCCCCCGTGCTAGACTTCGAGGTTGTCTGATATGCCCAAAAGACCTCGGGTAAAACTTCTCTCCATTTTCCCTTTGCATCGTCTAACCTTTTCTTCAGGTTTTGAATGATAGTTTTGTTTGTTGACTCAGCCTGTCCATTTCCAGTCGGGTGGTACGATGTCGATAAAATCCTCTTTATTTTATGTGCTTCGAGGAACTCTGTCACCTTGCTGCCGACGAATTGCTTTCCATGGTCACACACAATCTTGGCAGGTATTTCGAATCAGCATATGATGTGGTCCCAGACAAAGTCAATAACTTTTTTTTCTCAGACCTTTTCGAAGGCCTGTGCTTCCACCCACTTAGAAAAATAATCAGTCATAAATAAAATAAACTTAGCTTTACCTGCGGCCATTGGCAAGGGGCAGACTATATCCATTCCCCATTTTATGAAAGCCACGGGTATAAGACCAAATGGAGTTGTTCTCCGGGATAATGGATCATCGGTGCAAATCGTTGGCGCTTATCACATTTTTTGACAAATTCTTTAGTATCGTTTTTCATTTTATCCCAGTAGTAACCTGCTCAGATGATTTTGCGAACTAAAGAATCGGCGCCGGAGTGATTTCCATAAGTGGCTTCGTGGATTTCTCGAAAAACATAATCGGTGTCCCCTGGCCCCAAACATATTGCCAATGGCCAATCAAACGTTCTTCTATACAACGTTCCATCTTTATATAATGCAAACCTAGTAGCTTTGGTTCGTAGGGCCCTCGATTCCTTATGATCCGATGGGCGTTTTCTATTCTTCAGGTAGTCGATATACTTATTCCTCCAGTCCCATGTTAAAATTGTTGAATTTATCTCGGCATGACCCTCTTCAACCACAAACTTCGATAATTGGACGACAATCCCCGAGACGATGTCATCTACTTTGACCAAGGATCCTAGATTAGCAAGTGCATCAGCCTCGCTATTTTGTTCTCGAGGTACATGATTCAGAGTCCACTCCTTGAATCGGTGCAAAGTTACTAGTAGCTTATCCAAGTACCACTGCATTCTATCCTCTCGAACCTCGAACTTTTATTTACTTGGTTTACCACCAATAGAGAATCTCACTTGGCCTCGATGACCTCTGCTCCCAAGCTTTTAGCTAGATCGAGTCCTGCAATCATGGCCTCATACTCGGCCTCATTGTTAGTGAGTCTAGAAGTTTTAATAGATTGTCTAATGGTACCACCCGTGGGTGGCTTCAAGACAATGCTGAGCCCGTACCCCTTCACATTTGAGGCGTCGTCTGTGAAAAAGGTCCATATCCCCGATGATGTACCCGAACTTAGCAGGAATTCTTTGTCCATTTAGGGTACGAGGGTCGGCATAAAATCGACCACGAAGTCAGCTAAGATTTGAGACTAGATGACCGTTCGAGGTTGATATTCGATATCGTACCCGCTAAGCTCGACGACCCATTTGGCCAATCGGCCCGATAGCTCGGGCTTATGCAAAACATTTCAAAGAAGATACCTGGATAGTACACATATAGGATGACATTGGAAGTATGATTTTAGCTTTCGCGATGCGCTCATTAATGCAAGTGCTAATTTTTCTAAGTGAGGGTACCTTGTTTCTGCATCTCCAGAGTTCGGCTCACATAATAAACGGGAAATTGCATACCTTTCTCTTCTCGAACTAGTACCCCACTTACCGCTATCTCTGACATAACCAAATATAGGTAAAGCTTCTCGTCTACCTTCGGGGTATGAAGCAAAGGCGGGCTTGACAAGTATCACTTTAGTTCCTCCAAGGCTCGTTGGCATTCTAGGGTCCATGCAAAGTACTTTTTCTTTTTGAGCAAGGAAAAGAAAATGGTGATACACACATTGTTGATAAGCAATTTTTCCCCAAAATATTTTAAAAATTGCATATATACCTTCAAAATCATGCATTAATAGCAATTGGTATTTTTCCACAATTTTCCTATATTCTTATTAATTTATCCAGCATTTTATTTCCAATAAATAATTACAGAATTGCATCATAATTGATTTCAAAAGCATTTCTTGATTTAATGTATTCTTTACGGTCTTATTTGAACCAAATTATTTCATAATTTGCCAAATTGGCATCTTTTGGCTATAATTGCAACAACTTTGCAATTATAGCCCAATCATATAATTTTATACTATTTTTAACTGAAAATTAATCATCTGTATTTTTAAATACTAAGCAATCATTTTTAACTATTTCCTATGCATGAAATTCATTTTGTACAATTATCAACTATTTTTATAAATTGTTTTATTTAATTTAATTGGGTATTTAACAAATAACCCCATTTAATTTCAATTTTAACCTAATTAAACCAGCCCCAAAACCCCAATTAAATCAGTCCAATACCCCAGGCCCAGACCTAAATTCTACCCAACCCAAGTCCGCCCAAATCCTGGCCGTTGATCATTTTTGATCAATGGTCCAGGTTAATTCCTTCCTATTTTAACCTAATAGATTATTCCCCCTCCCAAACCCTCATTTTCCTCTCTTCACTCTGCCGTTACACTTTCTCATTCTCTCTCAAGCTCTCTACATAACCATGGCTCCTACTCGTCGGTCGTTGGCTCGCCGGTATCAATGGTGGTTTCACCACCACCCCAGCCTCCATGGCTCCCCCACACACCGAACTCTTGTCATCTCAAAGATCCTCAAGGGACCAGTGGCTGTTCACTCACACCTATGGCCTGATTCTCACCGTTCTCAGGCCACCTTGGCCTGTCCGGGTAAGATCTTTCTATTTTCCGGCTAGATCTATGGCTTCTAAATCGGAATATCTCCATCTCTGGGTTATCTCTCTCTGAAACCCTAACTCATCTCTTGACTCTTCAGATCTACCATAGATATGAGTATATTTTGAGTTATTTTTGCTGCTTTCCATGATAAACTCTCTGATTTTTCAAAATGCCTCTTCATCTTCAAAAACTAGGGTTTCTTAACCCCCTTTTCAAAATGATTTATCCTCTGATTTTCAGTATTATTCTATAATTTTTACTATGTTTAAACGGTTTATTTAAACTTTTCTTTTATCTGATTCATTATGTTGAAAACCCCTAATTTTTGGCTTTAGTGTTGGATTCTGAGTTCTTCTTTACTGTTTGTTCATTCGATTTGTCTATATGTTTGATTATCATGAATATGCTTCGATTAACTAATCCTAGTAATATCTTATTAAGGTTTCCGATTTGGTTCTTCCTGTTTGTACTCCGTTTATTGGTTTATTCATGGAAATCTATACTATTTCCCTTAATATTAGTACTATTTTTTCAATTCTTGAATCCTTGATTTAATGTGTTGATACTCTTATACCGATTTCTGGCTATATTCATAACCCTTAAATTATTTTTTACCTTATTATGTGGTTGACTATATTATTAATTGATTTTTGCTATTATTTGCTTAATTAGACCTTTATGTATCTATCCCTAATTACATATTTTGTACCTATGTTGTTTGAATTCTTTCTTTATCTGTTACATGCTTTCTACCATTGGTAAATTACTCCCTTAATTAAGGGATACTTGGCTGATTTTCGTTTTTAATTGATTCTGTAGTTCTATAATTGTTGAACAATTGGTTCTTGCCTTATTTTACCTAGCTTTCAAACTATTATATATACTCTCTTCTCTTTTCATTACACACACATAAACACATTGGTTCAAAACTCTCTCTCTCTCTCACACTCAAAGCTTTCTGCCCTCCTTTTGTGATTACTTACTATTATTCTAAGTTAGCCGGCTGCAAGCCAAGGCTAACTATTGTGCTCTCCTATTCTTCACTTTGTGTTTACTATCTCTTGTAGACATGTGATTTTTGACCCTCCCCAAGATCTTTTATATATTAGCGTAAAATATTTAATTTAGGCATAATATGAATATTTTAAGTAATTTTGACTCTTTTACTCTATTTTATTACAATAAAAACAAAATCACAAAAATAGGTTCATTTATGTTTTGTAGTTATTTTTAATTAAAAAAAAATCTTAAAAAATATATACGACAATAGTATCGTATTTTTATTTTAATGTGATATTTTGAAAATACCAAAAATAGATTTGTTTTAATGGTTAGTTTTATTTTAATAATTATTTTAATAGTAGGACTAATTAATAAATGGGCGCGTATTTTTAATCTCATTCGCGGCAAAAGAATAGAGCTTGGGCTCGAGCAACCCATCTTTAGGCCTAATTTTGGACCTAGCCTACAATTGTCAAGCCCATAATTCCTAGGTCCATACCCCTTAACCTAAAACCCTACTACTAACCTAGACCTATATATAAAACAAAGCCTAAAACTAAAAAAGACGGATGAAAAAGATTAAAAAAAAGGGGCTGCGCATGAAGAAGAACAAAAGCAGCTGAAAAGCTGCGCAAAAAAAAAAAAACAGACCCACCCCCCTCGGATCATCTTACACACAGCACCACCCCTTCTCCTCCATTCCTCATTCTCAATATCATCAAATCCCACACTCAAGCACACATACACACACGCCTGGACAAAAGTCGAAAAAAAAGGAATTAAAAGGGCTTTTCCAAAATTTTGGCTTAATGGGTTGATCGTGTCTTGTTGTTCCTGCTGCTGGGTCTCATCTATTACTTCAGATCTTTGCTTGTTTCCTTCGGTTTATGTTTGCCTATATCTAGGTATGTCGGAAACTTTGACTGTTGAATTTGTTGTGTATGAAGTAAAAATTGAAGTCCTGCTCTCCTCAATTTCGATTATGGCAGTAGTGAGCTTGTTTGTTTGCTTTTGAATGATTCAGCATGTTTATCATATATTAGATTCAATTTCTAGCAAGTTTTATTTATGTAAAATTAATTCATGTTCTGGTAGGCTGTGATAAAGTGGATTGGACATGTGGATTTGATTTTTTTTTTAGAGTTAATCTGAAGTGTTGGAATGTAATGGATATGATTCTGATTTGTTCCATGTGATACAGCTTTTGATTTGATAATAGCAACATTTTGTTTGCTATAAATCGTGAATTAGTTGAGGAATTCAAATATTCAATGGCTAAAAAAAAAGAAGAAGAAGCAGCAAAAATAGTTTTATCGATTTGTTCTTCCATGTATGATGGATATCAGTGTATTAGCATTCTTGAAGTTCATGAATAAGTAGTAGTTAAACATTCAGAAGTGAACCCAAGTATACAACTGATATGAATATAGGCAGATGGAGTGGTATCCAATGTCCATATTAAAGTCACCAATTTGATACTACACTCACTTTCTATATGCATTTTATATCTTTATCAGCTATCCCCATAAATTGAAGGTGATAAGAAGTTAAGCATTAGTGAAATAGCTATTGGATGCACGTGACATAGTCATGATGCCTAATTCCCAAATTCGGGGGTGCATTTCATGTAACCCGATTATAACAATTTCGAATAATAAAGCCCTCCTTAATTTGAGGTGCGCCGTGCTAAGTAAAATATTAAAATGCATGGCCCTCGTTTAATTAATACTTGAATCCTTAGAAATCGAGGTGCGCCATTTAATCGAATTTCCATGGCCCTCGCAAAGTTGCAAACGTGTAGCTTCTTTAGGCGCGCATTTTAATAATATTATCTTTCTTAAACTCGGGTGCGCATCGATGCAATCCAAATCCAAATCTCAACGGAGTCAAAACGTGTTAACAACCACGGGTGCATTGATTGTGACGTGGTTCGAAACACGTTTTCGCGATGTTGAAATTCTAAATAAATAATGATAAAAAGCGGTTTACGAATAAAAGGCACATAAGCTAGCAAGTATAAAAATTAGATAAAATCAAATGCAACAGTTAAGCGACCGTGCTAGAACCACGGAGCTCGGGAATGCCTAACACCTTCTCCCGGGTTAATAGAATTCCTTACTCGGATTTCTGGTTCGCGGACTGTTAACAGAGTCATAAATTTCGTCGGTTCGGGATTCAACCGGTGACTTGGGACACCAATAATCTCTCAAGTGGCGACTCTGAATAATTAATAATTAAATCCCGTTCCGATTGTCCTTTAAATGGAAAAACTCATGTACGCCCTTGCGGGTGTAGTGAAAAAGGAGGTGTGACAGCTCTGGCGACTCTGCTGGGGACATAACCCAGAATCTCTGGTTCAGGGTTCAGAATTCGAACTTAGATAAATTGTTGTATTTTATTGTATCTGATTTTCCTACATGTTTTATGCTGAATGTGCTAAATGTTACCCCTTTGATATTATCTGAACTGTATATAAACTGTGCCGACACCCTTCTCTCTTCACCTCCGGGGATGTGCTTACTGGTTGAGGCTCCATATTTTGTTAGTGTCATACCTTAAAATAAGAAAGATGCCGGACAAGTTACGAAGCCGGATGGCCTTTTGGTTCCCGGTAAGTTGCCCCCTCCTCGACTTGAGTTGTCTGCTCGGGTACACAGTCTAGAACACCGACTCAGGATTTGAACATAGAATAACATGACTTCATGCCAGATCCCTAGTAGGAACGGTTATTTGCATCATGTTGCATTTGACTTAGGGGACTCAACACAGGGGTTGGGTCCGTCTAGGACTAGCAACCTGAAATGAAAAGACCATCCTGATGCATCCTACTTGCTCTGTACATATATTTGTTTCGAACCTGCATGTTGACCGGTTTCTGAATCTCGGGAATGTTGAAAAATTGAAAAAAAAAGAGAAGAGAGAAAAAAAATATCAGTTAGGGAGTTAATTGATTATTTTAGAAATAAAAAATCAATGACCAATTACTGGCGAAACTCTGCCGAAATTTTGAGGAAAAAAAAGGAAAATGTTTTATTTTGTTTTACTAAAAAAAAAAAGCAAAGAAAAAGAAAAAGAGTCTTTTATTTTTGGAAAGTTGTTTGTTGATAAAGAAAGGGATAAGAAAAGTTGTTGTTTTAGTTTGAGAAACATAAGTTGTTTCATTATTTGTTGAAAAAGGAAAGAAAAAAAAAAGAGTCTTTTATTTTTAGTTTGGAAAATAGGTTGTTTTATTATTTGTTGAAAAGAAAAAAAGAGAGTCTTGTTTCTAAAAATAGTTTTATTCGCTTATGAAATGCCAAAATAAAAATGGAAAAAAGAGTCATGTTTTAAAATAGTTCGGTTAATTTGCCCGAACTACGCATGGTTTGATTCTCACAGGGCGTGAGATACGTAGGCAACCCTCATCGGGTCCAACCTCCCCTTTGCAAAAATAACCAAAAGTATCAAAATTTTAATTTTTGTCATAAATAAACCAGGTGACGCCGTTTTTGTCAAAAATAGCGAAATGTTCCCAAACGGGGCGTCGGAAGGCTGACTTTGCACAAACAATCACCTTTGGTCATATTTTGATTCTGACCTTCACAGCCTTAAAATCTTCGTCCCCGAGGCGCTGGAAGGTCGTGTTTGCAATATCGGGTCGTTTATTTTAATTTGGAAAAAACAAGAAAAAGAGCCAGTGGTCAAGTGAATACCGTTCAGATTTTCGGCCAAAATTGGCATATAAGGGAAATAATCTGTCATTTTTGGGGTTTGTATTTCTCTTGATTAGAGTATATGGGTCGTTTGATTTTCGAGTCTGTATTTCATCATTAAGTTGGTTAGTTTTGTTGTTTATGAAAATGGAAAATTCCAAAAAATATTTTATTGTCGTTTACCTTTTATTTGCAAGAACTATGCACGGTATGATTCATGCGGGGTCATGATACGAAGGCAATCTCCATAAGATTCGATCGCAACCAAAAAAAATGATGAAAAGTGAAAAATGGAAAAGAAGAATTGAAAAAAATGGGAAATGATGTTGTGAATAATGAGGACCGACCCAATCCATTCTAACATGTTTTGTTTTGAATTGTGAAGAAAGTTGAGGTGGTCGGTTGTGGTAAGATGGAAACACAAGATCTGAGGAAAAATGATAACTGATATCGAAGCTGTTACGAGTGCTCAAGAGACTCAGGGTCAGACGGTTCAACAAGGGTCTACTGTGGTTGAGGAAAATAGAACACTGAAACAACAAATGACCTGGGCCAATGGCGTGGGACAGCCGTGTCACGAGTCACGATTTGCTACACAGCAAGAACAGTACCACTCGTACTAGTTTGAGCTTCCTGCAAACATCGAGAAGCCTGCCCGAAAGAGGGTACAGGAGGAAATAACCCAAAGAGTGAAAAGATTAGAACAACGGTTGAAAAACACGCAAGCAATGGTAGGTCAAAAGAGTGTTGCCTTTAGAGATCTATGCATGTTTCCCTGATGTCCACTTGCCGCCTGGTTTCAAGGTTCCTAAATTTGAAAAGTACAATGGACATGGAGACCCCATAGCCCACCTGAAAAGGTATTGCAACCAATTGAGAGGTGTGGGAAGAAATGAAGAATTGCTTATAGCTTATTTTGGGGAAAGCCTCTCGGGAGTAGCATCTGAATGGTTTTTGGATCAAGACACATCTTGCTGGTACGTCTGGGATGACATGGCACGGGCCTTTGTCAAACAGTTTCAATACAACATCGATATCGCCCCAGACCGTATTTCCCTTTCTAACCTAAAAAAGAAACCAACTGAAAGTTTCAGGGAATATGCCATCAAATGGAGAGAGCAGGCAGCTAGAGCTAAGCCACCCATGGATGACCACGAGTTAATCACTGTCTTTCTACAGGCTCAAGAGCCAGATTATTTTCAATACATGAGGTCCGCAGTGGGTAAATCCTTCCCGGAAGCAATCAAAATGGGAGAAATGGTGGAGAACGGTCTAAAGACAGGTAGAATTATAAGTCAAACAGCTCTCAAAGCTGCAGCTCAAGCTGTCCAAATTGAATCTGGTAACACGAATGAGAGGGATGAAGAAATCATGGTGATATCAGGGTCGAGAAGAGGTCCTAGGAGAACATCTCGAAGGCATGTGCAGCCTCATCAGGTTTTCCATGACCCCCCTAAGCATTACTATCCACCTCCGAACCCCTCATACTCGCCACCAAATCACCCAAGAAAGCGAGCACGAGTAGCACAAAATCTCCACCAGCCTCCGCAAAATTTTCAATTACCTTGTAACCCACATCCAAGCCAGGGGTATAGAAGGGAACAAAAGTTGAAAGATAGTTTTACACCAATAGGAGAGTCCTATGCAAGCTTATTTGAGAAGTTAAAACAACATGACATGATTGCACCCATTCCTCCAAATCAGGTGGACCGACGTGCGAGAAGCTTTGACTCATCTAAAAGGTGTGAATACCACTCCATTCTCTGGGGCACAATGTGGAAAATTGTCGGGATTTGAAGAGAGAAATAGAAAGGATGATCCAGGAAAATTTAATTCAAGACAGTGGCACCCAGAACATGCCCGGTGACATGGGGTATGAGAATCCTCTTGGGAACTTGTTGACCGAAGTTGAAATTACTGACGCAGATAGTGGTCATGGCATTATGGATGCGAAGCTTAGTGGCTAAAATGCCGTGCTTGGTAATTGGAAAGACGCTCCATTCCTAAGTCAGCTGGGGAGGAGCTTTGGTGGTCCATTTTGTTGTCATTTCTGTTGTCCGGGTTATTTGCAGGGTTGTAATCCGGATATTGTCTTGTGATCAAACCCTCTTATCCATTCATTTTTTGTCTAGCTTGTTTAGTCGTAGTGGTTCATTTAGTGTTGACCATGGGTGTTTCAGGTTCATTCTAGGGTTGTACTCCAGTTTGTTTGCTTGTTTTATTATTCGAGTTATTTCATCGTTGTCTAATGCAAATTCCGGTCTTTTGTTACTTCCAATCATTTTTCTTTGTTTAGTTCTTTTCTATCCTTTTGTTTGTTCTTTTGTCCAATGCTAGTTCTAGTGACATGACATGCACGCATAATTCTCAGTCGGATCTTTAAAAGCTATGTTAGTCGGGAAGCAATGAAACCATTTTTGAAAACTATGGGGGTACTTGAGGAAATAAGAACATATTTGGACGTTTGAGAATTGTTTGACGCCCGAACCATGTGAAACTGGGTCAAAAAGAACAAGTCGGCCAAATTGACAGGGGGGCAGTCGTGGTAATAAGAGTAAGAGTGTTGCCCAATGACACGTTATATTAGACAAATGTAGAAGGAAAATGTGTGAAAATGGTCGTCAATTCCGATGCGGTCAAGAGATGATGTGCATGGTTTCTTTATTCTGATTGTACATGTTTGTATTGGGCATATTTTGAAGTTTGAAATAACGAAGGCGTTTTGTTCTGCTATCCGAACACTTTTTTCCATTGTCACCCCTTTCGAGCCGTGTTTATTTTTTTTCGTACCCCTCTTTCAGAATCAATGACACAATTAAGAAACGCAAGTGTCGCAAATAAGCAAATGAAAAAAAAGGGGAAGGAAAGAGAAAAAGAAAAGAAAAAGAAAAGAAAATAAAGAAAAGAAAAGAAAAGAAAGAAAAGAAAGAAAAGAAAGGAAAATGAAAGAAAAGAAGAAAAGAAGAACAGAAAAGAAAAGAAGAGAAAGAAAAATCACAAAAAAGGGTAATTTCTATATATGAACTACGTTTGACTTGATCCCGAAAGGGTACGTAGGCAGCCTCTATGAGGTTCAGTCATACCAAAACAAAAATCCAAAAGTCCCCAAGCAAGACACTGGGGCAGAAATTGTGGTTGTTGTGAGAAGTTAGATTCTGAAAGTTGTAATTTTAACCCATTTTGAAATTGTTTTGAGCCTTTTATACCCTTTCTTTCTAACCCATCCAAAAGCCTACATTACGGTCCAAAGAAAGACCTTCTGATTAGCCTTTGAGAAATGCCAAGTCAAGCAGGTAAGGTAATTCATGTCAGGAGCAACACTCCGGTCCAAACAAGGAAAATGAAAATGAGAGAATCTTATTGATAAAAATCCTCATGGGTATCGCAAGGTGATGAAAGCTGAGAGAAATAAAAAATGAGAGAGTCTTATTGTTGAAAACCTTCACGGGCACCTTTAGGCGATAGTAAGTTGAGAGAAAGAACGAAATGAGAGAGGTTTGATGGTGAAAACCGTTTGGGGCACTACAGACCGAATAAGGAATGCGAATCAAATTGGATAAGTGGAGCAATGAAGCCCAGTTTCACGGCAAAAAGGAACAAGAGATGAGCATCATATTTGCTTAACAGAATAGGTCGCAGGTGCATGTCAAGGTCATTAGAGTCGGTATCCACATCCGATAGGTTTCTACTGTGTAGTTTTCCTATTAGGAATCATCTCTTTCTATTGTTCTTTACTCTGTTCCTTTTGTTTTGTTTATTTCCCCTTTCTGAGTCTTTTGGTCGTAACAAGTGAGGAATGACTTCAAAATTTTCCACCAGCTTTCCAATTGCACAAAATGGGGTCGCAAGTCAGGAAAATAACAAGAGCACTGAGCTGGTAATAATCAACATACTTTGGGATCCTTATGAAACACAAAGTTTGGTAGATGTCGGTTCAGGAATAATGCAACAGATAGAGGGCATTGGGATTGAACGGGGAAAAAGGGTATTTCAGTGACACAGATAACGGGGAAAGTGGTTAATCAGTAAACATGCAAGACCTTCAAGAAAATCAGTTGTCACAGAAAACATATGGGGTCAGATAAGAAGACTAGAAGTAATAATTAAGAGATAGTCGTCAAGAAGGGCGGAAGTTATCAGCCAAGTTTCAAAGATGGTCGGACAACGCAAAGCATGGAAAGGAGAAAAGGAAAGCCATCCCAGCGGGAGTACCACAACCAACTACCGCACTTTTAAACTGACAGAATTTTCTTTGATTTGAAACAGGGGCATGGAAATGTTATTGATGGAAGAAAGATATGCTACATGAGGATTATCAAACTGGGGCAGAAAATTTTCTGTCGTGTTGAACTTTTTTTTTTTTTTTCGGGTACCCATCTGAAGAACATGAAGGTCAATACAAGTGTTTTAAAAAAAAGAGAAAAAGAGAGGGAAGTAGTTTTCAGGAAAGAAACACCAGTTCTAAGAAAAGTAATTTTTGGAGGAATAAAACACTAGTTTTTAGGGAAGTGGTTTTTTTGAAGGAGGACAACACCAGTTTTTAGGGAAGCAGTTTTGAAAGAAGATAATTTAAGTTAGTGGGTAGATAAAACAAATTTTGAAGGAATATGGTTAAAAGAAATCTTAGTCTGATTAATTTTTCACCTAAGATAAAGAAATCTTAGTCTGTTGAATCTTTCACCTAAGATAAAGAAATCTTAGTCTGTTGAATTTTTCACCTAAGATAAAAATCTTAGTCCGATGAATCTTTCACCTAAGATAAAGGCAGAAGTTGGAAAAACGAAAGGAAGGCATAATTTGGAAAAAGATAAAGACAGAAGTTGGAAAAACGAAAGGAAGGCATAATTTGGAAAAAGATGAAGGCAGAATTTGAGGAGAAAGAAAGGAAGGCATAATTTAAAGAAGGGAAAGGCAGAAGTCGAAAAAAAAGAGGAAGGCATAATTTGGGAACAAAGAAGAAAGGCAGAATTTGAAAAGAAAGGTAGTTGGAATTTGTAAAATTAAGAAAGTCGGGATCACACAAAAATGGACCTAGTCTGATGAATTATCTCCTAGAGTTAAAATCTCAGTCTGATGAATCTTCCTCCTGAGATCACACAAAAATGGACCTTGTCTGATGAATTATCTCATAGAGTCACAATCTTAGTCTGATGAATTTTTCACCTAAGATAAAGATAAATCTTAGTCTGTTGAATCTTTCTCCTAAGATGAAAATCTTAGTCTGATGAATTTTTCACCTAAGATAGAGATAAAAATCTTAGTCTGTTGAATCTTTCTCCTAAGATGGAAATCTTAGTCTGATGAATTTTTCACCTAAGATAAAGATAAATCTTAGTCTGATGAATTTTTCACCTAAGATAAATTTCTAAATTTTAAGATACATTTTAGTCTTTAAATTTTTTAAAAAAAGTTGCATTCCAGTCTTATCACAATTCAAGTTTTGGTTCTTATTAGTATGTGGTAACAAACAACCAGTTTTCCAAACTGGGGCAGAAAGTTTTCTTTGTTTTGTCTATTTTTGTGAAGTCAGGAGCCCGCCTGGATAATAGAGGAATACATTCAAATTTTAAGCAATCAGGAGCCCGCCTGAAGAACAGAGGTGATACAATTCAAATTTTAGTTTTCAATCGATTTTTTTTTGTCTTTTTGAAGTCAGGAGCCCGCCTGAAGAACAGAGACATACAATTCATGTTTCGGAAGTCAGGAGCCCGCATGTATAACAGAGTTCAGTTTCAGCAATCAGGAGCCCGCCTGAATAACATAGGTGATACATTCAATTTCAAGTTTCGGAAGTCAGGAGTCCGCCTAGAGAATAGAGACATACAATTCAAGTTTTAGCAATCAGGAGCCCGCCTGAAGAACAGAGGTGATACAATTCAAATTTTTAGTTCTCAATCGATTTCTTTGTCTTTTTGAAGTCAGGAACCCGCCTGAAGAACAGAGGTATACAATTCAAGTTTCGGAAATCAGGAACCCGCCTGGATAATAGAGGAATACATTTCAAATTTCAAAAGTCAGGAGTCCGCCTGGAGAATAGAGACATACAATTCAAGTTTCGAAAATCAGGAGCCCGCTTGTATAACAGAGTTCAGCAGTTAGGAGCCCGCCTGAAGAACAGAGGTGATACAATTCAAATTTTTAGTTCTCAATCGATTTCTTTGTCTTTTTGAAGTCAGGAACCCGCCCGAAGAACAGAGGTATACAATTCAAGTTTTGGAAATCAGGAACCCGCCTGGAAAATAGGGCGCCCACCTGGAGAACAAGGGAAAACAACTCAAGTTTCTAGGGAAAACAGTTTCGAAGGAAGACAGTTCGACTTTCAAGGAAAATGGTTCAAAGTGTAAGGGAAAATAGTGTCAAGTAACAAGGGAGGACAGTTTAGGTTCAGCAATCAGGCGACCACCTGGAAAAAAGGGAATTCAATTCAGAAGGCAATTCAGAAGTTGATGAAGGATGTGAGCTGCTCAAGACATGGCCGAGGTCACAAGCACTACATGTCCGGTCCTGACCCAGAAGTTGTAGAAGAACGAGCTAGCACCTGCAGCTAACAAGTGCCAAGGTTCAAATCTAAAGTCTGTATGAAGAACCATTCAAGACTCAAGATCAAGCTTCAGAAGACTTATATATAGGAATCTTGTAGCTCGTGGTCGATAGGCTTTGCTAGTCTTTTTCATCTTTTGATTTTGATGTAATAATAGGGACCACAGACCGGAACCTCGACGGAACGGCACCTCGACCGGATCTCCACCTCGGCATACTCCGGCATCTCACTCATCTCTGAACTACACGTGGCCTGATTCCTTTATAGCCAAGGATATGTAGGCAGCTCAAATGCCAGAGCTCGGTCACATCCCCCTTTTCTCTTAGTCTTAGTCTCTCCAAATAAGGGTCGGGTCAAAAACCTGTCTAGTCAGTCTTCGTCTGAAAACTCTGTACGTTTCCAGTCAAAGAGGGACAGCTGTAGACATGTGATTTTTGACCCTCCCCAAGATCTTTTATATATTAGCGTAAAATATTTAATTTAGGCATAATATGAATATTTTAAGTAATTTTGACTCTTTTACTCTATTTTATTACAAGAAAAACAAAATCACAAAAATAGGTTCATTTATGTTTTGTACTTATTTTTAATTAAAAAAAAAATCTTAAAAAATATATACGACAATAGTATCATATTTTTATTTTAATGTGATATTTTGAAAATACCAAAAATAGATTTGTTTTAATGGTTAGTTTTATTTTAATAATTATTTTAATAGAAGAACTAATTAATAAATGGGCGCGTATTTTTAATCTCATTCGCGGCAAAAGAATAGAGCTTGGGCTCAAGCAACCCATCTTTAGGCCTAATTTTGGACCTAGCCCACAATTGTCAAGACCATAATTCCTAGGCTCATACCCTTTAACCTAAAACCCTACCACTAATCTAGACCTATATATAAAACAAAGCCTAAAACTAAAAAAAATGGTTGAAAAAGATAAAAAAAAAAAGGGGCTGCGCATGAAGAAGAACAAAAGCAGCTGAAAAGCTGCGCAAAAAAAAACAAAAAACAGACCCACCCCCCTCGGATCATCTTACACACAGCACCACCCCCTTCTCCTCCATTCCTCATTCTCAAGATCATCAAATCCCACACTCAAGCACACATACACACACGCCTGGACAAAAGTTGAAAAAAAGGAATTAAAAGGGCTTTTCCGAAATTTTGGCTTCATGGGTTGATCGTGTCTTGTTGTTCCTGCTGCTGGGTCTCATCTATTACTTCAGATCTTTGCTTGTTTCCTTCGGTTTATGTTTTCTTATATCTAGGTATGTCGGAAACTTTGACTGTTGAATTTGTTGTGTATGAAGTAAAAATTGAAGTCCTGCTCTCCTCAATTTCGATTATGGCAGTAGTGAGCTTGTTTGTTTGCTTTTGAATGATTTAGCATGTTTATCATATATTAGATTCAATTTCTAGCAAGTTTTATTTATGTAAAATTAATTCATGTTCTGGTAGGCTGTGATAAAGTGGATTGGACATGTGGATTTGATTTTTTTTTTTAGAGTTAATCTGAAGTGTTGGAATGTAATGGATATGATTCTGATTTGTTCCATGTGATACAACTTTTGATTTGATAATAGCAACATTTTGTTTGCTATAAATCGTGAATTAGTTGAGGAATTCAAATATTCAATGGCTAAAAAAAAAAGAAGAAGCAGCAAAGATAGTTTTATCGATTTGTTCTTCCATGTATGATGTATATCAGTGTATTAGCATTCTTGAAGTTCATGAATAAGTAGTAGTTAAACATTCAGAAGTGAACCCAAGTATACAACTGATATGAATATAGGCAGATGGAGTGGTATCCAATGTCCATATTAAAGTCACCAATTTGATACTACACTCACTTTCTATATGCATTTTATATCTTTATCAGCTATCCCCATAACTTGAAGGTGACAAGAAGTTAAGCATTAGTGAAATAGCTATTGGATGCACGTGACATAGTCATGATGCCTAATTCCCAAATTCGGGGGTGCATTTCATGTAACCCGATTATAACAATTTCGAATAATAAAGCCCTCCTTGATTTGAGGTGCGCCGTGCCAAATAAAATCTTAAAATGCATGGTCCTCGTTTAATTAATACTTGAATACTTAGAAATCGAGGTGCGCTATTTAATCGAATTTCCATGGCCCTCGCAAAGTTGCAAACGCGTAGCTGCTTTAGGCGCGCATTTTAATAATATTACCTTTCTTAAACTCGGGTGCGCATCGATGCGACCCAAATCCAAATCTCAACAGAGTCAAAACGTGTTAACAACCACGGGTGCATTGATTGTGATGTGGTTCGAAACGCGTTTTCGCGATGTTGAAATTCTAAATAAATAATGATAAAAAGCGGTTTACGAATAAAAGGCACATAAGCTAGCAAGTATAAAAATCAGATAAAATCAAATGCAATAGTTAAGCGACCGTGCTAGAACCACGGAGCTCGGGAATGCCTAACACCTTCTCCCGGGTCAACAGAATTCTTTACTCAGATTTCTGGTTCGCGGACTGTTAACAGAGTCATAAATTTCCTCGGTTCGGAATTCAACCGGTAACTTGGGACACCATTAATCTCTCAAGTGGTGACTCTGAATAATTAATAATTAAATCCCGTTCCGATTGTGCTTTAAATGGAAAAACTCCTGTACGCCCTTGCGGGTGTAGTGAAAAAGGAGGTGTGACATCTCTTACTGGTATGTTCTGATTTTAATTCAAGTGCCAAACCAATATGTTTCTTTTACTGCTTGAATTTCATGTTTCTGATTTGTTTCTATCTATAGTTATGTTGTTCAATGTGTAATTGATATGTTTACATTATTGCTCCATCTAGCATGCTAGTCTAATCTTCTTAGAGTATCTCAGAACATGTTCTACTTCCATGGTAGTCTGTTTCAATATGACTCTACCCTGTTTTGAATACTTGTCTACCTATTATCTACTTCGCAAACTGATCTGTCACTTTAAATGTATGATTTTATGATTGCTTTCTGAAATCCATACTGTGTTGGTATCACTAGCTATTCCCTAATCCCATAAACCCCCACAAGGACTGCTATGCTTTTGTAACTATGTGTTTACCTATATGACCTATATGTCCCCAAATCCCTTTACCCCTGTTTGTGGTTGCTGAACCTGCCATGATTCTATATTCTCTGGCTGTGTATGAACATGTTTTGGGGTGCTGTGTTTGGGTTGTTGCTTATTACTCTACTCTCTTTTCAAAACTGTCTCTGTTGTCTTTTACAAAACTATTTCAAACAAGTCCCTTTTCAAACTGTTTCCTTTCTTAAATCTTTTGAAGCACTGTCACATCTACTCTTAGGTTTTAAGTTCTGCCCCTCTAATGTGTGATTGCTTAGGGATCCCTATGAGATCCACTTGAACTCTGATACATTATAGCTGACCCTTCCACACTGCACTTACTCAACTATGACTATGAAATCTGGGTGTGAGCACTGCCCAGGATCCTTGAGGTCCTTAGGGAACTCTGACACACCTGGATTATGTGAAAGGCTGTGAGGCAATCAGGCATTGGAAAGTTGGGAAATCTGGGCCTATTTTTAGGCTCCCTATAGAGTAACTTCTTATTTTTCTTATCTACTTATATAATTCATTCGATATTGGCCTGTAATAATTTGTAAACGAACATTGGGGTTGGATAGTGAAAATGGGAGGGTAGCTATGCATGTTATAAACATCAAAGGGGTAGAAACCATGCTTTAGGTTTATATTTCCTATATGCGCAATAGAATCCATGTTCAAAGCATATCATGCATTAGAAACCATGCTCTTAGGTCTCATTTATACTGTTTCAGTATCTTATTTTTGACATTCTTATCACTTAGAAGTCCTGTTCTAGGATAAAGGGCGTTAAAACAAAGATTGCTACTATTGCACACTTGACAACATGCACTACAATGCTGTAACCTTTTATGCATTTAATCTTACTTTAGAAAATTCTACAATCATGTCGTGCATATTAGAAATCATGCTTTAGCAATTGTGCGTATCCTTTAATCATGCTGCATTTATACGTGCATACTAGATACCATGCTTTAGGATCTCATTCGTACTTGCTCAGTCACACCTAGTGTAAATTACTGATTATAGAAGATGTAAAAATAGCTTCACATTGATTATCCTGTTTAAAAATAAACTAGTAATAATCCTTGTATTTTGTAACACTTAGAAAAGTATGCTCTCAGGTAAAATAACCCCTTCATTGTTCTAATGGTTCTGGTAACAATTGTGCATTATCCTATGCCTAGGCAAGCCTTAGATAATCCAATTTCTTATAAAGCTGGAAACTGCCCCTTTGTGTGTACTGCTTAATGATTAACATGCTTAAATCAGTAGGCAAACTGATTAGGGCCCCTGCTTCAGAGTTATAAAATAAATCTGCATGCCTCTTGCATTCTGATACTCACCTAGACATCATGTCTTAGGGTCCTATTTAGCAATACTGCCCCTATTTGTGTTTGAGTCGTGCTGCTTACATGCCTTATATGTGGAGGTAAACTGAGCCTTTTATCTGTTCCTTCCCGCTTTTATCTGATAAGAGTCCTATGTGTTCTTGCTTGTCGCCTTAATATTTTCTCCTTTAAACCTTAGGGGTCTGTCTAGAACTGCCTATAGGTAGAGGTCCTAATTTCCTCTAGTACCATTAAGAAGGGACGGGTAACAGCACGCACATGGATCGTTAAACAACACTCGCTTTAATAACCACCAAGGGGTGGGGAATGGGTAGATATGGATATGATGACTATGCATTAATGTCAAGTGTAGCCCCTCATTGAGGAGTATTTACCGGGCATTGCGTGGGGTGATCCTGTAGGCTAACCAACCTAGGACCCCTCCTTCCTAAATTCCCTTTGCCTAAAAGCTTTACTTTTCTGTATAACTTGTTCAAATCCTTTGTCTTATTATTTGAGTCATACAATTTCCAACATGCTTATTTGCAATTATATATTTAATTACTTATCTGTTAAAGGACTAATTCATAAATATAAGTTCGGCCGGGACTCACAGCTGTGGACCAAGAGCGTTGCCTAACACCTTTCCCTCAATGATATTTCGAGCCCTTACCCTAAATCTCTTGTAATGCAAACCAATTCAAGAGTTCATCGCTCTAGGTTCCCTAACGCACCATAATCCGTTAGGTGGTGACTATTCAAATACCCAATTCCCAAAAAGAAATGAGTTATTACCCCCATAAATGTCGAAACCCGAACCTTTTCTTCCCTATAAAAAAGGGAGGGAAAAAAGGGGTTGCCACACACATTCTAAGCTTGTTTGCTTTTTTAGGAACCACAACTACTTTGGCTAACCACTCGGGATAGTTTACCTCCCGAATGGATCCTATTTTAAGAAGTTTGGTTACCTCGTCTTTTATGAAGACATGTATTACCTCAGATTGAGGCCTCCTCTTTTGCTTTACCGGTTTGAACCTGGGATCGGTGCTTAGCCGATGCATGGTGATTTCTGGTGGAATTCCTATTATATCTAAATGGGACCAAGAAACACAATCCATATTATCAATAAGAAATTGAATGAGATTTTTCCTGAGTTCGGGGCCAATCCCATTCCCATGTATACCTTTATCTCGAGAAAGTATTCAATAAGTATGACCTGCTCCAGTTCCTCGATAGTTGACTTGGTTGGATCGGACTCTTCGGGAACGATGAAGGTTCAAGGAGTAAGTAAGTCCTCTTCTTCGCCTTCGATTACCTGTTGTTCCGAATCTATCGAGGCCGGAGGCTGTGATTGCTATTTAGCCGCCTGCTTACCTTTGGTGCTCGATTTCTCCGAGGTCAAGGGCCTTGGTATCAACACCACTTCCTCGATTGCAAACATCTCTTTTGCAGCATGTTGCTCTTCATAGACTGTTTTCACTCCTTCCTCCTTTGGGAATTTCATCATTTGGTGAAGAGTCAATGGCACTACCCTTATGTTGTGTATCCATGGTCTCTTGAGGAGCGCGTTATACCTCATATCACCTTCGATGACATGGAATCTAGTGTTTTGTATGGCCCCGACTATGTTTACTGGCAAGGTAATCTCTCCCTTTGTTGTTCGCTTGCCATGTTGAAACCATTCAGGACCCGGGATGCATGTATAATCTGATCTTGTAGGTTGAGTTGTTCCACAACCCTCAATCTTATTATGTTTGCTGAGCTACCTAGATCCACCAAAACACGTCTAACTTGAATTTTATTTAAAAGGATAGAGATTACCAGCGCGTTGTTGTGAGGCTGAGATATGCCTTCTCCTTCCTCGTCACAGAATTATAAGACGTCCTCGGGCACATAGCTCCGAGTCCATTTTTCTCTGGTGATTGATACTTTGGTGCGTTTGAATACAGGCCGTTGAGGGACATCAACTCCGCCATGATCATGTGGATTTCATGTTGTGGTTCTTCTTGTTCATTTTTCCTTTCATCTCTCTCCCTGAAGTGATTCTTAGCCCGATCACTTAGAAATTCTCGACGATAGCCCTCATTGAACAAACAAGACACTTCTTCCCTTAGCTGTCTGCAGTATTCTATTCAATGACCATATGTGCCATGATACTTTCACATCAAGTTCGGGTTTCTTTGAGAAGGATCAGTCTGTATAGGCCTAGGCCACTTGGTGTCTTTGATTCTCCAAATAGCTGAGACAATCCCCGAAGCATCTATGCTAAAGTTGTACTCTGATAATCGAGGAGCATCTGCAGGATCAGTACGTTTGTCGAACCAACTCTTAATCATGAGTCCCCGAGAACTTTGACCTTGATCATTTCTTCGATCGCTCCGAGGAGTTTTACGGCTCGAGCCGTTGTTTCTTCAATCAGCATATGGTTGATGCCATTCTTTGTTGAATCTCAAATACCGGTTTGTGTCCCTCGGGGGCTTGGCTACGGATATGTTAGGATGAACTGAACCCGAAGGGGCTCCCAACTGGTCGTCCTCGACCATGATTTTCGACTAGTAATGATTGTGCACATCCGACCATATCACAACTGGATATTCGATAAAGTTCTACTTTAATTGTCAAGATGCAATCGAGCTCCTTTCATTCAAACCCTGTATGAAATCTTGCACTGCCCAGTCATCCGAGACTGGTGGTAACTCCATTTGCTCCATCTGAAACTTAGATACGAATTCCCTTAATATCTCATTGTTCCTCTGTTTTATTTTGAAGACGTCCGATTTTCTCGTGGCCACCATTATGGCCCCAACGTGTGCTTTCACAAAGGCATATGCTAACATAGCGAATGAATCAATAAAGTTAGGAGCTAAGTTGTGATACCAAATCGTAGCTCCTTTTGATAGTGTTTCCTCAAACCTTTTCAGCAACACTAACTCGATTTCATTGTCATTTCCTTTGATCCCACAAGCTTATGAAGTAATATGTTCGTTAGGGTCGGTTGTCCCATTATATTTGGGTATATCGAGCATGCGAAACTTCTTGGAAATGGGAATCGGAGCCGCACTTTGGAGAACAATTTTTATATGAACTTTTTGGCATCTAATCCTTTCAAAACTGGAGGTGCCCCCAGTATCTGGTGTACATGGGAGTTATAAGTTTCCATATTCTTATCGTTATCTTTAATTTTCTTTACTGCGAACTGGATCCTCTTAGTGAGCTCTTCGAGCATTTTCATAATGGTGGGGTTAGTCCTCGTGTAGTTTCCATTTGGCCTTTCTGGCGTTGGCTCAGCACGTCGATTGTTTTCATGTTCAGCTACACTCGGGGTCTTATTTTGGCTTTGGAGTTGAGCGATGGTGATATGTTGGGCTTGCAGCATCTCAAATATAACTTGGAGGCTGATTCCCCCATCATTCACTCCTTGTGTTTCTTGACCACCAGGTCGGGCTTCCCTGCGTACATTCCTTCCGGAGTCTGTGCCTAAATTCGCGTTTAGAGCAATATGAGAACTAATATCAATCGGTTCCATGTTTGGCACTTCTCCAGGGTTTACCGGTGGTACACCGACCCCTACATTGTTGTTTTCACCAAGACCTTCATTATCATGGACATGTGCGTTTTGTGAGCTAGACATGTTTCAGCTTGAGAATCAAAAATTCTTAACAAAAAAAGGTGTAAAAATAACGTGTGTAATAAGAATCAGTAAAGAAATAATTACTATTATCTTTAGCCCCACGGTGGGCGCTAAACTGTTTACCTCGAAAATACGAGTAACAATTAAATTTAATTTGTGATTTTAAAGATATGTGATTTAGTTCAATACCAATCAATAATCAAGAAATAAGAAGTAGAAATGAAAGAGACAAGTGAATCAAACCAATGTAACTTAACAGTAGTGACCTCGAGAAGGTGACCTCAAGACGGGCTGAGAGCAATAAAGTAAGAAAAGTAAAGCAAGAGCAGTAGAGCTAAAGGACAATGTTGATGAATAGTAGACAAAAAGTAGAGAGTATATTCTTTTCTCAGTGATTATATATGTTACAAATAATTGGGGTTCCCCTTTATATAATAGAGAAATCCTAAATATGGAATATTTCTATTTATAGTAGGGAATATTCCTGATATAGCTGTCTAACCGCCTAGTACGGAATAGTATAATCATATTCCGGAATTTGTGCAATGATCTTGAGGACGTGGTAGGAATCTTGCTCATTATGTTACAAGTTCTTAACGGTACTATTCCGAGGTCGAGCATACTTGCCCCCAGTGCTCCTCGTACTCCTATCTCCGATTATCGCATTCTGCCTTCGAGCTCGAGTTTGGTCTACCGGGCTCGAACTCGACTTTGCCCGAACTCGGGCTTAGGAATGACCCTCGAGTCGGAGGCATATAAGTTTGACCGTATACAACGATACCTCTTTCTGTTCATGTCCAATCCATTGAATTTCACAGGACAGTTCAAGTGAAATGCCTCGGTAACAGACTCATTAAATAAAGACCTAAGACTACAGTCTTGAAAACTGTACTTAGGAACAGAATACATCACAATCTTATGGCGGGTATAGTCCTTGTTATTAGCCGATAAGCTGAGATGGATTTAGGACTACAGATTAAATCAAGCCATAATTTCCAAACACACTTGAATCTCAAGAGGGATTTCACAGGAAGCCTGAGAGGATTTCCGTAACGAGTTTTGCTGGTAGAATAGGAATTGTCAAGATTAAAGTTGATGGATATTGAAAATTGGATTTCATTTGAGTTTGATTATTGATATGGAAAAGCTTTTCGGCGAGGTTTTGCATTAATTGGTGTCTGGTGAGAGTCCGAAAAAGGGTTTGTGTTAATTACGCAATGACCGAAACAAAAACTGTATCAAACCAACACAAAAATAGATTTATTCTTATTTAGATAGTTTGTAATTTAATATCTTTTTTATTTAAAAATTAGTCTAAATATTTGTGATCCTTGCTTGGAGTGAAAATAAGAATAAATTTAGATAATTGTAATTTAATGGGACTGATTTATTAAATTCTTGATTTTGATGTGCAACGTTATGTTCTTATGAAAATTATTTAGATATTTCAATCTCTTTATTCTTTCATTGAATAAGTCAAAATTCGTTGACCTCCGCATATTCTTTGATTTTAAAATATATTTTTTCTCAACATCTATATTCTAAATATTTATATTATTATAAAAGCACGAATAATTTATGTTAAATGTTGAACGACTAAAATATCCTTCTAACTTTGATAGACTTTTATATCCTTAAATATTTGAGTTAAAGGTGGATATAATTGTAATATTAAAATATCCTAGGATGAAATTCTTTCCCAATTTAAACTCTAGATACACCGCGTATAAATTCCTACTCTACCAACATCCATAACTTCTATTCCAACTAAAAAGTGGTAACGTTGGAAATAATTATATGAACTTGAACAAACTTCTAATACCATTCTAAGTTCCAACTTTTCATCTGTATGTGTTTATTTAATGCGAAAGTTTAATTATTTTTATAATGTATAGAGATAGACTTAATTATTTTCCTGCTATTTAGCAATAGTCATTTAATTACTTTCCTAATATACAGAACTTTAAAATTATCTAAAACTTTGGTTATTAAATATTTTCCTATTTGAAAATCCCATGAAATCCTAATATTTAGGACTAAAATCAATTAAATATATTTAGAAACTTATTTGACATCAGCTAAAAGAAGAATAAGACAACTAAATCCCAATTCAATTCAGTTCCAAGTTACAATTGTGATACTTCTTTCTATCAAATTTGAAAGACGAATTTCACGTGATTATTGAATTCTTAATTACGCAATAGATATAAAGCAAATGGAGATTAACACTACAAGTATGTTACTCAAAAAAGAACTATGTATAAGAGTATATTATAATAATTTAAAAATATAATTTAAAGAATTTGAAGTCAAGTATGAACTTTTCCATTTTTTTTGTTTCTAGAATATTTGACCTTACCAGTAGAGATTCTATATTGGACAAAATTATAATTTAATTATTTTTTTAATATTTAGAACTTTTAAATCAACTAAATTTTTGCTATTAAATATTTACTTATTTGAACTATGTAGGAAGTTCAAATATATAGAACTTTAAAATCCATTAAGATTTGACCTTATATAAATTATTTTTATATTTTAATTATGTAACATAACTAAAATATTTTTCATATTATTTTATGTAATATTTAGTACTTTAAAATTAACTATTCACTACTAAAAAAATTAGGTTTTAGCAACGGACAAATTCTGTAGTTAAACAGAAAAATCCATCGTTAATCTTATTTCGCGACGGATTAGCAACGGATTATGAAGAAATTCTGCTAGCTACGAGCGTTTTAGCGGCAGATTAGCGACGACATTCGTAGCTAATTCCAGTTTTTTTGTAGTGATTATATAAGATAAGATATATACACTATGAATAGAGACAATTATTAAATTGTATAAGGGGTTAAAAAGAAATATATCTATAATCTAGGTAAATAAAAAAAAAAGGTTAAAAAATATTTCCAAAGTTTCAGACGTACGTAATAAAAAAGTAAGCCAACTAATAATAGAATTCTAATGTAAATAACTCTAGGATTCTATGATTTCTTTTGGGAATTTTAGGAACGTATTAATTATTTTTCAGTCAATTGCTTTTTAAAAAGTTTCATATCTGCTTGACCATTGACATATTTTGTTAGGGAATGTGTTTTGGTGTTGATTCGGAAAAATAATTTTCATTCGTAGGATTTTGGTTCTTTTATACCTTTTACGCGGTAAGTACTCCAAAAATCTTACTTCGATGTACCTCCACACCAATGTGCATTAGTGTAAGACACTAATTTCTACCCCAACTCAGTATTATGGAGAAAAAATTCATTCACGTGGTAATATATCTTTCACACATCATTTCCATGAAAGACGATGCTTTCGTTTTGTATCTCAAAAAATTAATTTCAAATTCTTTCACACATCTTTTTATTTTTCTTGTCCAGAGGCATATATTAGTATAACATTCCGTTGAAACACTATTTAAGAATACAAAAAAATGTTTAGAGCCATTTAGTTTGAAGTTGAACACAAAATTAGTGTCCCTTGAAATACTGCATAAAGGAAAATTGACTAACAAGATCTCCTATTAAGATATCCTTTACTTATGTGTATTTTCTATATTTAAAATAACAGACAGAAATTAAAAGAACTTGAGAAGAAAAGTACTCTCACAAGTTATTTGTTACTCAGATTGATTTGATCTATGCTTTTTCCATTGCATCCTCAATCCCTTCTTGTAGAAAAAGGACAAACTAGGCTTTCAAGGTATATTTCCGCCTTGCAATGGCCATCGAAATTAATGAACTCAGGAATTTTGAACGAGCCATCCTTCATATTGTATATCCTGAAAGTTGATCCATGCATAACCAAAATTTCACCTTTATTTGACACGAAAAAACGCGGATTCAAAATATTATTATCATGACACTTGATGGTCAATATCTTAATCCAAGATTCTTTAACCCCGTACTCCTTCATAACCCATACATCTATATGACTTCTCTTATATTCAGTGGCAGATAGATCACTCTTCAACACTCCCACCTTCAAAAACTAGGTTCATTCTCCATAGTAAGGCTGTTCCACCGTTTCCCATTTCTCATGGGCCAAATCGAAAGACATGATGTTCTTGCTGTTATGATTAGAATAATAATCATCACTAGTAGCCCAATGAAGTTTGCCATTCACAAACATCCCTCGACCATTTACTAGCACTCGGCCATCATTATCAACACTTTTCCAAGAATTACTCTTTAGACTATATATTTTGACCTCACCATCATCAGCATAATTACAAAAACTAACCACTACCACCTTATAATCATCATGGAACTCATCATATCCAAAACCAGATTTTTTTCGGAAAATAGCCAGCTTCGCAGGTCTAGGATTAGGAATTTTTTTGTACTTTCGGATTGATGGATTCCATATAAAATAGTCATTGTCCCGAATGAGAAGACAAATTGTTATGATCTAACATGAAGGCTACAACTGGGATTCGAAATGAAGAAGAGCAATAACAGAAAATAGGAAGGAATAACAGAAATTCAAATGAACGGCTAGGATCAGTTGAAGCTTTAATGAACCCCAAGGGCCACGATTTAGCCACGTCAACTGTTGGTTGTTATAACCAACTGCATCAGAGAGAAAGAGGCATCGTTCAACAGAGTAAATTCTCTTCGTCTTTCTTCGATTCTCTCTTCTCTTTCCTCACTCTCTTCTTCCAATCTCTTCTTTTCAGGTTACTGCAGCTATGGAGTCTAGTTAGAAGTAGTCGATTTCCATTCCGTTGTGATAGTTAGATTTCTTTTATCAATATATCAGAAAATTGTCCCAAAAAACCATTCTATTTCCATTATTGTATTTTGATTTTCTTAATTTGAATTGAGTTCATTGCAATTAGTATCAGAGCCTCGATTCTACAACTGTGAGGAGGTGATGGTTGAAGGAACTAAACTGAAGGTTATGGATGATAAACTAGTCAGACATGAGGAGGTTCTAAATGAGGTTATGACCACTCAGGAGGAACTCCGCAATACTCAAAATGGAATACAGGGCACACTGGAGTTGATCCTTGAAAGACTGACCAACTTAGAAAGAGTTCCACAAAGAGCACAAGGGGAGAGGCCTCAAGGGGATGGATTACTACCTATGCTAGGTCAGGAAATAAGACAGCATCGACCTCCAGCAGTACAAGCTCCTACGCCTAAATGGGAGCTACCTTACTTTGAAGGTCATGAGCCTAAAGGGTGGATTAGGAAGTGTGAGAGGTACTTCAACTTATATAGAACCCTAGATAACTTGAAGGTGGAAGCAACTGCTCTCTATTTGAATGGATTGGCAGTTATCTAGTACGACTCATTAGTTCTAAGTAAGGGTGAAGTAAGTTGGGCTGAATTTAATGAAGAATTACTGATTCGATTTGGGAGGAATTAATGAGAGACATAGTATAGGAATTCAACAAACTAAGTCAGACTAGAACAGTGGATGAATTTCTGGATAAGTTTGAGGATTTGAAGGCCCAGATGTTGGTCAGGAATCCTAACTTAGATGAGTTACACTTCATATCCAGTTTCATTGGGTCTTTGAAGGAAGAGATTAGGTTTGGGGTGAAGCTATTCAAACCTACAACTCTACGATTTGCGGTGGAACAAGCTAGGTTACAGGAGAAGGCCATAGAAGCTGCTCTCAAGCGTACGAAACTAGTAACCAAATCCTCTCAGATCACTGGCAACCCTAATAATGCTAGGGCACCTGTTGCAACTGCAGTTAAACCAAATTCATTCAGGCTTAGCCTTGAGGTTTACGAGTATAGGAAGAGCAACCATTTGTGTTACAAATGTGGTGAGAAGTATGCCCCAGGACACCAATGCAAAAAGAAGCAACTGAATAGTATGATAGGGATAACAGAAGTTCCTAATGAGACTGGTGAGATAGGAGAAGAACATAACTCTGCTGGGCTGATCATTGAAGGAGAAGTGGAACAAGAAGTTATAGAGGCAGTATGTTTGAATGCCCTATCAGGTGATAACAAGGGGGTTAATACCATACTGGTGCGTGGTACTATAGGCAACAGGAAACTGACAGTATTAATTGACTCTGGGAGTACTCACAGCTTCATTGATGCCACCACAGTTAAGGAATCAGGGTACCAAGCCCAACCCTGCCCACTAGTGAGAGTGACAGTAGTTGATGGAAACTTTGTTATGTGCACTTCAATTTGCATGAGCTACCAATGGAAAATGCAAGGTAGACCATTCCAAGAGAACCTGCTGATTATTCCACTTGGAGGCTATGACATGGTTATGGGAAATGATTGGATGAAGAAGCATAATCCAACCAAATTTGATCATGAAAAGATGTGTGTTACCATTGGTAAGAAGGGTAATAAGCTAGTATTACAGGGCATCACTGAGGAAGGAAAGCTGACTATGATCACTAGTGGAACCATGGGCAAAATGTTAAATGAAGGGTTAGGCTCTAATAGCTCACCTATTCATGATGAGTGTTGTTAAGAAAGAAGAGCAAGAACCAATTGGGGAGGCTATTGAGGGGGTACTGCTAGTATTTCTACTGTAGCTTGGCCAACCCAAGACCTTGTTGATGGACTCGGCTTGTAGCTATCATATGTGTCCCAACAGGGACTGGTTCGTGGAATTTCAAGAAGGAGAATATGGAGTCGTCCACACAGCGGATAACAGCCCTCTTACCTCATATGGCATTGGTTCAATACGATTAAGGAACCATGATGGAATGATCAAAACATTGATAGATGTTCGATATGTACCGGATTTGAAGAAGAATCTCATCTCTGTGGGAGCCCTAGAATCAAAAGGGTTCAAAATCATTGCAGAAAATGGAGTGATGAGAGTATGCTCCGGTGCACTAGTGGTAATGAAGGCTAATCGGAAGAATAATAATATGTACCGCTATCGTGGCAGTACAGTTATTGGGACAGCGACAGTAACATCCAGTGACGACAAAGAGGCAGAAGCAACCAAGCTATGGCACATGCGCTTGGGACATGCTGGAGGAAAATCCTTGAAAACTCTATCAGACCAAGGATTGTTAAAAGGAGTAAAGGCTTGCAACTTGGAGTTTTGTGAGCATTGTGTCAAAGGGAAACAGACAAGGGTTAAATTTGGTACAGCGATCCATAATACTAAAGGCATTTTGGATTATGTACACTCTGATGTTTGGGGTCCTTCCAAAACACCTTCATTGGGTGGGAAGCACTATTTTGTAACCTTTGTTGATGATTTTTCTCGAAGAATGTGGGTGTATACAATGAAAAACAAAGATGAAGTGCTGGGAATTTTTCTCAAATGGAAGACGATGGTGGAGAATCAAACAGGCAGGAGGATCAAGTGTATTCGCACAGACAATGGAGGTGAATACAAAAATGATCATTTCAATAAGGTCTGTGAAAATGATGGCATCGTCCGACACTTCACTGTTAGACATACACCACAACAGAATGGAGTGGCAGAACGTATGAACCGGACCTTGCTGGAGAAGGTACGGTGTATGTTGTCCAATGCTGGCTTGGGCAAAGAATTTTGGGCTGAGGCAATTACATATGCATGTCACCTCATTAATCGTCTACCATCTGCTGCTATTGATGGAAAAACACCATTTGAAAAATGGTACGGAAAACCTGCTGTAGATTATAACTCTTTGCACGTGTTTGGCTCAACTGCATATTATCATGTGACAGAGTCAAAATTGGATCCAAGGGCAAAGAAGGCTATTTTTATGGGAATTACTTCTGGAGTCAAAGGATATCGCTTATGGTGCCCTATGACAAAGAAAGTAATATTCAGCAGAGATGTTACCTTTGATGAATTTGCTATGGTAAATAAGGTAACAGAAGATACCAAACAAAATGAAGGTGCTTCTAAGCAGGTGGAGTTTGAGGGAAAATTTATTTTTCCTACACAAGAAGCAGAGGAGGAAACAAATGAAGATTACCCTCTGGAAGGAGAGCCAGTAGAGGAGATTCCAACTCAGGAATCTCAACAACAACTTGAATCAATAGCAACCAGCAGGCCAAAAAGAACAATAACGAAACCTGTTCGTCTCATAGAGACGGTTGCTTGTGCAACCTCAATTGTAGCTGATGATGTTCCTACTACTTATAAAGACGCTGTCCAAAGTTCAGAAGAAGATAAGTGGAGGATTGCCATGAATGATGAAATACAGTCCCTTCATCAGAATCATACATGGAGATTGGACAATCTCCCGAAGGGAAAGAAAGCAATTGGGTGCAAATGGGTATTTGCAAAGAAGGAAGGATTTCCTAACCAAGTAGATGTTCGCTACAAAGCAAGATTGGTGGCCAAAGGATATGCTCAAAAGGAGGGAATTGATTACAATGAAGTGTTTTCTCCAGTTGTAAAACATTCCTCCATTAGAATTATGTTGGCTTTGGTAGCACAATTGGATTTGGAACTAGTTCAGATGGATGTAAAAACTGCGTTTTTACATGGAAACTTGGAGGAGGAAATCTACATGACTCAGCCAGAAGGATTCAAAGTTGCTGGAAAAGAAAATATGGTGTGCAAACTTGAAAAATCGTTGTACGGATTGAAACAATCTTCTAGACAATGGTACAAGCGATTTGACGAGTTTATGTTGCGGCAAGGGTACACGAGAAGCAAATACGATCATTGTGTGTATTTACACAAGCTTAAAGATGGTTCCTTTGTATATCTTCTCCTATATGTTGATGATATGTTGATAGCTTCCAAGAATTCGGAAGAAATTGATAAGTTGAAGATTCAACTGAAGAAGGAGTTCGAGATGAAGGATTTGGGTGAGGCAAAGAAAATTCTTGGCATGGAGATAATTAGAGATAGACGTTCAAAGAAACTCTGTTTATCTCAAAAGGAATATTTGAAGAGAGTACTTCAACGTTTTGGCATAGATGATAAGACTAAGCCAGTTAGTACTCCACTTGCTTCCCATTTTAAGCTAAGTACTACTATGTCGCCAATGGATGAAGCTGAACGAGAGTATATGTCAAAGGTACCATACGCAAATGTTGTTGGTAGCTTGATGTATGCAATGGTTTGCACAAGGCCTGACATTTCACAAGCTGTTGGAGTTATTAGCAGATATATGCACAATCCAGGGAAGGAGCATTGGCAAGCTGTGAAGTGGATTCTACGGTATATTCATAATACTGTAGATGTCGGGTTAGTTTTTGAGCAGGAAGACAATCAGTCTGTAGTTGGATATTGTGACTCAGATTTTGCGGGTGATATGGACAAACGAAGATCAACTACTGGTTATGTGTTTACTTTTGCAAAGGCACCAGTTAGTTGGAAGTCTACTTTGCAGTCAACAGTTGCTTTGTCTACAACAGAGGCAGAGTACATGGCTATTACAGATGCTGTGAAAGAGGCAATTTGGCTTCAAGGATTGCTAAAGGAGCTTGGTGTTGAACAAAAAGGTATCACAATTTTTTGTGATAGTCAAAGTGCTATTCAATTAGCGAAGAACCAAGTTTATCATGCAAGGACGAAGCACATTGATGTTCGGTATCATTTCGTACGAGAAATCATAGAAGAAGGTGGAGTCACGGTGAAGAAAATTCATACTACAGAGAATCCTGCTGATATGCTGACAAAGGTGGTGACTGCGGTCAAGTTTCAACATTGTTTGGATTTGATCAACATTGTTGAACACTGAAGATTGAAGATGAAGACACAACCAAAATTTGTTATTGAGAGAGAATTGAAAATGTGGAATTTTGCCAAGGTGGAGATTTGTTGAAGTTTGGCAAAATGCCAAAGTCCCACATTGGTTGGGAGTTAAGTTTGGAAGGGATTTTTCCCCTATAAAAGAAGGCCTAATGTTTAGAATTGAAACACACCTCTCATTTGCCTTCTCATCTGTTTAAGGCATTTGTATCTTCTCTCTTTAGTATTATTTCACTTGTATTTTTGGAGTGAAATAAAATATTGGTTGTGTCCGAGGAGTAGGCAAAATTAGCCGAACCTCGTAAATTCTGGTGTTCCCTTTATTGTTGCTTTATTGTCTTATTTATTATTTGGTGGCTGTCATAATTTTTGGTATAGTAGTTGTGACTTATTCACACTATATACATTTGGCTTCCGCAACAGTTTGGTATGATAGACCATGTATGGGATAACCCTGCATGAGGTGGTTTCTTAATCCACACTGCTTTTAATTTGTGAGGCGCTTTGTTAATTGTTACTCCCTATGTTCCGGTTTATGTGAATCTATTTTCTTTTTGGTCCGTTCCAAAAAAAATAACCCCTTTCTAAATTTGGTAACAATGTAGGTTAAACTTACAATTCTACCCTTAATGAAAAGCTTTTACAACCGCACAAATATTTTGGCATCCTTTTTGACTTGTTTAGAACCACAAATTTCAAAAAATTCATTTTTTCTTAAACTCCGTGCTCAGTCAAACATGTTCTTATAAATTGGAACAGAAGGAGTGAAGTATATACTATTGAACTTCCAAGAAGTGAATGCAAATGTTCGGAACAACTAACCTATCCCTTGTTGACTGCGGCGCTCCAAATGATGAAGCGTGGCTTTTCCCTATCTATCAATGTTTACTATGATGTACGAATGTTATTTCCATGTGTTTTGAGCAAGATTAACCTATGTTAGCTAATTGCATATCACGTTTTGTTTGCAGTTTGAAGTTAAGTTTGTCGTGAACAAGGTTGAACAAGCTTCTTCTTCCCTTGAATATCTGTTACATGTAGTATCAGATTGTTTATCAATGTTCACTATGATGTATGAATGTTATTTCCAGGTGCTTTGAGCAAGATTATGTTTGTCGTGACAAAGGTTGAACGATCTTCTACTTCACTTGAATATCTGTTATATGTAACAACCACATACTCTTCTCCGATCTGCTTGATTACACATAAGTGCTATGTCTGCAGGTTGCCAAAATTGAAACAGAGAAAATGCTATGGTTGAAACTAAATTTTAGCAGAGGAAGTAGATGGGTGCATATGAAGGTCAACCTAAAGGGAAATCCCACTTTCTTGTTATAACATCATATTGTAGAAAGTGATTTGTTAGGACTTCGCTCTCTGTTATTAGAAGAAGCGGTGCGACCTCACTCAGCTGGAAAGAACGGGTCTGCCGCTCAGTTGAAAACTATGAAATAAGTCTGCGGTAGTTCAAAATTGGAATTGGCACAATATCGCGAAGTGGCCGCCCTTGCTCAATTTGGCTCAGACCTTGATGTTGCGACTCAGACATCAATCCTACCTTTTCTTTATGCGTAAATCTGGTAAAAAAGCTCCCTTGCGGCTTTATAAGATAGCTTGAAAATCCGGGCATTTCGCTCCCTCCAAGTATTATATATGGTTTTCCAAAAAAAAAACAGTTTCGTAATAGAGCTAATGAGACCATGCCCCGGATAATGGTGCATCACCTCTTTCAACTAATCCATACTTTTCATTTCCTTCTCCTCTGGTTCTTGTTTGTTTTTCTTAGCGGTATAGTACGGCACATGAGAAATCACAATTAGAGAGAAGTAATGATCCTTTATATCCACAGGAAATAGCGAAGTACATGAATTCTCTATCTCTTTCCTTAGTTACTGTGACATTTGCTTGCACCTCTAGTTATGAATACTGTTTATTTTGGTCCCTACTATATACTACTATTAGACATTTATAGTCCTTTGAGTATGCAAAATTGGTCATTTTTAGTTTAGGGATAAAAATTATATGATTCTTCAACAGTTGTTTGTGTTTTACACTATTTGACAGTTGTGCTGGTTAAAAATTTCCATTGATCGTCTAGTAATAAGAAGAAATGCAGGCTTCGGCTAATTTTGCCTAATAACTTTGTAATTTCATTGGAATGTTAAACTTAATTAAGTATCGAAAGTTGCTTAATGACGTTGGTAAAATATGAATGGACTTAATTGTTTGGGGTTAATTAGACTTAATTGTTTAGTTTTTATGTGCCAATTTTTCAGGATGGTTTAGAATAAAGGAGTCTTAGAGAAAGTTTTCAATATTAAAATGCATAAAGGGAATAAACCTTGTCAAGACTAAGCCGTAATTTCATAAGAAGAAAAAAAAAATAGGAGTATACAAGGGACTATGAACGTCTGTCATTATTTGTTGTCAATATATAGGTGTAGCTTTGTAGTTCATTAGAAATATTATTTTTGTGATATGACTTTTCTACAGAAGATTAGTAAAAAAACACATGAAATTTATAAGTCATTTTCTTCCATTCAAATTGTAAGTGAACGTACGAAATTATTTTCACTAGATATATACAGATAGGATCGGCCTAAACCCGCAACATTTGTATGGCAGCTTTGTTCTAAACAAATAAAAAGACAAAAAATGGCAATTTGAGTTTGTGCAGTCAATAAACTTGATGACTTCAATTGATCTAATCCGCAGATTTCAGTTACAGCAAAATGCATGTCACGTTTAAGTTTAAGTCAAAGCTAACTTTCAATTAAATGCTTTTACACCTAACAAAGATTTGACAAAATCAAACTCAGATTTTGTTATAATTGTTTCTGTATAAGATTAACATCAATTAATAACATAAGACAAATTAATTCGGAAAGGAAAAAAGAAATTACTGTTTTACAATCCAAACAATTTTTTTGAAAGCAAACACATAGCCCAACCCCAGGCTGGCTACTAAATAACGTCAATTATTACTTATTTACATATTCCATTTTTATGTAACATTATTATCCTTTTTAATCCGTTTAAAAGAGAAAAATATATTTGTATATTTACAAATTCTTTAACTTCAATTTTTCATTTATCTTTACATGACACACGCTTATAGCTAACGGCGAAGTCAAGAATTTCATGTTTAAGATTTATTATTGTAACACCCCAAACTATAGACAGAGTCTCACATCGGCAAAATACAAGAGGTATACGGGGTATATAGGTTAACAAGTCTTAAACCCTAGTGACGCGTTTTAAACCCGTGAGGGTCCAGAGCGGTGAAATTAAAAAATAACCGGACTTACAAGTGGTAATTGAAAAATAACCGGAGTTTCAAAAGTAATCGAAATTTAGCCACTTTTCATGTAAAGATAAATCTGAACGAAAATACTGTTCAAAATCTGGAAAATATTCCAGCATAATATGCTGGAAATTTATACACAGGTGCTCCAATCTCCAGTATATTATGCTGGAACTTTTCGTGTTGCGGCAAAATAGTGGCTATTTTTCAATGACTTTGCAAAAGCTGGCTATTTTTCAATTACCAGTTCGAAAACTGGCTAGTCCGTGCTATTTTCGTGACAATGTCACTAACCGGATGGGTTGTTACAGATGGTATTAGAGTCACTCTTATGTCAGCCTTGTCGTTGGTGGGTCAGAGTTCAACTGAGTTTAGGCAAATTCCGGTTTGGCGAGGCAAACCTCAATGCTGAGTCTAGGCAAATCCCATGCGGTGGGGCAAACCTCATCAAGGACGCATAGTCCATAAGAAGGGGTGTATGTAACACCCCCAAACTTTAGACAGAGTCTCGCATCGGTAAAACACAAGTGGAATGCTGGGTGTATAAGTTAACAAGCCTTAGACTCTAATGACGCATTTTAAACCTGTGAAGGCCTAAGCTCAAAGCGGATAATATCACTAGTGGGTTGGGCTGTTACAATTACACATATATTTGACCTATAACACAATATAATTTTCCAATGAAAGGTTCAACCGACCACCCTGGAGCTTATGTGGCTCCTCCTTATAGTCACAAAATATCTATATCCAATCACCGTCACATAAAATGAAACGGATAGAGTAATTAAATTAGAGATGAGGAACAAAGAGGAAGAAACCAAGCTAATTGTCTCCATGTAAAACAAACTAGATGACAAAATTCCAAGTCTTACTTCTAATCTAGTATATATCATTTTCTTGCATGTAACGGTTGGTTTTGTGACATAAAACCAGCCAAAAAAATTCTCAATTTTCTACTTTGTTCGGTTCATACATACACCATTGTCTAAGTTTCTCAAAAAAAAAAATCTCTCTTTGTCTGAAAATTTTAATGGCTAGTTTTGCAAAGGAAGAAGTGGAAGTGGTTATAGTTGGAGCTGGTCCTGCTGGTTTAGCTGTTTCAGCTTGTTTGAATAAATTGGCCATAAAAAATGTTTTGTTAGAAAAAGAAGATTGTTGTGGCTATTTATGGAAAAAAAGAACTTATGATAGACTTCACTTGCATTTATCTAAAGATTTTTGTTCATTGCCTTTGAAGCCACATGCAAATTCAGCACCAAAATACTTGTCAAAAAATGAGTTTATTCAATACTTAGATGAGTACGTTGAGAATTTTAATATCAACCCAAAATTCCAACGTTGTGTGGAGATGGCATTTTATGAAAAAGAAGAGAAAAAATGGAATATCAAAGTAAGAAATGTGGCTACTAGAGAAATGGAATCTTATGCTTGTGATTTCTTGGTTTTGGCTAGTGGTGAAAACAATGAAGGTTATATACCAAAAGTGCTAGGGCTTGAAAAATTCAAAGGAGAAATTATTCATTCAAGTGAATATAAATCAGGTCAAAAATATGAAGGAAAAGAAGTTTTAGTTGTTGGTTCTGGAAATTCTGGAATGGAGATTGCTTTTGATCTTTCTAATTATAAGAGTTGCACTTCAATTGTTGTTAGAAGCCCGGTACACCTCTCTACCTTGAATTTGACTCTTTCTTTTTTTGCATGCATGTAGATTTGTGTTTGTCTATTTTTATTTTTATTTTTTTACAATAACAATAGTGTTTGGGTCAGTTTATTCGTATCTATATTATTCTACTTAGTTTACTTCTCACCAGCACATGTATCGTAACTTTGCCGAACAAGCAACAGATAGGAAGATTATAACTTAACGTTGCTTCTGCTAAGATTTGAACCTTAGCAGAGGCGGATCCATGATTTAAATTCTATAGGTTCAACTTCTAAGGTTTTAGCATTGAACCCATTATATTTTTAAAGTTATGGGTTCATATCTACTATCTTTGCAATTTTAATGAAATATTACATATAAATGTTTACTTCGCGTCGAAAATTATGGATTCAATTGAACCCGTTGAGAACACACTACCTCCGCCCCTGAACCTTAGTCATTTATGACAACAACAACAAATTCAGTGTAATTCCACAAGTGGGATCTGGGGGGAGAGTAATGTATATGCAGACCTTATCTCTACCTCCAGATATTGTTTCTGGTAGACCTTCGGCTATATGGTTTGAACCTTAGTCGTCTATGATTTTTATCCAACTGCATTATTAAATGCTGGGTCACACCCTTAACTACAGATTTGTTGATTTAATTGATATTTCACTTCTAATTTTTTGGTTGGAAATTTTTTAATTTCTTTTTCCTTTCTAAGGAATAGAGGAAGGAAAACCAGCCTATACAGGAATAACTTCTAAGGGGAAATAATAACAAAATTGCTTAATAACGTGGTCGTGGTAAGATCTTTTAACAGCTTTTCTAGCATAGCAAATTAGTAAATAAATTAATAAATAAAAGAATAACTAATATGGTGAATATCTTTCCCTTATCGTCTCATCATCTTTCCTATTTACAAGCCACAACTTATTTCGCCAATTTTAATTTCTCATAAAATCTCTTGATTTTTATCGGGTGTTGCATTTTTTTTTTCTTTAATCCTGTTTTCTCAAACATAGATTTGATTTGCTTCACCTCCAATTAGTTGACGGAGTCAGATTTCAACCTTATGATTTCTTTTCAAGAATGACAACTTCAAGTATTAATGATTAGGTTCTAGATTTAATGTTTGTACATATTTAATAAACTCTAAATACCAAATATATTATTTTAGCAAAAGCGGCCTCTATTGAGTATGCGTTGGTTGAGGTCATCTTATTAATGTGAAAATACCTTGAAAATCTACTAAGTATTATATTTGAACTCACAATTCTAAACACACAATGCAGTATTAAGAAACTTAAATAACAAATTAATCAAATTTAAATTCTGATTCCGTCTCTGCCTACTAAAAGAAAGCGGTAATTCCTTGTTTTGACGAAGGAGAGCAGCGGAAAGGTTGATGGTTCGGCTAGAAGAGGAAGGGAAGATATAAAGAGAGAAGGATTCTTTTTATTTTAATATATTATTTCAACTTAGGCAAGAATCCATACCACATATATCGAAATTATTATTCTGCTGATACTTTTCTTAAACCAAATATAAACATCACATTATAGGGACATGATGCCTAATTTAGGCACATGACAAAAAAGATATTAGTCATGTAAAATCTGAGTATAGATGACTTACCTTAAACGAATATAGATTTAACCCTATATATACTCGGATGACAAGACAGGATAATATACGAGATATTGATGTCCCATTGATATCAGCTTAAGAAAGCTACGAGGAGACCTTCCTATATACGAGATATAGATGTCCCATTGATATCAGCTCAAGAAAGTTTCAAAGAGGCCTTCCGTTGGTTAATAAAGAGGGATGACAAGGCAGGATAATATACGAGATATAGATGCCCAATTGATAATATACGAGATATAGATGTCCCATTGATATCAGCTCAAGAAAGCTTTAAGGAGGCGTTCTGTTGGTTAATAAAGAGGGATGACAAAGAAGGATAATATACAAGATATAGATCTCCCGTTGATATCAGCTCAAGAAAACTTCAAGGAGGCATCCCGTTGGTTAATAAAGAGGAATGACAAGGCAGGATAATGTACAAGATATTGATGCCCAGCTCAAGAAAGCTACGAGGAGGCCTTCCGTTGGTTAATCAAGAGGGATGACAAGGCAGGATAAGATTTAGGTGCCTCATTGATAATATAAGAGATATAGATACCCTATTGATATCAGCTCAAGAAAGCTACGAGGAGGCCTTCCGTTGGTTAACAAAGAGGGAAATGGCAATTGTCCGTACATTTTCCAAAAATGATGGAAATATAGTTCAGTGCCGCCAAGGCAAAGCCAGCTGAAGGGTAAGGCAGCCCAAGCAATGGCTTTGGGCCCCTAAATTTTGGGGGCCCCACTTTCCATTGGTAGTAATTTTATAAAAATAATTAATAAAAAATTGAGTATCTGAACGTTAAATAGTAAAAAAAACTAATACAAAAAGGAAAAGAAATTTTTTAATTTGCTATTAACATTGATCGTTGAGATTTGAATAATCTAAAGGGTATATGATAAGAATCTAAACATAATATTGCCTTAGCCTTGATTAAAACATAATAGTCTGATATGGTAATTTAGACTTATTTTTAAATTATATAACGCTAAAGAAAATACTACAAGTAGAAGATAATATGTTCATCGGTATACTCAATAAGATAACAAGAATCGATTTTTTTTTTAAATGGATCGAATTAGCTATATTATTAGCTAAAAGGGGCTTATTAGAATAACTCGTTATAAGAAAATTATTAACTTTATATCTAAAAGAGTTAAAAAATAATAGACTTCAAACAAAATATTTAAATTTATTTTGTTAACAAATTAGAGTCTCTCATCGAAATTTTACTTTAGGACACCAACAATATTAAGCCGCCCCTGTGCCAAGGGCCCGAAAACATAATGCAATATTTACCCCTTGTCATAGAGGTTGATGCAAAGTCAATACTGGAGTTAGTGCAATAGTACGACTATGGTCATACCAAATTCCTTATTAGGTAATTTATCTTAGCATAATCTTCTAGATAAAGAAGGATATGCACACTAAAGATTGAAAGATCTTTTGTCTCATGGTAACCTACTTCAGTCTCCTTACTAATTTTTGGTTATTGGGTTAGCCCTACTCTTCCCATGCATATTTCAAGTGATAGCTTGTTTTTGTCTCAAACTTATTATATGGCTACAAAGACTAATACATGGGACATGCATATGAAGTTGGCTTCTTTTTTAGGGTGCAATTCAATTTGCATTGAAGTTGATTCTATGGTAGAAAGAGTGGAATTAAGGGTGGCATTGGGGATTAAAGGAATTATTAAGGACATATTCCTATTACTCGGGTATGAAGGTCAAACTGCTGGGACCTGTATATAGGGAGGATTTTTTTCCGGATGGTTAAAAAGAGTAATTTTACTAATTAGTATGTGTCATAACAAATTAAAATACAAGTTCATGGTGGGCACCATGCCCTTGTAGTCTACTACTATATATATGTCGATTGTCTAACAAAAGTAGTTCCTAGCTTGTCTGCTCTAACATGTTCCTGAGCAAACAAATTAAAGGACGAACTACTAGATATACAATATTATCAAAAAGGTGTCCCACCTTGTTCTACTGCTAGAAACCCTAGCTAGTATATCAACCACACGCAATTATTTATAATATTATCATAAGTCAAGTGTTTTATTTAAGTTAATGTGATTAATTACATGTTTCGAGTCGATTGAAATTTCCAATTCAGTAAGATTACTTTCCATTTGGAGGGAATTCAACTTACCGATAACTTGACAATTTATGGGAGTTGATGGATTATCCACATTCTCCATCTCCAGGTTTACAGAGCTATCTGGCCATGCACGTTGTTCGCTTAACATGGAAAAGATTGTGCAAGAGAAATCATACAAAAATGTTCGAATCTTCGAATATGTTCTAAAGCAAGGGTGCAGCAGCTGCACAAAAATCGTCGTTTCATATATGGAATGACGTGGCATTTTTCTCTTACTTGCTGCAATTGCTTTAGTGCAAGATGCAAGGAAAGGATAGTCGGTGCACAAAGAGAAGGACATGATAGAAATCATCTGGTGACTTCATAGTTCCAAAGAAGCTCCAAGAAGCATCAATGAGATCCTTGAAGCAATTCTTAAATAGCAAGCAGTACCTCTCGATGCAACCTCACACAAAGCAATAAAAATGATATCGAAGAAAATGAAATACATATATGTTACTATAGTGTTTTCTTCTTTTCTTAGAAAATATTCGAAACGGTCTGGTTAAGAAGCTAACTCTATTATCAACGAAATAAGGAAAGGGACGACAATTTCGCACCAAATATTCCATAATGGTTAAAAAGAGTGCCCTTCACCCTTCTTCATTACATTAGTGACATAAGTCATTGACCTCCTCACCTATTATTGCATTTTTTATGTATCTATTCTCTCACGATTAAATTTATATAGATATTTCTCCAGTATTTCACATACACCACACAAATGGATATATTTTCCAATCAATTTTGATATTATTCTTTTGGTTATTTCCCACATTACAATTTCTTATAATGTCTTTTTTCATTCATGCTTTTTTTTCTTAGACGAAAGTGCATTAATTAGAGTGCAATAGAATAACTAGGTATATTTTCTTCTTGTTATCATTCTAACATTATCCAAATTTCAAGCAATTTTTATCATATGCTCTCAAGTTTCTCTAAAATCATTCTTGTTGGTTTAGTTTATTCTTGCGAGGAGAATGAAAATATGATAAAATCATAATTGTATGTATTTTTTGTTTTACTTGTACGTATTTTAAATTAACAAAAATAAATGTTTAAATATAATTAAAACCGACTATGTTTTAATTAAATCACCCAAAAAAAACGCATTGATTCTCATGAGATAGCAATATGTTTGTTATATAACCTATTATAGTAGATAATTCAAAATTAATCATTGAGATATTATTTTATCTTAAGAGTTGTAAATGATAATGTACATCTTAGGAGTTCAAAAATTCAACTTGATCTTAACTTTGTACTTGTATACAACTATAAATTACATTGAACTTGAAGCAAAATGATGTACATTTTTATCTCGAGGTCGAAAATTAATAATTCAAATTTGGATGCGAAAATTTTCAAAAAAGGTTGAGTGAGCTAGGAGGAATTTCATATCATATCCTCGTGATGAAAGTATTTGTATCAGATTTAAATTTATACACTGGCAACATAGAATAAATTTTACACTAGTAATGTACGTAGTTTAACATCTATAATATATAGCATGTTCATCATCATTTTTATGTGGTCACCTATTAATGTTTATCATAAAGATTTATCTGTAATTACCTAATAATTGATCAATCTTTTTCATACCGTCAGTGCATAAAATTCAAACCTGATATTCTCCAAAAATTAAATATGGTTATTAATTAGTTAATTACCTTTTACTAAAGGATTAATGTTAATTTCTCTTAATGTGTTTACAGATTCATGTTCTAACAAGGGAAATGGTGCATACTGGAATGTTATTGCTAAAATATCTACCAATATCTTTGGTGGATACTCTGATTGCAAGGTGTGCTAAGTTTAGATTTGGAAATTTGGATTAATTAGGAATACCTCAACCAGAAGAAGGCCCATTTTATATCAAAATATCAAAAGGTAGATCTCCAGTAATTGATGTTGGTGCTATTGACAAGATTAAACTTGGAGAGATTAAGGTAAGAGTACCAAATTTTTCATTCTATTTTGTAAAAATATCATGTGAAAAATACATGGCTTGCAAATGATTTGCCCACGCGCAGAGTATTGGTCTAGTGGTAAGCGCGCAACTCGTGATGTGTTGATTAGGCAAACATCATGTGTTCAAACTCTGCTCTAGGCAAAAGTCCGTTATTAATAAAGACGGAGCCAGGATTTGAAACTTATGAGTTCAAGCTTCCAATCTTTTAAATTACTGAGTTTTGAATTCATAGTTTATATATATTCAATGAATTTCTTAAGGCAAATACATAGTTTGAACCAAATTTACCGGGTTCGACCGAACCCTTAGCTTCTACTCTCCCTCTGCCCCTAGGTATTAAAGTGAAGAAGAATAGAGGAACAGGTCCATTATCCAACGAGTTTTGAATTGTGTGCCGCTAGTCGGTTAAAAAAAAAAGGCTTGATTTGCCTTTTGAAACCATGAAGCTTACCATTAGCAAACTATAGTTTAGGATTTAACTTACAATACTATAGTGTGTGAGTAATTTTTATACTGTAAGTAAAATTTAGCATTTTGTAATTGTGATTATCTTTTAGGTGATTTGACAGTGTAAAATTCTTTTACTATTGATATATAGAAGTTGAATTCTTTTAGTTTATTGATTTAATTTGATATTTTTTTGTGAAAACACCTGATTGGCATGCTGGTTTTGGTGAATGTTTAGGTACTTCCTGGAATATCAAAAATAAAGGAACAAACAGTAGTTTTTGACAATGGGGAAGAACACCAATTTGATGCAATAATTTTTGCTACTGGATATAAGAATGCAGCTACCAAATGGCTAAAGGTACGTGTTATAAATTGTCGAGACAATTATTAAAATTTACCCACAGAAAAAATAGTTGTTAAATAAGTTTTGTTCTTTGTCTTAATTGTTCTATGGTTTTTCTGTATGTTTGAGTCTTGAAATTGTTCCACTTGCCTAATAGAGACTACTCCTAAATGGAATTTTTTTATTTTGGTTTTTCTGTACTCGTATCCGTATTGGGGTCCAACTAAATTCAATTTCGTACTGAAAAATCTCACATGGATTTAATTTATAACTGTTGTTTGTATACACTATATTATTATTGCATATATTAACATGTTGTAACAAGTAACTTGCCTTATTTTTCAGGTTACTTTGGGTAGCTACCTGTAGTTATCTTTTAAGTAATTTCATAGTGTAAAAATTCTTTTACGTTGTCAGTGTCAGAAATTAAACTTATCTTAAATGCTTGTTCTACTTTTTTCTAAATTTTTACTTCACATAATATTTTGATGCTCTTCTACTTAATTTGAAAGAAATTCGACTCTTACCTTAGTAGATGTATGGTGTAAGAGTAAGTTTTCTAAATACAGATTATTAAACATGTTTAATTTAGAGGAAACAAGAATATGTGCGTGTTCACTTAATGCATTTTTCTCATTCACATAATTATTTTATATATTTAACTCGTATCTACATAAATGAAACTTTAGACATCAGTATAATTTAACTTATTGTAAAAAATTATCACCTAATTTTTCAACTTATAATTTCACTTATTATAAGTAATTATGACTTTAACTTACATTGTCATTGTATAGAAGTTAAACCGTATTTTTATTTTATTTTTTTCTTCTAAAATTTGTGAAATATTCTTTGCAGGATTATAGCTCCATTTTCCTTGATGATGGAACTTTGATAAATGAATTTCCAAACCATTGGAAAGGAGAGAATGGGCTTTATTGTGCAGGTTTTTCAAAAAGAGGGCTATTTGGCATATCAATGGATGCTAAATCTATAGTAGAAAATATAAACATTGTTAGAGTAGAGAAAATCTAGACTCTTTTTATTGTTATGTCAAAATGCCAAACTATGTTGGTGATTATTTACTTAACAGCTAGAAACTTAAAACCTTGTTTGTTTTAATCTGTTTTTGTTGGATTTTAGCTTCTATAATAAAATAAATGCGATGGAATTATCTGATTGATTGTTTTTGTCTATCGATTTCCTTGTTTTTATAATGGTAGAATCTGGGCCAGCTTGCAGACATCTTTACCTGCTACCTCCTACTAAGTATCTGAGTAACTCTAGCCACCAAGCTGACATAGAAGGATGGAAAGAAATCATCTAAGGATTACATCATAGTTGTTGTTACACTTGCATTCCTTGATGCTCCTTAGGTACATAGAATTAATGTACATTGAGCAGTTAAATACTCCATTTTGTTAGGTCATTGCCTGTACAAAAATGTCCTAACAAAACCAGTACAAAACAAGAGGATAACAAGGGGGTCCTAGCTCATACAAGATACTCCTAAGTCCTAGCAAGAATGTAAAAGTTGATGGGCAGATGATTCAACTACATACGCGCAAAATACTTCTGGCGTATGAACGAGGACAAATCAAAGAAGTTGGTATGAATGATAACCAGGCAAAGCTAGCTAGCTATTCAACCAACCAGAAGCCAAAGCCGTCGAATCAAATGGTTCATCGTCTTCCTCCCCAACCTCGTGTCTGCGTGTTTGACAACTTAGCCTTAGGTGCACACTTATTGTTCTTTCTTGCGAACCAATGTTTAGTGTCTGATTTTATCAACCATTGAGCAGAAGAAGTTCCTCCTGTGGTTTCTTCTAATGTTTTTCTTTTTGTCCAGAGAGAGTCAGGTGTTACACCGTCCTCCTTTGACCGTCCCCAACTCACTGAAGGTAATCTTTCCCAACCTTCACTAGACCATTTCCTCTTGGTTGTGGTAGGTTTAGAAGCGAATCCTTCCCAACCCTCAGCAGACCATTTCCTCTTGGTCGTGATAGGTTTAGAAGCTAATCCTTCCCAATCTTCGCTAGACCATTTCTTCTTGGCCGTGATAGGTTTAGAAGCTAATCCTTCCCAACCTTCGGTAGACCATTTCCTCTTGGTCGTGATAGGTTTAGAAGCTAATCCTTCCCAACCTTCGGTAGACCATTTCTTTTTGGCTGTGATAGGTTCAGAAGGTAATTCTTTCCAACCTTCGCTAGACCATTTCTTTTTGGCCGTGATAGGTTTAGAAGCTAATCCTTCCCAACCTTCGGTAGACCATTTTCTTTTAGTCGTGATAGGTTTATAATCTAATCCTTCCCAACCTTCGGTAGACCATTTTCTTTTAGTCGTGATAGGTTTAGAAGCTAATCCTTCCCAACCTTCGGTAGACCATTTCTTCTTGGCCGTAATAGGTTCAGAAGCTAATCCTTCCCAACCTTCGGTAGACCATTTCCTTTTAGTCGTGATAGTTTCTGAAGGTATAGCCTCCTGACTTTCTTTCTGGCCTTCTGTACTTTGATCCTCCTTATTCTTGATATCTCTACAAGGAATTGTGATGCTATTTCCATTTTCTTCAATGTTACTTGTCTGAGAATCCACTTGAAAGGGAGCAGCAGCATGGCGGAATAATTGATATCTTAATGCTGGTAGTTCGACGAGGCCATCCATATAAGCAGAGATGTATTCGCTTGTACGCTGGATACACTTGTATATCTGCTTTACTTCTCCTTTCCCAACAGCCCTTGCGACATTTTGAGATTGATCCGTGAAATCCTCAACCTGTGAAGATCAATATCAGACATTAATTCAGCGCCTCAAAGATAGCTAAGCAGAAAGGAATTGAATAAGCGAAAAATAACTACACTGATGCAGCAAACTTTAGAATCCCATGTTTTAGATAGCCAAGATGCTTCATAGGTGCTTGCACATAGTCCTTTGTCCCATAGTTTCTCGACCGACAATAACTGCAATGAAATGAAACAATACTTAGCACACTTCAAGATATGGCCAGAGTTACTAAAATTCACTATACCTTGATTATTAAAGTAACTAGCAGCTCAGCCACCGACTCTTTGTTGCTCTTCCCATAGTTCACAAACTTATTCAACGACTTTTCCACTGAATCAGGATCAGAGCCATCTACAACATTCCCAAGCCAAGAAATAATACCAAGCTACTCAAAACCAAAAATCTCATGAAAAAAAAAATTAGCGGATTTAGAAGCATCATTTAGAATCTACTTGAGTAAAATATCTCAACAATGTTTTTCTTGAAATTTAGAATCTAGTCTATTGATATGGTTTAAATTCCTCACTATCTATAGCAGACTGAAAAGATATAAGGATTTCCTATTTGACCCTCATTCTTGGGAATTTTGCTTTGGGAATTCTGTTTTACTAATACAGTACTTCACTGCACTGTGTACCGAATACCGATACTGAAATTAGTAAATACCTGTCAAGAGGCGTTTGAAAAATGAACAAGTAAAGATTCATAGCATTACCTTTTAATATGGCAGAAAATGGCGGTAGTATTGGAGGATTTCGTGTCTGCAAAGTTCATTCATTAGATGGAGAAGTTCATATGAGCCCAAATGAGAAAAACAGCAGATTCTTAACTAAACAACTACATGACTAGCACTCTAGGAAGGAACGAGATATCTACACATACTTTTCAGCACACATAAAGTTCCTTTCAGAAAAAGCAAAACAAACAAAAAGGCAAGGCTTTCAAAATATATGTCCTCCTCGAATTTAAATCAAAAGGCAGAATTCGTAAATAGGCAGCAGAAACATTAAAGTTATTCTGAATAAGCATGAGGAAAAGAAATTGAGAAGAAGTTAAATAAGCTATTGGCTTCCTATATAAGTATAGACTTTTACATTTTTCTTTTTCTATAAATTGACAAATACAAGGGTAAAATCCAGTAATAATGAAGTTTACAAGAGCAATATCACTTGTACAAGAGGGTGCCCAAATTTGGCGTTCAAAGCACATTTTTAAATTTGGGAATTTTATTGTGCTTAGAGTTGCTTTCATATAAGGTATTGTATCCCATAGCATTGGAAATTTCTAAAATGAAGGTCCCTATTGGATTACAGGAAGCTAAATGCAACATAATCATGAAAGAGCATTGAATAAGTTGAAAAACCACAGCAGACTAGAATCAAATAATATGATTTCACCGTAGAGTAAACTGTGTATGGTTATGTAAACTATTAGTTCACCAGTAGCTCCTAGGCTCAGACTGATTAACCACAGTGACAAAACATTCAACTTAAGGCAAAATTCATATTGACTCAAAGTAATCTGCACGCGAATTCCTCAATATGCAACCAAGAAACAAAGAGTAAGATAGCAACAGAGAAACAATTTGTACTTGGCTCATACCTGTAAATGAAAAGCAACCAAAAGTATTATAGATAATGAGTTTAAAGTTTTGTCTCTTGAGCTATTAATATTCTGAGCTTTTGCCCAAGCTTTCATCTGCAAAAACAAGAGATCATATCTTCTGAGGACGTAAATACAATGATGCAAACTAAAGATATCTGTCAGCATATACATAAGTTGACCCCTGTATCTTCTTCTATGAACAAGAACTGACGAGCAATTTTTATAAGAGAAAGGAAACCAATATAGCAACAAGAACCGATGAGCATTTGGACCACTAGACCATGGTTCCAGAGGGGGGGGGGGTATATTATCAGAACGTAAACCCAAAAATATATATTATAGTCTTTTACAAACCACAACTTTGATTTCCATCTTTCTTCTTTTTGTACCTTTCGAGTTTATTCTAAGTAAAATTCATCCCATGTGCTACGGAAGTCACATGGCCTTTCTAATGTTTATATTTACCACTACCAATCCATATATTTTCAGAAAATTATTTATCTCAGAAGTAGGAGTTAGAGAAAGTGATATAATGAATCTCCTATTTCATTTAAGTACTAACACATAATGCTGTATTCTGGGCAGGGCCCGGGCCTAAATGGGCCAAACGGGCCGGGCTTAGCGGGCCTGGGCTCGGGCGGTCCCGGGCCTCACGGTCCCGGGCTTCGTGGGCTCAACGGGTGGAACCAGCCCGTGACGGGCCTAAGCCCATATGGTCCTGGGCTAAACGGGCCGGGCTCGTGGGCTTAGCGGGCCTAACGGACTTTTTTTTTTAATTTTTTTTGTTTAAGGCAATTTCTTGTAAACCATATCATGGCTATATGAAAAATATATATGTAGTATATATGTAGAAATCTAATTATTAAAGTGCTTGACGAAAAAGTAAAATAACAAAACAATAGTAAAACTAAATTGTCATACATAATAAATTAATAAGAAAGTACAACATGAAGCATAAATACGTCTAATAATTTTAAAATAACACAAATTGTTGAAAAATCTTAAAGACGAATTTGCGGATAAATACCATCAACACAATACGTTATATGTCTCCTTAAAATGCCTGTGGTACACCCTGAACGAAAATTTAAGACTCTTCCACAGTTCTTGCACTTTAATATTTGGCTTTCTTCATTTTCTTCAAGCACTTCATAGTAGTGCGAAACAAGTAAGCGCACTCTTTCCGAACGAAGCATGATGTAACTTGAAAATTAAGATTGAGACATGAAGTCTTGAAAATTGGAAATTGAGAGATTGAGAGAAATTTAGATTGAGAAATGAGTATTGAAATGAAGAAGAGGGAGGGGGTATTTATAGTGTTAGAGAAGGTTAGTTTTGTAAATTGAAAAAAAACGGCTATTTGTGCAATATGGCCGTTGGTGGTCATTGGGGGTGGGCCCTCATTTTGAAAAATCTTGTTTTGTAGTATATATAGTATACTAGTATAGTATATATAATATATATATATAGTATACTAGTATATGGTAAGCTTATAGGAGTTTGTACACAAGAAGGATTGAAATTGTGTAATGAGCTAAGGCTTTCTAGACAGCTTAAGATTGATAAGCTTAAAGAGAAATCCCAATTAGGTGACTTCTGTACTCAGTTCGGTTTACCCGGAACTTCCACTCAAAGTAGGAAGAAGAAAAACAGATATCATAGGTATCCTTACCCGGATAGCCCGTATAAGAAAAAGAGGTCTAGATATAGGCCTAAGGAAGAACGTGATACTAGAAAAGCGCATCGGAAATCTACTCGATTTGCGAAGAATAGATCTAAACGAGATCTCGCTGATATTAAGTGTTACAAGTGTGGAAAGTTTGGTCATATTTCTCCAAATTGCAAGCTTCAAAAACTAAAAACCTTAGAACTCGATGATGAGTTACACGATAAGGTTTATGGCTTGTTATACACTTCAGGATCAGAATCTGACTATTACTCGGAGACTGAATCTGAAGATGAAGTTGAGTTAATTGATTTTTCTGATAATAATAAAAATGCTGATACTTCCTGCACTACTAACAAAGGTGATATTTGTACTTGTGATAGTGACGAATTTTATAAATTGCAATCACAATTTGATAATCTAAATATAAAAACTATTACATCTGATAATGTAATAGAACTTTTAAAAGAAGTTACTGATGAAAAACTTCGTGAAAAAATTATTAATTTAGCCGCAAGTTCTAGTTCTAGTAGTTCAAAATCTGTTGAAAAATACAAGAACGAATTTGAACATTTTGCACCTTATTCTTTATCTGAAATTAATAGACGACTTCAAAAGTCCAGTACACCTAGTAGAGATACTTCTTTTGATGATTTAAAAGAAGAAATTGAGAATTTGAAAAGGGATATTAAGTCTCTTAAGCAAAATCAAATGATTTGCGATCACCGAATTACTCAAATTGAGAAAAATAATTCTCTACTTGAATTTTCGACTAAAGAAATTTCTGAATTTTCTAATGATAAAGGAAAAGAAATTTCTGATCTAACTGAAGAAAAATCTGATTTGTTTTTAGGTATGATGCAAATTATTACTGCACATAAATGATATATTAAATGTACTATTTTGATCGATAATAACTTTTCTATAACTGATATAGCTATGATTGATAGTGGTGCAGATGTAAGCTGCATTCAGGAAGGATTAATTCCAACTAAATATTTTCAAAAGACCACTCATTTGGTTAAATCCGCTTCTGGTCATGCTTTAGATATAGAGTACAAACTGCCAAATACTCATATTTGCCAAAATAGAGTCTGTATTCCTCATTTCTTCTTTTTGGTAAAAAACCAGTTATACCCTCCAATTATACTTGGAACCTCTTTTATTAATGTTATTTATCCGTTCAATAATACAGATGAACATGGGTTTTCTGCTACTTATCAAGATAAAAAGATAAGTTATTCTTTTGTTACAGATCCCGTAACTAGAGATATTAATGTCTTGATTAATATGAAACAAAGGCATGTTGATTCATTACAATTAGATATTCTTAGCATGAATATATTCGATACTTTACAGTCTGCTAAAGTTAAGCAAAAGATTAAATTGATTGCTGAAAAGATGGTTGTTGATGTTTGCACCGATCACCCTAGTGCCTTTTGGAACCGGAAAAGGCATATTGTAACTCTTCCTTACGAAGAAAATTTCTCTGAGGATGATATTCCTACTAAATCTCGACCTTGCCAGATGAATGCTGAACTAGTTGAATTCTGCAAAAACGAGATTGATAGTTTGTTACAAAAGGGTTTGATAAAACCCTCAAAATCTCCTTGGTCATGTTCTGCCTTTTATGTTAATAATGCGGCAGAAAAAGAACGAGGTATCCCTCGATTAGTTATAAATTATAAACCATTAAATAAACATCTAAAATGGATTAGATATCCTATCCCCAATAAAAGGGACTTGCTATCTAGGTTATATGACGCCAATATATTTTCAAAATTTGATTTAAAATCTGGTTATTGGCAAATTCAAGTATTTAAAGAGCATACTTATAGAACTGCTTTCAATGTTCCATTTGGGCAATATGAATGGAATGTTATGCCATTTGGTTTAAAAAATGCCCCTTCTGAATTTCAAAAAATTATGAATGATATTTTTAACCCTTATTTAGATTTTGTCATCGTTTATATTGACGACATATTAGTATTTTCTAAAACTTTGGAGATGCATATTAAGCATCTTGATATTTTCAAGAAAATTGTTATACAAAACGGTTTAGTAATTTCTAAACCAAAGATGAGTCTATTCCAAACGAATGTTCGTTTTTTAGGTCATAATATTTGCCAGGGAAAAATTACCCTTATACAAAGATCAATTGATTTTGCCTCGAAATTTCCTGATGTTATTACTGACAGGACTCAATTACAAAGATTTTTGGGAAGTTTGAATTATATATCCCCTTTCTACAAAAGTTTATCACGAGATCTAGCTCCTCTATACGATAGGCTGAAAAAGAATCATAGACAGCCTTGGACTGACCAACATACTGAGTTAGTCAAAAGTATTAAACAGCGTGTTAAATCTCTACCTTGTTTAACCCTTGCTAATCCTACTTGGCAAAAGGTTATCGAGACAGATGCGTCTAATGTTGGCTATGGAGGGATTTTAAAACAAGTGAATCCCAACAATAAGAGTGAATACCTAATAAGATTTCACTCTGGTAAATGGACCGAAGCCCAGAAGAAATATGCTACTGTGGCACATGAAATGTTAACAATTGTTAAATGTGTTTTAAAATTTCAAGACTTGTATAACCAAAAGTTTTTGATAAAAACTGATGCTCAATCTGTTAAATATATGTTTGACAAAGATTTTAAGCACGATGCTTCTAAATTAATATTTGCTAGCTGGCAGGCTCAGCTGGCGCCTTTCGATTTTGAAATACAATACAAAAAAGGAATTGATAATTCTCTTCCGGATTTTCTATCCCGGGAATATTTAGAATAAATTATGAATTATTATACCATGTTATTTGATGATAAGGTGTTGATCGCTATTCTTAAAGTGATTAATTTAAACAGAAACTTAAAGGAACTCTATACTTGATAAAATTATGACTGACATTATTAATAAAATTGAAGATGAATGCTCTAATTTTAATGAAGTTACTGATATTCTTCAGTTAATTGAAAGTGAATTCCCCAGCCAAGATTATATCGGCGATAGAATTATGATGTCTTTTTTAATTACTAATGACTTGCTATTTATGCAGAATGGACCCTTCATGGGCCACCAGGGGCAGAGGTAGGGGAAGATCTTCCCCTAGTAAGACTTACTCTCAAGGATCGTCATACGGATCCTCATCAAATTCTCCAGTAATACAAAGAGGAAAAAGGAGTTTGATAAACTCAAAAGTACCTCATACAGGTGAATCATCAGGACATTCTATACATCTGGAAGATATTCCAGAAGATAGTCCTTTATATGGACATCTGCAAGCTTATTTGGCATCAAAAAAGCAAAGTGATACTTTTGCTTCAATTGCTAAAGAAGAAGACAACGATGATATCAAGTCATACGAGAAATTATCAAAGAAAGAAATGATATTTCTCCTTGAAAACTCTGAGATTCAGAGAAAAGAAGAACCATGGAAAATATTCCAGAGATATCTGATTAATGGATTATACTACCCGGGTGAATCATATAAAACCCGCACTTATTATGAGACTATCCTAATCAGTACAGGAAGTGCAGAATTTCAGCACTTTTCGGGTTATAACACAAATGAAAACGTTTATAACTTTTCAAAAGTCATTATCAAACAGATTATATCTGTTGAAGAATGGGGGATTTCAACAATGAAATCTTCCACCTTTTCTATATCTCTGTCAGATAATATTACCTCTGGCTATATTGGTTGTGTATCTTCCACGAGGTCATCACCACTTGTTTCACTTCGCATTGAAGTGTCTGATTTTTCGCACTGATCCAGTGACTGAAGCAAGTTTCTTTTCACTTCTTCTAAGTATTGATTTATCAAATCAATTTTATCTCCTTCTTGAATTGCGATTCTTCGAGCAATATGTTTAACTGTGCTCTCTTCTATCATCTTCTTTGCGTTATATATAATTGGATTTGAGAGAGTTGGTGAATTGAAGTATTCAAGTCTTTAACGATTTTCAATTTTCAAGAAGTTGTTCGGCAATTTGGTAAACTCGTTTCAACTCTTAAGTTTTAAGAATATATTTTTGTGTGTTTTAGTTTGCATAATTGTAATTAATATGACATCTTTGATAAAAATGTTTGGTGGTAAGGGAAAAGCTAAAACTGGTGAAAGTAGTGGCCAACCTACTACCCTTCCCCCGGCTCCCCGAACCCAGACCTGGTAGACGTCCTGCTGCTCCTATTATTCTTGATAGTGATAACCCCTGTTTTCAATTTTCCGATAGTCAATTTTGCCATAATGTTGCACCAGGTGAAAATTTAGATGATGAAACTATGAATGCTCTTTATCCTAATCAAACTATCTTTGAAAATGATGAGGAAAATGAGGATGAAGAATGAAACCCAACCGGATTTAGATGATACACCTACTAGTCCTTTTAATAACCCAACTGATGTACCGCCCGACCCACCTGTAGAAACCCCTAGTTTTAATAGACAACCTCCTAAACGCCTAGAAACATCATTAGTTTGGAATTTTTTTACTCAAGTAAGAGAACAAAATAAGGCTAAGTGTAAAACATGTGGGAAATTACTGGCGCATAAATATACTGGAGACCGTAGCGACACGGGTAGTTTGACTAGGGACATAAAAATACACCCTAGAGATAAAGTTAGATATTTACAAATGAAAGCGCAGCTAGAGGGGACACGTGTAGATTCTGCGGATAGCCCTAGTACAGGTTCAAATCTAGTTTAACCATGAATTAACACTGTGACCGGAGGTATTTTATATTACGATCCAAATAGAGATCGTGAAGAATTAGCAAAGATGGTTACCGTTATGTGCTTACCCTATTCTTTTCCTTCTAATCCTAATTGGGTGCATTATATTAGAAGAGTTTTTAATCCTACTTATAAAGGTTGGCCTCGCGCAACAGTTAAGAGCGATATTTATAAATATAAACATGAATATGAACAATATTTGCGGTATTTATTTACTCATATAACTAATCGGATTTCTATTACTACTGATATTGGTAGAAGTGGTAATGATTGTGATTATCTAACTGTTACAAGTCATTGGATAGATGAGGAGTGGACAATGCAAAAACGCATTATTGCGTATAGAATAATTAATTCACGTCACACAGGTAAGTTTATAGCTAACACTGTTGCAGATATTTGTAGATATTTTTGCTTTAGAGATAAAATAATGGCAATTTCTATGGATAATGCTTCTAGTAACACTAGTGCTATAGGCATACTTACAACAACACTAAATCATGCATTTAGGAATATATTCCATGTTAGATGTATTTGTCATATTTATCATTTAATTGTCGGTGATGGTATGCGAATTTTAAATTTAGAAATTGAAAAGGTTAGAATGGCTCTTAATTGGCTTTTTTATTCAAACCGTAGAAGTAAACCTAGAGATTATTTTAAAAAATGTGATGAATATGGCCTTAGAGAAAGAAAGGTTCCTCAAGCTTGCCCGACTAGATGGAATTGTATGTACAAAAGTTTAGTAGTTGCATATGAATATAGAAACTCAATTAATGCAACGTTTAATGCTCGGGTAGGTGGTGAGGATGATGATAAAATGCTTACTACTCAAGATTGGACGAATGTTAAAATTCTTATAGATTTTTTAGAACATTTTCAAATTGCTACAAATGCATTTTCTGGGCAATATTATCCTACTATTTCAAACTGTTCAGTTTATATTGCAGCACTATGTGATTTGTTTGTTGAATTTTCGGAGGGTGGGGAAATTTATCAACTTGCTATAAATGAAATGAAAGAAAAGTTTAAAAAATAGTTTTTCCCTATCCCTCCTATTTATGGTGTTGCTGCAATGTTAAATCCTACAATGAAATTAGGAGGTCCTCATTTTTTGTACTCAAATATTTATAAGGCTTTAGATCTTTCAAATGAGGAATTTGCTACACTTGCAGATGCAAAAGCCTCAATTAAAATTAATGCTCAAACAATTTATAATGATTATCAACTTGCCTTAGAGCATGCTAGACCAAATGTTCCAACCCCTACTTCGTCTAGTTCACAATCGTCTAAAAGAGTTGCAGGCTTAAAAGCACTTAAATCATGGACGGAGTTCAGGGGTTCTCAAGGTGATAATTATGATGAAACTTCACATCTAAATGAGCTTCAAGTTTATTTGTCGCAGGGACTTGAAAAGGAGAATCCAGACGACACTTTTGATCTTTTGGAATGGTGGAAGGCAAGGGAAAAACATTTTCCGGTTCTTGCAAGGATGACTCGGGATATTTTATCTATTCAAGCTTCAACTGTTGCATCAGAGAGCGCTTTCAGTCAAGCAAGACTTCAAATAGGTGATCATAGAGCGTTATGAGGGAGAGCTTGGAAAAATCTGTACTGTTCAGAGATTGGATCCGTTCGGAAAGAAGAAACTTTAGAATTGCGGAATCACAACCGGCGATAGATGAAGCTTATGAAAAAATGATGGCGAAACTTGCGGAGGATGCTGCTTCGCCCGGAAGTGGTGATGAACAAGCTTCTTTTCCACCACCACCAACGCAACCTCCTCCGAACCTTGAAGGATTTATGAGATTTGTTAGAGATACAATGTAGATTATGGTGTAACTTGTACTTTGGCACATCTTCTTTTAGTTTTTTCCCTTTTAGTGGTGGTATTAGTACCTTGTTGTGCTCATTCCATTGGGGGGAGGAAGACTAAGAAAGATATGTCATTTTTGGTAATAAAAATTATAAGACATGCCCTTGAATATCTTTTTGCAATATTTTTTTGTCTTTAACTTGCAATTATTTATAAGCTATAATATATATACATAACATACAATATATACTACAAGAAAATATATAAGGGAATATATATACATAACATACAATATATACTACAAGAAAATATATAAGGTAATATATATACATAACATAACATACTATATATATATATATATATATATATATATATATACTACAAAACATTATAAGAAATTATATTTGGAAATATATATACATAACATACTATATATAGTATACTATACTAGTATACTATATATACTACATATATATATACTATACTAGTATACTATATATACTACAAAACAAGATTTTTCAAAATTCAAAATGAGGGCCCCACCCCCAATGACCACCAACGGCCATATTGCACAAATAGCCGTTTTTTTTTCAATTTACAAAACTAACCTTCTCTAACACTATAAATACCCCCTCCCTCTTCTTCATTTCAATACTCAATACTCATTTCTCAATCTAAATTTCTCTCAATCTCCAATTTTCAAGACTTCAAGTCTCAATCTTAATTTTCAAGTTACATCATGCCTCGTTCGGAAAGAATGCGCTTATTTGTTTCGCACTACTATGAAGTGCTTGAAGAAAATGAAGAAGGCCAAATATTAAAGTGTAAGAACTGTGGAAGAGTCTTAAATTTTCGTTCAGGGTGTACCACAGGCATTTTAAGGAGGCATATAACGTATTGTGTTGATGGTATTTATCCGCAAATTCGTCTTTTAAGATTTTTCAACAATTTGTGTTATTTTAAAATTATTAGACGTATTTATGCTTCATGTTGTACTTTCTTATTAATTTATTATGCATGGCAATTTAGTTTTACTATTGTTTTGTTATTTTACTTTTTCGTCAAGCACTTTAATAATTAGATTTCTACATATATACTACATATATATTTTTTATATAGCCATGATATGGTTTACAAGAAATTGCCTTAAACAAAAAAAAATTAAAAAAAAGCCCGGAAATAAAAAAAGCCCGTTAGGCCCGCTAAGCCCGCGAGCCCGGCCCGTTTAGCCCAGGACCATATGGGCTTAGGCCCGTCACGGGCTGGTTCCACCCGTTGAGCCCACGAAGCTCGGGACCGTGAGGCCCGGGACCGCCAGAGCTCAGGCCCGCTAAGCCCAGGCCCGTTAAGCCCGGCTCGTTTGGCCCATTTAGGCCCGGGCCCGGCCCAGAATACAGCATTATCGTGGGCTATTTTATGTGACCCGGCCCGCCAGGTCCTTTTAGCCCGTTAGGACCGCGGGCCCGGTCCGGTCCCGGTCCCAGCCCGGCCCACCATACAGCATTACTAGCACAGGCCTTCTCACCAACTTGATGACTTTCTGATTGGGTAGCACACAGGCAACTGTGTCAAGAACTAGTGAGCCCTATGGTACTGCTACTGTGCATCCGCGAATCACATAAGAGATCTTCCAAACTATTGCACAAGCAGAACTAAACTTTAACTTCGTTTCATGAACAACTGTGCATATTGCATAGCATACAAGAGAGCAGAATTTTACCAAAAAACTCAGCTTCTGAAACCTTTCATCGAGTGAACAAATCATGTGGATTATCTTAGACTTTGAAACTCCATCCCTGTTTTCAACTGATATATCGCACTCAATTTTCGTTCCACAATCAACAACTTTCAGAATGGGCACCTTGGCAGCTGTTATTGGATGAACGCCAGCAACATGCCCATCTCCTGAAGCACAGAAAACCATAGATGAAAAGCTTTATTTAAATGGTTCTACTAATGGAAATAGCCATTTCTTGGAAGTGGCGGCATAATTATTTACCTAGAAAATAATCAGAGCAGTTAATCTACTTTTCTTCTAGAATTAGTCCTACTCTTCAAAGTAAAATGTTAGACACAAAGACAGTGACCCATGAACTGCAGACAGTATCAAGGAAAAAGAAGGAATTAAATCAAAGATTTACTTTGAAGTGCATACAACTTCCTTGCAAATTTCCTGAGAGTTTGAATCTTCTTCTCATGCGAAATCTTAACTGAACTGTTGTCAAAATTCACAGATATATCTAGATCACTCTTTGAATGGAATAGATCCATCACGAAAGATCCAAACTCCTCCACAACAGGAATATTACCAGAACGCCCTGAAAAAAAGAACTGTCACATCATGCTGTAATATGTAAAAATATAATCCAATAAATAGCCTACTCACTCAAATTTGTGTAGTTGATTAAGTCTATTAACAAAGCTACTACAAGCCAGTGCACAGGATCCATTTGCTGAGTTACACTATAAAAGGTTGCAGAGGTTACCGTAGATATCCTTTGCTATCTCATTGAAGACAGAAACCAAATTTCTCCTAACTTCATAATCACTTGGTTTAGGGCGGCAAATTGTATAAATCTCATTAAGCAATTCTTCAAGTGCAGATAGTCGCTCCGGGTGCACTTTATAGTTTTGCATTCGCTTCCGCTCAGCCCTCTCGACTCTCTTACGAAGAACTGTCATCGCAGTTTAATCAAATGATGATTCAGCCAATAGTAAAACAGATGATAATTCAACAATAGAGACTTTCCTACTGCAAGAACCATTACATATCACAGTTGAGTTATCATATACTACTTGGACCCAAAGTATGTTTCTAAGATGCAACTTGCAAGGATACAACCAGCCTAGAAAATATAAAGTTACAAAGTAATGGTTACCTTCCCTTAAAGCATTTTCTACTGTGAAAATCATATCCTTTGACTTCTCTAAGATAACTATCATCTAAGTCAGAATTCATAATTGTATTTATAAAGAGAATTAGTACCTAAAAGGAAGCAAATGGTTTTTTGGTGATAATACTCATGGTAAATAGATCAGAAAAAGCTGTCGGATATATTTATTATCACTGCATACAGATTGAGATTAGTTTCTTTCCTCTTTGTCTCCGTTGCAACCAATCAAGCATTCCCAAGGCGAAAACCATATCACTTGTTATAAGCAGGAGAATTTATGCCTCATTCACCTAGTGTGTGCTGTATAACAGTCTTCATTACATAAATTATGTATTAACCAAAAAAGGAAGTAAAATTAGTAATTGTGCACAATAAGCTAAGACAGAAGTAGAAATTTCTGACTTTAGAAATTCCGAAGTTTCAAGGCTGTGCATGCTCCTATTAACGTGCTGTGCAACCACCTCAACAAATTGGCATTCCACCTTACAACCTTTATCTCTAACAAGTTGCAAGTTTTTTATAACCCAGCATAAACACATTGCACCCATTTAGCCAAAACTTTTGCACTTTCAAGAACATTATGTGTACTTCCATCAACTCTTTCTCAATGTCACTTGATCTATGAACAACTCCAAAGCTCTCCTACTAACACGTTGTGTAACTGTTAAAGAAGCATCTTGCCGCTTTACCACCTTCCCAACTAAGAAGTTGCAATTTTTCAAAGATTTTACGCACCCCAAAAACATATTGCATGCGGCATGCCTTAAACCAAAGAAGCTTTTTCACCTCCAACAGGATCATATGTAGTTTCATCAGATATTTTTCAACATTTACTTTATTTATGAACAATTTACAAGTAGTAATAATCTTCTTTTCCTTTTTTTAATTAACAGTAGTGTCTAGACCAGCTTGAGCTTTTTCTCTTCTTTTGTTCTACTATGGTGTCAAGGCCAGCTTGCGAGCACTCCAACTGTTCTACTGAATACCTATTAACTCCCACCAGCACAGGTACTAGGTAAGTATGTTCATCAAACCTTAGGTACGGACTCGAACCCGTTCTCCAAGGTTTGTATCCATTCATTAACCACTAAACCATACCCTTGGATACTAGTAATAAACTTTCTTATTAGGGTTAAAAATTAATGTGCACAATATTACTGGTAATTGAAATAAACAACTAACTCCTCTTCAATTCTATCAAACAACCTAGGAGAAATATCAGAAATGAGAATCTTGAAATTTATAAAATAAAATAAAATAAAAATTAAAAAAAAGAAGAAGAGAGAGATAGACCCTTTAGCAGTATAAAGTAATGGTATTTCAGAAAGTACTGACCTTTAACGCGATAAACCTTAGACATATGGGAAACTGATGATTTCGTATTCAGCTCAAATGCTTACTGATAGCTGAAAGGAAAAATTCAATTAAAGAAAGAAGAATGTAGCAGAAATGTACTACAAAGGTAGCATATGGTACAAGTTATGGAAGCAGAGTGAGTGTGTATTTCTCGAAATCATCACTGTAATTACTTTCCATGGAACAGACCAACAAGAACAGGAAAGAAAGGGCCGCGCGTGGTTTTTTGTTTTCTGATATTCGCTAATCTAAACTTTCTTTCTATGTGAAAAGACGAAAATAACCTCCATAATCTCAACTCTTTTTATTTGAAAGACTAAAATAACCTCCACTGGTTACGTGTTTGGAGATGAATGTTAAAATTCATATAAACAGTAGTACTTACAAGTTATTCTTTTGTTAAAATAAGTCAAAATACATAGTTTACTCGTTAATCTTATAGCGAAATCCCTATTACACATTTTTCTTTCACAGGAAATATCTTATACACTTAATTTTTTAAAAGTGTGTCTAAAACATACTACTTTTGACCAGATAGCACTTGGGTGTTTACCCACAAAAAAACACGTGAAACCCGTAAAAAAACATTTTTTGTCTCACCTCCCCCAAGAACCCCTCCCCCTCCCTCTGGTCTTCTTCCTCACCACCCTCCCCCTCATTTTCTTCCCCAAATAGAATTTTTGAAAGAACATATCAATTTTAAATCTAAAATTGAGCGAATTTTGTTGGTTTATTTGTCCAAATATTGGAAACTATTCATTTGTGATAGATTTAAAAGCTTTAACAGTAGTATCGAAAGTTTGGTGAAAAAGTCTAGAATCTACCATTGTTGCGGTAATGAAAATTCAATTGGGTCTTGTTGATTATTGTGTTATTAAACTCAATTTGTTGCTCGATTATTTTCGGCTAGTTGTTTAGATAGTATGGTTGAATTTTGGTGTTGTTAGAAACTTTCTCACAAACAACCATGGTGCTTAAGATAAAAAATGGAAAGGTGAAGAAGATGGGTTTTAATTTAATTTCTAATATTTTTTTCCTTTTTAAAGTTAATGACACGTGTCACGACCCTATTAGGGCGTGACTTTCACATTATCTGAAAAAATTGGTCAAGCACAAAAGTGGTGCGCCTTAGACATACTTTTGAACGGTTGAGTGTGTCAAAGGTTTTCCGAGAAAGAGAAGTATGTAACAGGGATTTCGCTATAAGGTTGTTGGGTAAACTATGTATTTTGCCAAAATAAAATACCCTTAAATTTTTTATAAACTTAAAAAGTATCTTTGTCAAGAAAAGAAGAAATAATGAATATAGAAAGACAACAACAACAACAACCCAGTAAAATCTCACTAGTGGGGTCTGGGGAGGGTAGTGTGTACGCAGACCTTACCTCTACCTCGAAGGGTAGAGAGGCTGTTTCTGAAAGACCCCCGGCTCAAGAAAACAAAAAAGACAAAAAAAAATAATATTAGTATCACCATAGAAATCATAGGAAAAATAGGAACAACATAAAATCCAGAAGAAAGATGCAAAGCAAAGCAAAGCAAAAACGATAGCTACTAAATAGGTTCTACACTGAAAAGTGAAATAGTAAGACACAACGTTGTCACTATCTGTCTTAGACAAAAATCCTACCAGCCTAGTCTTCCAAAGATACGAAGTAAGGCAAAAATCACCTACCTCCTAACCTAGAACTCTAATACTCGACCTCCACATCTTCCTATCAAGTGTCATGTACTCGAAAATCTGAAGCCTCGCCATATCCTTCCTGATCACCTCTCCCCAATACTTCATAGGCCGCCCTCTACCTCTTCTCATGCTCTCCAGAACCAGCCGCTCACATCTCCTTACCGGAGCATCTGGGTGTGACGACTCGACCAGTCGTCTCATGAGTTACCGCTCCATTTCCCCCATTTCTGTTTCTTATTGCTTTGTTTATTGGTTCTATATATGATCGGGGTTGGTTGGCTTAGGTTCGAAAAAGTTTTGGTAAGGTTTGAGACACTTAGTCTCTTTTGAGGAAACTTAAGTTGGAAAAGTCAACCGGATGTTGACTTATATGTTAAAGGGCTCGGATGTGAGTTCTGGTGGTTCGGATAGCTTCGGGAGGTGATTTGGAAATTAGGAGCGTGATCGGAATGTGTTTTGGAGGTCCGTAGTAGATTTAGGCTTAAATTGGCGAAGTTGGTATTTTGGCGTTTTCCGGTTGATATGTGAGATTTTGATATAGAGGTCGGAATGAAATTTCGGGAGTTACAGTAGGTCCGTTGTGTCATTCGGACGTGGTTTGGTATACTTTTTGATCAAAAGCGTAATTCGGAAGATTTTGGAAACTTGGGCTTGAATTCGATGTGTTTTGGTTGATTCGATGTTGTTTGAGGTGTGTTTGAAGATTGGTATAAGTTTGGATGGTGGTATATGATGTGTTTGTGCTTTTGGTTGAGGTCCCGGGGGCCTCGGGGTGATTTCGGGTAGTTGGCAGAAAGTTTGGAAGTTGGTTTTGGCAGCTAAAGATGTTCCATTGCTATCATAACCGCACCTGCAGCTAGGGGACCGTAGGTGCGGTCTCGCAGAAGCGGAAAGAACTTAGGAAGGCAGAAACCGCAGATGCGGATGAGGGACCGCACCTGCGATGGCGCATGTGTGGATTATGCATCGCAGATGCGGATTTTGGCCACTTAAATGAGGACCGCAGCTGCGGTGCTTGGGACCGCAGAAGCGAGATCTGGACCACAGGTGCGAAAAGCCTGGGCCAGAAGGTACAAAAGCATTCTTTCGTGATTTTTGAGTTGTTCTTCACCATTTCAAGTCGGTTTTGGAGCTTTTTGGGAGATTTTGAAGAGGGAGTCAAGGGATATCGTCTGGAGGTAAGATTTTTGAGTCTAATAATCGATCCTATGGTATTATTTCATGGATTAGAGCAGTAATTAATGGAAATTTAGGGTTAACAATTAGGAAACTAGGGTTTGGTATTGGAGACCTTGACTTGAGGATTTGAGGGGTCATTTGTGGTCGGATTTTGGGACTTTTGATATGTATGAACTCGTGGGGAGATAAGGAATCTATTGATGTAAATTTTATCGAATTCCAAGATGTGGGCCCGGGGGTCGGGTTTTGGTTAATTTTGGGATTTATGCTATAACTTGATTATTTTCGCATAAGCTTCGTTCTCTTAGCATATTTTGACATCGTGATTCTGATTTTGGATAGATTCGACACGAGTGGAGACCGATTTGAGGGGCAAAGGCGTCGCAGGCTAGAGTTGGACTAGATAGAGGTGATTAATGATTTTAAATATTGTCCTAAGGGTATAAAACCCCGGATTGCACACCGTGGTGCTATATTGAGGTGACACACACGCTAGATGACGAGCGTGGGGTCATGCATCGTTGGAGATTGTGACTTAGTCTATCCCAAATGACTGTTTTACTGCGTATTTGATTGAAAACTATTTGCTATCATCATGTTTTGGGTTGAATGCCATATTTGGGACTCGTGTCAACTATTTGGATCTTTAGGGGACTTTTACTAATATTTCCTCACTGTTTTGACTTTATATTTGTACCCAGTCATGCTATATTATACTGTTTTCATAACTCAGCGATGTTTACTCTATTTTAACACATTAAATGATATTCTAAATGATAATTTGAGTTGAGCATCATGTTTTTACTGTTGTCCGAGTGGCTTATGAGATTCTGACTGAGTAAGGCCGAGGGCCTGAGATTGTATGCCACAAGGTGGCTTGTTGATATGAGGCCGAGAGCCTACTAATTATGCCATGAGATGACTTGATATTGCGCTTGGGCCGTAAGGGGCCCCTCCCGGAGTCTGCACATCCCCAGTGAGCGCGGGTACCCATTGTGAAATGAGATATAGCCCGAGGGGCTAGTGTTGTTCCATGTATTGTCCGAGGGGCTAATTATGTTGGTATTGTGCCCGAGAGGCTGCTCTTTATGGGTTTATCTTTTCTAGTTGCCTGTCATTTACTTGCTTAATTATTAAAAAGAGATTTTTAAAGAAGCTTAAACTGAACTAAGGTGACTTTACGTGTTTGCATTGTTTCATTGTCTCCACTGGCTTTATACTGCTTCTTTATAGCCTGTTGATGTGCCTTTGCGTGATTTCTCATCGCTCAGTCTTTATTAATTATTATTACTCACTGAGTTGGAGTACTCACTTTACTCCCTGCACTCCGTGTGCAAATTCAGGCGCTTCAGGTCCTCCTTGCGATGGTTGAGAGCTTCCAGCAGATTCCGGAGTTCACTAGGTAGCTGCTCGGCGTTTCGCAGCCCAGTGTCTCTCCCTCTTATCATCATTGCTTTCCCTTGTCCTAGTTATGTAATAGTTTGTGTAGACTCGTTCAGACTTGCAGTATTATGATAGATGCTCATGACTGGTGACACCCCGATATTGGGTTGTGTTGGTTCTATTTTCGCAAATTGTACTGTTTCACTGTTTATTTTGGGATTATTATTATTATGTTAAAGACTTAATTCATATTAATTTAATTGATTAAAAATAATTGGGTGTTGTGTCGGCTGGCTTTGTCTTCACGAGAGGCGCCATCACGATCGGGTCTGGGTTTAGGGTCGTGACACTGAGCTTCTCCCCTTAATATGCCCAAACCATCTGAGTCTCGCTTCCCGCATCTTGTCATCAATATAAAAAGAGATTAAGATAAAATTTTATTTTGGGAATGGTCAAACATTTGGTTGATTTTGGTGTGCTTATAACATTTAAATGTTTACCAATTGCATAGATAAGTTAAAATTTAAACGTTCAACTCAAATGCTTATTGATAGCTGAAAGGAAAAGTAAAAAGGAGTGAAAATACAATTAAAGAAAGATGAATGTAGGTGAAATGTATTTGACAAGATAGCAAACACATAGTACAAGTTATGGAAGCAGAGCGGAGCATATATTTGTCAAGATCATCATTTTAAGGAGTCGTTTGAACATATTAAAAAAATCCCAAAAAATATTTTCAAATTCAGTGTTTAATTATATAATTAATTGAATTTTTAGAGAAGTGGTTCGAGGGGAGGGGGGATGTTTTTTTTTTCTCTAATATATTCACTATCTGAAAAGTAAAACATTACGTCGTTGTTTTTTCCAGCGACCTTAGGTCTCGTTACGAGGAATTTATATAGAATACAACTTCTTTAAAACTTATTTAGAAATATTACAACTACTTTTATAAAATTCCATAAAATGCAATTTCTTACAACTTTTGAACTTTTTAATTTCATAAATTCCTAAAATTACTCCCCTAAACGTGGGATAATGGCACAAATAAACTTTTAAGTACTCAATTGCAGAATGACTAATTTTTTAGACTCGTATAATGTCTCAACTATCCATCTATTAGTCATTAATACAATCAAAGTATATCCACTTTTAAAACAAACATGTTATAAAATAATAAAAGAAGAAGAAGAGTATTGCAGAGCAAAGTAGAAAGAGAGAATTCTTATTGATATGAGATGATTTACAATGGAATAGAATCCTCTATTTATAGGGAGAAGATAACTTAGCCACCAAGTAATAAACCCTAGAATCTCTCTAAATATAGACATTCACCATAAATAAAATTCTATTTATAACACTCCCCCTTGAATGTCTATTCAACAGATAATGTTCCTCGTTAAAACCTTAACTAAAATAAAACCCAGTGGAAAAAAATTCTAGTAAAAAAAAAGAGTACACATATCTAATAATACGCCTTTTGATTGCCTCGTTAAAAACCTTGTAAGAAAAATCCAGTGAGACAAAACCTTGTAAGGGAAAAAGAGTACAACGCGTATTAACTCCCCCTTATAAGAACATCAATTCACATCCTTGAGCCTTCGCATCCCAATCTTGTGCACCATCTTCAAAAGATTGTTGGTAGAGATTTGATAAACAAATTCGTCATATTAACTTGAATGAACATATTGCATCTTGAAATCATTATTCTTGATAGAGATGTAATGTCTTCATAAAATGCCGTGGAATGGTCTTTTCAATATCTCCATAGAGGTATTCTCACTATCACATTATCATGTTTATAGTTATAGCAAGATAATTTGTACGCAAATTGTACTGAGGAAGTGGTACTTCATGATCAAGAATTGTATATGCTTTAAGCAGTTTAAATCCTTCAAGGATTGTCATATAAGTCATCTAATGGACTTTAATTAGATGCATATCAAGTTTTTATGTCATGCTAGACATATAAGATAGATAAAGGTGATTGCACACACCGTTGACTTTACACTTTCAAGTATTTGAACGACATAGACAAAATTATATGTCTTTCATATGTAATCAATTCTACTTGAATTGTTTCTCTTCCATTTGGCCAATATTTTTGTGTTTGTATTCGATAGACTTGAGGTCCGACAGACTTGAGATCCCCATCTATACTTAGCGCTATCATAGATGTCGTCGACGAACATTTTATATCAGTTTCAATATTTTTTCATAAAGACATAACATAGAGATCTCTTCATTCAAATTTTCAGGTACCTGAATCTCTTTTGAGATTTTATGAAGTGTTATGTCATGTGATCTTCTAGATCACTTGCCTCTTTTGCTTATCTTCTTTATCAAGAAGTTTATTTGAAACCGATTTGTCTATACTCTTTAACCGTACCATAGACTTTGTCCTTTTAGGACTTAATAGGAGCATTTTCAGTGAGAATATAGTAACTTTATTTAGGTCAACAAATGCGTTCGGCATGCTTTGCAATATACTGCAAATGAATTATCCTTTTATAAACTCAAGTTCATATTATTTTATTCGAGGGTCTAGATGTACACATGATAATTCATTCCACGTAACTTTTTCTCAAGTGTTTATCATGTATCCCCCTCATGTTAGAAAAACTAACTTGCTTCCTCAATTTTGGAAACTCATCTTTGTGCGTTATGGTGTTAATCCAAATACACCACACAACAATAATAATAAGATGAAATTATTTGGTTTCTGGCCCTGAACCACTTGTGAGGGGAGAATGAAATATACTTTCGTATATAACCTATATCAAACTGATATAGATAACTTTGTTCTCATAAGCAATAGTTTAGTTATTAAGTGGAGACACTCAATGAATTAGTTTTGCTAAACCAACTGTGATGTAAACCAACTTATCAAGATAAACTATCTTGAATAGAAAATCCGGAAATTATGCTCTAAATTAAATTATTGAGCAATTTACCTCGCAAATACCATGTTGCGGGTTAATAATCGCACATGTAACCATCTCATAGATGTATCTTATGTGGTATACATGGCAGGTGAATGGGCTCATATTCACCTTTGATATTTCCAGCATTCATGGGATTCAATCCCAATTTTAGTTGGTCTATTAAGTAATGAGAACAAGCAACATAGGAGAATTCGTAAAGAACTTTCTAGTTCTTTAATGTTTACTCATGTGAATTCTCTTTTATTTTTGTACATCATACTTAAATTGATATGACTAAACTAGATATGCCAACTGGATATCAATAAACTCCAAGTTTATTATGATATGCGTTTTATATCAATAAAGTTCTACTTTATTGTGACATTCTTTTATTTGTGTAGTATAAACTGGAGAATAAAGCGGGTAACTTTTCATATACATATTACCCCACTACAAGTTGTAGTAATAGAAGATATTAAATCTTTCCTTTATTTATAGCCTCAATATAATCAACTGCTTTCGCGTGTACTTTGGAAAGTGAATAAGTTTCTTTGAGATTTACTACAACACAATATCTTATTGATAATCAATTTTATTTCTCCAAAATAGTGGTAATTGGCTCTTCGAGAGCTCTCAATTAATTTTGTACTACCACATATTCATCAGCATCCATATGGTCATATATCTCTTTCAAGGAGAAAGTTATACCATTATGGTCATGGTCAAAATTATATGCAAGATATGTGTCTTACATTATTGTTGTCCTTTAATAATCACATTGCCAAAATATTTTGGCGTACAATAGGTACGTGACCAATGACCATTCATGCCATAATAATGACATTATTTTCTTATATCATCTCAAACCTCCTTCTAGAGGTGAGTAAGGTATATTCGCTACCACTAGCATTGTAACGACCCGACCGGTCGTTTTGAGCTTTAGAACGCCGTTCAGTAGTTTAAGGCCATGAGCAGCTTCACTTCAGGTATTATCACTTGTGTACATGGTCGGAATTGAATTCCAAGAAGTTCGGAGTTGATTTGGAAAGAGAATTCTCATTTCGGAAGCTTTAAGTTGAAAGAATTAGCTAAGATTGAATTTTGAGTAAACGGCCTCGGAATCGGGATTTGAAGGTTCCAGCAGGTTCGTATGATGATTTTGGACTTGGGCGTATGTCCAGATCAGGTTTTGGAAGACCCGGGAGCGTTTTGGCGCTTATTGTGGAAGTTAGCATTTTGGAAGAAATTTCATAAGTTTGGGTTGAAGTGCATTTCAGTGTTATCGATATCCATTTGGGATTCAAGTCTGGGAGTAGCTCCGTATGGTGATTGTAGAGTTAGGAGCGCTATCGGAAGTGAATTCTAGGTCTGTAGGTCATTTTGGAGTCATTTGGCTAAAGATAGAAATTTTAAGGTTTTTGAGAAGTTTGACCGAAAGTTGACTTTTTTATATCGGGGTCGGATCCTAATTCCGAAAGTTGGAGTAGGTCCGTAAAGGCAAATATGACTTGCATGCAAAATTTGAGGTCAATCGGACATAATTTGATAGGTTTAAACATCGAAAGTAGAAGTTTGAAATTCTAAAGTTCATAAAGCTTGGATTGGAGGTCGATTCGTGGTTTTAGCATTGTTTGATATGATTTGAGGCCTCAAGCAAGTCCGTAATGTGTTTTGCGACTGGTTGGTATGATTGGTTGGGGTCCTGGGGGCCTTGGGTGGATTTCGGGTGGTTAACGGATCGAAAATGGAATTTTGGAGAAGGCTGAAGTTATTGGTTGCTGGTGTAACCGCACCTGCGAAACTAGGGTCGCAGGTACAGAGACGCAGAAGCGGACTTCGTGCCGCAGAAGCGGAAATGGACGGCTAGGCTAGGACTGCAGATGCGGTCATTTCGCCGCAGATGCGGGACCGCACCTGCGGAAGGAGAAGCACAGATGCAGAAGTTGAAGGCTTGGGGAAAAACCGCAGAAGAGGCAATTGGTCCGCACCTGCGGCATCGCAGAAGCGATCAATAGACCGTAGGTGCGAAAGGACTGGAGGCAGTGAGTGTTTTAGAAATTGAGATTTGGCCATTTTCTCTTGGCTTGGGCGATTCTTAGAGGGTTTCAAGAGGGGGTTTTCATCATCAACGACAAGGTAAGTTACCCCCACCTATCTTGAGTTAAATACATTGATTATGTATGGAATTGAGCATGAAATTTGTAGAAACTAGGGGTTTGAGGGAAAACCTAGAAAATCGATATTCTTGGAATTTGACCACGATTTTGGGTATGAAACTGGAGTAAATTATATATTTGATTTTGTGAGGTTATGGGTAAAGTTTATCTTCGAAAAATTTAGGAATTCGGGCACGTGGGCCCGAGGACAATTTTGTCAACTTTTCGATCAGGGTTAGGAATTGTTATAAACTGGATTGTAATGAGTAATTGAGCGTATATTAATGGATTTGCATAATTATTGGCTAGTTTTGGAGCATGGTGCATCGATTCGAGTCTTCGGAAGGGCGTGGAATGCCGGTTATGGATCTTCGGAGCGAGCTGAGTCTCCTTTCTAATCTTGTAAGAGGGAATTGTCTCCATAGGTGAAATAATTAGTTATGTGCTCCTATTTGTGGGGGCTACGTACGCACGAGGTGACGAGAATCTATGCGTAGCTACTATTATGTTATTGTCTGGGTAGTCTAGGACCCAAAAGCATGCTGTACTTGGATATATTTGTAATCCTATTGACGGTTTGAAGTGCTTAAATCCTATCGAAGTGGTAAATGAATTTCTAAAAGGAATAAACTTCATTTTATAAAGTTGTTAAAAGAGAATTGGCTTTTCTTTGGATAATTGTTCCTTGTTGACTTCTTGATTGACTGTATGTATGTGTTTAATATCGGAACGGACTGAACGCCTCAGTAGATTAAATAGATGCATTTATGGTTCGCGCCATTCGACCCTCTGGTAGTGCATAGTTTAAATATTGTTGAATCGGGCCGTATGACCTTGGCATGATTTGCGCATGCTTGTATTGCTTGCCTTGAAACTTATTGAAGTTGTTATTGCCTCTTCCCGGCTTAAGAATATTTGTATAAATGATGAAAAGTAATTTGGAAATTTTCTATAAAAGAAAGAATTGTTTACATGTTTCACCCTATTGAATTACAAAGCTCGTTTATATAAATCCTTGATTCATTATATTACGGACGTATCATTATTGGACCACTAGTAAGTCGAAGTCGACCTCTCATCTCTACTTCTTCGAGATTAGACGGGATACTCATTGGGTACATGTTGTTTTCGTACTCAAACTACACTTGCTGTGCATTTTTGTTGCACAGGCACATGCATCACTAGTGGCCTGGTGGGCGTAGTAGCATGGTTGATGTGGAGACTTAGGTGAGCTGCACTTCTCGAGATATCCCGCAACCAGCAGAGTCTCTTCCAGATTATTGTATTTATTTTCTGTCCAATTTGTATTCCAGACGGTTGTTGTATTGTATTGCTTCCTAGAAATAGCTCATGCACTTGTGACACTGGGTTATGGGATAGTTATTGGGTATTTTGTATTGACTTCTTGACATGTATATTTAATTCGAACTGAGTATCTTTTACTAGTAAAAATTGAAGTAAAATCAGAGTTTTTTACAATTGTTTAAATGAGAATTTAATTAAGTATTTATGGTTGGCTTGTCTGACAGCGGTGTCCGGTGCCATCACGCCCCTTAGTGGATTTTGGGTCGTGACAACATGGTATCAGAGCATTAAGTTCCTTTAGGTCTCAGGAGTCATGAGAAAGTCTAGTAGAGTTTCGTGGATCGGTACAGAGACGTCTGTACTTATCTTCGGGAGGCTACAAAGCTGTGAAGAGCACTTCCCTTCTTGATTTCTTCATCGTGCGACTTGATTCCTTGAGGCTTATGCCCTTGTTTCCTTCCTACTCAATCTTATGTGACGCGAACCGCTTGCTATAAATCAAGAATTGAAGAATTTTAATAGTACTACCGATGTTGTGCGGGATGTTTCTCCCGGTATAGTTGGGTGAGCTATTGTCATCGCCTTACAACAACAAACAACAATAACAACCTAGTATAATCCCACTTAGTGGGGTCTGGGGAGGATAGTGTGTACGCAGACCTTACCCCTATCCTGGGGTAGAGAGGCTGTTTCCAAATAGACCCCCGACATCCTTCCCTCCAAGAACTTCCCACCTTGCTCTTGGGGAGACTCGAACTCACAACCTCTTGGTTGGAAGTGGAGGTTGCTTACCATCAGAGCAACCCCTCTTGTCTGAACCCAGTATAACCCCTATTGGCATCGCCTTGCGGAAGGATTTTTCTATCATTTCGGCTCGATAGTTGTTCTTCTAAGAGCTTGGAGGCTATGCACAGGTTGTTATGATGCTCGTGATTGGTTATCACACAGTATTCACTTGATGGTAGGAGACTTGCCTATTTTTTGGGGCGGTGAATGAGTTGAAAGGAAATCTACTAAGTGCACGATTCAGGGATATGATATTTCACTTTCGGTGGAGGAAAAGCAATTAGCCTATGGATGTCCAGATTTGGGGTGATGGAGTAACAAAACTTGGTAATTTCGAGCGTGGTGGAATTTTTATCTGCGATGTAGTGTCATCATCCTCGATTGTATGTGTTAAGTTCGCCGGTATTATGGTCTTCTGCAATTCTCCCTTGGGGTAGGATATTATGAGATAATATTGGAGAAACGACTATTGGATATCGCGAGGTGCGGTGGTACAGGATTGAATCGGTGTTTCTAATGTCGACGACTCGAGAAAAATGATCTCTGGAAAGGTTTAAAGTTAGTAGCGATTTATGGGTTCAAGTGCTACAAAGATAGATTTTATTAAGGCAACAACTGAGCAGCAAAGGATGCGGAAGTACATGTGAGGAGTGTCAGGCGGTGGTTAAAATTTCTAGAAGGTCAGGTATAAGATGCAAGGGTCGAGTAGTCGATTAAAGGGGTGAGTTCTGCCAAAGTGGAAGAGTGGCGGAGTTGTATATAAGCTTTGTGGTAGGATGACTACGCACCTTAAGGAGAGTTTGGAACGACTTGGGAATTTTAGAGATTGATGTTGGGGTCTACGGATCTAATTTGAAGTATGGGCTATTATGCGGCAGGAGATTTGATATAATGGAAATGAGCTACTTGAAATGAAGAAGGATACAACGTAACTTTAAATTGGAAGGATGTTGCCGCACATTTAATTGATGTCCACAAGGGGTGAATGGACTTTTGCAACTAGAGAGTGAGCTCGGACTTAGGATGGGTTATTGATGTCATAGTGATTGTACCTCGTGCAGTAGCGTTGGAAGATGTCGGCACGTAAATTCCACAGGTGGGTTATCTCCAGTGAGCAGATCGGCGGTCGCATGGTTGGCGAAGCTTCTGCGAAGAATTCTATTAGTTATACAGCAAAGAGACCGGTCGTGCAAATGTGGTTGATGATTCAGAGTATAAAAAGGGGTTTTACAGAAAGATTCCGCGAATTATGGCGGTTGATTGTGCAAGGTTATGTCAATAAGAGATAAAAAATCCTGATAAATTTCAGAGTTGTGTAATAGTGGCTTCAAGCTAAGTGGTAGTTTGAGCAAAGGAATTGTTAAAGGTATGTTATGGTTGGCCTTATTGTCATGTTCAGACTTGGGGAAGGATTCAAGATTTATGCCTTGTATAGATGCGGGTTTCAAGGGAAGTGATTCTGTCGGGTGCTTCGTCGAGAGGGTATTCATGTGCTAGAAGATTCATGGAGTTGATTATATTTGGGGCCAAGTCAGAGCGGGTGGCTCTCAACAACGGTCCTAGTGGATTCAAAGGGGCAAAGTATGGTTCCTAATGATTACGAGCCTATAGGTACGATTAAGAATCAAGCTTTGTAGCAGCTTATGAGAAGAGGCACAAAATGTTCTATGATGTTTTGACTTGCAGTGTAGCATTTGGAAGGTATGAAATGGTTCATGGGATTTGAGACAGCATGGTCTTGTAATTCAAGGTCACTCAGGATGAGTGCGAATGGAGTGTGTTATGTGTTGAATGGAGTTATTATTATTTCTAAGGCAATCAAAAATTAATTTGGAAGAAAATAAATTGGTTAGCCATAGTTGAATTGGCATATTGTTGGTACTGATTAGTTCCTTCAACGTGATCAAGTTATGCAAGTGATTTGTGACAGCACATGTGATGCTTGTCGACCGCCGTAATTGATGTTATTTAGAAGTATTCCACTGTTATGGCCTGTCATGTGTAGGCGGATCCCGAAAGGGCTATGGTGGCTTAGACCACTACTTAGAGATTTGCATATTCTACGATTATGAGAATTCACCTGTGTGTTGCTATGGTTCTGCTGAAGTGAGTTAAGTGAAAAGTTTTATATGATGAAGTGTTAATCTATTAGTGGTTACAGAGTTATGACGAAAATCGTGTTCTATCGTGTATTGGCATGTTGGGTGCAGTGAGTGGTATGGAATTTGAAGTGAGGATCAAGGTTATAGTTTGGTGTTGACAAGGATGTCACGAGCTCGGATGAGTAGTAAAGGAGTTTCGATGTTTAAAGTAAGTGGGTATCGTCTTTAGCGTCACCTGAGATCGGTGTTTTGTGAAAAAGGCCTTGCATCCTGGTTATGGATTCTTGAATGCTTTCTTAGTGTTAGTGCGGCTGGTGGTATGGATACGCATACTTGTTGTCTGTTACGGAAGGTTATGGGAGCATGCTCCACAGGAAGATTGTATAAGTGTGGCATGTAGTCACTTGATTGATTGAAGATTTAAACCAAGTATGAAGACGGTGGTGATATCATTAATTTGAGAATTTATGCTTGGAAGGCACTCGACTTATTGGGTTGTGGACCGTGGAGGATTGCCCCGATTATGATGGTAGTTTTCGTGTGTTATGAGAAAAAGGAGTTATTATGGACCTTCGAAAGGTTATTAGCCTAGTTCAGTGTGATCGGAATTAGCTTGAGGTATGTGGATGGATTTAAATGTGAATATGGGCTCTATATCAGGTCAGATGAGTTCATCTCAGCAATGCGCTCCTTTGGACAAGTAGTCGGGGTACTATTTCATCGTCAGCTATTTCATGTAATGATATATTACGCCGTATGAGTTGTGAGACAGCTTGGTGAATTTCTTATGTGTTGAGGTTCCGCGTAGAAATGATGTTATATGAGCAGGATGGCTCTCGAGATTTAGATCATATATCGCACCTCAGTTGTGCTTGAGTTTTGTAGCCTATGACACTATATGTCTCCCCAGGGATGGTATTATGCACTTAGCGTGCTTGTGACTGATATTCATTATTTTGTTGTGATGAGCAATTTAGCTCGATGTATATCTCTTTTTGTGAATTCTATATGTGGATCGGGTGGCACGCCGTCATGGGTGTATTATTTGGATCGGGTTGCATGCCGCAACAGTGTGATGTTGAGTACAGTTTTCTATATGCTATTTTTGTATGCCTTGTTTCCCATTTTCTAAGGATAGTCCATATTAGTGCCTAAGTTGAGTAGTTCCTTCCAGAGTTTGTTTTCCTTTTGTCACGTTCGAGTTCATAGCCTATTGGCACATTGGGCATCATATGAGACTTTTGATCTTGTTCGGGGTGGCTTATTGCCTGAGCAGTTCATACTGGGTGAGACGAGGTCATTGGATTTATAATCAGTGCAACATAATTATATGAAGTATATTAAGGAGCAAAGACCATTTTTTGGTTCGGAATGAGGTGAGGGTTCTTGTCATGCGTATAGACCCAATGATTTGTTGATTCGGCAGTCGGTTATGAATTTCTACACATCTCTTCCATCGTGGCGGTATTGTAAGAGTTAGAGTAAGACCTATGTAGGTCATGAGGTGCAATGAGAGCATCAGATTCGTGAAATTCTGAATTATTTGATCAGAGAATGTTATTGTAGTCCTGTGAGTAACGTGGTGCAAGTTGTGAATTCAGCTAAGGTATGCAGTCATGTTCTGGTGCTGCGTGTAGTTATTGATACAGTGAGCGTATGTTGGAACAGGCCTGGCAGAGAATTCCGGATGTTGGAATTAGGCTCTAAGGCTTACTTGCTTAAGTGAAAAGGAATATCTTCAGATTGATCGAGCTAGGGTGCCCAGCTGAGTTGTGGTAGCACGAGTAGGTGCTCGAGGTGTTAAACAGTGAATTCGGACAACCCCAACACAGTTCTTAGCACGTTCGAGGACGAACGTATGTTTAAGTGGGAGAGAACGTAACAAGCCGACCAGTCGTTTTGAGCTCTAGCGTTCCGTTCAATAGTTTGAGGCCATGAGCAGCTTCACTTCAGGTATTATGACTTGTGCGCACGGTCGGAATTGAATTCCGGGAAGTTCAGAGTTGATTTGGAAAGAGAATTCTCATTTTGGTAGCTTTAAGTTGAAAGAATGAGCTAAGATTGGATTTTTGAGTAGACGACCTCGAAATCGAGATTCGAAGATTCCAGCAGGTTCGTATGATGATTTTGGACTTGGGCGTATGTCCGGATCGGGTTTTGGAAGACCCGGGAGCATTTTGGCGCCTATTGTGGAAGTTAGCATTTTGAAGAAATTTCATAAGTTTGGGTTGAAGTGCATTTCAGTGTTATCGATGTCCGTTTGGGATTCCGAGTCTGGGAGTAGCTCCATATGGTGATTCTGGATTTGGGAGCGCGATCGGAAGTGAATTCGGAGGTCCGTAGGTCATTTTGGAGTCATTTGGCTAAAGAGAGAAATTTTAAGGTTTTTGAGAAGTTTGACCGAGAGTTGACTTTATGATATCAAGGTTGGATTCCGATTCCGGAAGTTGGAGTAGGTTTGTAATGGCAAATATGACTTGTGTGAAAAATTTGAGGTCAATCGGACGTGATTTGATAGGTTTAAACATCGAAAGTAGAAGTTTGAAATTCTAACGTTCATAAAGCTTGGATTGGAGGTCGATTCATGGTTTTAGCGTTGTTTGATATGATTTAAGTCCTCGAGCAAGTTCGTAATGTGTTTTGGGATTAGTTGGGGTCTCGAGGTCTCGGGTGGATTCCGGGTGGTTAACGGATCGAAAATATAATTTTGGAGAAGGCTGAAGTTGCTGGTTGCTGATGTAACCGCACCTGCGAAACTAGGGCCGCAAGTGCAGAGCCGCAGAAGCGGCCTTCGTGCCGCAGAAGCAGAAATGGACGGCTAGGTTGGGATCGCAGATACAGTCATTTTGCCGCAGATGTGGGACCACACCAGCGGAAGGAGAAACGTGGATGCGAAAGTTGAAGGCTTGGGGAAAGACCGCAGAAACGACAATTGGTCTGCACCTGCGGGACCGCAGGTGCGAAAGGACTGGAGGCAGTGAGTGTTTTAAAAATCGGGATTTGGCCATTTTCTCTCATTTTTCTCTTAGCTTGGGTGATTCTTGGAGGGTTTCAAGAGGGGGTTTTCATCATCAACGACAAGGTAAGCTAGCCCCACGTATCTTGAGTTAAGTACCTTATTATGTATGGAATGGAGCATGAAATTTGTAGAAACTTGGGGTTTGAGGGAAAACCTAGAAAATCGATATTCTTGGAATTTGACCACGATTTTGGGTATGAAATTTAGAGCAAATTATATATTTGAGTTCGTGAGGTTATGGGTAAAGTTTATCTTCGAAAAATTTAGGAATCCGGGCACGTGGGCCCGAGGGCAATTTTGTCAACCTTTCGATCGGGGTTAGGAATTGTTATAAACTGGATTGTAATGAGTAATTGAGCATATATTAATGGATTTGCATAATTATTGGCTAGTTTTGGAGCATGGTGCATCGGTTCGAGTCTTCGGAAGGGCGTGGAATGTCGGTTATGGATCTTCAGAGCGAGCTGAGTCTCCTTTCTAATCTTGTAAGAGGGAATTGTCCTCATAGGTGAAACAATTTGTTATGTGCTCCTATTTGTGGGGGCTATGTATGCATGAGGTGATGAGAGTCCGTGCGTAGCTACTATTATGCTATTGTCCGGGTAGTCTAGAACCCAAAATCATGATGTACTTGGATATATTTGTAATCCTATTGACGGTTTGAAGTGCTTAAATCCTATCGAAGTGGTAAATGAATTTCTAAAAGGATTAAACTTCATTTCATAAAATTGTTAAAAGAGAATTGGCTTTTCTTTGGATAATTGTTCCCTATTGACTTCTTGATTGACTGTCTGTATGTGTTTAATTTCGGAACGGGCCGAACGCCTCAGTAGATTAAATAGATGCATCTATGGTTCACGTCATTCGACCCTCTGGCAGTGCACAATTTAAATATTGTTGGATCGGGCCGTACGACCTCAGCATGATTTGCGCATGCTTGAATTGCTTACCTTGAATCTTATTGAAGTTGTTATTGCCTCTTCCCGGCTTAAGAATATTTGTATAAACGATGAAAAGTAATTTGGAAATTTTCTATAAAAGAAAGAATTGTTTACATGTTTCACCCTATTGAATTACAAATCTTGTTTATTTAAATCCTCGATTCATTATATTACGGACGTATCATTATTGGACCACTAGTAAGTGTCGAAGTCGACCTCTCGTCTCTACTTCTTCGAGATTAGACGGGATACTCATTGGGTACATGTTGTTTTCGTACTCATACTACACTTGCTGTGCATTTTTGTTGCACAGGCACATGCATCACTAGTGGCCTGGCGGACGTAGAAGCATGGTTGATGTGGAGACTTAGGTGAGCTGCACTTCTCGAGACGACCTGCAGCCAGCAGAGTCTCTTCCAGATTATTGTATTTATTTTCTGTCCAATTTGTATTCCGGACGGTTGTTGTATTGTATTGCTTCCTAGAAATAGCTCATGCACTTGTGACACCGAGTTCTGGGATAGTTATGGGGTATTTTGTATTGACTTATTGACATGTATATTTAATTCGAACTGAGTATCTTTTACTAGTAAAAATTGAAGTAAAATCAGAGTTTTTTACAATTGTTTAAATGAGAATTTAATTAAGTATTTATGGTTTGCTTGCCTGACAACGATGTCCGGCGCCATTACGACCCTTAGTAGATTTTGGCTCGTGACAAGCATGTTCATATTCTTTGAAGAATGAATATGTATTCATAAAAAATCAGATGTTGTCACATTCACATCATGAATGGACCATAATCATCTATATATGCTTTACAAAATCTCATGTCAAATCAATGACAAATATTACTTTCACAAAGTGAAATATTATTTTGAGAATCCTTATTATTCCCATTATTACAATGATGACGATTATAATTTCGTCTATTGCCACGTCCATATTCATTGATACATTCATAGTAATAATTTTGTCCTTTTTCAGATTTATTACATACTGCTATCACATTCTCTTAAGGGAATGATAATGGAGCAAATTCAATAGGACGAGTTTTCAATTCTTTGCCCACAATCATACATGAATTTGATCATGGCAAGGCATAGAAATTTTTTCACTTCGGATGGTTATAATTTCTTTCAAACTCCATTAGAGTTACAATCACAATTTATCGTCTTTGCTTGTAATTATAATCAAGTTATAAAATGTCACGACCCAGATTTTCTACCCTTGGGAGTTGTTATGGAGCCTACTAATGTGAGCTAGGCAAGCTAAACCTTTGATCTAATTACTTTATTAACCAATTATTTCTTTTTAACAAATATAAGACGATAACGTGGTAACAACGGAAATTCAAATTTAAGCGAAAGACAACAATAAGATTATGAAAACTGCATCTATTACAAATACCTACGCCTTAACCACCCAAAACCCGGTATCACACTGTCACAAACTGTCTAAGATTTCAACATAAAAAGTCTAAAGAAATAACAGTACACTGTTTCTAAATAAAAGGAAAATAAAACAGGTAATAGGGATAGAGGGAGACGCCAGACATGCAGACGCCTTCAGGTCTACCTTGGGTCTCCGGATGGACTGAAGGAAGCCTCCAAGCTACTGTCTAAAAGCTGCTCCGGGATTTGCACATAGTGTAGAGTGTAGTATCAGCACAGTCGATCCCATGTGCTGGTAAGTGTCCAACCTAACCCCGGCGAAGTAGTGACGAGGCTAGGACCAAAATACCAAATAAACCTGTGCAGTTCAAATATATATAGCGAAAAAGAAATACAAAAATAAACAAATAAAGATAGGAGGGGGAAACGTGCTTTGGGGAATAACAGGTAAAACAGAATATCAAAAGAATTATAAAAGAATCAAAATCAATCACTAACAAGAATAAGGAAAACAAAGGCAGATTTCACTTTCTTTTCACATCTTGTTGCACGCGTGCAACCCGATCCCAATTCCTGTATCTCGTGGCAGGCGTGCCACTCGCTCCCATTTCATTTATCTTGTGACAGACATGTCACCCACTCCCATTTCATTTATCTCGTGGTAGGCGTACCACCCGATCCCATTTCATTTATCTTGTGGTAGGCGTACCACCCGCTCCCATTTCTTTATATCATGTGGTAGGCGTACCACCCGCTCCCATTTCATTATATCTTGTGGTAGGCGTACCACCCGCTCCCATTTCATTATATCTTGTGGTAGGCGTACCACCCGCTCCCATTTCATTATATCTTGTGGTAGGCGTACCACCCGCTCCCATTTACAAGCCAACAATAATCATAAGGAATCTCGGCAAGGGAACAAGAGTAATATAACAACTTCCCGGCAAGGGAACAATGATATTTCAACAACATCCCGGCAAGGGAACAATGGTGATAATAACATATGAAGCGCAATAAACCACAACGGAGTCATAACAATTATAATACACGACTCATGGGCATGCTTGACACCAACGTATAAATACTCGTCACCATGCCTATACGTCGTACTCCATAATTAACATGTAGCAAATAAGACACAACTTCTAATCCCTCAAGTTAAGGTTAGACCAAACACTTACCTCGATGTCACGAACACAATTCACGTTTCAATTATATCTTTACCCCTTGATTCCACTGACAATTCGCTCGTATCTAGTCACAAGTTACTTAATTACATCAATAAACGCTAAATGAATCAACCCCAATGCATGAAAAATGAGTTTTCTAAAGTTTTACCCAAAAAGTCAAAAATCGCCCCCGAGCCCACATGGTCAAAACCCGAGGTTCGAACTAAAACCTGATTACCCATTCCCCCACGAACCCAAATATATGATTTGTTTTGAAATCGGACCTCAAATCGAGGTCCAAATCCCCAATTTTTGAAAAACCTAGGTTCTACCCAAAACACCCAATTTTCCCCATGAAAATCATTGATTTTGGGTTGAAATCACGGACATAAGAAGGAAGTACCTAAGTCGGAAAAAAGATAGGGATAACGGCTCCGCATATCGGACTCGGACTCCTAGGTCGATGCCTCAATGGGCTGACCTCTCCACTGAACACGAATAGAAGGAAAACTCTTTGATCTTAATTGACGAACCTGCCGGTCTAGAATAGTTACCGGCTGCTCCTCATAAGACAAGTCCTTGTCCAACTGGACAGTGCTGAAATCTAACACGTGGGATGGATCATCGTGATACTTTCGAAGCATGGACACATGACACACTGGATGCACGGCCGATAAGCTTGGCGACAACGCAAGTCTATAAGCCACCTCTCCCACGCGATCAAGAATCTCAAACGGGCCAATGAACCTACGGCTAAGCTTCCCCTTATTCCCAAATCCCATCACGCCCTTCATAGGCGACACTCGAAGCAATACCCGCTCACCGACCATGAATGCCAAATCATGAACCTTGCGGTCGGCATAACTCTTTTGCCTGGACTGAGCTGTACGAAGCCTATCTTGAATAATCCTGACCTTGTCCAAGGCACCCTGAACCAGATTCGTACCCAACAACCGAGCCTCTTCCGGCTCAAACCATCCAACCGGAGACCGACACCGCCTACCATATAAAGCCTCATACGGAGCCATCTGAATACTCGACTGGTTGCTATTGTTGTAGGCAAACTCTTCTAAGGGCAAAAAATGATCCCACGAGCCTCCAAAGTCAATGACACAAGCTCGGAGCATATCCTCTAAAATCTGAATAGTCCGCTCGGACTGCCCGTCCGTCTGATGATGAAACATTGTGCTCAACTCAACCCGTGTGCCTAACTCTCGCTGAACTGCTCTCCAGAAATGGGAGGTAAATTGTATACCTCGATCCGAGATGATAGACTCAGGCACACCATGAAGACGAACAATTTCCTGGATATAGATCTCAGCTAACCTCTAGGAAGAGTAGGAGAATGCCACAGGAATGAAATACGCTGACTTGGTCAGCCTATCAACAATAACCCACACTACATCGAACTTCCTCTGAGTCCGTGGGAGTCCAACAACAAAGTCCATAGTGATCCACTCCCACTTCCACTTAGGAATCTCAATCTTTTGGAACAAACCACCAGGCCGCTCATACTTGACCTGCTGATAATTCAAACACCGAGCCACAAATGCTGCGATATCCTTCTTCATTCTCCGCCACTAATAATGTTGCCACAAATCCTGATACATCTTTGCGGCGCCCAGATGAATAGAGTACCGGGAGCTATGAGCATCCTCTAAAATCAACTCTTGGAGCCCATCCACATTAGGCACACAAACTCGACCCTGCAATCTCAAAACTCCATTATCACCTAAGCTAACCTACTTGGCACCTCTGTGCTGCACCGTGACTCTAAGGACACACAAATGGGGATCATCATACTACCAATCACGGATACGCTCCAATAAAGAAGAACGAGCGACCGTGCAAGTTAACACACGACTGGGCTCAGAAACATCCAACCTCACGAATTGATTGGCCAAACCCTGAACATCCAAAGCAAGCGGTCTCTCACCGACCGAAATATAAGTAAGACTGCCATACTGGCTGACTTCCTACTCAAAGCATCGACCACCACATTGGTCTTTCCCGGATGATATAAGATGGTGATATCATAGTCCTTTAACAGCTCCAACCATATTCTCTGCCTCAAATTCAACTCCTTCTACTTGAACAAGTACTGCAGACTCTTGTGATCCGTGAACACCTCACATTCCATGCCATACAAATAATGCCTCCAAATCTTCAACGCGTGAACAATGGCTGCCAACTTCAAATCATGAACCGGATAATTCTTCTCATGAATCTTCAACTGCCACGAAGCATAAGCAATGACCTTGCCATCCTGCATCAACACCACACCAAGTCCAATGCGAGATGCGTCACAATAAACTGTATAAGACCCTAGACCTGTGGGCAAAACCAATATCGGTGCCGTAGTCAGAGTTGTCTTGAGCTTATGAAAGCTCGCCTCACACTCATCCAACCATCTGAACGGGGCACCCTTCTGGGTCAACCTGTTCATCGGGGCTGCGATAGATGAAAACTCCTCCACGAACCGACTATAGTAACTTGCTAAGCCCAAGAAACTCCAAATCTCTGTAGCTGATGCTGGTCTAGGCCAGTTCTTGACTGCCTCAATCTTCTTCGGATCAACCTGAATACCCTCTGCTGATACAACATGACCCAGGAATGCAACTGAACTCAACCAGAACTCACACTTTGAGAATTTAACATATAACTGACTATCCCTTAATGTCTGAAGAACCACTCTAAGATGCTGCTCGTGCTCCTCCCGGCTGTAGGAATATATCAAAATAATATCAATGAAGATTATCACGAATGAATACAAGTAAGGCTTCAACACTTGGTTCATCAAATCCATAGAATCTACTGGGGCATTCGTCAACCCAAATGACATCACCAAAAACTCATAATGCTCGTACCGAGTGTGGAAAGCTGTCTTAGGGACATCGGATGCCCTAATCCTCAACTGATGGTAGCCAGATCTAAAGTCAATCTTCGAAAATACCTTGGCACATTAAAGTTGATCAAACAAATCATCAATCCTCGACAATGGATACTTATTCTTGATTGTAACCTTGTTCAACTGTCGGTAATCAATACACATCCTCATCGATCCATCCTTCTTCTTAACAAACAACAACGACGTACCCCAAGGTGAAACACTAGGCCTAATGAAACATTTTTCAAGCAAGTCTTGCAACTGCTCCTTCAACTCTTTCAACTTAGGCGGGGCCATATGATACGGCGGGATAGAAATGGGCTGAGTGCCCGGAGCCAAATCAATGCAAAAGTCAATACCCCTATTGGGTGGCATACCCGGCAGGTCTGAAGGAAATACCTCAGGAAACTCACGAACAACGGGAAAAAAATCAATAGAAGGAACCTCAGCACTAGAATCACGAATATATGCCAAATAGGCCAAACACCCCTTCTCGACCATACGTCGAGCCTTCACATAAGAGATAACAATACGGGTAGAATGACTAGGAGTCCCTCTCCACTCTAAACGAGGTAAACCCGGTAAGGCTAAGGTCACAGTCTTGGCATGACAGTCCAAGATAGCATGGTAAGGTGATAACCAATCCATCCCTAATATGACATCAAAATTGACCATGTCCAAAAGAAGCAAATCTACACGAGTTTCAAGACCTTCAATCACAACTATACATGAACGATGGACTCGATCTACCACAATAGAATCACCCACCGGTGTAGACACATAAATAGGATCACTCAAAGAATCACTAGGCATGATCAGACACGGTGCAAAATAAGAGGACACATACGAGTACGTAGACCCTGGGTCAAATAACACTGAAGCATCTCTATCACAAACTAGAACCGTACCTGTAATAACTGCATCAGAAGCTTTAGAATTGGGCCTGGCTGGAAGAGCATAACATCGGGGCTGGGCCCTACCACCCTGAACTACATCTCTAGGATGGCCTGCTGCTGGCTAACCTCCACCTCTAGCAGCCTGAGCTCCACCTCTAATACCTCTACCTCCACCTCTAGCACCACTACCCCCACATCTAGTTGGCTGGGCGGGCTGTGGAACACCTAGTGTCTGAACCATGGCACAGAAACCCTGATGTTGAGAGCTACTCAGTGCTCGAGGGCAATACCTAGCAATGTGCCTTGTGTCGCCACAAGTAAAACAAGCCCTCGGCTACTGGGGCTGACGACCCTGGAAACTTTGAAGCAGCGGTGCACCGATAGGAGCTGGTGGTGTACTATAGGACTGCTGATCAGAATACTGCATCTGAGAACCACGGCCACCTGAAGCACCGTGAGAAACCTGAAGTGCTGACTGAAAAGGCCTGGGAGGATGTCCTCTACCATACGAATCCCTACCTCTAGACGAGGTACCACTATATCGGCCTGAATGATGAGGCCTTTTGTCAGATCCCTGACCACCTCCCTTCGATAGAACCGTATCAACTCTCCTGGCTACATTGGTCGCCTCCAGGAAAGAAATCTCACTCCTAGTCTCCCTAGCCATCTGAAGACGAATCGGCTGAATAAGTCCATCAATGAACCTCCTCACTTTCTCTCTCTCTATCTCTCTCTCTCGGTGGGAAGTATGATAAGAGCATGATGAGCTAAGTCGATGAATCTGGTCTCACACTGGGTAACAGTCATAGAACCCTGCTGAAGATGCTCAAACTGCTTCCGATAGGCCTCTCTTTGAGTGACAGGGAGAAACTTCTCCAGAAATAGCTGAGTAAATTACTCCCAAGTCAAAGCTGGCGATCTGGCTGGTCTAGCCAAACAGTAATCTATCCACCAAGTCTTGGTGGATCCAGACAAGGAAAAAGTAGCAAAATCGACCCCATTGGTCTCAACTATCCCCATGTTCCTAAGAACCTCGTGAGAGCTGTCTAGATAATCTTAGGGATCCTCAATAGATGCACAGCTGAAAGTAGTAGTGAAGAGCTTGGTGAACCTATCCAACCCCCACAAAGCATCGACGGACATAGCTGCTCCATCGCCGATTTGAGCTATCACAGCCGGCTGAACCGCTCTAACTGGCTGAACTGTTGGAGCCTGAATCTAGGGAGCTACCTGCTCCAGAGTGTGAGTAGCAGAAGTCCGGGCTCCTCCTCTAACCTGAGAGATGACTGGCACTACAGGAAGCAAGCCTGCTTAGGTGACACTCTCCATGAGGCCCACTAAACGGACCAGAGCATCCTGAAGAACTGGGGTAACAATAAACCCTTCTGGGACCTGAGCGGGGCCCATCGGAACTGCTGGGGCTGGAACCTTATCATCAAAGCCAACCTGAGGCTCCACCGCTGGTGCTGCTGCTCGGGGCTAAGCTCTGCTCTTACCTCGGCCTCTAGCACAGACTTGGCCTCACCCTCTGCCCCTCGTGGGAGCTGCTGCTAGGGGATCGGACTGCTGGTCAGTGGATGAGGAAGCGCGTGTTCTCGCCATCTACGAAAGAACAGAGTAGAAGTTCAATTAGCATTGAGAAACCAAATCGCATGACATGAGAGAATAAATGTGAAGTTGTTCCTAACTCTATAGCCTCTAGGGGATAAATACGGACGTCTCCATACCGATCTCTCAGACTTTACTAAGCTTGTCTGTGAACTGTGAGACCCCTGATACCAACTTGTAACAACCTAGATTTTCCACCCTTGGAAGTCGTGATGGCGCCTACTAATGTGAGCTACGCAAGCCAAACCTTTAATCTAATTACTTCATCAACCAATTATTTCTTTTTAACAAATATAAGACGATAACGTGGTAACAACGGAAATTCAAATTTAAGCGGAAGACAAGAATAAAATTTATGAAAATTGCATCTATTACAAATACTTAAGCCTTAACCACCCAAAACCTGGTGTCACAGTGTCACAGACTGTCTAAGATTGCTACATACAAAGTCTGAAGAAATAACAGTACACTATTTCTGAATAAAAGGAAAATGAAATAGGAAATTGGGATAGTGGGAGACGCCAGGGCCTGCAGACGCCTGCAGGTCTACCTTGGGAATCTCCGGATGGACTGAAGGAAGCCTCCAAGCTACTGTCCAAAAGCTACTGCGGGATCTGCACATAGTGCAGAGTGTAGTATCAGCACAACCGACCCCATGTGCTGGTAAGTGTCCAACCTAACCCCGGCAAAGTAGTGACGAGGCTAGGACCAGACTACCAAATAAACCTGTGCAGTTCAAATATATATACAGCGGAAAAGAAATACAGAAATAAACAAATAAAGATAGAAGGGGGAAACATGCTTCAGGGAATAACAGGTAAAATAGAATATCAAGAGAATTATAAAGGAATCAAAATCAACCACTAACAAGAATAAGGAAAACAAAGGCAGATTTCACTTTCTTTTCACATCTTGTTGCAGGCGTGCAACCCGATCCCAATTCCTGTATCTTGTGGCAGGCGTGCCACTCGCTCCCATTTCATTTATCTCGTGGCAGATGTGCCATCCGCTCCCATTTCATTTATCTTGTGGTAGGCGTACCACCCGCTCCCATTTCATGTATCTTGTGGTAGGCGTACCACCCGCTCCTATTTTTTTATATCTTGTGGTAGGCATACCACCCGCTCCCATTTCATTATATCTTGTGGTAGGCGTACCACCCGCTCCCATTTCATTATATCTTGTGGTAGGCATACCACCCGCTCCCATTTACAAGCCAACAATAATCACAAGGAATCCCGGCAAGGGAACAAGAGCAATATAACAACTTCCCGGCAAGGGAACAATGATATTTCAACAACATCCCGGCAAGGGAATAATAATATCAAAACAAACATCCCGGAAAGGGATCATTAATATCAAACAAACATCCCAGCAAGGGAACAATGGTGATAATAACATATGAAGCGCAATAAGCCACAACAGAGTCATAACAATTATAATACAAGACTTACGGGCATGCTTGACACCAACGTATAGATACTCGTCACCATGCCTATACGCCGTACTCCACAATTAACATGTAGCAAATAAGACACAACTCCTAATCCCTCAAGCTAAGGTTAGACCAAACACTTACCTCGATGCCACGAACACAATTCACGATTCAATTATAGCTTTACCCCTTGATTCCACTACCAATTCGCTCGTATCTAGTTACAAGTTACTTAATTACATCAATAAACGCCAAATGAATCAATTCTAATGCATGAATGAGTTTTCCAAAGTTTTGCCCAAAAAGTCAAAACCCGCCCCTGATCCCACATGGTTAAAACCCGAGGTTCGAACCAAAACCTGATTACGCATTCCCCCACGAACCCAAATATATGATTTATTTTGAAATCAGACCTCAAATCGAGGTCCAAATCCCCAATTTTTGAAAAACCTAGGTTCTACCCAAAACACCCAATATCCCCCATGAAAATCATTGATTTTGAGTTGAAATCATGTGAAAAAATGTTAATGATTGAAGAAAACGAGTTAGAAATCACTTGCCAATATTTTGGAGAAAAAAGGTTGTTTGAAAAATCGCCTCTTATGTTTTTGGGATTTTGAAAAATGAAAAATAACTGAAAATTCCGTCTTAATATACTATTCTTAGATGCCCTATGCATAGCCCTTCCTGTGTACTACAGTGACATGTTTTAGTATTTTAGCCATAACTTTCTCTACAAATGTCCAAATTATAATTTCTTTAGCTTTATGAAAACTAGACACGAAGGGCTACAACTTTTGTTTTTAAATTATCTCAAATTTCTTTGTATATCAAAAGCTATAGGCTTATGAAGTCGGACCAGTGAAATTTTTCTTCACCTCGGACCACACAAAATCCAGTGCGGCCGCAAAGCCCCCACCGCGGTCCGCACAAAATCCAGTGCGGCCGCACAGGCCCTTCCGCGGTAGCATTCCATTTTGTGCGGACCACACTGGTTTGTTCAGAGGCCTTCCAATTCTCTGAACCTGCAACAACTATGTTTTTAAGCCTAAGACATCCCAGAACCTACCCGAAACTCACCCAAGACCTCAGAACTCCAAACCAAGTGTGCATACTAACTCAAAGACATCATATGGACCTACTCGTGCGAACACATCATCAAAATAACATGTAAAATCATGAATTAAATCTCAAAACTCAACATTTTCATCAAGAACTCTCAAAGTTCATAACTCTTTAACCGGAAGTCCAACTCACATCAAATAAACTCCGGTTTTCACCATACTTCACAGTTATCTTTCAAATACTATAACAAGTTTGTACCAGCTCCGGAACCAAAATACGGGCCCGATAACATTGGTTTCAAACATTAATTCTTTTCTTTATTTCTTAGATAATTCAATAAAACAATTTCTTTCAAAAATTGATTTCTAAGGCTTGGGACCTTGGAATTCATTTCCGGGCATATGCCCAAGTCTCATATTTTACTGCGGACCTCCCGGGATCGTCAGAACATGGATCCGGGTCCGTTTGCTCAAAATATTGACCAAAGTCAACCATAATCAAATTTTTAACTTTAGAAATTTCTATTTCTCATATTTTCACATAGCAGGCTTTTCGGATATAGGTCTAGACCACGCACGCAAATCAAGGTGAAGTAAAAGGGAGGTTTTTAGGCCCCAAAACACTAAATTCACTTGCAACACAAGTGATGACCTTTTGGGTCATCACACAAAATGTAAAGAATTTAAAAGAGAAAAATAAAGTAAAATACTTACCTTAAATCCAGAATTTAATCATGAGGGAATTTCATGGAACAATTGACAATCATTATTCTCAATCCAAAGCTTATACTCAATTGGTTGGAGTCTCGTGCTGATAACGTGTTAAACAATAAAAGAAGAAGAAGAGTATTGCAGAGCAAAGTAGAGAAAGATGATTCTTATTGATATGAGATGATTTACAATAGAATAGAACCCTCTATTTATAGTAAGAGGATGACTTAGCCACTAAGTAATAAACCCTAGAATCTCTCTAAATATAGACATTCACCATAAATAAAATTCGTATTTTCAGTTTTAATTTTACAAGATTTTCATTTCCTTCTCTATTAGAACACCTATGCACCATCCAAAAATCTCCGAGGCTTTCCCCAAGTTTGCTTCTTCTTCGTCAAGTTTTATTTATAATGTATCAGTGTGTGTGTGTGTGTGTATGTAATGACCCAAAATGTCATCTTTAAATTAAATAATCATCTTGGTATTTTAAGACCTTGAAAAGCAGTATCAATAATTCCTCGACTTGCGTGTGCAGTCCATATAATTTTCCGGAAGATTTTTATGTGAAAAATGGATTAAATTGTGAATTAGAGCTTTAAAACTCAACTGAGTTGACTTCGGTCAACATTTTGAGCAAACGAACTCGGATACAAGTTTTGAACATTCCGGTAGTTCCATATCGTGATTTGAGACTTGGTCATGTGTCCGAAATCGAATTCGGAGGTCCCTAGATCAAATTATCGGCAATTAATGGAATCTAGAAATCTAAGGCTAAAGATTTCTTAAGTTTGACCGGAGATTTGACTTTTGAGCAAATGACCCCAGATTAGATTTTTGATGATTTCAATGGCTTCGTATGGTGATTTTTGAATTTAGGCGCATGTTCGGATTTAGATTTGGAAGTCTATAGGATAATTTGGCGCATTTTGGCAAAAGTTAGAAAATAGAAGATTTTTGAAAAGTTTGACCGAGGGTTGACCTTTTGATATCGGGGTCAGAATCTAGTTCTAAAAATTTTTATAGCTTCATTATGTCATTTATGACCTGTGTGCAAAATTTGAGGTCAATCGGACTTGATTTGATAGGTTTCGGCATCGAATATAGAAGTTGGAAGTTCTTAGTTTCATTAAGCTTGAATTGGGGTGTGATTCACGGTTTTAGCATTGTTTGATGTAATTTGAGGCATCAACTAAGTTTGTGTCATATTATGGGACTTGTTAGTACACTTGGTTGGGGTCCCATGAGGCTCGGATAAATTTTGGAAGAGTTTGTGGAAGATTTTGGCGTTTTGAGCATAAGCATGTAATGATCCAAAGGTCTATTTTCAGTTATAGAGATCGAAATTTGATTTTGAGACTTCTGGGATTTTGATAATGAATTATAGGAGTGATTTGGAAAGTTTGATCTAATTTCATCAAGTCGCGATTGAGTTTTTAACGCGAAACATGAGTTAATTATTTAATGAGCGAAATGTGAATCTCACTAAGCAAATGAGCTCCAAATTGAGTTTCTATTAAAGGACTATGTTTGTATTATTATTTGTGACTCATAGGAACAAGAATCATCGAATTCCGAGTTCGTATGATGGAGTTAGAGCCTTTTTAGTGAAATTAAAGACTGCTGGTGCAACAGATCTGTGTGCACTTTTAGCGACCAGATTTGACCACTTTTAGCGACGGGAGTTGACTTTTAGCGACCAGAATTGGCTTTTTAATGTTGTTTCTATTTTTAGCTCATTTTGAGGTTTTTGGTGAAAGAACACGGCTTGGGGCGATTTTTGAGCAAGAAATTATGGGAAATCTTGAGGTAATTCAGTTGTGATCATTTCTACTCCATAATATTGAATTATCATCGAATAATCCGACTAGATTACATGTTTTTGAGGTGTAAATTGGGGATTTAGACCTAGGGATTTGAAAATAAGATTTGAAGATTTGGAGGCCGAATTGTTATCGGAATTTAGTAATTTTTGTATGGTTGGACTCGTGGCTAAATGTGTTGTCGGATTTTGTGAGTTTCGTCGGATTCCAAGACGTGGGCCCCACGGGCGATTTTGAGTTAAATTTCGGATTTTGTTGGAAAATTAGTATTTTCATACGAAATTAATTCCTATAATTGGTATTGACTGAATTGAATTAACTGTGGCTAGATTCGGGTTGATTGGAGGCCGATTCGAGGGGCAAAGACATTTCAGAGTAGGAGTTTTGCTCAGATTAAGGTAAGTAACGGTTATAAATCTGGTCCTGAGGGTATGAAACCGTGGACATTGTGTCGTATGACTATTTTGGAGGTGACGAACATGCTAGGTGACGGGCGTGTAGGCGTGCACCGTAGGGATTGTGACTTGGTCTGTCCCGCGAGACTGTGGAATTAATTGGCCTACTGTTTAATACATGTTCCCTCAGTTTTTATAGAAATTGACTGTACTTCATATTAGAAATCATGTTTAGGCCTTATGTGATCATTGTTGAGACCTTCAAGGTCGTGTACTTACTTAATTAGCTGTTATTTGCTGTTTTGTACCCAGTTATAACTTTTCTTGTTTATTATGCCTCTATCTCTTGTTGTTCATTGTTGATACATGACATTACCTCTATTTGGGTTGTTTATATGATTTTTGAGAGCCCGAGAGACTGGAGAGATTGATAACTGAGTGAGGTCGAGAGCCTGATCTGTGAGGATATTTATGGGATCGGGCTGCATGCCGCAACATGTTGTTACTGATTTATGACTGAGTGAGGCCGAGGGCTTGATCTGTGAGGATATTTATGGGATCGGGTTGCACGCCGCAACATGTTGTTACTGATTTATGATTGAGTGAGGCCGAGGGACTGAGTGATTTATGCCACGAGGTGGCTTGTTATAGCGCTTGGGTTGAAGGAGCCCCTCCGGAGTCTGTACACCCCCAGTGAGCGCAAGTACCTACTGAGTGCGAGTGTCGAGTTCTAAGCGACTGGGAGGAATAAGTGAATGTGAGGAATGAGTGATTGTGAGGTTGGAGTGAATGGGAGGACAGAGTGACTGTTATTCTGAGAAAATACATTTACTTCATTACTGTTGCATCACAGATGTCACATCACTGTTTTGAAAATTATTGAAAGATATTATTTACTGCTCAGTCAAATTTGATATCTGGTTTATTGAGTACTTACTGATGTGACTTAAACTGTTAAATTGAAAGTGTGACTACTCTTATTTGAAAGTTATTGAGATAACTCTATTGTATACCTCGTCACTACTTCTCAGTTCCTTATTTATTTCTGTTACTTACTAAGTTGGTGTACTCACGTTACCCCCTGTATCTCGTGTACATATCTAGACACTTCTGGTCACGGCGGTTACTGATTGAGGAGTCAGACTCAAGAGACTATTGAGGTAGTTGCATGGCGTTCGCTGACCTTGACTCTCCTTTCCTTTCATGTTGTACTATTCTATATTTCCAGATAGTGTTTTATCAGTTGGATGTTGTTATCATTTAGATTCTCATGCACTTAGTGACGCCGGGTTTTGGGGATGGATTGTTTAGTACTTTTGGAGTTATATTCTGTTCTAAAAGGTTTTATTTAATATTAACTGCTTCCGCCTTTATTTAAAAGTTCTACTGTGTTGAGATATTGAGTTGAGGCTTGCCTTGTACCATGATAGGCGCCATCACGACAGGTCAGATTTTGGGTCGTGACAATATATATATATATATATATATATATATATATATATATATATATATATATATATATATATATACAAAAAATATTAGCTACCTACTCAGCAGAGATGGAGTAATATTTTTAAAAATATTACACATACACCAGTACAAACAATAGAAACTGTAACCAGGATAAAGACACGATTGAGCGCAAACCAGAAAAACCTGCAAGAAAATAAGAAAATATGGAATAGAGCAATAAATATGGAATAGAGTCTTTAAAAATTTAAAATAGAGTCTAATAGAGTCTTTAGATTATAATCTTCTTAGTACCAATATGGAATAGAGCAATAAATATGGAATAGAGTCTTTAAAAATTTAAAATAGAGTAGAATAGAGTCTTTAGATTATAATCTTCTTCTTAGATGGTATGATTGATGATATGATAATATTAAAATTATCAGATGCAGTTGTTTTCTATATATATCTGAACAAATACTACTATTCTGTTGTAGATATATAAAATGTTCAGCTAAATCTATTATCGAATAAAATCCGATTTCCACGTCTTGTTTAAACTCTTCTAAACTTGAGGTAAGACTTCTAGCAAATATTTCTGGAATATTATTGTTACTTAAATTAATAGACATTAAACATTTGTTTTTTGTTTTTATGGTACGGTAAAATTTGTAAGGTAAAAAGGTAAGGATTTTTTGCGGTAAAGAAATTATTTTTTGTGATTAAAAACTTATGTTGTAAAATCCTACTCGGTACTCTCTCTCTTGTTCTATAGACCTGTATTGTTACAGTATTATCTAAATTATGAACTGAAATTACCCCTTCTATACTTTTTTTTTTCACTTTACTCTGTTCATCTCTTCTTCCCAATCTTTTAAAGAAATAAATCTATTCTTAACTCTTTTTTCTTTAACCTTACCCTGGCCACGGTTAAACACATATACCCATTATTGGTTATTTTCGGATTTAACTTAACCAGTTTCTCCTAAGAATTTATAGGCTAATCCATCAAAATTGTTAAGAAATTGGAAAGATAACCATATACTAAGAGTGATGTCTGGTTATTTACAAACTAATTAATTGAAGGATAATAAACATAAAGCTATAATAACATAAAACTGTAAAAACCGGGGCAATATCTAGAAACATAATTTAGATAAAGATGAGTAACTTACATGTTTACAGGAGAGAGATTTCCCTTTCGGGAAACTCGAAAGAGTTTACTGGACTTGAAAATTAAAAACGAACATACTTAAGCCTAAGAATTTATTTATTTTACAGGCTTGAAGGAAGAACTACTAAGGCATACATAAAGAAATATTTTACAAAGGTATAATACAAAGTGTTTGGAGAATGGTTGGTGATGGAGGAGGGTGTTTTGATGATTTTCTTCAGAGTGTTCTCTCTTGTACTTGTGTCTTTCTTTTCTTATTTTTTTCCCCTTTTTATAGCTAAGTTTTTTTGAATAAGGATTCCTTCAAAGTTTGCTAAAATTTTGGGTCCTCTTAATTCGATTGACTAATTTTGCACAGATGGAGAGAGAGATGAGATTTTTTTGATATATTTGGTAACCAATTACTTGTACCGACTATAATGTAAAATATTATAATAATTTCTGTTATAAGTTATTATAGTGGTAATCAATAATTAAGAAAATGGAGCATTTTTAGGGGCTAATTATATGGGATACGTTTCAGAATGTGATTCCCCTTAATATGTAATCTACCATATTTTTAATTATATTTTTTGTATATTGTTGTAGAATATGTTATTTTTTTACTAGTTGTAAATTATGGAATATTTTATGAATTCAGAAGTAATTATGAAAATTTCCCTTTTATTTCGGCGACCTACTTGAAAGATTTAATTGGGCTTCAAGGCGGCCCAATTTCAGGCTGCAGCTTAGCCCATTCCCTTTTCCCTTTGTATTCATTTTTTTTGGGGCTTATGATAGGATCATTTTGTGGGCGAACGGCACAAATAGCCACTAAAAGCTGTGGCTTTTATTTTAAAGCCATTGTTTTCAATGTATTTAGACTTTAGCCACTCCTTTTAAAAAACTTATACCTGAGTGGACAAAAATACCCTTCTGGTATAACTTATACCTACGCTATCAACACAAGCATCAGTTACACAAAGAGAAGAAGCGAGCAACAGCAGCAGCGACGATCAACTGAGTACGAACCACCATTTCTCTTCCCGATTTCAAAAATTCAGCAATCTAATCCAAAAAAACAACAAAGATAAACAGTAAGTTGTAATTTCATGTGTTTCTATCAATTTTTATTTCGCTATAGTTATACTTTTTTAGATCTGTATTGATTTGATTATATATTAGATAAGAATTTGATTTTTTTTGAATTTCTGGATTGATAAATTTATAGATACCGCCTCCTATGATAATTCTGTATTCCGGACATAGTGTCTTCATTTTGGAAATTGAATTCAAAAAAATAAGAACACTATGTCCTTAACTTTGATTCTACTGGCCTCATTTTGCAAATTGAATAAAAAAACTTAAGGACAAAATGTCCTTCACTTTGTTGTTGTTCTTCTGTATACAAAGTCCTGTAGCTTGAGTTTCAAATTGTATGTTTTAATTTCTGGTTCAAATGTTAAGGACTGACAGTCCTTAACTCTTAAATACATGTTTAAATGTTAAGGACTAGCAGTCCTTAACTTTTAATTCCATGTTTAAATGTTAAAGGACAGACAGTCCTTAGCTTTTAATTTTTGGTTCAAAAGTTAAGGACTGGTAGTCCTTAACTTTTAATTCCATGTTTAAAACTTAAGGACTGACAATCCTTAACTTTTAATTTTAATTTCATGTTTAAATGTTAAAGGACATACAGTCCTTATCTTTTAATTTCTGGTTCAAAAGTTAAGGACTAGCAATCCTTAAGTTTTAATTCCATGTTTAAATGTTAAGGACTAACAGTCCTTAACTTTTAATTCCATGTTTAAATGTTAAAGGACAGACAGTCCTTGACTTTTAATTTCTGGTTCAAAAGTTAAGGACTGACAGTCCTTAACTTTTAATTCCATCTTTAAAAGTTAAGGACTGACAGTCCTTAACTTTTAATTCCATGTTTAAATGTTAAGGACTGACAGTCCTTAGCTTTTAATTTCTTGTTCAAAAGTTAAGGACTGACAGTCCTTAACTTTTAATTCCATGTTTAAAACTTAAGGACTGACAGTCCTTAACTTTTAATTCCATGTTTAAAACTTAAGGACTGACAGTCCTTAACTTTTAATTCCATGTTTAAAACTTAAGGACTGACAGTTCTTAACATTTAATTCCATGTTTAAATGTTAAGGACTGACAGTTCTTAACTTTAATTACATGTTTAAATATTAAGGACTGGCAGTCCTTAACTTTAATTACATGTTTAAATGTTAAGGACAAACAGTCCTTATCTTGGTCTTGCACTTACAGTACACCTGTTCTTAATTCTACAAGGATTGCTTTATAACGTATGTCCTTTGTTTCCCATTCTCTTGACTTGTAGGATGGAAACAATATGCATAATATTGCTTTTAATGGTAGATGGACTGAAGACTATAAATATCTTGATCATCAAACAAAGCTTTTCCTAGCACCTGAGTCAATTCAGTTTGAAAATTTCGTTAAACAGATTTTTGAGCTTATTGAATTGGATAGTGAAAAGTTTGAAATAGTGATATGGTTTGAGATCAACCTTGGAACAAGCAAAGGAATGCTTGTATCCAAAGATTTAGATCTTCACACATGTATAGAGTTGCTAAAAACTCATTCACTCTTCAAGAGCTGTCGTTTCATAGTTGATATTTCGGAAAGAGTTTTTGCATCAACAAGCAATGAACATGCCAACACAAAAACTCAACATGACAATCAAGAGCGATGCCAACAGATAGTTGAAGTAGATATGGTTGAAGCTCAACCATTAAATGAAGAGGTGCATCAAACATTTGATTCTATTCAAGTAGAAGGACAAAGCATTATAGAGATTGACAACGAACAAGCTTTGGGTATTCAAGTCTTAGAGAGTGCACCGGTAATCGAAGTAGTTGCTGATAAAACCTGCACTCAAATAACTAAACGAAGATCAAATTTGTAACAAAAAGAATCCCCAACTACGATATTAAGAGAAAATGCTTCTTTGGATCAAATAAAAGTCGGATCAGTATTTGACAAGAAGAAGAGCATAATTAATTGTTTTTCTAATGTAGCAATCAAAGGACATTTTGAATTCAAAGTTGTTAGATCAAGCTCAACAAGATATTCGTTGACATGCAATGATGATAGGTGTCGTTGGTGTGTGCGTGCTTTCAGAATTAAAGACTCAACATTATTCAAGATAGTAAAGCTTGAGAAAAAGCATGACTGCTATGTTAACACTAGGAAAGCAGATCAAAGGCATGCTACTTCAAAGTTAATTAGTGGTTACATTATCGATAATCTTCGGGACCCAAGATTTGAAGTTACACCAGCTTTTGTCATGGCAGAGATGCAAAAATTGCATGGACTAGACATTGGATATCACAAGGCGTGGCGTGCTATTCAACATGCTTCCGCTTTAATAAGAGGAAGTCCCGAAGAAAATTATGAATTATTGTGTTCATACTTGTATATGATGACAAGTAAAAACTCGGGAACTTATACTAACATAAAGATAGACGACAACAACAGGTAAACTATTTAGGACATGCTGTCTTTAGCCTTGTTAACTTTTGAGTTATAACCAGAAGTTGAGGACTGCCTATCCTTAAGTTTTGAACTTGTAATTAAAAGTTAAGGACTTCCAGTCCTTAAGTTTTGAACTTTGAAATAAAAGTTAAGGACAACATGTCCTGAACTTTATAACTTGTAAATGTAAGTTAAGGACTGACTGTCCTAAACTTCGGGTATTTTAACCTTGTTTTATATTGTATTTTCAGGTTTCTTTATATGTTTTACGCATATGGATCATCGATAGCTGGTTGGAATCATTGTAGACCAGTGATTGCTATTGATGCGACTTTTTTGAAGTCAAAATATCGTGGTGTTTTAATGATTTCAGTTTCAAAAGATGCAAATAACCAAATTTTCCCATTAGCCTTTGGAATAGCAGAATCTGAAAACAACAATTCCTATGAGTGGTACTTTAGTCAGCTTCGCAATGCAATTGGGAGCCGTGAGAATTTGATTTTTTTATCAGACATGCATCAAGCTATTGCAAATGGCATTGTAAAGGTATATCCTGAAAGTCATCATGGGATTTGCATCTATCATTTGGAGCAGAACCTAAAGCGAAGAAAGGTGAAAAGTGAGGTCATAAAACTTTTTCAAAGTGCTGCAAGAGTATACAAGCATAAAGAATTTGACATATACATGTCAGATATTGCAAATGTAGATAAGAAAACTTATGAATACTTGATGGAAGAACCACCAGAAAGATGGGCACGTTCTTGTAGTCCACAACGAAGATATGACATGCTCACAACAAATATAGTTGAGTCGATGAATTCAGTGCTATTAGAAGCAAGGGAGCTGCCTATACTAAGAATGATGGATTTCATTCAAGTGAAGCTACAACATTGGTTTTATGAAAGAAGAAATAAAGTAGAAGGAACATTTTATGATGTTTCTTGTTGGGTAGAGGAGGAATTGAAGAACAGAATAGATTTAGCATTTACTTTGAACGTAAGTATTATGTTTTATGTTTATATTATGATTTTGACATTTTTTAACATAATGTACTCACTTATAATTTTTCAACATTGAAGGTCTTCCCTGTTGATTCATGACGTTCTAGAGTTGAAGAAGAAGGAATAACTTTCTTGGTGGACTTAAACAAAAGAACATGTGATTGTTTTCAATTTCAACTTGATGAATTACCATGCATACATGCAATTGCAGCTATCGAGAAGAGAAACATCAAGAAGTCTGACTTTTGTTCGCACTGGTACTTAAAGGAATCTTGGCTGAAAACATATGAAAGACAAATACATCATGTAGGACATACTGATTCATGGATTGTACCAGAGAGTGTTAAGTCACAAATTGTTAAACCTCCAGATTTCAAAGTGCCACCAGGTAGAAGGCAAAAGAAAAGGCATATTCCTGCTACCGAGCCATCAAAAATAACATTCAAATGTGGTCGTTGCAGAAGAATTGGTCATAATAGAACAACTTGTATATATTCTCCGGCACTCCATCCATTTTCAAGAAAGCATAGAGAAAAGTAGAAATATACACTTATGTTTATCGACTCTTTTAAGTTTTTGCTATAGATTGTATTCATTATTATTCTAATTTGAGCGGATGCCTAGATTTTCAATATTTATATCTTGTTACGTTCTTTTAATTTCTTTTGAGTTCAACAATTAAAAGTTATTAACAAGAGTCAGTAAGTTTAACTTGCAATTTTGAAAACGTAATGATTGTCAGTCCTTAACTTTGAATTTCAAGTTCAAAAGTTAAGGACATGAGGTCCTTAAGTTATAGTCTCATGTTAAAAACTTAAGGACTGTCTGTCCTTAACTTTGAATTTTAAGTTCAAACGTTAAGGACATGAGGTCCTTAAGTTATAGTCCCATATTAAAAACGTAATGACTGTCTGTCCTTAACTTTGAATTTCAAGTTCAAAAGTTAAGGACATGAGGTCATTAAGTTATAGTCCCATGTTAAAAACTTAAGGACTGTCTATTGTCACATCTCCTTTTTGCGCGCCCGCCCCGAAGGATAAATGCGCGAGGGAGTTTTTCCAATTTAAGTGACAATATTTGAAATGAGATTATTTATTTAATTCAGAGTCGCCACTTGGGAAAGGTTTGGCTTTTGGTGTCCCAAGTCACCGGTTTATCTTGAATCTCTAATCGAGGAAATTTTCGACTTTCCAAATGAAGTCTGCGAACTAGAAATTCTAAGTAAGGAATTCTGTTGACCCGAGGGAAGGTGTTAGGCACCCTCGAATCCTGTGGTTCTAGCACGGTCGCTTAAATTGTTATAATGGCTAAATATCTGATTTTAATACATGTTGTGACTTATGTGCTTTTATTGAATTTAAAACCGCTTTTATTATTATCATTTTATTTTTTATAGAATTGCAACGTCGTGAAAATGCATCTCGAACCACGTCACAATCAATGCACCCGTAGTTGTTAACACACTTCGACTTCGTTGAGATTTGAATTTGGGTCACATAAATGCGCACCCTAATTTAGGAAAGTAATATTATTAAAAACGTGCTTAAAGAGACTAACACGTTATTATCTTTGAGGAAGGCCATGAAATTCGCTTAAACGACCCTTCCCAAATTCTAAGTATTTTTAATATATACATTTATGAGGGCCCCGTAGTTCGTGTCTTTCATTTGGCGAGTCTCGTCTCGTTATTTTCTACTGGATAATCTTGACATGATTACCTTTACTATTTTTTGGTTTTCTAAAAATAGATGAAAAAAGGAAAATACATTCTAATTAAGTTACATGTATGGCCTAACTGAAACTCTTGTTAGTCATCTGATTAATTATTTACGGGAATTGTTTTTATGTCTTATTCCATGGGTAAACATGCTTTAATTTGATAAAGATTACATACAAGATTGATGAAATGCTACACTTACTACAAGCGCTCCTCGAATTAAATTTAACTCATTTAAACAGGATTAATAAAACTACTTATTAGAGGATGCTACTAATGATATTTGGAACTCATCCTATAAATTGCCTACTGAAATTGAAACTTCCAAATTTAAAACTGTGTTGTATTCGGCAAGATTTTAAAAGCCATTCGCCCTACATGCTCAAAACAACTGAAGAAAAGTTCGAATTAATGATTACATTAAATGGTTGCACATTCCATGAATTATATAGTTACATCCTGTATACCACTAAACGAATCATATATCGCGGTTTTAGATCAGCATAAGCTTCAATTAAGTACAAACTTACTGATGCATTCTCTATTGAACTACAGACTAAAATTTACACAATTTAACAACATTTATAAAAAAAACTGTAAGTAAAGCAACAGATGATTACAATTCCTTCAGATCTTTCAATTCATGCTTTTCATTGTTACATCAGTATGAGATGTGTACCTGGGACTGCTTACAATGGAAGAAGCAGGAAAGTCAGTAGAGCAGGAGTAGAAGATAGCAACAATGGCAACCAACACAGCAGTAACAAACAAGTAACAGCAGAACAAGTTCCAGTGCAAGATGCAGCTATAGCCGATGGAAAAAGTAGCAAATGATAGCAGCAAACAGTGGAGTAGGATCAGAACTCAGATAGACCAAATCCAGAAATAAACCAATGAAACACACAACCAATAACCTCAGTTGGGACTTGAAAAAATCAGTATTGATTAAACAGGTCGAAACAAGTGAAATCAAAACAACAATAGGAAGAACAATTTCTGATTTTGTCTGTGTGTTTTCTATCTCTCGCCCTCTATCTATCTGTGTGTTTTCTCTAACTGTCTCCTGTATATATGCCTCTCTCAATGTGTATCTGTATATGCCTGTCTATCTCTTTGTATCCTCTCTCCAAATTTTTTTTTCTTAAGTGGCAGCTCCTCTCTACTTATAACCTAGCATCATGCCATTTTACAGCCTGTTAAACCAATCAGAAATCTCTCCTTTTCTGCTGTTTTTCCACTCAAACATTTAAAAGTAGAAACCCTCCCATGAGATTCCCTGACAGCCTTTTATCACCTTATTAAACTAAAACCAGACATGGGCAGCAAGAATATAATCTGACAGCACATGCTGTCCAATTATTTTAATTCCTTAACAGCTGACCATACACATGCTGCCCAAAATCTAAACCAAGTGAACATGCTATCCATTTTAAAAACCAAAGTCTGAACTGCAACCATAACACCACCCTTAAATGTTTTCTGATTCAAATTGAACAAATCACAGGCAACATACTCAGTTCCTAATTGAATTCAAACAAAACATCAGCAGGAAAGCCAATAACATGAATCAAATTATTACCATTCAAAGCTGAACTAATTGACGACATATATTGAATCGACTATGCGAATCACAACACATACAATCGAAGCCCAATGATCAGAATCCAACAGTATTAGCAGGGGGTTCAAGTTGTACTGACCAAAACAAAATTGGCCCTGGGAACTAATTAATCGACCCATTTCAATTTCAGTTGGTTGTACAGTTTACACATACACACATTATCAGCAAATGAAGAAAGATTTGTCCAAATACAAAGGTCTGGGCAAGGTGGTCAGGAACAGTCGACAAACAATTCAAAAATAAAATCAACTAAACATTTGGGGCAATGAACAGACATTCAATTACAACAAACACATGAACTGATAAGAAAAGGAAAGCAAAAATACCTTAAAATCTTGAAAAATCAAAAAACCCTAGCTCGGATTTGAATCGACCTTTCTTGGGGTTGAACAGACTTGAATCGAAGTGTTCCCAACTGAGAACACTTCGATTAAGGTCCATTAGACCCTAATCTTCATGGTTCAAACGGACACAGATCGGGCTCAGGGTTTCTAGGGTTCCTAAGGGGCAGATTTGGGATTTGTGTTTCCCTGGTTAGAGTCGGACCAAACCAAGCATGGTTTGGTCACAAGGGAGGTCAGGGGAGTGCCCGGTATGAACCTGGGGTGGTTTGGTGTAGATCGAGTTTTGCTCGAATATTCAAATGAAGATTCGAGAACCTAGGGGTTGATTCGAGGCAAAGGGACAACAGATCCATGTTCATGGTGGTGAGGCGGTCCTATGGTGTTAAGGTGGTGGTCACCGGCGTCCTTGCCGCCGGGTTTTTGGTGAGGGGAAAGGGGGGCGGCTCTAGGGTTCCGTGGTGGCTTGGGTTAGGTGAGGGGGATGAAGACGAAGGAGGGGTTGTTTGGATAGGGGGCGGGGTACGAGAGGAAAGCTTATATATGGGGTGGATGGCTTGATCTCGGCCGTTAGATCAATCGAGATCAACGGCCCTGGATCCAAAGGTTTAAACGAACGGTGTCGTTTGGTTTAGTATTGGGGTCGAGGTTGGTTCGAGTAACGGGTCGGGTAATGGGGTTATGGGTGAGAGATCTGGACCGTTAGATCAATTTGGTTTGATGGCCGAGATGGATTGGCCTTGAAACGACGTAGTTTTTGTGTCAAACTACGTCGTTTTGGTGGCCTGGGAGATGGGCTGCTTGGACCGGCATGCTTTTGGGCCTCAGGTTTAAAAATGAACACGGGCCCAATCCGACTTTAAACCAATTTGCACCTTTTTCTTTTATTTTCTAATTTTTAAAACACAAAACCTAATTAAACAAAATTAAACCCCATTAGTTAACACTTAATGCAATTATTACACACATATTAAAATATTTAAAATAGGTAAAATCACACCGAGGCAACAAATAGGACAAAAGATGCATATTTTGTGATTTTCCTTTTAATAACCGGATTATGGTTCAACTAACACACGACACATTTTTTGTATTTTGTTTGATAAAAATAAAAATGGACAAGGTCACAAATAACTAACAAAAATGTCACGTAAAATCCAAAAGATTGTACAACAAAACAATTGCTATTATTTTTTGTTTCTTTTGGAGTGATTGTCGCGTAAACAAAATTCATGTGCTCACATCTATCCTTAACTTTGAATTTCAAGTTCAAACGTTAAGGACATAGGCCCTTAAGTTGTAGTCCTATGTTAAAAACTTGAGGACTGTTTGTCATTAACTACATGAGTCCTTAAGTTTGAAATACAAGTTAAAAACTTGAGGGCTGTCTGTCCTTAACTTTGAATTTTAAGTTCAAACGTTAAGGACATGAGGTCCTTAAGTTATAGTCCCATGTTAAAAACTTGAGGACTGTCTGTCCTTAACTTTGAATTTTAAGTTCAAACGTTAAGGACATAGGTCCTTAAGTTATAGTCCCATGTTAAAAACTTGAGGACTGTTTGTCATTAACTACAGGAGTCCTTAAGTTTGAAATACAAGTTAAAAACTTGAGGACTGTCTGTCCTTAACTTTGAATTTTAAGTTCAAACGTTAAGGACATGAGGTCCTTAAGTTATAGTCCCATGTTAAAAACTTGAGGATTGTCTGTCCTTAACTTTGAATTTTAAGTTCAAACGTTAAGGAAATAGGTCCTTAAGTTATAGTCCCATGTTAAAAACTTGAGGAATGTTTGTCATTAACTACATGAGTCCATAAGTTTGGAATACAAGTTCAAAAGTTAAGGACATGAGGTCCTTAAGTTATAGTCCGATGTTCAAAACTTAAGGACTGTCGGTCTTTAACTTTGAATTTCAAGTTCAAAATTTAAGGACATTTGGTCATTAACTTTGAATTTGAAGTTCACTTACACTTAGTCATGAACAAATACTAACAAACTCAATGGACAAATCAACAGTTGAGAGAAACAACGAAATAAATAACAAAATGCTTTGACATAACTTTTGAAATTGTAATTTTGCATAGCTGTTACAAAAAATTACGCTACGCCAACAAGACAAAATATAAGTGCCTTTTCACAAATTTACAGAATATTTCAGAACTATCCTAAACTGGAATAATTCAGATGTCACCTTTACAACAATTTTATACAAAAATAACACCACAATTTCTTTACAACTCCTTTGGACAGAATGTTTCATTTTCACTCTCATAATCATCACCAACATTTTCTGGTGGAGTATCATAACCAGAATTTCTTTTCCATTCACCATGTGCCCAAAGATTTGCAGCAAGTTCTTTTCGAAAGTCTTTTATGTCTTCGGGTTGGAATTGCTGCACGTCCTTTCCAATCATCATCAACTCGACAAATTTGATCAGGAATGCACCACAATCAGTCCTAAGAGAAATGTAAGATATGCAGTGAATTAAACAATAAATCTTAAGTACATATAAATAATATAACAAATTGTCACGACCCAAAATCCCAACCGAGTCGTGATGGCGCCTCTCGTGAGGACAAGGCTAGCCAATCAACAAAACAGTACATCTCTTTATAATAACTTAGCAGGAATAAGTCTAAATCATGGGCAATATAATCTTAAATGCGAAATAAACGTGATAGAACAAGGAAAACCATCCCAACTCAGCCCGAAATCGGGGTGTCACAAGTCATGAGCTACTACCGAGTTTACTAATATTTTACAAAGTCTGAAATTATCATAAATAACAAAGATAAGGGAGAAAACGGGGCTGCGGACGTCAACAGCTACCTCGTTACTCCTAGTCACCGCCTGGCCTGGAAAGAATCAGCGCTCAGGAGCGAACTCAGCTCTGCCTGTATCTGCACACATGGTGCAGGGAGTAATGTGAGTACTCCGACCCAGTGAGTAATAAAAATAAATAACGACTGAAAACATGAAATCTCATAACGGCACAATATAGCGCTATCCCAAGCAGTAAAATCAGTTATACAGTAAAATAGTGAGTATCAGATAATTCTTCTTTTAAAACAGTAAAGACAAATAATTTCCACAGTAAGGATAAATCAAAAGCTTGCCCCTCGGGCTCAATATGTAAATATCGTCGATGACGCTCACTGGGGGTGTGTACAGACTCCGGAGGGGCTCCTACAGCCCAAGCGCAATATCTTGGTCAGTCATTGTTACCTGACCAGTCAACCATTGTTACCTGACCAATTTATATCATACAGTGCCATTGTTACCACTGTTCAAGTATATCATCCAGTGTCATTGTTACCACTATTTCAAGTATATCACACAGTGTCATTGTTACCACTGTGTAAAATATATCACACAGTGTCATTGTTACCACTGTTTCAAGTCACTTTATAATCAGTCCAGAAAATAATATAATAATCCCCTTGGGCATTTACAAAACAGAAGTTCCCAGCCCGAAATACATTTAAAAATATCATTTAAGTTTTCAACACTTAGAATTATGGCTGAGTTTACAAAACAACATTTAAAACCTTGGACTAAAATTAAATGATATGCAAATCATGCTAAGTAGTAATATCAATCCTCGAAGGATTTTACAAATCGGCACAAGGCCCCAAACATGGCATCAAGCCCAATAATATCAATGAAGTATGTGTATCAATCACCAGTATAGTATAAACATCACACGGGGTGGACCAAGTCACAATCCCCAGTAGTATCCGACCCCGCACTCGCCATGGAGTGCGTGACACGCCTCAATATAGCGTTACGATGTGAAAGTCCGGGGTTTCAAACCCTCAGAACAACATTTACATCTATTACTCACCTCTAGCTCGCTATGCCCTTGCCTCTCTAATTGGTCTCCTCGTGTGACGAATCTGCCAAAAATCACCCAAACCTCGATGAAGTTCGATTTCTAAAAGACGGGGTTTTAACCATACATATATGAAATTTGCCCCTTAATGATACTATAATGATCCCATACAGTTATGTAACTTCAATCTACCATATAACACTCAATATGGCCAATATTAGTACTAGATCCCAAAAATTATGCCATTTAGGCATATTATCAAATATCTTGTAGGTATAAATATTTACACCTCTTAACTATAGCATTGGTTCCTTCAACTATCACCATTAACCAACAATTCATCACACTATTATTCTTTAACAATTTATACTCCTAACATCACATGTGTGATCAACCATTCACACCCAAACCAACAAAATTCCATCAAATAAACACTTCTAAATTCCTACCATGTTCATGTATTTAAATAAGGAATTTGTGGCTTCCAACCACCATACAATAAGTTGTAATACTTGACTCATACTCATATTTCCATAATATATCCATATATGTGAGTCTAAGGTGTAGGATTTACCTTTTGGAAGAAATCTTGCAAAACCCTTCTTTGAGTTCTTGAAGGAATTTCTTGAAAATCTAAGGATTTTTAAGATCAATCCATGTTAATATAAGTGTTTGGGAGTAGTAATCAACTCAAAATACTCCAAAAATCTTACCTTAGGAGTGCAATTGGGTGCCTTGGTCGAATTAGGGGTGTTGGGGAAGCCCTAGGCTTGAGAATGATTCAATTCCTCTCATTTCCGGTCTTTAGAGTACTTAAAAACCTTCAGTCGCGTAGTTCGCGCGTTTGTTCGCGCGTTTTGCTGAGCATTCTGCCTCAGACGCGCGAAATGCGCGAATTCGCGCGATACTTCGCGTGCTCTGACACCTGACCCGTGAAATGGTCATAACTTCCTGTATACATTTCCAAATGACGAACGGTTTGTTGAGTTGGAAACTAGACTCAAAGGGCTTTAATTTAATAGGTTGTAACTCACACAACTCCTTATATAACGAGAGATATTATCGTTCAAAGTGAGGCCTTGTGCGCACTCATTTACAACTTTCGTCTATTATGAAATTTCCAACTTCAAAAGTTCCCGTTAGCCATCCGAAATCATCCCGAGGTCCTCGGGACCTCAACCAAAAATACCAATACATCTTATAATATTATTAAAACTTGTTCCAATTATCAAAACACCTCGACTAATACCAAAATTTTCGAATTACACCGAATTCAAGTCTAAGTTCCTTTATAACTTCCAAAACGCGCTTTCGATCAAAACTCGACCAAAATATGTCTGAATGACTTGAAATTTTGCACACATATCCAAAATGGCATAACGAAGCTACAGAAATTCTCGGAACTCCATTCCGACAGTCGGATCAAAATTTCACCTACCAACCGGAAATCGCCAAAATACTAACTTCGCCAAAATGAGCTAATTTCTTCACCGGACCTCCAAAATTAATTCCGATTGCGCTCCTAGGCCTTAAATCATCCCCCGAAACTAACCAAATCATCGAAATTCAATTCTGAGCCCTCTAACTCACAAGTCAACGTCCGGTTGACTTTTCCAAACTAATTCTTCCTTAAAGAGACTAATTGTCCCATTTCATACCAAACTCGATCCGAATTGACTCAAATTCACCAAGTACACATATTGAAACATGAATAAGAATTTAACCGGGAATACGGGATGAAAATACAGGAAACGACGGTTCGGGTCGTTACATTCTCCCCAACTAAAACAAATGCTTGTCCTCGAGCGTACCCAGAGTTGTCCTAGAAGCCAACCAAAAGCTGAATGACCTTATCAAGCATAAACCCGGAGATGATCCCACGTCACCCTATCTCACATGGGTCCGATAACGCGTTGTAACCAAGATCACACAATCTAGTCTAGCCCATAAATCATAGAGCCACATTTCACCTTTTCGGAATCATACACAAGATCAGAACCTCACACCTACATTCAGAATAAGTTTGAACCAGCTGTAATAGACCATGCCTGCAACCTTAGGTGCAATTGTATGATATACCAATAACTCAAACAAATGCAGCAATAACTTCCATTCATAGCAGCTGCCCACAACAACCAAATACCCATAGAAATCTCTTATTAGCCAATGTCTCATTCCAACACTCTCATATACTGCCAATGATAATTGAAACACGCAATAAATCATAACCATTGCTCAGATCAACCATTCATGAGGCCATTTCTCCTCTAGCAATTATAGTAACATTTTTTTTTAAAAACCGAACCTCGATATTTACCCATCAAACATGCTGAAATCAAATCCGTTCGTTTTCATCAATGACCCCAATGATCACCTCGAATCCAACACACCACTCTAGTGATATGACACCTCAATACAGGCCTAAGCCACAACTTTCATAATACGCGCACCAATAAGAAATGGCCTAAACATACTCAAGTCATGAAAAATGACTCAAACGAAAGAGCCGTACCTCAAGCTCATTAGTACCATCAGCGGACTCAACAAGAACATGCCGCAATACTACCGAAATATCATTAGTTTAATAACATTACCTTTTTATGAGACATATACTCTCGTCAAGTCACTTTCAATTAGCAATACTATTTCCCCAATCATCCGAAGATCATTCGCCCTAATCATCTGAAGCCTTTTTTTTAATCACCTAGAAGAAAATCGCTACACATCTCATATTCTGCATGATGTACATAGGTATTGTTCTAACTCTTACAATATTGACATGACGAATGAGGTATGCATAAATTCATGACCACTGTCGAGACAACGATTCGTTGATTCTATACTCTTGGCAAGAACTATCACCTCATTTTGAGCAAAATCATGGTCTTAGCTCCTTAATTTACTTTATATACTCAGATTGCACTAATTTCAAATTCAATGATCTCGTCTCACCCGGTACGAACTGCTCAGGCAATAAGCCACCCCAGACATAATCAAAAGTCGCATATGATGCCTCAACATGCCAATAAGCTACCAATTCGAACGCGGTACAAAAGGAAAACAAACTCTAGAAGGAATTACCAATCTCACACACTAATACAGACTTTCCTTAGAAAACAGGAAGCAAGGCATACAAAATAGCATATAGAAAACTATACTCAACATCACACTGTTGCGGCGTGCAACCCGATCCAGATAACAAACCCATGACGCTGTGCCACCCGATCCAAACATAGATCTCACATAAGGAGATGCACATCGAGCCAAATTTGCTCATTACCAAAAAATACCGAGTATCGGTCGTAAGCATGCTAAGTGCATAATAATATCTCTGAGGGACATATAGCGTTATAAGCTACAAAACTCAAGCACAGCTGAGGTGTGATGTACAATATGAATTTCAAGAGCCAAGATGCTCATATAACGTCATTCCTACACGGATTCTCAACACATAGCAATTTCTCAAGTTCGTCTCACAACTCACACGGCACAATGTATCACTACGCGAAATATCTGACAATGAAACATCAACCTAACTACTCCTCCATGAGGACCGCGTTACTAAAATGCACACATTTGGCCTGATATAGAGCCATTATTCACATTAAATCTATCCATCGACTTCAAGCCGATTCTGATCACACTGAACTAGTCTGATAACCTTTCAAAGGTCCATAATAACTCCCATTTTTCTCATAACACACAAGAACAACCATCACAATCGGGGTAATCCTCCCCAGTTCACAACCCAATATGCCAAGTGCCCTCCAGGCATGAATCTTTAATTTAACGACACCATCACAAACTTCATACTTGGTTTGCATCTTTAATCAATCAAGTGACTACATGTCACACTTATACAATCTTCCTGTGGGATAAGCTCCCACCATCTTCCGAAATAATTAACGGGTTCGCACATTCAAACCACCGGCTGCACTAACGCTGAAAAGTGATCAAGAATCCCTAACCAGGATGCAAAGCATTTCTCACATAACACCGGTCTCAGGTGATACTGACATCAATACCCATCTTACTCAAAACACTGGAACTCCTTTCCTGCTCACCCGAGCTTGTGACATCACAGTCATTGACCAAACTGCGACCTTGGTCCTTACTTCAAATTCCATACCACTCACTGCACCTCACGTGCCGATATACGATAGACATGATTTCCATCACAACTCTGGAACCACCGATAGGCTAATATTTCATCACATAAGGCTTTCCATTTAACTTACTTCGGGAGAACTATAGCAACATACAGGTGAATTCTCATAACCGTCGAATATGCCAATATCTAAGTAGTGGTCCAAGCCACCATAACCCTTCCGGGATTTGCCTCCACATAACAAGCCATAACAGAAGAATGCTTCTGAACAAAATCAATTACGGTGGTCGACAAGCCTCACACGTACCACCACAAATCACTTGCATAACTTGCTCACGCTGAAGGAACTGATCACTGACACCAATATGCCAATTCAACTATGGATAATCAACCTACCTCCTTCCAATTTTCCCTTAATTGCCTTGGAAATAATACTTCTCCATTCAACACCTAACATACTCCATCTGCACTCCTCCGGAGTGACCTTGAATCACGAGACCATGCTGTCTCAAATCCCACGAACCATTTCATATCTCCCAAATGCTATACCACAAGTCAAAATATTATAGAACATTTTGGGCACCTTCTCATAAGCTGCTACAAAACTTGATTCTTATCTGTATCTATAATGTCGACATCATTAGGCACCACACTTTGCCCTTTGAATTCATGAGGACCGTTACTGAGAGCCACCCGCTCCGGCTTGGCCCCGAATGCAACCACTCCATTGAATTTTATAACATATGAATACCCTCTCTATGAAGCACCCAGCAGGATCACTTCCCTCGAAGCCTACACCTATACGAGGCATAAATCATGAATCTTCCCTCAGGTCTGAACATGAGCCAATAAGGCTAACCATAACATGCATTCAACAATTCATTTACTCAAATTACCACTCATGGTCCTTTTTCGTAGCTACAATAACCCATCAATACACTAATAACTAGAATTCACGCAGGTAATTAACCATGCAACCCAATCGTAAGCGGTGGGACTCTCCCACTTAGCTCAAAGCCACTATTACACGACTTTCGAACACATTAGAACCATTCTCTCAAGTCATTTACTCTTATTTAGAATGCAATTCACTTGATCCAAGGAACATAACCACACGTGCCTCATTAGCATTTTGACACCGCAGGGTATGACCTCATTCCACTACAACCAAACATCTTCCTGCTCCATGCACCGAGCATTCTTTACCAACGACAGCTTAAGACATACTGTGATTCTCACACATCTATAAAGCACCATGTAGCCTTTGTCCAAGTTTTCCCTCACTCATGCCATCTTCGGACCAATTTCCGTAGCCAGAGCTGATTCGCCAGCATGCCTCGAACCGGAACCAACATAGCATATGACCGCACAATTATCTAATCAATAGCAAACTCCCCAACTTGGCTCGAAGCCATAGATCACAACACATATACACTATTGCTGTCGTAATACCATCGTGAGATTAAACTCACTCCTTCATTCACTCACACAACAGTTAAGCCCACTATTAGGCGACAATATTTTTTTTTACTAAGTCCCAATTTTTTCAAAAATTTTGACAGAGTTTCCTTTGTAATTGGGCCTATCCACCTGTCAGAGAATCTCCAAAACCATCCTGACAACACATCCACAACTTGACAAAGCATCACAATGAAAAATTAAACACTTAATAGTCCACCTATCATCCAACAGGTCTCCATCGTCACTTCCAAGTCATATAGATACATCTCGCATTTGTAACATACTCATCACGTAGCTATCCATCCATCATTCCCACTAATAGGGACAATACCGAACATATAAGTTCAAAACAGTTGCTCACATAATCAGCACCCCGGTGCTCAAGCCATAGGCAATGATCCGGCCTCAAGTCCTCCTGACTGGCCTAACATCAAACTCATAGAGACTACACCTCGCCCATCGATCGGGGAATTACAAGCCATCAAGGCACATCTAATACTGAGCATTCGTTCGCGCATACGAATATGTGCAAGAAACTGTAAAAGTTACTTTTTCAAGCTGAATCAAGGAGGCACGATTAAGAATATGAAGTTTTTCCTAAAGGTTCTGCAGCCTCTCGAGGATAAATACAGACGTCTCCGTACTGATCCACGAGACTCTACTAAACCGGCTCATGACTCGCGAGACCAATTAACCTAGGCTCTGATACCAACTTATCACGACCCAAAATCCCAACCTGGTCGTGATGGCGCCTCTCGTGAGGACAAGGCCAGCCAATCAACAAAACAGTACATCTCTTTATAATAACTTAGCAGGAATAAGTCTAAATCATGAGCAATATAATCTTAAATGCGAAATAAACGTGATAGAACAAGGAAAACTATCCCAACTCAGCCCGAAATCGGGGTGTCACAAGTCATGAGCTACTACCGAGTTTACTAATATTTTACAAAGTCTGAAGTTATCATAAATAACAAAGATAAGGGAAAAAACGGGGCTGCGGACGTCAACAGCTACCTCGTTACTCCTAGTCACCGCCTGGCCTGGAAAGAATCAGCGCTCAGGAGCGAACTCAGCTCTACCTGTATCTGCACACATGGTGCAGGGAGTAATGTGAGTACTCCGACCCAGTGAATAATAAAAGTAACTACAGTCCGAAGATAAGAAAAACCAGTAAATACACAAAGTAAGCTAAAATCCAAATATGCAGCAACATATGGAACTGAGCAGCTAAACAATAGTATAGATACAAATACATGAATATAATGCAATGCATATGATGGTACATTCCCGTACCCACTGCGGCGTGCAGCCCGAGCCATCCCTATTTATTTATCGTCGACGACGCTCACTGGGGGTGTGTACAGACTCCGGAGGGGCTCCTACAGCCCAAGCGCAATATCTTGGTCAGTCATTGTTACCTGCCCGGTCAGCCATTGTTACCACTGTTCAAGTATATCATCCAGTGTCATTGTTACCACTATTTCAAGTATATCACACATTGTCATTGTTACCACTGTTTCAAGTATATCATACAGTGTCATTGTTACCACTGTTTCAAGTATATCACACAGTGTCATTGTTACCACTGTTTCAAGTCACTTTATAATCAGTCCAGAAAATAATATAATAAGCCCCTTGGGCATTTACAAAACAGAAGTTCCCAGCCCGGAATACATTTAAAAATATCATTTAAGTTTTCAACACTTAAAATTATGGCTGAGTTTACAAAACAACATTTAAAACCTTGGACTGAAATTAAATGATATGCAAATCATGCTAAGTAGTAATATCAATCCTCGAAGGATTTTACAAATCGGCACAAGGCCCCAAACATGGCATCAAGCCCAGTAATATCAATGAAGTATGTGTATCAATCACTAGTATAGTATAAACATCACACGGGGTGGACCAAGTCACAATCCCCAGTAGTATCCGACCCCGCACTCGCCATGGAGTGCGTGTCACGCCTCAATATAGCGTTACGATGTGAAAGTCCGGGGTTTCAAACCCTCAGAACAACATTTATATCTATTACTCACCTCTAGCTCGCTATGCCCTTGCCTCTCTAATTGGCCTCCTCGTGTGACGAATCTGCCAAAAATCACACAAACCTCGATGAAGTTCGATTTCTAAAAGACAGGGTTTTAACCATACATATATGAAATTTGCCCCTTAATGATACTATAATGATCCCATACAGTTATGTAACTTCAATCTACCATATAACACTCAATATGGCCAATATTAGTACTAGATCCCAAAAATTATGCCATTTAGGCATATTATCAAATATCTTGTAGGTATAAATATTTACACCTCTTAACTATAGCATTGGTTCCTCCAGCTATCACCATTAACCAACAATTCATCACACTATTATTCTTTAACAATTTATACTCCTAACATCACATGTGTGATCAACCATTCACACCCAAACCAACAAAATTCCATCAAATAAACACCTCTAAATTCCTACCATGTTCATGTATTTAAATAAGGAACTTATGGCTTCCAACCACCATACAATAAGTTGTAATACTTGACTCATACTCATATTTCCATAATATATCCATATATGTGAGTCTAAGGTGTAGGATTTACCTTTTGGAAGAAATCTTGCAAAACCCTTCTTTGAGTTCTTGAAGGAATTTCTTAAAAATCTAAGGATTTTTAAGATCAATCCATGTTAATATAAGTATTTGGGAGTAGTAATCAACTCAAAATACTCCAAAAATCTTACCTTAGGAGTGCAATTGGGTGCCTTGGTCGAATTGGGGGTGTTGGGGAAGCCCTAGGCTTGAGAATGACTCAATTCCTCTCATTTCCGGTCTTTAGAGTACTTAAAAACCTTCAGTCGCGTAGTTCGCGCGTTTTGCTGAGCATTCTGCCTCAGACGCGCGAAATGCACGACTTCGCTCGATACTTCGCGCGCTCTGACACCTGACCCGTGAAATGGTCATAATTCCTGTATACACTTCCAAATGACGAACGGTTTGTTGCGTTGGAAACTAGACTCAAAGGGATTTAATTTAATAGGTTGTAACTCACACAACTCCTTATATAAAGAGAGATATTATCGTTCAAAGTGAGGCCTTGTGCGCACTCATTTACAACTTTCGTCTATTATGAAATTTCCAACTTCAAAAGTTCCCGTTAGCCTTCCGAAATCATCCCGAGGTCCTCGGGACCTCAACCAAAAATACCAATACATCTTATAATATTATTCAAACTTGTTCCAATTATCAAAACACCTCGACTAATACCAAAATTTTCGAATTACACCGAATTCAAGTCTAAGTTTCTTTAAAACTTCCAAAACGCGCTTTCGATCAAAACTCGACCAAAATATGTCCGAATGACTTGAAATTTTGCACACATATCCAAAATGGCATAACGAAGCTACAGAAATTTTCAGAACTCCATTCCGACTGTCGGATCAAAATTTCACCTACAAATCGGAAATCGCCAAAATACTAACTTCGCCAAAATGAGCTAATTTCTTCACCGGACCTCCAAAATTAATTCCGATTGCGCTCCTAGGCCTTAAATCATCCCCCGAAACTAACCGAATCATCGGAATTCAATTCCGAGCCCTCTAACTCACAAGTCAACGTCCGGTTGACTTTTCCAAACTAATTCTTCCTTAAAGAGACTAATTGTCCCATTTCATACCAAACTCGATCCGAATTGACTCAAATTCACCAAGTACACATATTGAAACATGAATAAGAATTTAACAGGGAATACGGAAAGAAAATACAGGAAACGACGGTTCAGGTCGTTAAACAAATAATAACACGTACGATCCAGTTTGGTGTGGTGATCTTTGCCACTGTATATCAAATTTGTTGAAAACATTCCCAAAAGACTTGTGATTTTTGTCAAACTGTAAGAACTTAGCAAATGGGGGATCATGCGTGCATACATTTGCATGTAGTTCATTCCTGCTTCATATGACTCACTGTATATGGAATCATATACATCAATCTTTTTTTGATTCAAGTCCAATACTCCCAACAAAAAGTGTGTCACAGCTTCATCATCTTCTGAAGGAAGCCGACATGGAAAAAAGATTTTGTCAACCTCAGTCCATGCAATTCCACATCTACGACTGTCCCCCCACACATATGGTGTCAGAAATAACTGATTATCACCAGCACACCAAAACTCATCACTAGTATCTTCACTGAAATCTTTATACACAAGTGCCATATAATTATCAAAAAGAACATCAGTAGTTGTGCATCGAAAAGGATGATCGCGAGGGTGGTAGCATTCCTTCTTTCTCAGATAATAGAGAGCAATGTCAATATGCTTCATAAAAACGCAAAAAATAAAAAAAATCAATAACAAATCAGTCATAAAATGATGAAAAAAATGATAAATTAATAATAGAAAAAGTAAATGCCTTGTGAATTATCTAACCTTATCATCAAGAACAAATTTGCTATCTGAAAGCTCAAGGAAAAACATTTTGCTACTGATTTTTTGATGATACAATTTGTATGGTTTTTTCCTCAAACTATTATCATCAGCATATAAATCAATTTGTCCCCTGAAAATTTTGAAAATGTCAAGTTAGAATTTTGAAAACTTTAATCTATAACTTAAGGACCAAGTGTCCTTAGCTTTTGAATTTGATACTCAAACTTAAGGACTGCATGTCCTTAGCTTATGAATTTTGAATTCAAACTTAAGGACAAGAAGTCCTTAAGTTTTAAACTTGAATCTATAAGTTAAGGACAGTTAGTCCTAAAATTAGTCTTACAATCACAGAAGTTAAGGATGTAGTGAAACACATTAAGAGACTTACTCTTTTTTGCGACCTCTCCTTTTCTCCTTGCCCAACCACACAATGAATTTCTTCACTAATTTTTCATCTTCTTTGGCATAATGAAAAATACACCTACGAGTATAGGTTGATTTTATCCAACCTGAACTCTTCAGAGTATTTTGATTGTCTGTCTTGGAACTTACTGCTTTTCCTTCCTTATCAAAAGGAGATTTCAACTGCCAGCTTAACTTCTTGTTCCTTTTACCTCGACCAAGTTCTTCTTCAACATTTTCTTCACCCTCCATAGTCAAAGTCGCATCAATGTCCATTTGTATACTTGGAGGAGTAGGAGTAAGAAGAGAAAATGACGGACCATCATAACCAATACTGTCTCTCTTTCTTTTCCTTGTATATTGGTTAAGATTGTCATCATTGGTGTCCTCTTTGTTTTCCTCTGCTGGCGACACTATATATATATATATATATATATATACACTATATATATATATATATATATACATATTCATATTAGTTTTCTGCAACAGGTCAAATGAAGAGACAAAATTTCAATTGTACATATAATAATTAGGGCACAATCAGTACCTGTCTTCTCCGCAGTACCTTCTTGTGTTTTTTCAAGAGACAACTCAGCTAAAATATTGCGTGCAACATTTTCTTTTTCTTGCAATTCCACATTTTCTTTATCTTGCAGTTGTTCACCATGATCTTTAGATGCTTGTTGACAAGATTCTGCAAAAATATTTACAACAGCTAACATGTTAATAATCTTTAATTAAAACAAACATATATAAAATTAAAAAAGCACTGCCTAACCATTTGCAATATCCAAGATCATTCCAGCTACATCATCATCATCACATGTTGTATCTATAGATTTGGAACCAATCTCACTTCTGCCTATGTCTTGAGATTGTAGTCCAGTTTTCTCTTGATACTGCACTCCAGCTTCTTCGCTTGCTGCTTCAAAAGATACAATATATAATGAAATAAAGATACAATATATAATGAAAATTTTATCTAACCTTGACTGGCACAAGTTTGAACTCCAAATTTTTCTTTGTATGACAGCGGTGTAGAGAGATCATACGTTCCTTCTAAGCATTTGCATACAAACTCGCTGACACTTGTCCCCAATGGACTTGTTAAATCCTCCTGTGATTGCAATCCACAAACTCTACAAATTTTCTCCTGCACTCCACAAACTTCTGCATGCACATGCATAGTTTATATGTATTAATCTATTGAATATACATTTCAACGAAAATAAAAATCAAAATCTATAACTAACCTTTCCCAATATTAGTAACATTTTCAGTTTCATCATCTAGATGTGCATCTCTAAATTCTCTTTCATACTGACCCTCTGCATGCACATCCATATAATCACGTTCAACACCACCTGCATCTTGGTTGAATATGCCAGTACGCTCAGTAGCACGACAATGATCATCAACTCCATATTTTCTAATTGGAACACTAGATTCTCTATCTGTGTTCATCTGATCAGCTTTCCCAAACATGTTCATCAAAGTATCAAGCTTTGATCCTAGAGTTTTCTTTAAATCCTGAGAAAGCAACTAAGTTACAAAGAGAAGGACATGTTTAAAACTTAAGGACAGGCAGTCCTTAAGTTTGAACTTAAAGTTCAAAACTTAAGGAAATGCAATCCTTAAGTTTGAACTCCAAGTTCAAAAGTTAAGGACAAGAAGTCCTTAACTTTGAATTCCAAGTTCAAAACTTAAGGACATGATGTCCTTAAGTTTCATTTCAAAGTTCAAAAGTTAAGGACAATAAGTCCTTATCTTTCAATTCCAAGTTCAAATTTTAAGGACACAAAATCCTAAAGTTGGACTAACTGAAATTACCTTGATTTCGTTCTCAATCTTTTTTTTCTGATACAACAATTTTCTGATTAACTCTGTAACTTCTGCTTGCAAATCCTTCTTAAAACTCTCTGATAATCTCTGAATCAAAAAACATAATATAAAAAAAAAGGTGTTCGTAAGCAAGAAATAATCAAATAAAAAACTAATACTATTCAAAGGCAGAAACACACACTCTAACAATTTCCTTAAGTACGCCTTCGTCAAATTGTGTGGAAGAAGACCTTGAGCCTTGATCTTGTGAAACTGGCTCCTCCACACAAAGAGGCTGTGTATCTTCTTCTTCCACGGGAATAAAGGGTGACACCTCAATCAACTTAAACACCTATTATATAAGAAAAACTAAACATAAGTATACATAACTAAAACAAATAAACAAAAAAAGAGATAGTAATTACATTAACTTACTTTTTTATTATGGAAATATTTTCTACAAAGAGAATCAAATTGTGGAGACTTCATTTCAGAATAACATAACATTCGAGGATAACCAACTTCTTTGAAGTTCACAAATTGTTTCTCTTGGAAAATAGGAAGTACTTCCATAATCCAGACACAAAACGCAAAAGGAAAGCCAACTAAAGTGTAGCTATCAATATCTTTTTCTTTCTCTTTCTCCTTCTTCACATCATTCTCATTTGATTTCAAGCAACTCTTCAATGATTTTAATAGCGTTTCATAAGCAAGAGAGCCCCAGTTGAAGGAAGCGCAAAGTGCATCATCGTCAACAATTTTCATTATTTGCTCCGACACATTCCTATTTTTCCTCTTGCCCATCAAAACCGACTCAACAAAATAGAGTGTTGCCAACTTCAAAGCATCATCATCATTGCCAGCAAATGATGAAGTTGTACCATGTGGGCGACTAGAAATAAAACTATACAAATCAGCCAACTCAATTTTGTCCTTTCCAGGGAAATAGACTCTTAAAAGCCTATTCTCTTTCTCATTTAAACCTTTCATGTCAAGCGACGAATAAGACTTCAAACCAGTAATAATATGGAATGCATCACGAGTAAACTTAATATCGCGGTCAAATACCTTGAAGGTCATCGAATCAGGTTCATTACTAACAATTTCAGAAAGCAATACACAGTGCATAAGTTTACCCGAGAACTTCACACTTTGTAATCTGAAGAAGTTGCCAAAAATATTTTCCCTCAATTTCTTCCATTGGCCATTCGACAGAAATCTTTTAATTATTTCCTTATATTGAAAATCTCCTTTCCAATATACCAGAAAATTACGCCAATCGTCAAAATAAAAAAAATGACCGCCTTCCATTATAACACTAGAAAAGAAGGAAAAACAAACAAAGATTAGGACTTAACTTAAAATTTCAAGTTTAAAAGTTAAGCAAATACAATCCTTAACTTTAAATTTTAAGTGCAAATGTTAAAGAAATACAATGCTTAACTTATACTTTCAACTTCCAAAGTTAAGGACACTTAGTCCTTAACTTCAAGTTTCATGTGCAAAAGTTAAGGACAATAAGTCCTTAGCTTTAAATTGTAAATGCAAAGGTTAAGGAAATACAAGTCCTTAACTTATACTTTCAACATCCAAAGTTAAGGACACTTAGTCCTTAACTTCAAGTTTCATGTGCAAAAGTTAAGGACAATCAGTCCTTAACTTTAAATTGTAAGTGCATAGGTTAAGGAAATACAGTCCTTAACATATACTTTCAACATCCAAAGTTAAGGACACTTTGTCCTTAACTTCAAGTTTCATGTGCAAAAGTTAAGGACAATCAGTCCTTAACTTTGAATTCCAACTACAAAATTTAATGTCGTTTCTTCTTTACATTTAATGAACACAGTTAACTGAAAATTCATAATCAGTAAGCTTATGAATTTCTACGACTATTTTTATGAAATATACCTACATAATCAAATATATTGAATCAACCACAAACACATTTCAAATTTCACACACTAAAAATTTATCAAAAACAGAATCACACAAAATATACTACACTGAATCAACATATAATGCTAATTTTTGAAATTTCACACATACTTCACACGGCATTGAACCAACTTACAAATAAAGAAAAACGAAGATGACAGAGAAGATGAAGATGACGGAAGATGACGGAGAAGATGAAGGAGCAGAAGTTTAACTGGGATTGTAGTTTGCATACGAGGAAGATGAAGAAACGCAGAACTCTGAACGAATGAAATAAGGGTTTTCGTCGATTTTGGGATTATACAAGAAATAGAGAAAGGGTAATTGTGTCTTTTCCCCCTTAGTAGTGGCTATTTTTGATAAGCATTTTAAATAGTGGATAAAAATTAAATACACCCTTATTTAGTGGCTACTACACGCCATTTTCACCCATTTTGTTTTTGTAAAATAAAGATACAAGATGATTAAAGAACTCAAATTCAATGGTAAAAATATATAAACAATTAAAATAATTTACCAGTTGAAAAAATGTAATGTTATAATATGAGAATAGGACTATATTTTAATTTTGTGAATATTTAGACTAAAATAAGAATATAATTAATTACGAGTTCTTGTTTGGAAAAGTAGGAAGAAATACTAAATAATTTGAATGGAAATAATAATATAGTTAAAGAGGAAGATTAATACATGCCTTCAATATTCGATTTGAAGTAAAAATGTTGATGTATTGAGAAAAAGTTTAAAAAAATTAATCTCATAAGCAACCAAAAACAAATAGCTTTAAAATTTTAATACCTAGAGTTTTTCGACATAGTTTTGACTTACATGATTTTGAGCTAAATATCTTATATGAATGATATGAATTTTAGTTAAGTCCATGGAATTTAAGTAATTGCGAAAAGGAATGAACATAAGCTATCACAAGCACCAATCATGATCTTAGTTTTGGATCGTGACACAATGAATTTGATGTGTTTGAATATATTAGTCGTTTGTGGTCCTTCACTTGGTGATGGTGTAGTTTGAGAAGAACCATCAAATCTCGGGTTTAAATTCTTACGGGCACCAAAAAATGCTAAATAATTTATTTTCATATGCTCAAACTTTGACGGACAAAGTTATTTTATATATATACTGATAGAAGATAATAAATATCCATTAAAATTAATTCAGATATGAACAAAGTGGTTCGAGCACCATCATTAAAAAGTTTGGCGATGATGTGAATTTCTTCATGTGAATTTCTTCATGCATGTTCAAGTTGTCCGCGACAATGAGGCAAGAAATCGAAGATGTAATGACATGTAACCATTGATTCAAACAAACTAATGGGAGTTATAGCTAAATAAACTCGGATTTGAGCATTGGCAATGAGAAATTATGATATGAAGTTTTTTTCTCTTTAATGTGCCTCACGTGGTGAGAATATAAATTATTCGAACCTCAAAGCGGATAATGGACATCCAATGATAAATAGAAGAAAAAAAGAAGAAGAAGGAATTGCAAGGCCACAACAATTATTATTTTGGGAGTATTGTGCATTTGTTCGGCAAGAGAATGAATGATTATTTTGTTGTTTTTTTTATTTTTATTTTTTTAACTTTGAAAAAGACAAGTCAATGGACAACTGTGATGACCCAAGAGGTCATCACTTGTTTTTAAAAGGAATTCTGCCTTTCGAGGCTTTAAAAACCTCTTTGAGCATTACCTCGATTTGCGTGGCAGTCCGGGCGCGTAGCCGGAAAGCCTATATGTGAAAATATGTGAAAATTGACAAATTTTGACTATAAAATGAATCAATTTGACTTCGATCAATGTTTTGGGTAAACGGACCCGGACCCGTAATTTGACGGTCCAGGAGGGTCCGTAGGAAAATATTGGACTTGGGTGTATGCCCAGAAATCGAATTATGAGGTCCCAAGCCCGAGGAATGAATTTTTGAAGGAAATTATTTTCTGAAATTGTTTATAAAGTTTGGAAATAAATTTTTATTAGAATATGTTGGTATCATGCCCGTATTTTGGTTCCGGCACCCGGTACAGGTCTTATATATGATTTAAGATGATTCTGTGAAGTTTGGTAAGAAACGAAATCCGATTGACGCGATTCGGACCTTAAATGCAAAATTTGATGTTTAAGAAGTTTTGATAAATTTCATTGATATTGAGTTTAATTTGATGTTTCTGAATGTTATTTTGGTGATATGAGTACACGAATAAGTCCGTGGGATGTTTTTGAGGTTGTGTGTATATTTGGTTTGAAGCCCCGAGGGCTCGAGTGAGTTTTGGATAGGCCACGGGATGCATTTTGAACTTAGAAAAGTTGCAGATTTCAGCTGTGCATAGCAGGCTCGCAAATGCGATATCGCAAATGCGAGTGGCTGATTGCAAATGCGAAGGAAGCCATGCCAGCTCAGTCTAGCAAATGCGGGATTTCTTTCACAAATGCGAAAATCCCTGTCCCAGCCTTGAGTCGCAAATGTGATGAAGTTGTCGCAATTCCCAAGTCGCAAATGCGACCAGCTGTTCGCAAATGCGAAGATCCTATTTTTCTGAAGAGTTCGCAAATGCGAGCCCTGTTTCGCATTTCCCAGCTTAGCAGAGGTCGCGGTTCGCAATTGCGAACCCCTGTTCGCATTTCCCATACCTGCGACCTGTAACTTTTATACTTAGCCGATTTTAAACCCATTTTTCATATCCTCTCAAAACATAAACACATTAGGGTGATTTTTCAAAAGCTTCTTCTTTTCCAAATCAATTGTAAGTCGTTTTTAACTAGTTTGCTTCAATGATTAACATCTTTTAACATGATTTCAACTTCAAATCATTGATTTTCATGGGGGAAATTGGGTGTTTTGGATAGAACCTAGTTTTTTCAAAAATTGGGGATTTGGACCTCGATTTGAGGTCTGATTTCAAAACAAATTATATATTTGGATTCGTGGGGGGAATGGGTAATCGGGTTTTGGTTCGAACCTCGGGTTTTGACCATGTGGACCCGGCGGCGATTTTTTGACTTTTTGGGTAAAACTTTAGAAAATCCATTTTCATGCATTGGGGTTGACTCATTTAGCGTTTATTGATGTAATTAAGTAACTTGTGACTAGATACGAGCGAATTGGTGGTGGAATCAAGGGGTAAAGCTATAGTTGAATCGTGAATTGTGTTTGTGGCATCGAGGTAAGTGTTTGGTCTAACCTTAGCTTGAGGAATTAGGAGTTGTGTCTTAATTGCTACATGTTAATTGTGGAGTACAACGTATATGCATGGTGACGAGTATCTATACATTGGTGTCAAGCATGCCCGTGAGTCTTGTATTATAAGTGTTATGACTCCGTTGTGGTTTATTGCGCTTCATATGTTATTATCATCATTGTTCCCTTGCCGGGATGTTTGTTTGATTTTAATGATCCCATGTCGGGATGTTTGTTTTGACAGTATTGTTCCCTTGCCGGGATGTTTGTTGATATTATTGTTCCCTTGTCGGGATGTTTGTTGATATTATTGTTCCCTTGCCGGGGATGTTGTTGAAATATCATTGTTCCTTTGTCGGGAAGTTATTATATTGTTCTTGTTCCCTTGCCGGGATTCCTTGTGATTTTTTGTTGGCTTGTAATTGGGAGCGGGTGATACGCCTACCACAAGATATAATGAAATGAGAGCGGGTGGTACGCCTACCACAAGATATAATGAAATGGGAGCGGGTGGTACGCCTGCCACTAGATATAATGAAATGGGAGCGGGTGGTACTCCTACCACAAGATAAATGAAATGGGAGCGGGTGGTACGCCTACCACGAGATAATGGGAGCGGGTGGCACGCCTGCCACGAGATACATGAAATGGGAGCAGGTGGCACGCCTGCCACGAGATACATGAAATAGGAGCGGGTGACACACCTGCCACGGGATACAGGAAATGGGATCGGGTTGCACACCTGCAACAAGATGTGAAAAGAAAGTGAAATCTGCCTTTGTTTTCCTTATTCTTGTTAGTGGTTGATTTTGATTCCTTTATAATTCTCTTGATATTCTGTTTACCTGTTAGTCCCCAAAGCATGTTCCCCCCTCCTATCTTTATTTGTTTATTTCTTTTCCGCTGTATATATTTAACTGCACATGTTTATTTGGTAGTCTAGTCCTAGCCTCGTCACTACTTCGCCGAGGTTAGGCTAGGCACTTACCAGCACATGGGGTCGGTTGTGCTGATACTACACTCTGCACTCTTTTGTGCAGTCCCCAGTGTTGTGGACTTTGGACCGCATTAAGATTGCTAATTCTTGATCATCAGGCGACCTGAGGTAGTCCCCCAGGCATCCGCAGGCCTTGGCGTCTCCTTCTATCTACTAATCCTGTTTCTTTCTTGCATTTCTAAAGACAGTGTTGTATTTATTCCTTTCAAACCCTTTATTTGTAGTATTCTTAGACCGTCTGTGAAAATGTGATACCAGTTCTGGGTAGTCGAGACTCAAATAGTTGTATTAGATATTCATGTTCAGATAGCTTATTGTTTCTTTCTTCCGCTCGTGTTAAATTCCGTTGTTTAAATGTTATTATTTCGAAATGGTTAATGAATATAAAATTTGTAAAAAGATAAATTGTGTAATTAATTGGCTTGCCTAGCTCGTACTAGTAGGCGCCATCACGGCTCCCGAGGGTGGGAATCCGGGTCGTGACAAGTTGGTATCAGAGCTCTAGGTTACATGGGTCTCACAGTTCATAGACAAGCTTAGTAGAGTCTGAGGGATCGGTACAGAGACGTCTATATTTATCCCCCAGAGGCTACAGAGTTAGGAAAAACTTCACATTTATTCTTTCCTATCGTGCGATTTGGTTCCTCAATGCTAATTGAATTTCTACTCTGTTCTTTCATAGATGGCGAGAACACACGCTTCCTCATCCACTGATCAACAGCCCGAGCCCCCAGCAGCAGCTCCCATGAGGGGCAGAGCGCGAGTCCGAGGCCGTGCTAGAGGCCGAGGTAGGGGCAGAGTTCAGCCTAGAGCAGGAGCACCCGCACCAGAGCCTCAGGTTGATTTTGATGATGAGGTTCCGGCCCCAGCAGTTTCGGTGGGCCCAGCTCAGGTCCCAGAGGGGTTTATTGCTATCCCAGTTCTTCAGGATGCTCTGGTCCTTCTAGTGGGTCTCATGGAGAGTGTCACCCGAGCATGCTTGCTTCCTGTAGCACCAGCTGTCTCTCAGGCCGGAGGAGGAGCCCAGACTCCCGCTACTCGCACTCCGGAGCAGGTAGCTCCCCAGATTCAGACTTCAACGGTTCAACCAGTTGGATCATGTCACGCCCCAAAATCCGAGGAGCGCGACCGACGCTCAACCGAGTAAACCCGACTGAGCAAGCCTATTAGGTTTCATTCTACCCAAACTAATTCATGAATAAATATGAGATGAACTCCATTAATAATACTTAGTAAGTATTCCATTAACAACTTCCATTTTATTTCCATTAGCAGCTTAAATCATAATTATCAAAATATTACAAGTGTTATAAATCTTTGCCAAACATAAATATTTCTACTTTAATTCCAATACCCGACACTACCCACAACCTGTCTACGAAGTCTCTAAACACAAATGAAGAGTAGTGTAATATTGAAATGCCGGTAACAAGGCTCCGGCTATACCTCAAATACAAAGTACATGATGAACAGATGAAACAGGACCCCGAAACAAAGTGGGGCTCACCAAGTTAGCTGAAAGGATGATGCGACACTAGCTGCAACCAACACTGCCTGCTATAGAAACACCTACATCCATTTAAAGACATAGCGCCCCCAGCAAAAGAGACGTTAGTGCCATCGAATAACTCTAATATGTATAATAAACACCATCTAATTAGAAAAAACTTTCACACAAGAATAAGATATCACAAGTATAACTCAAACTTTAAACGATCACCACATTATCAAATAAAAGAATCATACTACTTTCACATCATTTTCCCATAACTTTAGTTTGGCCATTTCACACTATTCATCATTTGTTCACAATACCACCGCTATCTTGAGCGGAGTACGGTCTCGACCCGATCGGCTAGGTTGCCTCATTTGGGACATATACTTCAATCACAATCTCATTTTCCCTTTTTCCCAGAATTCATTCACAATACCACCGCTATCTTGAGCGGAGTCCGATCTCGGCCCGATCGGCTAGGCCGTCTTACCAAGGCATTGTTCCCTTCTTATTAATCAATTCGTTTCACATATATCATTTCATAGGCACTTGGGGCAACAACTTATCATATCATTCTTGGCACTAGGCCGCATTTTACATCGTTCCCAATTTCAATATTAGCTTTGCCATTTAGGAAAGTAGGTGCACACAAGAGAAATTTAAATTGTAAGCATAGATAAGACTTCACGTATATGGCACAATATATTCAGCTGCAATTTCGATAAGGTCTAAACATTTCAATACATAATTCATACCTTTGCCCCTTTCAAGTTGTCAAGATAGCATGTTGATCATGTTGTGACACATTTTTCACACATATAAGGTTACAACACCAACTCATGTAAAATAACAAGAAATACAACATTTCAACTTTAATCTTACCATGTTCACACAATCACCGATGAAGCTCAATTTCTAAAAGATGGGGTTTTAGCTATACATACCTCAATGGAGCTTTCCTTAAATCTCTACAATACACCAACGCCTCTAGCAATAACAATCTATAAGGAGATAGCAGAAATCGATTAATAACAAGGAAAATTATCCATGATATAACTCTCTTAGGAATTTCATCAAACACCTAACATGTGAAGTAGACTACAAGGTCTAGAAATGGCAATTTCTTCCTCCCTCAATCAATTTTAACATGAACTACCCATATTAGTTTTTTAACATCACATACTACAACTTATTCCCACATGCATGACCTATTTCTGACCCCCACAACATATTTGAACCTTTAACCTATTGCATGAAGTTTTGGAAGTAGGACTTACCCGGATGGAGGACAATCTATGGTTATCTTCCTTGATTCTTGAAGACTTGAGCAATATTTGGATGATTATGAAGTTAGAACCCTCCTTTATCTCTCTATATGCTCTCATCTCTCTCTAAAATTAGTAGAAAATGACCTCAAAATGAACCCTAAAGCCTATATATTAAAATGGGGTCGGGTTATAAAAATAGGAAAAATAACCCTTCGAAACCGGGTTTGCGATCGCAGAATGAACTGCAAAATAAGAATGTGGGCCGCAGAATGCACTGTAAAATAGGTGCCCAAAACTGGGCAACACTGGCCCAATTTGCGACAGATCTGCGATCGCAAAGTCAAAAATGCGACAGATTTGCGATCGCAGATTCGACACAGGATCACATTTTTCTAGCCTTTGGTAATTTGACCATAACTTTGTGTAGGAATGTCCAAATGATGAATGGTTTGAAGAGTTAGAAACTAGACTCAAAGACCTTTCATTGGATAGGTTGTACATCAAATAAAACCTTATACATATATAGATATGCTTGTTCAAAGTGTGGTCTTGTGCAAACTCAGTTGGAATCTTAGCCTATTATGAAATTTTCCAATGTGACTTAGGCTTAGACCTTTCCTTGGGCCCCTAATTACTTACCATAAGACTTGTAGACTTATTTACCAAATACAATTGATTCCCACCATGTTAATAGCACATAAAATATTATAATTAGCCTGCGTGGCACCGCGAAATCCTAGATTACTTAGCGAAATTTTCTGGGGCCTTACATTCTCCCCCCTTTAGGATCATTCGTCCTCGAATGAGGAGTAGAGCCCGACCCAAATAACTAACATAACATATCTCTTTTCTACCCTTTCTCAAGTCCCTAAAATTTGACTAACTCCCAAATTTTTCAGAAATTTCGGCAGCATCTCCTTTGTAACTAGGCCTATCCACCTGTTAGAGAATCATCCAACACCATCCTAAAACTCATCCATAACTCGACAAAGCACCAAAATGTATATATTAATAATATGAATCTCAACATTACAAGCACTACATTATCATGATGATACATGGACATGGACTGCACATTTTTAAATCATAACACCTAGAAGGTACTTTTCAAATTAAAACCAACTGTTATACAATCAAGAGAAAATGCCTTATTTCCACAATACTCTTGGCCTTCAATGTGGCCTCTTATACTTATAGGCTCTTCCATAACACATTCACGGAAACAACCCCAACCTCCAAACTTATCTAACAAGGATGACAGCTAGATACCTCGCATAAGCTAACTATCTATTAACATTCACCTTTAATAATTTTCACCACGATGATACACAAATGATCTCCACCTACCTTCTTAGACATAGACATATGAAAACACAAATTTATGAGGAACAACTATGGGGAAACATCATACTCCTAGTGTGACCTAATGGGAAATGCGTTTACGTACCCTTCATCATCAACTCACATAACCTCTACATGGGAGAATTTTGAGAATAACCGGTTCACCCTCCTGAATTCTAAATCTCCATGCGAACACCTAAACTAAACTCGTGGTGACCTTCATGATTACTCTAAGATGTGCTATAATAAATTGACCATAAAATTACCTATTGAATATATGTGATCACAGGATGACTTTGACACGTTTGAAACTTCAATACCAAATAGATCTAATATAGTAAGGAGTAACAGAGTTCAAGATTGGGATGGAATTATTCAGGAATCCATTTATGCGCTAAGCAGAGTATTTTATGGGGTTACATACTGAGAGACATGAGGATTTCTATTAATGAGGCTAACATGGTTTAATCCAGGTGACTACATCAATTATCAGATAGATGAAGCATAGTGGTAACTAATATTCTTAGATAAGGTGGATACCATGTATGTGAACTTGAGATTTTTAAAGAGGTGATCAAGTAGGATGCACCAGTTGTATCCTTGAGTGTAAGGTAAGTAGTTGAGCTCAAATGGTAAGACACTTTCAACATGGGTGTGATTGAGGCCGCAAATGAAATACGTAGAATTTGATTTCACTCCTAACAATAAGCGACACAAGGACTTTATGCCACAAGCGCATGAGGATGGAAAAGAAGTCATCTACTTATGAGATTATCATAATTCGAACAATCTAACCATTCCTAAGGCGGTGGAATGCCAGAGGTAGCAAAATTCCCATATATGACAATGGCGATGTCAATACTCCTAGAAGCCGAGTGAGTAGAGAGCCACATAACCTCATCAAATCCGACCCATTCATGACTTTTTTGAAAAGCGGACACACTTTGGTTTGAAATTATGGCAATTTAAGCTTGCACTTTAAGGCAAATCATTACTTTTGAAACCCATGAGACAAGCCCTCGTAGTCCTAGAGAATCGTCAACAATTGGCAAGAAAGTACTTAAAATCATTACGAGATAGTATAGAATAAGGTCTCAAAGCGACTGTATGAATAATTTTGAAAGGGTGAGAAGTCTTGATGCACTTATTGGAGAAGAGTAACCCAAGTTATCTAGTCACATGGACAAGTAGAGCAGGTAGATGCTTGTTTAGGAGAAAATCTCATAAGGAGTGCGAGCAATATCTTTTTATCCTAACAAAAGGAACATACTCCGACCCTTGACACCATAAGGCATAAAATTAGATTCACGAGGAGAGTTTCCAGATGAAAATAGATAGTAAGGCAACACAACTAAGAGTACCGCTTGGAATCGATAAGCTTAAATAGAGTTGAAGACATTAGAAGCCTGTAGAAAAGGGGAAATTTTCCCACTCTCAAGGCGCTTGTAGAATACATAAAAGTGAGGTTAATTAAATCATATCATATAGTTGGATAACTTGTTGATACATTGAGATAATATCACATTGAAGATTACAGGTAAACAACACATGATGCAGGACAAATGGAAAGAAAGCGAGAGAGCTTATAGAAGTGACCTTTACATTGTAACTACTAGGAAAGGTGATAATATAAAGCGATTACGAGAAGCTAAATTTTTGAAAGAAGATCTCTGTATGTAGTCATGTGATGTATAACTCCAGAATTCAAAAATCTAGTTATGTTTAGCAACTCTACTTCAAAATGAAACACTACAACACACTTCTACATAACCAACTATTACCAGCCAAATTGAGAGACGCTACAAGACTTGACTGAGAGAGAAGCTTTGGCATACGAATGTGTTACTAGGTGTGTTGCTCCTTGGTAAACCCAAAACCAAAAGGTGAGAGTTAGACTGATAAGCAAATCATTAGACCAGCACATGTGTAGATAATCCATTATCGAAAAGAGATCATTCAATCTCAGCAATTGCGGCATGCTGTTAACCTTTGATGAACTTGAAGTGAGGTGGGAACCCCATGAGATAGTATAAAATAATCATGGAAGGTTTGCAGATGTTCATAATGAGTTCTCCATGGATTTTGACTTGAGAACTACCCAGATGCTAATGAAAGATAGCAAAACATGAGAAACATGCGTTGTGCTATAATAACCCCCAAAGGTGTGCTTGGTCTTGATGGAGAGCCTAGTAAGGGTCATTACGAGAAAGGAAGTGTTACAATGACACATAGAAAGATATGTTCTCTCATGGTTATCGAACAAGTGTTGGAAAACTAGCACAATGAATTCACTAACTAAAGAGCACAATTAACACATGTTGTGGAGATGTAAAGAGAAAATAAACATTTATTATAAGCTGGACATGCTTCTGCTATATTAACCCCCAACTGCAATATATGACCACGCCACGAGCAACCACAATACTAGGACAAAGTGATCTACTTACTGCGGGATGTCCCAAGTGGACACGAAAGTTATACTAAGATGGTGACACAAGATCTTCCTATGATGGGAATGTGAGGATCTCAATTTTTAGAGAGTCTTTATGCACACGGTAACCATTTCGATTGACATGCACTCATGTGATAAGTGTTAAGTTATGATCTTATGTTACTAGATAGTGAGAAGCTTCCATGATGATACTCGCAAAAGAATAGAGTGACTGTTCAAACCATATAAGCCATATACACAAGTGAGTAAAAGAGTGACTCGAGAAGGATCACAACACTGGGATGCTTTACATGGAACTTGACACCACATAGGAAAACTTTACTATGGTGTATGCATAGGCACACGTTGGTAGATGTTGTCCATTTAGATAAAATATTCTGTAAGAAATTCATCAGGTATAGTCCCTTGTTAAGAATTTAGGAAAAGTAAGTGGGAAGTATTAATCCTAGAGTCATAACTCCATTCGAGGACACAATTATAGAACTTAATTCCACAAGAATGTAAATAAGAGGATTTGTAATAGAGTGGATTCACGAATATTGCGTCTCGTTCAAAGAGTCGATACATGCAATGTTTTATTATTCAACACCTTATTAAGACCATGTTTATGAGAATTCTTCCATAAGGATGTACACATGCAATGAGTAAATTTTTTGTGTTGTTCATAATGATGTACTAGGGAGTGACTTACTTGGTGACTTTAGGTTGATAGGGCAATAACATAATCGATGCCCCTCGACTCCACATCCCTAACACACGTCGGTAACATACGAATATACTACATTATCTGGTGGTGCAGTGAGATTAATAGGAATAAGGGCACTCCCCTATTAGCGATAGGTTCTACCAATCCCTCCACAACTCAATACATTCTCCTAACAAGTCCTTGGGCAATCCACTCAAACTCAATTGTGGGATCACTATCCTCTCATGACCTCAAATTTGCGGATTACTGTATCATGATTACTAATTTTGAGAGTAAGGCTTGGAGAGAAAACTAACTCCCTAACTTGATCTCTATCACACGATTGGAGTATCAAGGAAGGGTGAAATTCCTAAATGTCCGAATAGCCTCCAACTTATAGATGTGGTCGACTACACACCGATTAGAAGGACTCTACTAGACACGGCTCCGAGACATCCTAGGACACTTTAAAACCTTAGGCTCTGATACCAAGTTTGTCACGCCCCAAAATCCGAGGAGCACGACCAACGCTCAACCGAGTAAACCTGACTGAGCAAGCCTGTTAGGTTTCATTCTACCCAAACTAATTCATGAATAAATAGGAGATGGACTACATTAATAATACTTAGTAAGTATTCCACTAACAACTTCCATTTTATTTCTATTAGCAGCTTAAATCATAATTATCAAAATATTACAAATGTTATAAAACTTTGACAAACATCAAATTTCTACTTTAATCCCAATACCCGACACTACCTACAGCCTGTCTACGGAGCCTATAAACACAAAATGTAATATGGAAATGCCAGTAACAAGGCTCCGGCTATACCTCAAATACAAAGTACATTATGAACAGATGAAACAGGACCCTGAAACGAAGTGGAGCTCACCAAGTTAGCTGAATGGATGATGCGACACTAGCTGAAACTAACACTGCTTGCTATAGAAACACCTACATCTATTTAAAGACGTAGCGCCCCCGACAAAAGGGACGTTAGTGCCATCGAATAGCACTAGTATGTATAACTAAACACCATCTACTTAGAAATAACTTTCATACAAAAATAAGAAATCACAAGTATAACTCAAACTTTAAATGATCACCACATTATCAAATAAAAGAATCATACTACTTTCACATCATTTTCCCATAACTTTTAGTTTGGGGACTTTGACACTATTTATCATTTGTTCACAATACCACCACTATCTTGAGCGGAGTCTGATCTCGACCCGATCGGCTAGGTTGCCTCATTTGAGATATATACTTCAATCACAATCTCATTTTCCCTTTTTACCGGAATTCATTCACAATACCACCGCTATCTTAAGCGGAGTCCGATCTCGGCCCGATCAGTTAGGCCGCCTTACCAAGGCATTGTTCCCTTCTCATTAATCAATTTGTTTCACATATATCATTTCATAGGCACTTGGGGCCACAACTTATCATATCATTCTTGGCACTAGGCCGCATTTTATATCGTTCCCAATTTCAATATTAGCTTTGCCATTTAGGACAGTAGGTGCACACAAGAGTAATTTAAATTGTAAGCATAGATAAGACTTCACGTAGATGGCACAATATATTCAGCTGCAATCTCGATTTAAGGTTTAAACATTTCAATACATAATTCATACCTTTTACCCTTTCAACTTGTCAAGATAGCACGTTGATCATGTTGGGACACATTTTTCACACATATAAGGTTACAACACCAACTCATGTAAAATAACAAGCAATACAACAATTCAACTTTAATCTTACCATGTTCACACAATCACCGGTGAAGCTCAATTTCTAAAAGACGGGGTTTTAGCCATACATACCTCAATGGAGCTTTTCTTAAATCTCTACAATACACCAACACCTCTAACAATAACAATCTATAAGGAGATAGCGAAAATTGATTAATAACTAGGAAAATTATCCATGGTATAACTCTCTTAGGAATTTCATCAAACACCTAACATGTGAAGTAGACTACAAGGTTTAGAAATGGTAATTCCTTCCTCCCTCAACCAATTTTAATATGAACTACCCATATTAGTTTTTTAATATCACATACTACAACTTAGTCCCACATGCATGTCCTATTTCTGACCCCCACAATATATTTGAACCTTTAACCTATTGCATGAAGTTTTGGAAGTAGGACTTACCCGGATAGAGGACAATCTATGGTTATCTTCCTTGATTCTTGAAGACTTGAGCAAGATTTGGATGATTATGAAGTTAGGCCCCTCCTTTATCTCTCTATATGCTCTCATCTCTCTCTAAAATTAGTAGAAAATGAACCCTAAAGCCTATATATTAAAATAGGATCGGGTTATAAAAATAGGAAAAATAACCCTCCGAAACTGGGTTTGCGATCGCAGAATAGACCGCAAAACAAGAATGTGGGCTGCAAAATGCACCGCAAAATAGGTGACCAAAACTGGGCAACACTAGCCCAATTTGCGACAGATCTGCGATCGCAAAGTCAAAAATGCGACAGATTTGCAATCGCAGATTCGACACAGGATCGCATTTTTTCAGCCTTTGGCAATTTGATCATAACTTTGTATATGAATATTCAAATGACAAACAATTTGAAGAGTTGGAAACTAGACTTAAAGGCCTTTCATTTGATAGGTTGTTCATAAAATAAAACCTTACAAATATATAGATATGCTTGTTCAAAGTGTGGTCTTGTGCAAACTCAGTTGGAATCTTAGCCTATTATGAAATTTTCCAATGTTACTTAGGCTTAGGCCTTTCCTTGTGCCCCAAATTACTTACCATAAGACTTGTAGACTTATTTACCAAATTAAATTGATGCCCACCATATTAATAGCACATAAAATATTATAATTAGCCTACGTAGTACCGCAAAATCCTAGATTACTTAGCGAAATTTTCCGGGGCCTTACAGAGCCGTTCAGCCGGGTGTGGTAGCTCAGACCGGTGATGGAGCGACTATGTCTGCCTATGCTTTGTGGTGGTTGGATAGGTTTACAAAGCTCTTCACTACTACTTTCAGTGGTGCATCTACCGAGGATCCCTAGGATTATCTCGACCGTTTCCACGAGGTTCTCAGGAATATGGGGATAGTTGAGACCAATGGGGTCGATTTTACTACATTTCGCTTGTCTGGATCCGCCAAAACTTGGTGGAGAGATTATTGCTTGGCTAGACCAGCCGGATTACCAGCTTTGACTTGGGAGCAGTTTACTCAGCTATTTTTGGAGAAGTTTCTCCCCATCACTCAAAGAGAGGCCTATCGGAGGTTGTTTGAGCGTCTCCAGTAGGGTTGTATGACTGTTACCCAGTATGAGACTAGATTCATCGACTTGGCTTGTCATGCTCTTATCATACTTCCCATCGAGAGAGAGAGGGTGAGGAGGTTCATTGATGGTCTTATTCAGCCGATTCATCTTCAGATGGCTAGGGAGGCAGGGAGTGAGATATCTTTCTAGGAGGCGGCCAATGTGGCCAGGAGAGTTGAGATGGTTCTATCACAGGGAGGTGGTCATGGGTCGGACAAAAGGCCCCGTCATTCAGGCAGATTCAGTGGTACCTCATCTAGCGGCAGGGATTCGTATGGTAGAGGCCATCCTCTTGGTCCTTTTCAGTCAGCACTTCAGGTTTCTCACGGTGCTTCAGGTGGCCGTGGTTCTCAGATGCTGTATTCTGATCAGCAGTCCTATAATGAACCATCAGTGCCTATCAGTGCACCGCCACTTTAGAGTTTCCAGGGTCGTCAGCCCCAGCAGCCGAGGGCTTGTTTTACTTGTGGCGACACGAGGCACATTTCTAGGTATTGCCCTCGAGCACCGAGTAGTTCTCAACAGTAGGGTTCTCGTGCCATGGTTCAGGCACCAGGTGTTCCACAGCCCACCCAGCCAGCTAGAGGTGGGGATAGAGGTGCTAGAGGTGGAGGTAGAGGTACTAGAGGTGGAGCTCAGGCCGCTAGAGGTGGAGGCCAGCCAGCAACAGGCCGTCCTAGAGATGTAGTTCACGGTGGTAGGGCCCAACCCTAATGTTATGATCTTCCAGCCAAGACCGAGGCTAAGGCTTCCGATGCAGTTATTACATGTACGGTTCTGGTTTGTGATAGAGATGCTTTAGTGTTATTTGATCCAGGGTCTATGTACTCGTATGTGTCATCCTATTTTACACCGTATCTGGTTATGCCTAGTAATTCTTTGAGTGATTCTGTTTATGTGTCTATACCGGTGGGTGATTCTATTGTGGTAGATCGAGTCCATCGCTCATGTATAGTTGTGATTGGAGGTCTTGAGACTCGTGTAGATTTGCTTCTTTTGGACATAGTCAATTTTGATGTCATATTAGGGATGGATTGGTTATCACCTTACCACGCTATCTTGGACTGTCATGCCAAGAGTGTTACCTTAGCTTTGTCGGGTTTACCTCATTTAGAGTGGAGGGGGATTCGTGGTCATTCTACCTGTAGTGTTATTTCTTATGTGAAGGCTCGACGTATGATCGAGAAAGGGTGTTTGGCCTATTTGGGATATGTTCGTGATTCTAGTACTGAGGTTCCTCCTATCGATTCTGTGCCCGTTGTTCGTGAGTTTCCTGAGGTTTTCCCTTCAGACCTGCCAGGTATGCCACCCGACAGGGATATTGATTTTGCATTAATTTGGCTTCAGGCACTCAGCCCATTTCTATTCCGCCGTATCGAATGGCCCCGCCTGAGTTGAAAGAGTTGAAGGAGCAGTTGCAAGACTTGCTTGAGAAGGGTTTCATTAGACCCAGTGTTTCGCCTTTGGGTGCGCCAGTGTTGTTTGTTAAGAAGAAGGATGGGTCCATGAGAATGTGTATTGATTACTGGCAGTTGAACAAGGTTACAATCAAGAATAAGTATCCATTACCATGGATTGATGATTTGTTTGATCAACTTTATGGTGCCAAGGTATTTTCGAAGATTGACTTGAGATCTGGCTACCATCAGTTGAGGATTAGGGCATCCGATGTCCCTAAGACAGCTTTCCGCACTCGGTACAGGCATTATGAGTTCTTGGTTATGTCATTCGGGTTGACAAATGCCCCAACAACTTTTATGGATTTGATGAACCGAGTATTCAGGCCTTATTTGGAATCGTTCATGATAGTCTTCATTGATGATGTTTTGATTTATTCCCGCAGCTGGGAGGAGCACGAGCATCATCTTAGAGTGGTTCTTCAGACCTTGAGGGATAATCAGTTATACGCTAAGTTCTCGAAGTGTGAGTTCTAGTTGAGTTCAGTTGCATTTCTAGGTTATGTTTTATCAGTAGAGGGTATTCAGGTTGACCCAAAGAAGATTGAGGTAGTCAAGAATCGGCCTAGACTAGAATCAGCTATAGAGATTTAGAGTTTTTTGGGATTGGCAGGCTACTACCGTCGATTCGTGGAGGGGTTTTCATCTATCGCAACCCCGATGACCAGGTTGACCCAGAAGGGTGCCTTGTTCAAATGGTCGGATGAGTGTGCGACGAGCTTTTAGAATCTCAATACAGCTCTGACTACGGCACCAGTGTTGGTTTTGCCCACAGGTTCAGGGCCTTATATAGTTTATTGTGATGCATCTCGTATTGGACTTGGTGTAGTGTTGATGCAAGATGGCAATATCATTGACTATGCTTCGCGGCAACTGAAGATTCATGAGAAGAACTATCCAGTTCATGATTTGGAGTTGGCAGCCATTGTTCATGCGTTGAAGATTTGGAGGCATTATCTATATGGTGTGGCATGTGAAGTGTTCACGGATCACAAGAGTCTTCAGTATTTGTTCAAGCAAAAGTAGTTGAATTTGAGGCAGAGGAGGTGGTTGGAGTTGTTTAAAGATTATGATATCACTATCTTATATCATCCGGAAAAGGCCAATGTGGTGGCCGATGCTTTGAGTAGGAAGTCAGCCAGTATGAGCAGTCTTGCTTATATTCTGGTCAGTGAGAGACCGTTTTCTTTAGATATTCAAACTTTGGCCAATCAGTTTGTGAGGTTAGATGTCTCTGAGACTAGCCATGTGTTAGCTTGCACAGTCGCTCGTTCATCTTTATTGGAGCGTATCCGTGATCGGCAGTATGATGATCCCTATTTGTGTGTCCTAAGAGACACGGTGCAGCGCGGAGGTGCCAAGAAGGTTACCTTAGGTGATGATGGAGTTTTGATATTGCGGGGTCGAGTTTGTATGTCTAATGTGGATGGACTCCGAGAGTTGATTTTAAAGGAGGCCCATAGCTTTCGGTGCTCTATTCATTCAGGCGCCGTAAAGATGTATCAGGATTTGCGGCAACATTATTGGTGGCGGAGAATGAAGAAGGATATCGTTGCATATGTGGCTCGATGTTTGAATTGTCAGTAGGTTAAGTACGAGCATCAGAGGCCCGATGATTCATTTCAAAAGATTGAGATTCCTGAGTGGAAATGGGAGTGTATCATTATGGAATTTGTTGTTGGTCTCCCACGGACTCAGAGAAAGTTCGATGCAGTGTGGGTTATTGTTGATAGGCTGACCAAGTTAGCGCATTTCATTCCCGTGGTAGTCTCTTATTCTTCCGAGAGGTTAGCTGAGATATATATCCGGGAGATTGTTCGTCTTCATGGTGTGCCCGAGTCTATTATTTATTACTGAGGTACGCAGTTTACCTAGCATTTCGGGAGGGCAGTTCAGCGAGAGTTGGGCACACAGTTTGAGTTGAGCATAACATTTCATCCTCAGACAGATGGGCAGTCCGAGCTGACCATTCAGATTTTGGAGGATATGCTCCGAGCTTGTGTCATTGACTTTGGAGGCTCGTAGGATCAGTTTTTTCCTTTAGCATAGTTTGCATACGACAACAGCTACTAGTCGAGTATCCAGATGGCCCCTTATGAGGCTTTATATGGTAGGCGGTGTGGGTCTCCGGTTGGATGGTTTGAGCTGGGAGAGGCTCGATTGTTGGGTATGGATCTGGTTTAGGAGGCCTTGGACAAGGTCAGGATCATTTAAGATAGGCTTCGTACTACTTAGTCTAGGCAAAAGAGTTATGTCGACTGCAAAGTTCGTGATTTAGCATTCATGGTTGGTGAGCGGATATTGCTTCGAGTGTCGCCTATGAAGGGTGTGATGAGATTTGGGAAGAAGGGCAAGCTTAGCCCTAGGTTCATTGGCCCGTTTGAGATTCTTGATCGAGTGGGAGAGGTGGCTTATAGACTTGCATTGCCGCTGAGCTTATCAGCCGTGCATCCACTGTTTCATGTGTCCATGCTTTGAAAATATCATGGCGATCCATCTCATGTGTTAGATTTCAGCACTATCCAGTTGGACAAGGACTTGTCTTATGAGGAGGAGCCGATGGCTATTCTAGACCGGCAGGTTCGTCAGTTGAGATCGAAGAGTTTTCCTTCTGTTCATGTTTAGTGGAGAGGTCAGCCTCCTGAGGCATCGACCTGGGAGTCCGAGTCTGATATGTGGAGCCGTTATCCCCATCTTTTCCCCGACTCAGGTACTTCTTTCTTATGTCCGTTCGAGGACAAACGGTTGTTTTAGAGGTGGAGAATGTGATGACCTTCTTTTAAATTGAATTTTTTATTTCCGAGGCCTTGAAAACCTTATTTAGTGTCACCTCGATTTGCGTGCACAGTCCGGGTGCGTAGCTGGAAAGCTTAAATATGAAAATCTGTGAAAAATGATAAAAATTTGGCTATAAAATGAGTTAATTTGACTTCGGTCAATGTTTTGGGTAAACGGACCCGGACCTGTGATTTGACGGTCCCGGAGGGTCCATAGGAAAATATGGGACTTGGGCGTATGCCCGGAATCGAATTCCGAGGTCCCAAGCCTGAGGAATGAATTTTTGAAAGAAATTGTTTTATGAAATTGTTTATAAAGTTTGGAAATGAATTTTGATTAGAACATGTTGGTATCGGGCCCGTATTTTGGTTCCGGCGCCCGATACAGGTCTTATATATGATTTAAGATGATTCTGTGAAGTTTGGTAAGAACGGAATCTGATCATGATTCGGACCTTAAATGGAAACTTTGATGTTTAAGAAGTTCTGATAAATTTCATTGATATTGAGGTTTAATTCGATGTTTCTGAATGTTATTTTGGTGATATGAGTACACAAATAAGTCCGTGGGATTTTTTGAGGTATGTCTATATTTGGTTTGGATCCCCGAGGGCTCGGGTGAGTTTTGGATAGGCCACGGGCTGCATTTTAAATTTAGAAAAGTTGCAGATTTCAGCTGTGCATAGCAGGCCTGCGCGAATGCGAGATTTCATTCGCAAATACGAAAATCCTTATCCCAGCATTGAGTCATAAATGCGATGAAGTTGTCGCAATTCCCAAGTCGCAAATGCGACCAACTGTTCACAAATGCGACGATCCTATTTTTCTGAAGGGCTCGCAAATGCGAGCCCTGTTTCGCATTTCCCAGCTTAGCAGAGGTCGGGGTTCGCAATTGCGAACCCCTGTTCTCATTTCCCATACCTACAACCTGCAACTTTTATACTTAGCCAATTTTAAACCCATTTTTTATATCCTCTCAAAACATAAACACATTAGGGCGATTTTTCAAAGCCTTTTTCTTCTCCAAATCAATTGTAAGTCATTTTTAACTAGTTTTCTTCAATCATTAACATCTTTTAAGGTTTGAGGTCCGATTACAAAAAAATTATATATTTGGGTTCGTGGGGGAATGGGTAATCGGATTTTAATTCAAACCTCGGGTTTTGACCATGTGGGCCCGGGGGCGATTTTTGACTTTTTGGGTAAAACTTTAGAAAATCCATTTTCATGCATTGGGGTTGACTCATTTAGCGTTTATTGATGTAATTATGTAACTTGTGACTAGATACGAGCAAATTGGTGGTGGAATCAAGGGGTAAAGCTATAGTTGAATCGTGAATTGTGTTCATGGCATCGAGGTAAGTGTTTGGTCTAACCTTAGCTTGAGGAATTAGGAGTTGCGTCTTAATTACTACATGTTAATTGTGGAGTACGACGTATAGGCATGGTGACGAGTATCTATGCGTTGGTGTCAAGCATGCCCGTGAGTCTTGTATTATAAGTGTTATGACTCCGTTGTAGTTTATTGCGCTTCATATGTTATTATCACCATTGTTCAATTGCCGGGATGTTTGTTTGATTTTAATGATCCTATTTCGGGATGTTTGTTTTGATAGTATTGTTCCCTTGTCGAGATGTTTGTTGATATTATTGTTCCTTTGCTGGGGATGTTGTTGATATATCATTGTTCCCTTGCCGGAAAGTTATTATATTGTTCTTGTTCCCTTGCCGGGATTCCTTGTAATTTTTTGTTGGCTTGTAATTGGGAGCGGGTGATACACCTACCACAAGATATAATGAAATGAGAGCAGGTGGTACACCTACCACGAGATAAATAAAATGGGAGCGGGTGGTATGCCTACCACAAGATAAATGAAATGGGAGCGGGTAGTACGCCTACCACGAGATAAATGAAATGGGAGCGGGTGGCACGCCTGCCACGAGATACATGAAATGGGAGCGGGTGGAACGCCTGCCACAAGATACAGGAAATGGGATCGGGTTGCACGCCTGCAACAAGATGTGAAAAAAATGAAATCTGCCTTTGTTTTCCTTATTCTTGTTAGTGGTTGATTTTGATTCCTTTATATTTCTCTTGATATTCTGTTTTACCTGTTAGTCCACGAAGCATGTTTCCCCCCCTATCTTTAATTGTTTATTTCTTTTCCGCTGTATATATTTGAACTGCACAGGTTTATTTGGTAGTCTGGTCCTAGCCTCGTCACTACTCCGCCGAGGTTAGGCTAGGCACTTACCAACACATGGGGTCAGTTGTCCCGATCTACACTCTGCACTCGTTTGTGCAAACCCCAGTGTTGTGGACTTCGGACTGCAGTGAGATTGCTGATTCTTGATCATTAGGCGACCCGAGATAGTCCCGCAGGCCTGGCGTTTCCTTCTATCTACTAATCCTGTTTCTTTCTTGCATTTCTAGAGACAGTGTTGTATTTATTCCTTTCAAACCCTTTATTTGTAGTATTCTTAGATCGTCTGTGAAACTGTGACATCAGTTCTAGGTAGTCGAGACTCAAACAGTTGTATTAGATATTCATGTTCAGATAGCTTATTGTTTCTTTCTTCCGCTCGTGTTAAATTTCGTTGTTTAAATGTTATTATTTCGAAATAGTTAATGAATATAAAATGGGTAAAAAGGTAAATTGTGCAATTAATTGGCTTACCTAGCTCGTACTAGTAGGCGCCATCATGGCTTCCGAGGGTAAGAATCCGGGTCGTGACAACAACGACTACGAAAAATAAAAGAACACAATCCGCTTTAGATTTCTTTAATTTTTTTTGCCTTTCTTTTTCCTTTTGCTTTACTACTTTGAGATAGTATTTTAATTCTACGCAATCAAGATGAGTGTTGAGGTAGACTTGTGTCTAAAATAAATTCTGATCCCCTGGAATGTTCTTTAATGTTCCCTTTGATTATTTTAATTTTTACATTTTCTTTGGAAAACAAAAATGGAAATACAAAAAGAAAAATAATGAAAGTGAATGGACCACAATAATTAGATAATTCTATCACATGTCCAAAAAGAGAAAAATAAGAAACCACATATCGGTGGCAAGGGCGAAGCCACCTTTTACAAAGGATGATCAACTGACCACCCTTCACAAAAATATTACGAAAAATTATATTGTGTATATAAGTAAAATACTAATTTTAGATGTATAAAATATATATTGAACACCATTTGTTGGGAATTTCTTCTTAGTTCTTTTAAGTTTGAACACCCTTGAAAACATTTCTGGTTTCGCCACTGCCCGGTGAGCCAAAAAAACCACATGTCCAAATAAAATAGGTTGAACTTTCTAGTTTTAGGAACGGAAAGGGCTAAATATAGCTCTGTACTATCAGAAAAGGTTTAAATGTATCCCTCATTATACTTTGAGTTTATATATGTTATTGAATCTGTATTGTTGTAAAATTAATAAAACAATAAACTTTCTGAAAAAGAAACAGAAACAGAAAGTTAGTAGAAATAAATTCTGAAAACAGTATTGTAACTTCAAAATAAATTTTGAAAAATAGTATAAGAACAAATCGAGCCCACTAAATATACAGTGTGTCATTAAGGAAATTATTCCCCTCAAGTACCCGAGGTTCTGGAATACATCTGTCACGACCCGAATTTTCCACCCTCAGGAGTCGTGATGGCGCCTACTAATGTGAGCTAGGCAAGCCAATCCTTTAAACTAATTACTTCATTATCCATTTTTTTTCTTTTTAACCAACATAAAGCGATAACGTATAAACAACGAAAATTTAAATTTAAGCGGAAGAAAACGATAAAATATCTGAAATCTGTATCTATTACAACTGCTTAAGCCTTAATCATCCAAAACCTAGTGTCACAGTACCACAGACGGTCTAAGACTGCTAAATACAAGGTCTGAAAATAAAGACACATTGTTTCTGAAGCAGAAAAATGAAACAGGAAATAAAAGATAGAGGAGACACCAGGGTCTGCGAACGCCTGCAGGTCTACCTTGGATCTCCGCGTGGACGGAAGGTAGCCTCCAAACTACGGTCGAAGAGCTGCTCCGGGATCTGCACATACTACAGAGTGTAGTATCAATACAACCAACCCCATGTGCTGGTAAGTGCCTAGCCTAACCTTGGCGAAATAGTGACGAGGCTAGGACCAAACTACCAAATAAACCTGTGCAGTTATATAATATACAACGGAAAGTAAAACATGCATAAATAAATAAAGGTGGGAGGGGGAAAGCATGCTTTGGGGAATAACAGGTAAAAACAGAATATATCAAGAGAATTATGAAGGAACCAAAATCCAACTGCTAACAAGGATAAGAGAAACAAAGGAAGAATTCACTTTCATTTCACATCTTGTTGCAGGCATGCAACCCGCTCCCATTTTATGTATCTCGTTGCATGCGTTCAACCCGATCCCATTTCATGTATCTCGTGGCAGGCGTGCCACCCGCTCCCATTTCATGTATCTCGTGGCAGGCGTGCCACCCGCTCCCATTTCATTTATCTCGTGGCAGGCATGCCACCCGCTCCCATTTCATTTATCTCGTGGAAGGCATGCCACCCGCGCCCATTTCATTTATCTCGTGGCAGGCATGCCACCCGCTCCTATTTCATTTATCTTGTGGCAGGCGTGCCACTAACTTCCATTTTATTTATCTCGTGGTAGGCGTGCCACCCGCTTCTATTTCATTTATCTTGTGGCAGGCGTGCCACCAACTCCCATTTCATTTATCTTGTGGCAGGTGTCCCACCCGATCCTAGTTACAAATCAACAACAATCACAACGAATCCCGGCAAGGGAACAAGAGCAATATAACAACATCCCGACAAGGGAACAATAATATTTCAATAACATGTGAAGTGCAATAATTCACAACGGAGTCATAACAATTACAATACAAGACTCACGGGCATGCTTGATACCAATGTATAGATACTCGTCACCATGCCTATACGTCGTACTCCACAATTAACACGTAGCAAATACGACACAACTCCTAATCCCTCAAGCTAAGGTTAGACCAAACACTTACCTCGATGCCGTGAACATAATTCATGTTTCAATTATAGCTTTTCCCCTTGATTCTACCACCAATTCGCTCGTATCTAGTCACAAGTTGCTTAATTACATCAATAAACGCTAAATAAATCAATTCGAATGCATGAAAATGAATTTTCAAAAGTTTTGCCCAAAAGGTCAAAAATAGCCCCTGGGCCCACATGGTCAAAACCCGAGGTTCGAACCAAAACCCGATTACCCATTCCCCACGAACCCTAATCTATAATTTGTTTTGAAATCGGACCTCAAATCGAGGTCCAAATCCCCAATTTTTGAAAAATCTAGGTTCTACCCAAAACACCTAAATTCCCACATGAAAATCATTGATTTTGAGTTAAAATCATGTCAAAAGATGTTAATGACTGAAGGAAACTAGTTAAAAACGACTTACAATTGATTTGGAAGAAGAGTTGTTCTTAAAAAATTTCCCTAGGGAGTTTGTGTTTTGAAAAGATGTGAAAAATGGTTGGTTTTCGGCTAAGTATAAAAGTTGCAGGTCGCAGATGTGGGAATTGCGAACAGGGGTTCGCAATTGCGAACCCCGACCCCTACTAAGTTGGGAATTGCGAAAACAGGGCTCACATTTGCGAACCCTTCAGGAAATTTGGACTTTCGCATTTGCGAAGAGACACTCTCATTTGCGAGGTTGGAATTGCGAAGAATTATCTCGCATTTGCAAGGAAGGGCAGGCCTGGGCTGGTTCGCATTTGCGATTTGCGATATCGCATTTGCGAGCCAAATGCGAAGCCTGCAGTCCTGATCACACCAGCAAAATCCTGCAATTTTTTATGTCTAAAAATCCACCCCGTGGCCTATCCAAAACTCACCCGAGCCCTCCGGGCTCCAAATCAAACATGCACACAACCTCAAAAACATCATACGGACTTATTCGTGTAATCAAATCACCAAAATAACATCATGAACATCGAATTAAACCTCAAAATCAATGAAATTTTTCAAAACTTCTTTAAACATCCAATTTTGCATTTAAGGTCCGAATCACGTCAAATGGATTCCGTTTCTTACCAAACTTTACCGACAATACATATAAATCATATTGAACTTGTATCAGGCTCCGGAGCCATAACACGGGCCCGATACCACAGGTTTCACATAACATTTCATTTTCATAAACCTTTATATTTTTCAGAAAACAATTTCTTTCAAAAATTTATTTCTCGTACTTGGGACCTTGGAATTCGATTCCGAGCATACGCCCAAGTCCCATATTTTTCCACGGACCCTCCAGGACCATCAAATCATGGGTCTGGGTCCGTTTACCCAAATTGTTGACCGAAGTCAACTTAAATGCATTTTAAGAAAAAAATTTAATACGTTTCACAGATTTTCACATAATAGCTTTTCGGTTACGGCCCGGACCATGCACACAAATCGAGGTGATGCTGAAAGAGGTTTCTAAGGCCTCGAAATGCAGAATTCATTTTAAAAACAAGTGATGACCTTTTGGGTCATCATATTCTCCACCTCTAAAACAACCGTTCGTCCTCGAACATGCATAAGAAGGAAGTACCTGAGTCGGGGAAAAAATGGGGATAACAGCTCCGCATATCGGACTTAGACTCCTAGGTCGATGCCTCAACAGGCTGATCTCTCCACTCTAAATGAGGTAAACCCAGCAAGGCTAAGGTCACAGTCTTGGCATGACATCCAAGATAGCGTAGTAAGGTGATAACCAGTCCATCCCTAATATGACATCGAAATTGACCATGTCCAGAAGAAGCAAATCTACACGAGTCTGAAGACCTCCAATCACAACTATACATTAACGATGGACTCGATCTACCATGATAGAATTACCCACCGGTGTAGACACATAAACATGAACACTAAAAGAATCACTAAGCATGACCAGATATGGTGCAAAATAAGAGGACACATACGAGTATGTAGACCCTGGATCAAATAACACCGAAGCATCTCTACCACAAACCATAACAGTACCTGTGATAATTGCATCGGAAGCCTCAGCCTCGGGCCTGGTTGGAAGAGCATAACATCGGGGCTAGGCCCCACCACCATAAACTATATCTCTAGGATGGCCTGCTGCTGGCTGGCCTCCACCTCTAGCGGCCTGTGCTCCACCTCTAATACCTCTACCTCCACCTTTAGCACTACTGCCCCAACTCTAGCTGGATGGGCAGGCTGTGGAACACCTGGTTCCTGAAGCATGGCACAGGAACCCTGATGGTGAGAGCTACTTGGTGCTTGAGGGCAATACCTAGCAATGTGCCTCGTGTCGCCACAAGTAAAACAAGCCGTCGGCCACTGGGGATGACAACCCTGGAAACTCTGAAGCGGCGGTGCACTGATAGGAGTTGGTGGTGCACTATAGGTCTGCTGATCAGAATACTGCGTATGAGAACCACAGCCACCTGAAGCATCATGAGAAACCTGAAGTGCTGACTGAAAAGGCCTAGGAGGATGGCCTCTACTATATGAATCTTTGCCTCCAGATGAGGTACCACTGAATCGGCCTGAATGACGAGGCCTATTGTCAGACCCCTGACCACCTCCCTACGATAGAACCATCTCAACTCTCCTAGCTACATTGGCCGCCTCCAGGAAAGAAATCTCACTCCTAGTCTCCCTAGCCATTTGAAGACGAATCGGCTGAATAAGTCCATCAATGAACCTCCTCACTCTCTCTCTATCTCTCTCTTTCGGTGGGAAGTATGATAAGACCATGACGAGCCAAGCCGATGAATCTGGTCTCATACTGGGTAACAGTCATAGAACCCTGCTGAAGACGCTCAAACTGCCTCCGATAGGCCTCTCTTTGAGTGACGGGGAGAAACTTCTCCAAAAATAGCTGAGTAAACTGCTCCCAAGTCAAAGCCGGTGATTTGGCTGGTCTAGCCAAACAATAATCTCTCCACCAAGTCTTGGCGGATCCAGACAAGCAAAAAGTAGCAAAATCGACCCCATTGGTCTCAACTATCCCTATGTTCATGAGATCCTCATGACAGCTGTCTAGATAATCCTGGGGGTCCTCAAAAGATGCACCGCTGAAAGTAGTAGTGAAGAGCTTGGTGAACCTGTCCAATCTCCACAAAGCATCGGCACACATAACTGCTCCATCTTCGGTCTGAGCTACCATACCCGTCTGAACTGCTCCAACTGGCTAAACTTCTGGATTCTGAAACTGAGGAGCTACCTACTCCAGAGTGCGAGTAGCAAGAGTCTGGGCTCCTCCTCCATCCTGAGAGACGGTTGGTGCTACATAAAGCAAACCTACCCGGGTGACACTCTCCATAAGGCCCACTAGACGGACCAGAGCATCCTGGAGTACTAGGGTAGCAATAAACCCTCTAGGACTTGAGCTGGGCCCACCAGAACTGTCTGGGCCAGAACCTCATCATCAAAGTCAACCTAAGCCTCCGCCGCTGGTGCTGCTGCTCTGGGCTGAGCTCTGCCCCTACCTTGGCCTCTAGCACGGCCTCGGCCTTACCCTCTGCCCCTCGTGGGAGCTGCTATTGGGGGCTCGGGCTGCTGGTCTGTGGATAAGGAAGCGTGTGTTCTCGCCATCTGCGAATGAACAGAGTTGAAATTCGATTAGCATTGAGAAACCAAACCGTACAATAGGAAGGAATAAATGTGAAGATTTTCCTAACTCTGTAGCCTCTGCGGGATAAATACAGACGTCTCCGTACCGATCTCTCAGACTCTACTAAGTTTGTCTGTGAACTGTGAGACCCATGTAACCTAGAGATCTGATACCAACTTGTCACGACCTAGATTTCCCAACCTCGGGAGTCGTGATGGCGCCTACTAATGTGAGCTAGGCAATCTAATCGTTTAAACTAATTACTTCATTATCCATTTACTTCTTTTTAACCAACATAAAGCGATAACGTATAAACAGTAAAAATTTAATTTAAGCGGAAGAAAACAATAAAATATCTGAAATCTATATCTATTACAACTGCTTAAGCCTTAATCACCCAAAACCTGGTGTCACAGTACCACAGACAGTCTAAGACTACTAAATACAAGGTCTGAAAATAAAAGACACATTGTTTCTGAAGCAAAAAGATGAAACAGGAAACAAAAGATAGAGGAGATGACAGGGCCTATGAACGCCTGCAGTCTACCTTGGATCTCCATGTGGATGGAAGGTTGCCTCCAAAATACGGTCCAAGAGCTGCTCCGGGATCTGCACATAGTGCAGAGTGTAGTATACACACAACTGACCCCATGTGCTGGTAAATGCCTAGCCTAACCTTGGTGAAGTAGTGAGAGGCTAGGACCAGACTACCAATTAAACCTGTGCAGTTATATAATATGGAACGGAAAGTAAAACAGGAATAAACAAGTAAAGGTGGGAGGGGGAAAGCATGCTTCGACGAATAACAGGTAAAAACAGAATATCAAGAGAATTATAAAGGAACCAAAATCCAACTGCTAACAAAGATAGGGGAAACAAAGGCAGAATTCACTTTCATTTCACATCTTGTTGTAGGCATGCAACCCACTCCCATTTCACGTACCTCGTTGTAGGCATGCAACCCGTTCCCATTTCATGTATCTCGTGGCTGGCATGCCACCCGCTTCCATTTCATGTATCTCGTGGACGGCGTGCCACACGCTCCCATTTCATTTATCTCGTGGCAGGCGTGTCTCCCGCTCCCATTTCATTTATCTCATGGCAGGCATGTCACCCGCTTCCATTTCATTTATCTTGTGGCAGGCGTGCCACCCGATCCCAGTTACAAATCAACAACAATCACAACGAATCCCGGCAAGGGAACAAGATCAATATAACAACATCCCGGCAAGGGAACAATAATATTTCAATAACATGTGAAGTGCAATAATTTACAACGGAGTTATAACAATTACAATACAAGACTCATGGGCATGCTTGACACTGACTATAGATACTCGTCACCATGCCTATACGTTGTACTCCACAATTAACACGTAGCAAATAAGACACAACTTCTAATCTCTCAAGCTAAGGTTAGACCAAACACTTACCTCGATGCCACGAACACAATTCACGTTTCAATTATAGCTTACTGTCACGACCCTAAACCCGATCCCGATTGTGATGGCGCCTCTCGTGAAAAACAGGTCAGCCAATTAAACCCAATTCACTTTTTAAACAGTTAAATAACATAAAAGAAGTCTAAAACATGATATAGCAATACTAAGTAGCGGATAATGCCAATAAAGTGCGGAAGTACAACCCAACACAACCCTAACCGGGGTGTCACAAATCACGAGCATCTATGGGCCATAATATAAGTCTGCTAAAATCATAAACTACTACAAATGTTTGAAAAGGAACAAAAGTGCTAGAGGGGTAGAGACACGGGGCTGCGGACGTCAACAACTACCTTGTAATCTCCGAAAGGCCCGCCTGGGACTAGAGGAAATCAGCACTCCAGAGCAGAACCAGCAACGCCAGAATCTGCACACAGGGGTGCAGGGAGTAAAGTGAGTACTCCAACTCAGTGAGTAAAAAATGTAAATAACGACTGAAAGTAAGAGAACACGTAAGGCACAAGGCATTCTACAATGAAGCAGTAAAACCATTTCAAAGCAGTACAACAGTGGAAAGTCAAGTAAAATCCTCTTTCAACAAATAAACAAGTAACTGACAGGTAATTAAGGTAGAGTAAGCAAATAGAAGTTTGCCTCTCAGGCACAGTATCACCACATCTGCCCCTCCGGCAATATCTCAGAACAATAGCAGCCCCTCGGGCTCAATTTTACATCACAATGGGTATTCGCGCTCACTGGGGGTGTGCAGACTCCTGGAGGGGCCCCTTACGGCCCAAGCGCAATAACAAGCCATCTCGTGGCATCAAATCTAGGCTCTCGGCCTCATATCAATCAAGCCACCTCGTGGCGTATATATCTCAGGCCCTCGACCTCAAATCAGTATCAGTGTTTCCTCACAACTAGGCCCTCGGCCTTACTCAGTCAAAAATACTCACAAGCCCCTCGGGCAATAGTAAAACAATGTTTCTCAGCCCAAACATCATTAAAATATCATTTAAGTCTTAAAACTGAGTAAACATGGCTGAGTATGAAAACAATAGAAAATAACATGACTGAGTTCAAGTATATAGTCAAAACAGTGAGGAAATAGTAATAAAAATCCCCGAAGGGTTCAAACAGTTGGCACGAAGCCTAAATATGGCATTCAACCCAAATCATGATGATATCAAATAAGATTCAGTCAAATATGCAATAAAATCATCAACCGGGGCAGACCAAGTCACAATCCCCAATAGTACACGACCCCACGCTCGTCATCAAGCGTGTGTCTCACCTCAATATAGCACTACGATATGCAAATCCGGGGTTTCAAACCCTCAGGACATCATTTACAATCATTACTCACCTCGAACCGGCTAAATCTCTAGCTCGCGACGCCTTTGCCCCTCGAATCGGCCTCCACGCGCGTCGAATCTATCCAAAATCAGAACAAGGACGTCAAAATATGTTAAGGAAACAAAGCCCAAGCGAAAACAATAAATAAAGAGCACAAATTTCAAAATTAACAAAACCCGAGCCCCGGGCCCACTTCTCGAAATTCAGAAATTTTCGCATCATTAGATTCCTTATCTCCCCACGAGTTTATACATGTCAAAAGTTCTTAAATCCGACCTCAAATGGTCCTCCAAATCCCCAATCGAAAGCCCAATTTCTCAAGCCCTAGTTCTTCAATTTTAGGCTTAGTTTTCATGATTTTCTAGGTAGATTTCGCAATAGAATCGAGTTTTAAGTCCAAATTTCTTACCTCCAAACGTTTTCCCTTGAATCCCTCTTTAATCTCCTTCAAAAAGCTCTATAAACGATCAACTATGGAGGAAAATAGACCCACATTCGCGGACAAGACGACCTTTTAAACTTCTGCCCAGGCCTGGAAATCCTTCTTCGCGAACGTGGTCAAAGCCTCGCGTTCGCGAAGCACAAACTTATTTTGACAAAATTTCCTTCTGCGCGATCATGACCAAGCCCTCGTGACCAGGCGACCCTTCGCGAACATGCTCCATTTCCGCGAACGCGAAGATCAACTTGACTTCCAACCCAGCTGGCCTAGTTCTTCTACGCGATCGCGAACACCTTCTCGCGAACGCGATGCACAGCCTCGCAGCCCTTCACGAACGCGAAGGCTAAAGATTCACCTCCCTCAGCAGACTCTTCACGAACATGAGGGTCCTCCCGCAAATGCGAAGACCAAAAATGTCTGCAACTGCTGGAACTGTTTTTTTCTGCAATTTTCCAAACTCCAAAATGGTCCGATTGACCACCCGAAACTCACCCGAGGCCTCCGGGACCTCAAACAAAAGCACCAACATATCCTAAAACCTTATTCAAACTTGTTCCAATCATCAAAACACCTCAAACAACATCAAATCAACCAAAACACATTAGATTCAAGTCTGTGTCTAAAATCTTCTGAAATACGCTTTTGATCAAAAACCCAACCAAACCATGTCCGAATGACCTGAAATTTTGCGCGCACATCCCAAATGACATAACGAAGCTACTGCAACTCTCAGAATTCCATTCTGAACCCTATATCAAAATCTCGCCTATCAACCGGAAATCGCCAAAATATCAACTTCGCCAATTCAAGCCTAAATCTACTACGGACCTCCAAAATTCATTCCAATCGAGCTCCTAAGCCACAAATCACCTCCCGAAGATAACCGCACCATCGGAACTCGCATCCGATCCCTCTAACACATAAGTCAACATCCAGTTGACTTTTCCAAGTCAAACATCCTTAAAAGAGATTAAGTGTCTCAAACCTTACCAAAATCATTCCGGATCGATCCGACCAACCCGATACCATACAATACAGATAATGAAGCATAAAGAAGCAGAAATGGGGGAAATAGAGTGGTAACTCATGAGACGATTGGTCGGGTCGTCACATTTACCCCTTGATTCCACCACCAATTCGCTCGTATCTAGTCACAAGTTACTTAATTATATCAATAAATGCTAAATGAATCAATTCGAATGCGTGAAAATGAATTTTCCAGGTACCCTCCTCCACGGGCCGACCTCTCCACTGCACTTTCACTGAAGCTATATCCTTTGACCTCAACTTTCGAACCTGACGACCCAAAATAGCTACTGGCTCCACATTATAGGTCAAATCATCATCCAACTGAACCGTACTGAAATCCAAAACATGAGACGGATCCTCAATATACTTTCGGATCATAGAAACATGAAATACCGGATGCACACTTGACAAGTTGGGTGGAAAAGCAAGCTCATAAACCACCTCCCCAATCCTCCGAAGCACCTCAAAAGGTCCAATGAACCACGAACTCAATTTCCCTTTCTTCCCAAATCTCATAACACCCTTCATAGGTGAAACCTTCAGTAGAACCTTCTCGCCCACCATGTAAGACACATCTCGAACCTTCCTGTCAGCATAACTCTTTTGCCTCGATTGCGCTGTACGAAGCCTCTCCTGAATCACTTTCATCTTCTCCAAAGCATCCTGCACCAAATCTATCCCCAATAGCCTAGCCTCACCAAGCTCGAACCAACCAACTGGAGATCTACACCGCCTACCATACAAAGCCTCATATGGAGCCATCCGAATACTCGATTGGTAGCTGTTGTTATAAGCAAACTATGCATGACCCTCCGAAATCAATGACACAAGCACGCAACATATCCTCTAATGTCTGAATAGTGCGTTCAGACTGCCCATCCGTCTGAGGGTGAAAAACTGTTCTCAACTCAACCTTAGTACACAGCTCTAGCTGCACAGACCTTAAAAACTGCGATGTAAACTAAGTGCCTCTATCTGAAATGATGGAAACTGGGACACCATACAAACGAACAATCTACCAAATATAGATCTCTGCCAACCGCTCTAAAGAATAGGTAGTACATAGAGGAATGAAGTGCGCAGACTTGGTTAGCCGATCCATAATCACCCAAATAGCATCGAACTTTCTCAAAGTATGTGGAAGTCCAACAACAAAGTCCAAAGTGATCCTCTCCTATTTCCACTCAGGAATATCCATTTGCTATAGCAAACCACCCGGTCTCTGATGCTCATATTTCACCTATTGACAATTGAGACACCAAGCTACAAATCCCATAATATCTTTCTTCATTCTTCTCCACCAGTAGTGCTACCTCAAATCCTGATACATCTTCACAGCACCCGGATGATTGGAATACCGCGAGCTATGGGCCTCCTCAAGAATCAACTCCCGAAGCCCATCTACATTGGGCACACAAATCTGGCTCTGCATCCTCAACACCCCATCATCACCAATGGTCACATCTCTAGCATCATCATGCTGAACTCTGTCCCTAAGGACTAGCAAATGTGGATCATCATACTAGCGCTCTCTGATGCAATCATATAAGTAAGACCGAGAAACTACACAAGCCAATACCCGACTAGGCTCCGAAATATCTAACCTCATGAACCGATTGGCCAAGGCTTGAACATCAACTGCAAGAGGTCTCTCCCCAACTAGGATATATGCCAAACTCCTCATACTCACTGTCTTTCGGCTTAAAGCATCGCCACCACGTTGGCCTTTCCCGGATGAAACAATATAGTGATATCATAATCCTTATGCAACTCCAACCATCTCCGCTGCCTCAAATTAAGATCCCTTTGCTTGAACAAATGCTGAAGACTGCGATGATCAGTGAACACCTCACAAGCTACGCCATACAAGTAATGCATCCAAATCTTCAATGCGTGAACTATGGCAGTCATCCAAATCATGAATGGGGTAGTTCTTCTTATGGGGCTTCAACCGACGAGAAGCATAAGCAATAACTCTACCATCCTACATCAATACACAACCAATACCAACTCTTGAAGCATCACAATACACGATATATGAACCTGAAGCTAATGGCAAAACTAACACTGGAGCTGTGATCAAGGCTGTCTTGAGCTTCTGAAAGCTCTCCTCACACTCGTCCGACCATACAAATGAAATACCCTTTTGAGTCAACTTGGTCAAGGGCAATGCGATAGATGAGAATCCCTGAACGAACCGGCGATAATAGCCTGCCAAACCAAGAAAGCTGCGAATCTCTATGGTTGAGGACGATCTGGGCCAACTCTGGACCGCCTCTATCTTCTTCAGATCAACCTGAATACCCTCGCTGGACACCACGTGCCCCAAGAAAGCCATTGAACTGAGGCAAAACTCACACTTGGAGAATTGTGCATAAAGTTTCTCCTCCCTCAATCTCTGCAACACTACTCTCAAATGCTCCGCGTTCTCCTCCTGACTACGCGAATACACCAGAATATCATCAATGAAGACTATGACGAATGAATCGAGATAAGGCCGGAACACGTTGTTCATCAAACGCATGAACAATGCCGGGACATTGGTCAGCCCAAAAGACATTACCAAGAACTCATAATGACCATATCGGGTCTTAAGAATATCCGAGTCCTTGATCTTCAACTGGTGATAACCTAAACGGAGATCAATCTTGGAGAACACCCTCGCTCCATGAAGCTGGTCAAATAAATCATCAATGCAAGGTAAAGGATACTTGTCCTTGATTGTTACCTTGTTCAATTGCCTATAGTCAATGCACATTCTCATTGTGCCATCCTTCTTCTTCACAAACAAAACCGGCACACCCCAAGGTGACACACTAGGCCGAATGAACCCTTTATCAAGGAGTTCCTGAAGCTTTTCTTTTAATTCCTTCAACTATGCTAGTGCCATACGATACGATGGAATATAAATGGGCTGAGTGCCCAGCACCAGGTCAATACCAAAGTCAATATTCCTGTCCAGTGGCATGCCCCGCAGGTCTGCAAGAAACACATCGGGAAAATTCCTCACAACTGGGACATAATCAATACTGGGAGCCTCAGCTCTGACATCCCTTACAAACGCTAGATATGAAAGGCAACCCTTCCTAACCATACGCTGTTCTTTCAAGAATGAGATCCTCTACTGGGAACATAATCAGTCACACCTCGCCACTCGATCCGTGGCATACTCGGTATAGCCACTGTCTTAGCATGACAGTCTAAAATAGCACGACACAAAGATAGCCAATCTATGCCCAAAATGACATCAAAATCCACCATGGTCAACAATAATAGAGCCACTCAGGTCTCCAGACCCCCAATAGTCACCACACATGACCGGTACACACGGTCTACAACAACAATATTGCCCACCGGGGTAGATACATGAACAGGTAATGCAAGAAACTCACAGGGCGTACCCAAATAACGAGCAAAGTATGATGACACATAAGAAAAGGTGGAACTGGGATTAAATAATATAGAAGCATCTTTGTGGTTGACTGAAACATACCTGTAATGACAGCATCTGAAGCAATAGCATCGGGTCTACCTGGGAGTGCATAGAAATCGGCCTGACCACCCCTGATCGACCTCCCCTCCCCTCTGGGACGACCTCTAGCTGACTGACCCCCACCCCTAGCTGGCTGAGCGGTTGGTGATGAAGCATCTAGCGCTGAAGCCGATGACTGACCCCTCTACTAGGACAAACTAGCAACACGACGAGGACACCGCCTCCATATGTGACCCATCTCACCACACTCATAACAACTCCCAGTTGCTGGAGAAGGGGACTGAAGGGAACCCCTCGTATCGAAGTGACTAGCAGATGCACTCGGCATAGAAGAGCCCTGAACTGATGGAGCCCGGGTCGAACTCTAAGCTGGAAGGGCGCTGAGTGATGACTGGCCCTGCTGAGATCCATGATAACCATGACCCGAAGATGCCCCACGATAACCTGGGTGAGCTGACTGAGCAGACCTTAATGAACGGCTTCTGCTGTGCTGAAACTGGCCCCTCGAAGGAGCGCCACTATGACTACCAGATCCTCAAGGCCTCTTGGCCTCCCTCTCCTCTCGCTCCTGACGGCGAACCGTCTCATTCTCACGGACGATATCCAACACCTCCTCGAAAGTAGCACCAGTCACCCTCTCCCTGGTAAAAAGAATACGGAGATGATAAGTAAGACCATCAACAAACCTCCTGATCCTCTCTCGATCTGTCAGAACCAACTAGATGGCATGACGAGCCAACTTAGAAAACCTCAACTCATACTGTAACACAGTCATATCCCCCTGACGCAGCTGCTCAAACTGCCTGTGCAGCTCCTCTCGGCGCGACTGTGGTACATACTTCTCCAGGAAGAGAACAGAGAACTGCTGCCAATTAAGGGGCGTTGCACCAACAGGCCTACGCCTCTCATACGCCTCCCACCAAATGAAGGCGGCCCCAGAAAACTAAAATGTAGTAAATGCCACACCACTAGTCTCAAGAATCCCTACTGTACGAAGCATCCACTGGCACTTATCCAAGAAACCCTGGGCATCCTCGCCCTCTACACCGCTGAATGATGGAGGTTGGAGCCTACCAAACCTCTCAAGTCGACGTTGCTCATCATCCGGCATAACTGGTACTACAAACTCCTGAGCTGGTGCACCCAACTGAGCTGGAGGTGCCCCCAGTGTCTGTAGTCCCTGCACTACCTGCTCAGGTGTGCGAGCAGTGGGGGTCTGATTGCCTCTCCCGGCCTGTGAAGTAGCTGCTGTTGTAGTGGCTGAAACTGCCTGAGCCAGGCCAGTGCAAACTGATAAGATCTGTGCCAAGGCCTCCTGAAGACCCGAAATCACGATGGGCACAGCTGGTGCCTAAATTGGTGCTGTTGGAGCATACACAGCTGGAGCCTGATCCTGAGTTGGGGCAGCTGGTGGATCCACAGGTGCTGCCCTCGCTGCTCTGCCTCTACCATGTCCACGACCGCGTCCACAACCTCTGGTGGCCATAGTCGGTGGCACTGGTGGTCGTCCACCCCGTTCGGTAGCGTGTGTCCTCACCTTCTGTGAGAGAATAGAATAAGAGAAGTTTAGCACTCGGATCAACAAGTTCGCATGACATAAGAATTTCAAGAATATGAAGCTTTTCCTAAAGGTTCTACAGCCTCTCAAGGATAAATACAGACGTCTCCGTACCGATCCACGAGACTCTACTAAACCTGCTCATGACTCGTGAGACCTATGTAACCTAGGCTCTAATACCAACTTGTCACGACCCTAAACCCGATCCCGGTCGTGATGGTGCCTCTCATAAAGACAAGGCCAGCCAATTAAACCCAATTCACTTTTTAAACAGTTAAATAACATAAAAGCAGTCTAAAACATGATATAGCAATACTAGTAGCGGATAATGCCAATAAAGTGCGGAAGTACAACCCAACACAACCTTAACCGGGGTGTCACAAGTCACGAGCATCTATGATCCATAAAATAAGTCTGCTAAAGTCATAAACTACTAAAAATGTTTGAAAAAGAACAAAAGTGCTAGAGGAGTAGAGACACGGGGTTGCGGACGTCAACAGCTACCTCGTAATCTCCGAAAGGCCCGCCTGGGACTGGAGGAAATCAGCACTCCAGAGCGGAACTAGCAACACCTGAATCTGTACACAGGGGTACATGGAGTAAAGTGAGTACTCCAACACAGTGAGTAACAAATGTAAATAACGACTGAAAGTAATAAAGCACGTAAGGCACAAGGCATTCTACAATGAAGCAGTAAAACCATTTAAAAGAAATACAATAGTGGAAAGTCAAGTAAAATCCTCTTTCAACAAATAAACAAGTAACTGACAAGTAATTAAGGTAGAGTAAGCAAATAGAAGTTCGCCCCTCGGGCACAGTATCAGCACATCCACCACTCGGGCAACATCTCAGAACAATAGTAGCCCCTTGGGCTCAATTTTACATCACAATGGGTATTCGCGCTCACGGGGGGTGTGCAGACTCCTGGAGGGGCCCCTTACGGCCCAAGCGTAATAACAATCCATCTCGTGGCATCAAATCTAGGTCATCAGCCTCATATCAATCAATCCACCTTGCGGCGTATATATCTCAGGCCCTCGACCTCAAATCAGTATCAGTGTTTCCTCACAACTAGGCCCTCGACCTTACTCAGTCAAAAATACTCACAAGCCCCTTGGGCAATAGTAAAACAGTGTTTCTCAGCCCAAACATCATTAAAATATCATTTAAGTCTTAAAACTGAGTAAACATGGCTGAGTATGAAAACAATGGAAAATAACACGACTGAGTTCAAGTATATAGTCAAAACAGTGAGGAAATTGTAATAAAAATCCCCGAAGGGTTCAAACAGTTGGCACGAAGCTTAAATATGGCACTCAACCCAAGTCATGATGATAGCAAATAAGATTCAGTCAAATACGCAGTAAAATCATCAACCGGGACGGATCAATTCACAATGCCCAATAGTACATGACCCCACGCTCGTCATCAAGCGTGTGTCTCACCTCAATATAGCACTACGATGTGCAAATCTGGGGTTTCAAACCCTCAGGACATCATTTACAATCATTATTCACCTCGAACCAATCTAGCTCGCAATGCCTTTGCCCCTCGAATCGGCCTCCACGCGCGCCGAATCTATCCAAAATCAGAACGAGGACGTCAAAATATACTAAGGGAATAAAGCCCAAGCGAAAACAATCAATAAAGGGCACAAATCCCGAAATTAGCAAAACCCGAGCCCCGGGCCCACTTCTCGAAACTCAAAAATTTTCATCATTAGATTCCTTATCTCCCCACGAGTTCATACATGTCAAAAGTTCTCAAATCCGACCCCAAATGGTCTTCCAAATCCCAAATCAAAAGCCCAATTTCTCAAATCCTAGTTCTTCAATTTTAGGCTTAGTTTTCATGATTTTCTCGGCAGATTTCACAAAAGAATCGAGTTTTAAGTCCAAAATTCTTACCTCCAAATATTTCCCCTTGAATCCCTCTTTAATCTCCTTCAAAAAGCTCTAAAAACGATCAACTATGGAGGAAAATAGACCCATATTCGCAGACAAGACGACCTTTTAAACATTCTTCCCATGCCTGGAAGTCCTTCTTCGCGAACGCGGTCAAAGCCTCGCATTCGCGAAGCACGAACTTATTTTGACCAAATTTCCTTCTACGCGATCGCGATAAAGCCCTCGCGAATGGGATGCTTCACCCAGGTGACCCTTCGCGAACGTGCTCCATCTCCCGTGAATGCGAAGATCAACTTGACTTCTAACCCAACTGACTCAGTTCTTCTACGCGATCACGAACACCTTCTCGCGAACGCGATGCACAACCTCGTAGCCCTTCGCGAACACGTCACCTGCCTCGCGAACGCGAAGGCTAAACCTTCACCTCCCTCAGCAGACTCTTCGCGAACGCGAAGACCAAAAATGTCTGCAACTGCTGGAACTATTGTTTCTGCAATTTTCCAATCTCCAAAATGATCTGATTGACCACCCGAAACTCACCCGAGGCCTCCGGGGCCTCAAACAAAAGCACCAACATATCCTAAAACCTTATTCAAACTTGTTCCAATCATCAAAACACCTCAAACAACATCAAATCAACCAAAACACATCGGATTCAAGTCTAAGTGTCTAAAATCTTCCGAAATACGCTTTTGATCAAAAACCCAACCAAACCACGTCCGAATGACCTGAAATTTTGCGCATACATCCCAAATGACATAACGAAGCTACTGCAACTCTCAGAATTACATTCTGAACCCTATATCAAAATCTCGCCTATCAACCAGAAATCGCCAAAATATCAACTTCGCCAATTCAAGCCTAAATCTACTACGGACCTCCAAAATTCATTCCAATCGCGCTCCTAAGCCACAAATCACCTCCCGAAGATAACTGCACCATCGGAACTTGCATCCGATCCCTCTAACACACAAGTCAACATCCAGTTGACTTTTCCAAGTCAAACATCCTTAAAAGAGACTAAGTGTCTCAAACCTTACCAAAATCATTCCGGATCGATCCGACCAACCCGATACCATACAATACAGATAATGAAGCATAAAGAAGCAGAAATGGGGGAAATAGAGTGGTAACTCATGAGACGATTGGTCGGGTCGTCACATTTACCCCTTGATTCCACCACCAATTCGCTCGTATCTAGTCACAAGTTACTTAATTATATCAATAAATGCTAAATGAATCAATTCGAATGCGTGAAAATGAATTTTCCAAAGTTTTACCCAAAAAGTCAAAAATCGCCCCCGGACCCACATGGTCAAAACCCGAGGTTCGAACTAAAACCCGATTACCCATTCCCCCACGAACCCAAATATATAATTTGTTTTGAAATCGGACCTCAAATCAAGGTCCAAATCCCCAATTTTTGAAAAATCTAGGTCCTACCCAAAACACCCAAATTCCCCCATGAAAATCATTGATTTTGAGTTGAAATCATATTAAAAGATGTTAATGACCGAAGGAAACTAGTTAAAAATGACTTACAATTGATTTGGAAGAAGAGTTGTTCTTGAAAAATCGCCCTAGGGAGTTTGTGTTTTGAAAAGATGTGAAAAATGGTTGATTTTCGGCTAAGTATAAAAGTTGCAGGTCGTAGATGTGGGAATTGCGAACAAGGGTTCGTAACTGCTAAGTTGGGAATTGCGAAACAGGGCTCACATTTGCGAACCCTTTAGGAAATTTGGACTTTCGCATTTGCAAAGGGACACTCACATTTGCGAGGTCGGAATTGTGAAGAATTATCCCATTTGCGAGGAAGGGTAGGCCTGGGCTGGTTCGCATTTGCGACCAAGCCCTCGCATTTGCGATATCGCATTTGCGTGCGAAGCCTGCAGTCCTGATCACACCAGCAAAATCCTGCAATTTTCTAAGTCTAAAAGTTCACCCCCGTGGCTTATCCAAAACTCACCCGAGCCCTCGGGGTTCCAAACCAAACATACACACAACCTCAAAAACATCCTACGGACTTATTCGTGTAATCAAATCACCAAAATAACATCATGAACATCGAATTAAACCTCAAAATCAATGAAATTTTTGAAAACTTCTTTAAACATCCAATTTTGCATTTAAGGTCCGAATCACGTCAAATGGATTTCGTTTCTTACCAAACTTTACCGACAACACATATAAATCATATTGAACCTGTACCGGGCTCCGGAGCCATAACACGGGCCCGATACCACATGTTTCACATAACATTTCACTTTCATAAACCTTTATATTTTTCAGAAAATAATTTCTTTCAAAAATTCATTTCTCGGACTTAGGACCTCAGAATTCGATTTCGAGCATACGCCCAAGTCCCATATTTTTTCACGGACCCTCCGGGACCGTCAAATCAAGGGTCCGGGTCCGTTTACCCAAAATATTGACCGAAGTCAACTTAAATGCATTTTAAGTCAAAATTTCAATACTTTTCACAAATTCTTTTCGGCTACGCGCCCGGACCGTGCACACAAATTGAGGTGATGTTGAAAGAGGTTTCTAAGGCCTCTGAATGCAGAATTCATTTTAGAAACAAGTGATGACCTTTTGGGTCATCAGAATATCCTCCCAGAATAGAACGATTTAACTCACCAGCGTATCGGTACCAAAAACGCCGATGAACAACGAACCACTCGAAGGCTGTAAAACACACTGGAATTTTTGTGCAGAAGAAGAAGAAGTAAGTCAGAAAATTTCGTAAGTAAATATTCTGGGATTTGAAAGAATATTTATAGCCAATTTGGTACTGTTTCTAAAAAGGTTTGCAACCTTTCAGAACATCCATAGCTGTTGGAACAGATTTGACACTGTTTTAGAATATCCATAACTGTTGGAAATATTGCAGGAAAATTAAAACGAATTTAAAATAATCCGGGAAAGAAAATGGGCCGGACCGGACTGGGTCGCAAGTCATGAGTTATTCTGGATTTAATTTTTGTTAATTAATTTAATTTAATTAATTAAATATTTGAAAAGAATTTTGTTCAAAAAGATTAATCAATCAATCTTTGACCAAATGCGAAGCCAAAGCCGAGCGAGAGACGACGACGCGAGGCTTGCCTTCTTCTTAGCTCTTTAAGAGCTAAAAGATGAGCTTCTCTATATATACACAAAGATTTTCTTTCCTTCTACCAATGAAGGACAAAAGTGCATTAGTAAAGTGAACTAATTCAAAATTTCACTTCCCTCTATTTCTTTTCCCACCATTTTCCATTCACACATTTTTTGTTATAAATAACAAAACCCCAACAATATATACCCCCGTCGTAATACTATTAGTTTAATATATCTATTTTTCATTAATTTTGTACAAATTGGATATTCAATCCTGCGTGACACTGACATTTGATTAGGTAGATGTCACCCACCTCAGCGCTCCTAACCCATTTTACCGCTCCCTTATATTTTTCTCCACCACTAAAATTTTCTTCCCTACTACTATTGCCACCATTACTGTTATCATGAAAAATATTGTATTTCAAATTTTAATCTTTTATATATAGACTAGGGGCACTGAGATGGCATGCCATGTGGCATTCACCTCATCAAACTTAACAGAAGAAGGGTATATTTGAACCAATAGTATTACGCCCGGGGTATATTTGAACGCAAAGTATAACGAATAGTATATTTAACTTTTTTCTCATAATACAATGGTATATTTGGCCCTTTGACATTTTAGGAAAAAAAAAATTTGATGGAGATATTTACCCGATATTTATGCTCGTGGAAGATAACAAATACCCTGTAAAATTAGTCGAGGCGTACACAAACTAACCCGGAAAAAAACAATATTAACATGAAGTTATTGATCGCCCATATAAGTTCATATGGTGTTATTGAGTTAGTACGTATGTTTGGTTTGGAGCCCCGAGGGCTCGGGTGAGTTTCGGAAGGTTTTGAACTCATAAAAAGTTGTAGGTTTTTCAGTTATGGTGTTCTGGTATTTTCTTCTTCGCGTTCGCGGGAGGACTCAACGCGATGAGTTATTCATGCTGAAGGAAATTTCCTTCTACGCGAACGTAAGACCCAGGTCGCGAATGCGAAGCTTTAGGGGGTCTTCCCTTCGCGAAGCGGGCCTGTGTTGATACCCAATTTTTCCCTGTACATTTTTAATATGCAAAATATTTTCAAAACAACATATGTATGTCCAAATATTTTATTATTTTTCCTTAATTTTTAAAGATTTTTTAAATCAATTTATTGCCCTATTTTATCCAGAAAAATCCAATAATTATTCCCAAAATATATTACCTCTCATATTTATGCTAAAATAGAGGTAATATAATTTTTGCATATTTTTACAAAGTCATTTAGTATTTTTAAAGTTAAATTGTATATAATTACAACATTAGCCTCTTTTAAGATTAATTACGTTTATATTCATAAAAATTAAGTCCAATATTTTTAATTTGATAATTATGTACTATTAATTATTTTAGTACCTTTAATTTATTTTCAGAAATTATTTTACAATTTTTTATAAATCAAATAGGGAAAAGTGGCTTTTTAAATATTAGCCCCATTTTATTTCAATTTTAGCATGATTTTGCACCCCAATTAAACCTAATCTGTGGCCCAATTACCCTGACCCAATCTCTGTTTAATCCGACCCAAACCCGTCTTCATAACCCACCCACTCGCCCGTTTTAATCCAGGCCGTTGATCATTCAAATCAACGGCCAACAACAATCCTTACCTTTTTTTAATTCAAACAACCCCTAACCCTAACCCCATTTCACACACTCCGCCGCCTCGGAATCCTCTTCTCTCTCAATCCTCTCTCAAACCCTCTCAAACCCTAGCCTCCGCCCTCAACTACAACCCTAAAACCTCCCAAATCCATGGCTTCCAAGGTCATCGGAGACCCGTATCCACCTCCCATTGCTTCTACGTGTTCGATTATTATGGTTTCAAGGCTAGATCTTGAAGGAGCTTGGTTCAGACCTTGGTTGATTTCAGTTTACGGATGTTCTCCGGCCAGCTATGGCTATTCGAGTCTGACTCTTGACTCTCCTGCTTAGATAGATGGTTTTCAAAGCCTTTCTCACCGCTTGGGGTTCTTCTAAAACCCTAACCTTTAAGGTTCTCTCGATTTCTGTTAGATCTGTTTCAGATCTATGTCTGCTCTGAACTTCTAAGCACTTTTCTCGAAGTTTCTTTTAAAAATCCGCTTTCAAAACTCCTTATCTTTCTGATTAAGGTTCTGTTAAGTTATTTTGCAACCTTTCTTTGATTTTTGATATGTTTTGTTGTGTTTGCTCGTATTATCCTTCTGCCTGAGTTTGCATGTTAAAAAAACTAATTTCTTTTAACTGTTTATTAAATGACTATCTGTTTGCCTGAGTTTTGTCTGATCTGTCTGTTTATCCTCTTTTTAAAACCCTTCTATTGTTGAAAATCTTATGGTTTTGGGGGTCCAAGACTATCCGTTTAAGTGTAGAAGTTCTTTTCGAAATCTCTTGTTCCCTTTGTGTGATTCTTCTGATTCTGGGTTTCTATCTTCTCTTTAACTCATCTATGTTGAAAGCCCTAATTTTAGGGGGTTCTTTGTTTAGTTTTGTGTATCAGCATGACTAGCCAGTTCTCGTTTTTGAGTTTCTGTGATTCTTCGTGACTATCTTGCCTTGATTTGTTTCTACTCAGTTTCTTAGCCTAAAAACTTACACTGACTCTACGTGCTTGTGTTCATCTTGACTGTTTGAACCTTGCCTCTTTCTCATCAAATCAGTATTATTTAACTCTCATGTTTGCTCGGTTTGTATGTCGACTCTTGACAATCTATGTCTTGCTTTATTTATATGCAAAATATTGACACATGACTTTCTCTTTGATTGATTCTGATTCCCCGTTTCTTGGTCTAATTTGAACACTTTCCTTTAAACCTTCGATCCCTACTTTCTACTCAATCTAATTGATTCCCTACCTTGGTTGTTTGATTCTTACTGTCTATTTCCCTAATTAAAGTTTTTCTGAACCTAGCTATAATAGTTTACTCTATGCCTAATATACAACAACAACAACAACGACCCAGTATAATCCCACAAGTGGGGTTTGGGACTCTATGCCTAATATGTTTGAATTATTTCCTTGTCTGCAAATTGATTTCTTTCCTTATTTGTTTTTACCGTTTTAACTGATTCCCTTAAATTAAGGGAGTACTTGTACTAATTTTGGTTCTAATTGGTTCTAGTTCCATAATTACTATACAATTGTATTTCTTGCCTTATTTTACATGGTTTCGAACTACTATATATACATACTCTCTCATTAACACAAACAGGAACACTTTAGTTCTGAACTCACACTTACACTAAAAACACTCTCTCTTGCTTTACTACTTGTACTATGGCTTGTTTAGCTGGCTGAAAGACAATGTTGTATTTCGAAGTCCTGCTACATTTCTTTACTGCATTTTTTGCTTCTTTGATTGGTATGTTCTAGTTAAGTTTTTAGCATCAACAACAACATGGTTACTTAATATTCTTGCCTTCTTGTCTTCCTATTGCTTGTATCTAATTCAGTACCTTATTTAGCATGCTGTAATTTCTTTTCTCCTGCTCTGAATCAATGTATTATGAATCCTAAATCCCTAACCCAATGTATTTGATACTTATGGTTTGTTTGGGGCATGACAACATTGAATATTGCTAAACATGACTCAAACTTGGTCCTCCTAGGATCATAACCTCCATGTTACCCTTATATGTTGTGTGTTTTGGTTGATTTTACAAGCATGACATCACTCCTTATTGTTGTGCATGCCCAGAATTAACTTATGCCTAAGTATATAGGCTCCTTGCAATGGATTCCCAAACCTCTTCCCCCTTTGATGAAAAATTATCAACTTGTTTGAAGTGTTAATGGCTGTTTCCCAACAGCTCTTTCCCCTCTTCTTAACTTCCTTAGTTCTTAAAGCTCTGTTTCTGCACTTGCACTCTCCTCTTAGACTTAAGTTCTGCCCCCCTCATGTGAGCCTTGCCTTGGGACCCATGAGCTCCCTCTGAACTTGGACACATAAGGGCTGGCGTTTCCACACTGTACTTGTCCCTATTCTGTTTATGAAACTTAGGTGTGAGCACTGCCCGGGGTCCTATTGAGGCCCTTAGGGAACTATGACACACTCAAGTCTGAGAAAGGTTTTGGATCAGGATCTTTGAGTTGGTTTATCTCATAACTCAGATAGGAAGTCAAGAATTAGGCTTCCTCTGGTTGTAATTCTTTTCTTTGTATTTTCCTGATGTATTTAGTATTTAGTATTCCTGATTTGTAATAAGTTGTAATAAACATTTGGGGCTGGATATTGAAAAGGGTTGGGTATTTTATGCATGTCAAGGGTAGAAACCATGCCTATAGGACTATTTTAAATTTCTGCATATTCAAACTACATTTAGAAACCATGTCTATGGGACTTCTTGTTCAACTTCACATCTAGATAACCTGCCTATAGAGATCATCTAAAATCCTGCGCATTTGTCACCGTTTAGATACCATGTTTTAGGGCCCAAGTGGTTATAATCCAGTAACGATTGGTGTTGATTGAGGCAGTTAGATGTTGGAACAAGTTTGATTAGAGTTGTTTCTCCCTTGCCGGGATGTATTTACTTATACTGTCGATTCCCTTGCCGGGTAGCGTTGTTTCTTTATTGATCCCTTGCCGGGACTCTATTTGTGAATTGGTATTGAACTATATTTATTGGATCGGGTTGCACGTCATAACAATGATAAATGATATGGATCGGGTTGCATGCCGCAACAGTGATAAATGATATGGATTGGGTTGCACGCCGCAACAGTGATAAATGATATGGATCGGGCTGCGCACCGCAACAGTGATAAATGATATGGATTGGGTCGTACTCCGCAACAGTGATAATGATATGGATCGGGTTGCACGCCGCAACAATGTTATTATGTTTTGGATCGGGTTGCGCGTCGTCACAATAGAAAATACGAATTGTTTATAGATTGGTTGCGAGTTCTTCATTGATTTGTTGTAGATTCTAAACTGTTCCTTATGATTTTCTCTTAATTTACTATTGCTACTTATATTCCCCTGCAGCATGTACCCCATCCCATCTTTACTTGGTTATTCTTGTTTTATTTTCCATTGTACATTATATAACTGCACAGGTCTATTTGGTAGTCTGGTCCTAACCTCGTAACTACTTCGCCGAGTTTAGGCTAGACACTTACCAGCACATGGGGTCGGTTGTGCTGATGCTACACTCTGCACTACGTGTAGATCCTGGAGCAGCTCTTGGACCATAGCATTTGGGTGGCTCCCTTCAGTCCAGTTAGAGATCCCGAAGTAGTCCTCCAGGCGTCTGCAGGCCCGGCGTTCTCTTCTATCTTATTATGTGTTCTATTTTCACTTGTTTCCGAGACGGGTTGTATTTTCTTTTCAGACACTTGTATGTAGTACTCATAGACAGTCCGTGATATTGTGACACCGGATTCTGGGTAAAGGCGTATGTTGGCATTGTAGTACTGGCTCTGGTTATTTTATCAGTTTAAGTCTTCCGCTTATTCTATTTATCGTTAATATTCAATGTTGATTACATTTTAATCCAAATTTTTAAAAAAGGCTAAAATGAAAGAGTTAGTGATTCTTTATTTCGCGGCTTGCCTAGCTTCCACGAGTAGGCGCCATAACGACTCTCGAGGGTGGGAAATCCGGGTCGTGACAAGTTGGTATCAGAGCTCTAGGTTACATAAGGTATCACAATTCACGGACAAGCTTAGTAGAGTCTGAGGGATCGGTACAGAGACATCTGTATTGATCCCTCGGAGGCTACAGAGTTAGGAAAACTTCATATTTATTCCTTATTGTCGTTCGGTTTGGTTTCTGAATGCTAATTGAATTTCTACTATATTCTTTCGCAACTAGCGAGAACGCGTACTTCCTCATCCACCGATCAGCAACCCGAGCCCCCAACTGTAGCTCCCACGAGGGGCAGAGGGCGAGGCTGAGGCCGTGCTATAGGGAGAGGCAGGGGTAGAGCTTAACCCAGAGCAGCAACACCAGCGTCGAAGACTTAGGTTGACTTTGATGATGAGGTTCCGACCCTAACAGTTCCGGTGGGCCCAGCTCATGTCCCAAAGGGGTTTATTGCTACCCCAGTACTTCAGGATGCTCTGGTCCGTCTAGTGGGACTTATGGAGAGTGTCACTCGGGCAGGCTTGCTTCCTGTAGCACCAGTCGTCTCTCAGGCTGGAGGAGGATCCTAGACTCCTGCTACTCGCACTCTAGAGCAGGTAGCTCCCCAGTTTCAGACTCTAGCAGTTCAGTCAGGTGTGGTAACGCAGGCCGGTGATAGAGTAGCTATGTCCGTCGATGCTTTGTGGAGGTTGGATAGGTTCACCAAGCTCTTCACTACTACTTTTAGCGGTGCATCTTCTGAGGACCCCCAGAATTATCTAGACAACTATCATGAGGTTCTTAGGAACATGGGGATAGTTGAGATCAATGGGGTCGATTTTTCTACTTTTCGCTTGTCTGGATCCGCCAAGACTTGGTGGAGAGATTATTGCTTGGCTAGACCAGCCGGATTGCCAGCTTTGACTTGGGAGTAGTTTACTCAGCTATTTCTGGAAAAGTTTCTCCCCATCACTCAGAGAGAGGCCTATCGAAGGAGTTTGAGTGTCTCCAACAGGGTTCTATGACTGTTACCTAGTATGAGACCAGATTCATCGACTTGGCTCGTCATGCTCTTGTCATACTTCCCACCGAGAGAGAGAGGGTAAGGAGGTTCATTGATGGACTTATTCAGCCGATTCGTCTTCAGATGGCTAGGGAGACAGGGAGTGAGATTACTTTCCAAGAGGCGACCAATGTGGCTAGGAGAGTGGAGATGGTTTTGTCATAGGGAGGTGGTCATGGGTCGGACAAAAGGCCTCGTCATTTAGGCAGGTTTAGTGGTGCCTCGTCTAGAGGTAGGGATTTGTATGGTAGAGGTCGTCCTCCTAGGCCCTTTCAGTCAGAACTCTAGGTTTCTCACAGCGCTTCAGGTGGTCGTGGTTCTCATATGCAATATTCTGATCAGCAACCCTATAGTGCACCACTAGCTCCTATCAGTGCACCGCCACTCCACAGTTTTCGGGGTGATCATTCAGGTCGCCAGGGTCAGTCTCAGTTTCCTCAGCCGTAGCACTCAGGTGGATGTTTTTAGTGTGGTGAGTATGGTTATATCAGGAGGACTTGTCCGAGATTGGTATGTACTCCGTCATAGCAGTAGGGTTCCCGTGCTATGGTTCAGGCATCGGGTGTTCCACAGACCGCCCAGCCAGCTAGTGGTGGAGGTATAGGTGCTAGAGGTGGAGGTAAAAGTGCTAGAGATGGAGCTCAGACCGCTGGAGGTAGAGGCTAGCCAACTGCAGGTCGTCCCAGAGAGGTAGTCCAGGGTGGTAGGGCCCACCCCCGATGTTATGCTCTTTCAGCCAGGCCAGAGGTTGAGGCTTCCAATGCAGTTATCACAGGTACAATTTTGGTTTGTGGAAGAGATGTTTAAGTTTTATTTGATCCAGGGTCTGTGTACTCCTATGTGTCATCTTATTTTGCATTGTATCTGGTCATGCCTAGCGATTCATTGAGTGCCCCTGTATATGTGTCTACACCGGTAGGTGGTTCTATTGTGGTAGATCGAGTCCATCGCTCTTGTATAGTCGTGATTGGGAGTGTTGAGACTCGTGTCGATTTGTTGCTTCTGGACATGGTTGATTTCGATTGTATATTGGGGATGGACTGGTTATCACCTTACCATGCTATCTTGGACTGTCATGCCATGACTGTGACCTTAGCCTTATCGGGTTTGCCTCGTTTAGAGTGGAGAGGGACTCCTGGTCATTCTACCTGTAGTGTTATCTCTTATGTGAAGGCTCGATGTATGGCCGAGAAGGAGTATTTGGCCTATTTGGCATATGTTTGTGATTCTAGTGCCGAGATTCCTTCTATTGATTCTATGTCCGTTGTTCATGAGTTCCCTGAGGTATTCCCTTCAGACCTGCCGGGTATGCCACCCGATAGGGATATTGATTTTTGCATTGACTTGGCTCCGAGCACTCAGCCCATTTCTATCCCGCCGTATCGTACGACCCCACTTGAGCTGAAAGAGTTGAAGGAGCAGTTACAAGACTTGCTTGAGAAGGGTTTCATTAGACTTAGCTTTTCGACTTGGGGTGTGCCGGTGTTGTTTGTTAAGAAGAAGGACGGATCGATGAGAATGTGTATTGATTACCGGTAGTTGAACAAGGTTACAACCAAGAATAAGTATCCATTGTCGAGGATTGATGATTTGTTTGATCAGCTTCAGGGTGCCAAGGTACTTTTGAAGATTGACTTGAGATCTGGCTACCATCAGTTGAGGATTAAGGCATCCGATGTCCCTAAGACAGCTTTCCGCACTCGATACGGGCATTATGAGTTCTTGGTGATGTCATTCGGGTTAACAAATGCCCCAGCAACTTTTATGGATTTGATGAACTGAGTGTTCAGGCCTTATTTGGATTCGTTCGTGATAGTCTTCATTGATGATATTTTGATATATTCCCGCAGCCGGGAGGAGCACAAGCAGCATCTTAGAGTAGTTCTTCAGACTCTGAGGGATAGTCAGTTATATGTTAAGTTTTCGAAGTGTGAGTTTTGGTTGAGTTCAGTTGCATTCCTAGGTCATGTTGTATCAGCAGAGGGTATTCAGGTTGATCCGAAAAAGATTGAGGCAGTCAAAAACTGGCCTAGACCAGCATCAGCTATAGATATTCGGAGTTTCTTGGAATTGGCAAGCTACTATCGTCGGTTCGTGGAAGGGTTTTCATCTATCGCAGCCCCGATGACCAGGTTGACCCAGAAGGGTGCCCAGTTCAGATGGTCGGACGAGTGTGAGGCGAGCTTTCAGAAGCTCAAGACAGCTTTGACTACGGCACCGGTGTTGGTTTTGCCCACAGGTTCAGGGCCTTATACAGTTTATTGTGATGCATCTCGTATTGGACTTGGTGTGGTGTTGATGCAGGATGGCAAGGTCATTGCTTATACTTCACGACAGTTGAAGATTCATGAAAAGAATTATCCGGTTCATGATTTGGAGTTAGCAGCCATTGTTCATGCATTGAAGATTTTGAGGCATTATCTGTATGGTGTATCATGTGAGTTGTTCACGGACCACAAGAGTCTGCAGTACTTGTTCAAGCAAAAGGAGTTGAATTTGAGGCAGAGAAGGTGGTTAGAGCTATTAAAGGACTATGATATCACCATCTTATATCATCTAGGAAAGGTTAATATGGTGGTCGATGCTTTGAGTAGGAAGTCAGCCAGTATGGGCAGTCTTGCTTATATTTCGGTCGGTGAGAGATCGCTTGCTTTGGATGTTCAGGCTTTGGCCAATCAGTTCGTAAGGTTGGATGTTTCTGAGCCCAGTCGGGTGTTAGCTTGCACAGTCGCTCGTTCTTCTTTATTGGAGCGTATACGTGATCGGCAGTATGATGATCCCCATTTGTGTGTCCTTAGAGACACGGTGTAGCACGGAGGTGCCAAGCAGGTTACCTTAGGTGATGATGGAGTATTGAGATTGCAGGGTCGAGTTTGTGTGCCTAATGTAGATGGACTCCGAGAGTTGATTTTAGAGGAGGCCCATAGCTCCCGGTACTCTAATCATCTGGGCGTCGCGAAGATGTATCAGGATTTGCGGCAGCATTATTGGTGGCAGAGAATGAATAAGGATATCGTTGAATATGCGGCTTGGTGTTTGAATTTTCAACAGGTAAGGTATGAGCATCAGAGGCCTGGTGGTTTGTTCCAGAAGATTGAGATTCCTGAGTGGAAATGGGAGCGGATCACTATGGATTTTGTTGTTGGACTCCCCCAGACTCGGAGGAAGTTCGACGTAGCGTAGGTCATTGTTGATAGGCTGACCAAGTCAGAGCATTTCATTCCTGTGGCAGTCTCCTATTCATCCGAGAGGTTAGCTGAGATCTATATTTGGGAGATTGTTCGTCTTCATGGTGTGCCCGTGTCTATCATTTCGGACCGAGGTACGCAGTTTACCTCACATTTCTGGAGAGCAGTTCAGCGAGAGTTGGGCACACGGGTTGAGTTGAGCATAGCATTTCATCCTCAAATGGACGGGCAGTCCGAGCGGACTATTCAGATTTTGGAGGATATGCTCCGAGCTTGTGTCATTGACTTTGGAGGCTCGTGGGATCAGTTTTTGCCTTTAGCAGAGTTTGCCTACAACAACAGCTACCAGTCGAGTATCCAGATGGCTCCTTATAAGGCTTTATATGGTAGGCGGTGTTGGTCTCCGGTTGGATGGTTTGAGCAGGGATAGGCTCGGTTATTAGGTACAGATTTGGTTCAGGATGCCTTGGACAAGGTCGGAATTATTCAGGATAGGCTTCGTACAGCTCAGTCCAGGCAAAAGAGTTATGCCGACCGCAAGGTTAGAGATTTGGCTTTCATGGTTGGTGAGCGGGTATTGCTTCGAGTGTCGCCTATGAAAGGCGTGATGAGATTTGGGAAGAGGGCAAGCTTAGCCCTATGTTCATTAGCCCATTTGAGATTCTTGATCAAGTGGGAGAGATGGCTTATAGACTTGCATTGCCGCCGAGTTTATCAGCCGTGCATCCAGTGTTTCATATGTCCATGCTTTGGAAATATCACGGCGATCCATCCCACGTGTTAGATTTCAGCACTGTCCAGTTGGACAAGGACTTGTCTTACGAGGAGGAGCCGGTAGCTATTCTAGACTGGCGGGTTCGTCAGTTGAGGTCGAATAGGTTTCCTTCTGTTCGTGTTCAGTGGAGAGGTTAGTCTGCCGAGGCATCGCCTGGGAGTCCGAGTCTGATATGCGGAGCCGTTATCCCCATCTTTTCCCCAACTCAGGTACTTCCTTCTTATGTCCGTTCGAGTACGAATGGTTGTTTTAGAGGTGGAAAATGTGATGACCTAAAAGGTCATCACTTGTGTTCAAATTGAATTTTGTGTTTCGAGGCATCAAAAACCTCTTTCAGCATCACCTCGATTTGCGTGCGCAGTCTGGGCGCGTACCGGAAAGCTACTATGTAAAAAACTATGAAAATGTTAAAATTTTGACTTAAATGCATTTAAGTTGACTTCGGTCAATATTTTGGGTAAACGGACCCAGACCCGTGATTCAACGGTCCTGGAGGGTCCGTGGAAAAATATGGGACTTGGGCGTATGCCCGAAATTGAATTCTGAGGTCCCAAGTCCGAGAAATGAATTTTTTAAAAGAAATTGTTTTCTGAAAAACATAAAGGTTTTTGAAAGTGAAATGCTATGTGAAATTTGTGGTATCGGGCTCGTATTATGGTTTTGGAGCCCGGTACATGTTCAATATGATTTAAATGTGTTGTCGGTAAAGTTTGGTAATAAACGGGACCCATTTGACGTGATTCAGACCTTAAATGCAAAATTTGATGTTCAAAGAAGTTTTGAGAAATTCCATTGATTTTGAGGTTTAATTCGATGTTCATGATGTTATTTTGGCGATTTGATCGCCCGGATAAGTTCATATTGTGTTATTGAGTTAGTACTTATGTTTGGTTTTGAGCCCCGAGGGCTCGGGTGAGTTTTGGATGTATTTCGGAAGGTTTTGAACTCATAAAAAGTTGCAGGTTTTTCATTCTGGTGTTCTAGTATTTTCTTCTTAGCGTTCACGGGAGGAGCCTCGCGAACGCGATAAGTTATTCATGCTGAAGGAAATTTCCTTCTACCCGAATGCGAGACCCAGGTCGCAAACGCGAAGCTTTGGGGGGTCTTCCCTTCGCGAACGCGATCCTGGTATCGCGAATGTGAAGGCTTATAAGCCTGGGCAGGGGGAGGAGTATTAGACCTACGCGAACGCGACCACCTAGACACGAACGCGAAGGCTCAAGGAGTTAGTGCTCCGTGAACGCGAGCCCATTTCCGCGAACGTGAAGGTCTCTCAGGCCTAGCTCATCGCGAACGCGATGAGCCTGTCGCGAATGCATAGACCAAATTCGCCCAGTTATTTTTAAGTTCAAAAACAGAATGCATTACGGGAATTTTACCATTTTTCATAAACTTCATCTTCTCCACACCTCTTGGGTGATTGTTGAAGAGGAACTTCACCATAGCTTCATAGGTATGTAATCCTAAGCTCATTTTCTTCCATTTTTATCAACACCCACTAGATTTCTAGGCCTAAAACATGATATTAATGGTAGAAAATTAGGGATTTGGGTAGAGTTAGGGCTTTTTGATTATTTGCGAATTTGACCTCGGTTAGGGGTCGGATTTCAAAATAAATTATATATTCAAGCTTGTGGGTGAATGGGTGATCGAGTTTTGGTCCGAACCTCGTGTTTTGACCAAGCGGGCTCGGGTTCGATTTTTGACTTTTAGGGAAGAATGATTAGAAAGCTATAATTAAGCATTGGAATTGGATTGTTTAGCGTTTACTGATGTTATTAAGTCGATTATGTCTAGATACAATTCATTTGGAGACAAATTCAAAAGGAAAAGCAGTGTTTGAGGTTTGAGTTGGCCGTGGAAGTTCGAGGTAAGTGTTTGGTCAAACCTTAGCTTGAGAGATTAGGAGTTGTGTCCTATTTACTACTTATTTCTTGTTGAGTACGACGTATAGGCAAGATGACGAGTATCTATACATTGGTGTCGAGCATGACCGTGAGTCTTAATTTGAAATTTATTGTGTTCTTAAATAATACTACGGATGCTTAAGTTGATGATTCCCTGTATTGAGCAAGGATTAAGATTATTCTCGTGGAAATTACTTATGATTGAGTATTGGTGTTGGTTGAGGTAGTTAGATGTTGGAACAAGTTTTATTAGAGTTGTTTCTCCCTTGCCAGGATGTATTTACTTATACTGTCGATTCCCTTTCCGGGTTAGCATTGTTTCTTTATTGATCCCTTGTCGGGACTCTATTTGTGAATTGGTATTGAACTGTATATATTGGATCGGGTTGCACGCTGCAACAGTGATAAATGATATGGATTGGGTTGCACGCCGCAACAGTGATAAATGATATGGATCGGGTTGCACGCCGCAACAGTGTTATTTTGTTTTGGATCGGGCTGCGCGCCGCCACAATAGAAAATACGAATTGTTTATAGATTGGCTGCGAGTTTTTCATTGATTTGCTGTAGATTCTTAACTGTTCCTTATGCTTTTCTCTTAATTTACTGTTGGTATTGATATTCCCCGCAGCATGTACCCCCTCCCATCTTTACTTGATTACTCCTATTTTATTTTCTGTTGTATATTATATAACTGCACAAGTCTATTTGGTAGTCTGGTCCTAGCCTCGTCACTACTTCGCCGAGGTTAGGCTAGGCACTTACCAGCACATCGGGTCGGTTGTGCTGATGCTACACTTTGCACTATGTGCAGATCCTGGAGCAGCTCTTGGACCATAGCATTTGGGTGGCTGCCTTCAGTCCATATAGAGATCCCGAGGTAGTCCAGCAGGCGTCCGCAGGCCCGACGTTCTCTTCTATCTTATTATGTGTTCTATTTTCACTTATTTCCGAGACAGATTGTATTTTCTTTTCAGACACTTGTATGTAGTACTCATAGACAGTCTGTGATATTGTAACACCGGATTCCGGGTAGAGGCGTATGTTGGCATTGTATTACTGGCTCTTTTATTTTATCAGTTTAAGTCTTCCGCTTATTCTATTTATTGTTAATATTCAATGTTGATTACCTGTTAATCTAAATTGTTAAAAAGGGCTAAAATGAAAGAGTTAGTGATTCTTTATTTCGCGGCTTTCCTAGCTTCCACGAGTATGTGCCATCACGACTCCCGAGGGTGGGAAATCCGGGTCGTGATATTGAACCAATAGTATTACGCCCGGGGTATATTTGAACCCAAAGTATAATGAATAGTATATTTAACTTTTTTCTCATAATACAAGGGTATATTTGGCCCTTTGCCGTTTTAGGAATAAAAATTTTGATGGAGATATTTACCCGATATTTATGCTCGTGGAAGATAACAAATACCCTGTAAAATTAGTCGAGACGTACACAAACTAACCCGGGAAAAAATAATATTAACATGATTGCATCAATCATTTATAGACAGAGGGTTACTTTGCTCCTAAGGATCTTATACGTTAAGGAACTACTAGAATTGGTTCCTAACCCACAAGTTATTTAATTTGGTATTTCTTTGTTCTTTAAAAGGGAAAAAGAAAAAAAGTCATGAGAGAAAAAGAAAAGGGACAAAGCAGAAGCAATATAGTAACAAAATGCCAAAATTTGGAAAAGTTTGTCTAAAAGGGAACAATTAATTGTGTATTTGCTTCTATAATTTTATTTTCTCTTTATGCTAAATGTCCAAATTTGCAATCATAACATCACTATACGAAAGGAGGAGCATATTTACTTCATAATCACATATTTGTGAACTGCTAAAAGAGTATCAAGATTCTAATTAATAAATGTAGTTGATTTATGATTAAAAAAATAAGAGCTGTTGTAATATTATGCACCTTCAACGGTTTTACATCTAATTCTTTAAAATTTATTGTATGAATATTTTATTTAAAAGTTTAAGTTATTAAAAATGCACGTACTTATTTATTTATATTTTCAACATACTCTAGTGAGTAGTTTTTTTCCATAGGCTAAACACATCAAAATTATTTTTGTTAATAGGCGAGAATGATCACATTCGAATTCAACCTATGTCTAATAATATATTAAATGTGTGATCATATTATCTAAAAAATTATAATTAAATAAGGTCATTAATAGAAAGTGTTGAAACTATACTATTGTCTCTTTGGGGACATCCGATAATATTGGAACTAAACTATACTATTCAAGTGATATGTATATATTGTAATAAAACATATTTTGGTTCTCTAATACAACTTTAAATTTGAAACAAATATGAGAAATTACATGTCACTCATTCTAAGAGCTTTAATGCAAAACAAAAATAGGAAAAAGTAAAAAAAAATGTGATAATTAACTCAAATTTACAACATTTAATTTTCTCGTTTTTTATTTTGCTCACTTATGCAAACCAATCATCACATGAAATACATTTGTTAATATATATTACTTTGGAAAGGAATAGTTGGTTCATGAAATCATGAAATAGAGATGGAATAGAGTCTAGTCGAATAAAGTCTTTAGATTATAATCTTCTTCTTAGATGGTATGATTGATGATATGATAATATTAAAATTATCAGATGCAGTTGTTTTCTATATATATCTGAACAAAAACTACTATTCTGTTGTAGTTATATAAAATGTTCAACCAAATCTATTATCGAATAAAATCCGGTTTTCACGTCTAGTTTAAACTCTTCTAAACTTGAGGTAAGGTTTCTAGCAAATATTTCTGGAATATTATTGTTACTTAAATTAATAGACATTAAATGTCACTACCCGACCGGTCATTTTGAGCTTTAGCGCGTCGTTCAACAGTTTGAGGCCTTGAGCAGCTTCACTTCAGGTATTATGACTTGTGCGCATGGTCGGAATTGAATTTCCCGGAAGTTCGGAGTTGATTTGGAAAGAGAATTCTCATTTCGGAAGCTTTAAATTGAAAGAATTAGCTAAGATTGGATTTTTGAGTAAACGGCCTCGGAATCGGGATTCGAAGGTTCCAACAGGTTCGTATGATGATTTCGGGCTTGGGCGTATGTCCGGATTGGGTTTTGGATGATCCGGGAGTGATTTGGCACCTATTGTGGAAGTTAGCATTATGAAAGAAATTTCATAAGTTTGGGTTGAAGTGCATTTTGGTGTAATCAATGTCCGTTTGGGATTCCGAGTCTGAGAGTAGCTCCGTATTGTTATTCTTGTGTTGGGAGCGTGATCAGAAGTTAATTCGAAGGTTTGTGGGTCATTTTGGAGTCATTTGGCTAAAGATAGAAATTTGAAGGTTTTTGAGGATTTGGACTAGAAGTGGACTTTTTGATATCGGGGTCGAAATCCGATTCCGAAAGTTGGAGTAGGTCTGTAGTGTCGAATATGACTTGTGTGCAAAATTTGAAGTCAATCGGACGTGATTTGATAGGTTTAAACATCGAAAGTAGAAGTTTGAAATTCTAAAGTTCATAAAGCTTGGATTGGAGGTCGATTCGTGGTTTTAGCATGGTTTGATATGATTTGAGGCATCGAGCAAGTCCGTAATGTGTTTTGGGACTGGTTGGTATGATTGGTTGGGGTCCCGGGGGCCTCGGGTGGATTCCGGGTGGTTAACGGAACAAAAATGAAATTTCGAAAAGTGTTGAAGCATCTGCTTCTATCGTAACCGCCGACCACAGGTGCGAGACCGCAGAAGCGGTCGTAGCCTCGCAGATGCGGCCCAGAGCTGGCCAGGCCAAACCACAGAAGCAGCTTCGCAGATGCGGCTTCAAGAAAATAGAAATGGTCCCAACCCTTTTAGCCAATTCCGAGGATGCGGCCTCCCTTCGCAGATGCGGTCCCCTGACCGCAGATGTGGAAACTGCTGAAGCAGTAAGCTTCATTTAAGTTGATCTCCAGCCATTTTTGACTATTTGACACACAGGTATTGAGCGATTTTGGAGCTCTTGAGAAGGGATTTCCACATAGCATCGTGAGGTAAGTTCATCCCCCTTATTTCTAAGTTTAACACTCGAGTTTTGGGTAGATTAACACCTAAAGATTTGGAGAAATCAAGGGGTTAGAGCTAGATCTAGGGTTTTAACAAAACTTAGATTTTACCACGAAATTGGTTATGAAATGGATTAGAAATCATATATTATTAATCCTTAGGTTATAGAGAACAACTTCCTCCGGAAAATTTCGAAATCCAGGCACGCGGGCCCAGGGAATGAATTTTAGGAACCTTGCATTTAGGGTTAGAAAATTGGTTTAGTAATTAGAATATGAACTTTTGAGCATGTATTGACTAGTTCTTACCCTATTTGAATAGTTTTGGATCGTTCGGCTCCAAATTGGAGGTTTGAGCGCATTCTTGAATCGGAATATAGGCTTCGGAGCGAGGTGAGTCTCCTTTCTAACCTTGTAGGATGGAATTGTCCCCATAGGTGAAATAATTGGTTATGTGCTCCTATTTGTCGGGGCTACGTACACACGAGGTGACAAGAGTCCATGCGTAGCTACTATTATGCTATTGTTCGGGTAGTCTAGGACCCAAAAGCATGATATACATGGAATATTTGTAACCTTATTGACAGTTTATTGCTTAAATCCTATCGAATTGGTAAATGGATTTCTAAAAAGAATTAAACTTCATTTTTCTAAATTATTAAAAGAGAATTGGTTTTCTTTGGATAATTGTTTCCTGATGACTTCTTGATTGATTGTTTATGCGTGTTTAAATTCTAGAACGGGTCGAACGCCTCGGCAGATTAAATAGATGCATCTATGGTTCGCGCCATTCGACCCTTTGGCAGTGCACAGTTTAAATATTGTTGGATCGGGCCGTACGTCCTCGGCATGATTTGCGCATGCTTGTATTGCTTGCCTGGAGATTTATTGATATTGATATTTTCTCTCCCCGACTTGAGAAAAGTGTTAGTAAATAGATTATGAATCCGGAGACTTTTAATATAAAAAGGAACTTTTACCTTGTTCGTGACTTATTTGAAATTACTGTCGTTCTTAATAAATACATGACTACTCGCATTAAAAATATATTATTATTGGACTATTAGTAAATGTCGAAGTCGACCTCTCATCTCTACTTCTTCGAGATTAGACGGGATGCTCATTGGGTACACGTTGTTTTCATACTCATACTACACTTCTGTGCATTTTTGTTGCACAGACACATGCATCTCTAGTGGCCTAGTGAGTGTATTTGCATGGTTGATACGGAGACTTAGGTGAGCTTCATTTCCCGAGACGACCCGCAGCCAGCGAGTCTCTTTCAGATTACTGTATTTATTTCCTGTCCAATATTGTATTCTGGACGGTTGTTGTATTACATTATTTCATAGAAATTTCTCATGCACTTGTGACACCGGGTTCTGGGATGTCTATGGGTTTATTCAAAAAATTTAAAAGTTGTTAAATGTTTCATTATTTATTCAGAGGAATTTACTATGTACTGTTTAAACGTATAAAAGAAGTGATTTCGGAAATATTTAAAAATGAGAATCTAAGTAAGTATTTTGGTTGGCTTGCCTGACAGCGGTGTCCGACGTCATCACGACCCTTAGTAGATTTTGGGTCGTGACAACATGGTATCAGAGCACTAGGTTCCCTTAGGTCTCACGAGTCATGAGCAAATCTAGTAGAGTCTCGCGGATCAGTACGAAGATGTCTGTACTTATCTTCGGGAGACTACAGGGCTTTTAGGAGTACTTCCCTTCTTGATTCCCCATCGTGCGATTTGATTCCTTGAGGCTTATGCCCTTATTTCCTTCCTACCCAATCTTACGCGACGCGAACCGCTTGTTATAAATCGAAAATTGAAGAATTGTAATGGTACTACAGAGGTGCGGGATGCTTCTCCCGGTATAGTTGGTTGGGATATCGTCGTCGCCTTGCGGAAGGGTTTTTTTATCATTTCGGCTCGGTAGTTGTGCTTCTAAGAGCTTGGAGGCTATGCAAAGGTTGCTATGATGCTCACGATTGGTTATCGCATAGTAATGACTTGATGGTAGGATATTTGCCTATGTATTGGGGCGGTGAATGATTTGAAAGGAAGTCTACTCAGTGCACGATTCAAAGATCTGACATTTCACTTCCGGCGAAGGAAAATAAATTAGCCTATGAATGTCCAGATTTGGGGTGATGCAGTAACGAGACTTGGTAATTTCGAGCATGGTGGAATTTTTATCTACGATGTAGGGTCGTCGTCCTCGCTTGTATGTGTTAAGTTTGCCGGTATTATGGTCTTCTGCAATTCGCCCTTGGGGAAGGATATTGTGAAATAATATTGGAGAAACGACTGTTGGATATTGCGGGGTGCGGTGGTTCAGGATTAAATCGGTGTTTCTAATGCTGATGGCTCAAGAAAGATGATCTCCGGAAAGGTTTAAAGTTAGTAGCGATTTGTGGGTTCAAATGCTAGGAAGATAGATTTTATTAAGGCAACAACTGAGCAGCAAAGGATGAGGAAGGACATGTGGGGAGTGTCAGGCGGTGGTTAAAATTTCTAGAAGGCCAGGTACAAGAAGCAAAGGTTGAGTGGTCGATTAAAGGGGTGAGTTCTGCCAAAATGGGAGAGTGGCGGAGTTGCATATGGGCTTGGTGGTAAGATGACCACGCACCTTGAGGAGAGTTTGGAATGATTTGGGAATTTTAGAGATTGGTGATTGGGGCCTACGGATGTAATTTGGAGAATGGGCTATGATGCGGCAGGAGATTTGATATAACGGAAAGGAGTTGCTTGAAATAAAGAAGGATACAACATAACTTTGAATTAGAAGGATGTTACCGCACATCTAATTGATGTCCACGAGGGGTGAATGGACTTGTAGTAGCTTATGAGAAGAGGCCTAGAATGTTCTATGATGTTTTGACTTGTAGTGCTACATTTGGGAGGAAAATGAGAAAGGACTTCTGATTCGTAGAGAGATTATCAGAATGGGCGTACCAATTGAGGATGTGAATGTGCGCACAAGGGAGGTATGAAATAGTTCGTGGAATTTGAGATAGCATGGTCTCATGATTCAAGGTCACTCGGGATGAGTACGGATGGAGTGAGCTATGTGTTGAATGGTGTTATTATTATTATTTCAAAGGCAATCAAGGATAAATTGGACGAAGATAGATTGGCTAGCCATAGTTGAATTGCCATATTGGTGGTAATGATCAGTTCCTTCAGTGTAATCAAGTTATGCAAGTGATTTGTGACGGTACGTGTGACGCTTGTCGGCTACCGTAATTGATGTTATTCAGAAGTATTCTAATGTTATGACCTGTTATGTGTAGGCGGATCCCGGAAGGGCTATGGTGGTTTAGACCACTACTTGAGGATTTGAATGTTCTACGGTTATGAGAATTCACTCGCGTGTAGCTATGGTTCTCTTGGAATGAGTTAAGTAAAAAGTTTCTATATGATGAAGTGTTTACCCTAATAGTGGTTCAAGAGTTATGATGAAATTCTTGTACTATCGCATATTGGCTTGTTAGGTGCAGTGAGCGGTATAGAATTTGAAAGTGAGGATCAAGGTTGCGGTTCGGTGTTGACAAGGATGTCACGAGCTCGGATGAGCAGGAAAGGGATTTGAATGTTTAGAGTAAGCTGGCATTGTCTTCAACATCACCTGAGATCGGTGTTTTGTGAAAAAGGCTTTGCATCCTGGTTAAGGATTATTAATCGCTTTTCAGCGTTAGTGTGGTTGGTGGTATGGACGTACAGACCTGTTATCTATTATGGAAGGTCGTGGGAGAGTGCCCCACGGGAAGGTTGTATAAGTGTGGCATTTAGTCACTGGATTGATTGAAGAATTAAACCAAGTATGAAGTTTGTGGTGATATCGTTAATTTGAGAATTGATGCCTGGAGGGCACTTGATTTATTGAGTTGTGGACTGTGGATGATTACTCCGGTTATGATGGTTGTTCCTATGTGTTATGGGGAAAAGGGGAGTTATTATGGACCTCTGAAAGGTTATTAGCTTAGTTCAGTGTGATCAGAATCAGCTTGAGGTCTATGGATGGATTTAAATGTGAATATGGGCTCTATATCAGGCCAGATGTGTTCATTTCAGTAATACGCTCCATGTGGAAGAGTAGTCAGGGTGGTATTTCGCCGTCAGTTATTTCATGTAATGATACATTGCGCCGTGTGAGTTGTGAGGCGGCTTGGTGAATTGCTTATGTATTGAGGTTCCGTGTAGAGATGATGTTGTAGACATGTGATTTTTGACTCTCCCCACGAATTTATATATTTTAGCATATAAATATTTAGTTTAGGTCTAATATAGTTATTTCAACTAATTTTTACTCTTTTACTTTATTTTATTACAAGAAAACGAAAATTACAAAAAAAATAGTTTCATTAATATTTTGTAATCATTTTAATCTTGAAACAAAAATAGTTTTGTTTTAACGGCCAGTCTTATTTTAATGATTATTTTATTTAAATAGGATTAATTAATAAATAAGATCGTATTTTTAGGCTCGTTCGCGGAGAAAGAATAAAACTTGGGTTTGAGCAACTCATTTTTAGGCCTAATTTTGGACCTAGCCCATAATTCTCAAGCCCATAATTCCTAGAATCATACCTCTAACCTAATCCCTACCCCTATATAATAGTATCTAACACCTAAAATAAAGGAAGAGACCTAAAAATCTGAGCTGCACAATCATCAGAAAACGGAGAAGCAGTCGTAGACCATAATCACCTCATCTCCTTTTCTACATTAAAAATCCTCTCATGTAAACCATGAAAGATCGATAAAACACCTTCTTCTACCCCAAAAAAAAATAGCACCATATAGGCCCCCAAAAGCGCACAAAACGAACTGAAAAGGGACTAATTTTCAGCCCCGAACCAATGTGAAATAGCTCCAAAAACCAGCTGATAAACATCCCTGAACCCAGCAACAATAAGCTAAAAAATAAACCCAATTACCCCGCGAAAATCAGCCAAAAATGACCTCAAAATAGCTCCAAAAACGAGCTGAAGGAACCCCCAAAATCCAGCCATAAACCATCGACCAAACTGCCTTATTTTAACCCCAAAATTCAGTTTTCCTACCTTCAAAAACACCACCATAATAATAGCTAAGGTTTCTTGAGTCGAGTGTAGGTATTCGGTTCAAAGTCGAGGTTTTGGTTTGAGGTTTTTTCGCATTTTTTATTTTGTTGTTGGATCTCATAGCTGGGTGGCCATCGTTTCTATACAAAAGTATGCTTGAATTATCCTGCTAAATAAAGTTTGACCGAGGCGCGTCCAAAGGTTCATTTCTCTATTTACTATTTCAATAGTATTAAGTTTGCTTTAGCTCGTAACTGTTTAACTAAATGCTTGAATTGTTTCTCTATTTGATTTCTTGTAGATTTTCCTGTTTTGCTTTGCTTATTTCATCTATGCTTAGTGTAATTATTTTGTGTGTCCTATTTGTGCTTCAAGGATCGGTAGGCATGTTCATTTACTATGTCTTCTACCTTCCTCACGGAAATTGTAAGGTTTAATTGAATCATGAAAATTAATGATGATTGAGTCACATGGATGAAAAATCAAGTGAACCATCTCAGTGACTAGATTGGTTAATAGTGTTGAAGATAATTTATTAGGACTTCTTTAAAGGTTTAAATGCATATATTTATTTTACATGTTCAGGTGGCTAATATCTTATTGTTTGAATTATTGGATCAACGTTTGTGGCAGTGAGTTTGCTCGTCAACTATCGATTCTCCCAAAATAATCCCAAGTATTGAATATTTGTAATATATTAAGTTGAAACCTTTTAATAAGATCAAAGTATAGGTTATGCTTTAATGATAATGATAGCCAAATTAACCCCTTTTCCATAAATAATTTCATAATTATAGATCTCTCAATACATGATGTCATACTTAGAAAGAAACAATCCCGAGTGCCGTAGTTGCTTTAGGCGCGTAATTTAAATTAACTTCCTTAAACTCGGGTGTGCATTTCATGTGACCCAAATCCAATTCTCAACAATGTTAAGTAAGATGTGTCGCGGACTGTGGGTGCATTTCATGTGGCGTGGTTCAAGATGTGTTTTACATAACGTTGAATCTTTCTTAAAATAATTAAAAGCGGTTTAATAAGTTAAAATGTACCATAGGCTAAAACATGTATTAAAATTAGATAATAGGCCAATTATAATAGTTTAAGCGACCGTGCTAGAACCACGGAATCCGGAAATGCCTAACACCTTCTCTCGGGTTAACAGAATTCCTTATTCAGAATTTCTGGTTCGCAGACTTCAAAAGGAAAGTCGAAATTTCCTCGATTTGGGATTTAAAATAAACTAGTGACTTAGGACACCAAATAAACTATCCCAAGTGGCGACTCTAAAATAAATAATTAATCCCATTTTGAATAATCTCACTTAAATTGGAAAAACTCTCTTATATCCCCTCTCGGGTGTAAAAAAAGGAGGTGTGATAGATGTTATATAAGTAAACTGGATCTTGAGATTCAGATCGTATATCGCACCTTAGTTGTGCTTAACTTTTGTAACTTATAGCGCTATTTGTCCCCTCGGGGATGGTACTATGCACTTAGCGTGCTTGTGATCAATATTCGGTATTTTGTTGTAATGAGCAATTTAGCTCGATGTGCATCTCCTTAGGTGAGTGTTATATGTGGATCGGGTGGCACGCCACCATGGGTATGTTATTTGGATCGGGTTGCGCGCCGCAATAGTGTGATGGTGAATACAGTTTTGATACTTCATCTTATGTGTGTTTGTTTCTCATTTTCCGAGGAAAGTTCATATTAGTCGCGCGAGTTGAGTAGTTCCTTCTAGATTTTGTTTCCCTTTGTATCCCGTTCGAATTGGTGGCCTGTTAGCACATTGTGACATCATATGAGACTTTTGATCATGTTCAGGGTAGCTTATTGCCTGAGCAGTCCGTACTGGGTGAGATGCGATCATTGGATTTAGGATCAGTGCAATCTGATTATATGAAGTATATTAAGGAACTAAGACCATTATTTGGTTCAGAATGAGGTAATGGTTCTTTCAGGAGTATAGACCCAATGATTTGTTGATTCAACAATCGGTTATGAATTTCTACACATCTCTTCCGTCGTGGTGGTATTGTAAGAGTTAGAGAAAGACCTATGTAGGTCATGAGGTGCAATGGGAGCATCAGATTCGTGGAATTTCGATTAATTTGATCAGAGAATGTTATTGTGGTCCTGTGAGTAAAGTGGTGCAAGTTGTGAATTCAGCTAAGGTATGCAGTCGTGTTTTGGTGTTGCGTGTAGTTATTGATACAATGACCGTATGTTGGAGCAGGCCTGGCAGAGAATTCTAGATGATGGAATTAGGCTCTAAAGCTTATTTGCTTAAGTGAAAAAGGATATCTTTAGAGATCTAGGGTGCCCAGCTGAGTTGTGGTAGCACGGGTAGGTGCTCGAGGTGTTAAACAGTGATTTCGAACAACCCCAACACAGTTCTTAGCACGTTCGAGGACGAACGTATGTTTATGTGGGAGAGAATGTCACGACCCGATGGGTCGTTTTGAGCTTTAGCACGACGTTCAGCAGTTTGAGGCCATGAGCAGCTTCACTTCAGGTATTATGACTTGTGCGCACAGTCGGAATTGAATTTCTGGGAAGTTCGAGTTGATTTGGAAAGAGAATTCTCATTTCGGAAGCTTTAAGTTGAAAGAATTAGCTAAGATTGGATTTTTGAGTAAATGACCTCGGAATCGGGATTTGAAGGTTCTAGTAGGTTCGTATGATGATTTCGGGCTTGGGCGTATGTCCGGATCGGGTTTTGGATGACCCGGGAGCGATTTGGCGCCTATTGTGGAAGTTAGCATTTTGGAAGAAATTTCATAAGTTTGGATTGAAGTAAATTTTGGTGTAATCGATATCAGTTTGGGATTCCGAGTCTAGGAGTAGCTCCGTATGGTGATTCTAGAGTTGGGAGCGCGATCGGAAGTGAATTCGGAGGTCCGTGGGTCATTTTGGAGTCATTTGGCTAAAGATAGAAATTTGAAGGTGTTTGAGGAGTTGGACCGGAAGTGGACTTTTTGATATCGGGGTCGGAATCCGATTCTGAAAGTTGGAGTAGGTCCGTAGTGTCGAATATGACTTGTGTACAAAATTTGAAGTCAATCGAACGTGATTTGATATGTTTAAACATCGAAAGTAGAAGTTTGAAATTCTAAAGTTCATAAAGCTTGGATTGGAGGTCGATTCGTGGTTTTAGCATGGTTTTATATGATTTGAGGCCTCAAGCAAGTCCGTAATGTATTTTGGGACTGATTGGTATGATTGGTTGGGGTCCCGGGGGCCTCGAGTGGATTCCGAGTGGTTAATAGAACGAAAATAGAATTTGGAGAAGTGTTGAAGCATCTGCTTCTGTCGTAACCGCACCTGCGGTTGGTCGACCGCAGGTGCGAGACTGCATAAGAGGTCATAGCCTTGTAGATGCGGCCCAGAGCTGGCCAGGCCAAATCGCAGAAGCGGCTCCTTCGCTGCACCGACTTCACAGATGCGGCTTCAAGACCGTAAAAGCTGTCCCAGCCCTTTTAGCCAATTCTGCAGATGCGGCCTCCCTTCGCCATTTAATTCGAGCCCCAGCCATTTTTGACCATTTGGCACTCGGGTATTGAGCGATTTTGGAGCTCTTGATAAGGTATTTCCACATAGCATCGTGAGCTAAGTTCATCCCCCTTATTTCTAAGTTTAACACTCGAGTTTTGGGTAGATTAACACCTAAAGATTTGAAGAAATCAAGGGTTAGAGATAGACTTAGGGTTTTAATAGAACTTAGATTTTACCATGAAATTCGTTATGACATGGATTAAAAATCATATATTATTAATCCTTAAGTTATAGAGAACAACTTCCTTCGGAAAATTTCGGAATCCGAGCACGTGGGCCTAGGGAATGAATTTTAGGAACCTTGCACTTAGGGTTGAAAAATTGGTTTAGTAATTAGAATATGAACTTTTGAGCATGTATTGACTAGTTCTTACCCTATTTGAATAGTTTTGGATCATTTGGTGCCAAATTGAAGGTTTGAGCGCGTTCTTGAATTGGAATATAGGTTTTGGAGCGAGGTGAGTCTCTTTATTAACCTTGTAAGAGGGAATTGTCCCCATAGTTGAAATAATTGGTTATGTGCTCCTATTTGTGGGGGCTACGTACGCACAAGGTGACGAGAGTCCGAGCTACTATTATGCTATTGTCCGAGTAGTCTAGGACTCAAAAGCATGCTATACTTGGAATATCTGTAACCTTATTGGCAGTTGATTGCTTAAATCCTATCGAACTGGTAAATGGAATTCTAAAAAGAATTAAATTTCATTTTTCTAAATTGTTAAAAGAGAATTGGTTTTCTTTGGATAATTGTTTCCTGATGACTTCTTGATTGATTATTTGTGCGTGTTTAAATTCTAGAACGGGCCGAACGCCTCGGCAGATTAAATAGATGCATCTATGGTTCACACCATTCGACCCTCTGGCAGTGCACAGTTTAAATATTATTGGATCGGGTCGTACGTCCTCGGCATGATTTGTGCATGCTTGTATTGCTTGCTTGAAAATTTATTGATATTGATATTTGCTCTCCCCGACTTGAGAAAAGTGTTAGTTAATAGATTATGAATCCGGAGACTTTTAATATAAAAAGGAACTTTTACCTGTTCGTGACTTATTTGAAATTACTGTTGTTCTTAATAAATACATGACTACTCGCATTAAAAATATATTACTATTGGACTACTACTTTTTCGAGATTAGACGGGATACTCATTGGGTACACGTTGTTTTCGTACTCATACTACACTTCTGTGCATTTTTATTGCACAGGCACATGCATCTCTAGTGGCTTAGTGAGCGTAGTAGCATGGTTGATACGGAGACTTAGGTGAGCTGCATTTCCCAAGATGACCCGCGGCCAGTGAGTCTTTTTCAGATTACTGTATTTATTTTCTGTCCAATATTGTATTCCGAACGGTTGTTGTATTACATTATTTCATAGAAATTGCTCATGCACTTGTGACACCGGGTTCTGGGATGTCTATGGGTTTATTCAGAAATTTTAAAAGTTGTTAAATGTTTCATTATTTATTCAGAGAAATTTACTATGTACTGTTTAAAAGTATAAAAGAAGTGATTTCGAAAATATTAAAAAATGAGAATCTAATTAAGTATTTTGGTTGGCTTGCCTGACAGCGGTATCCGGCGCCATCATGACCCTTAGTGGATTTTGGGTCGTGACATTAAAAATTTGTTTTTTGTTTTTATGGTACGGTAAAATTTGTAAGGTAAAAAGGTAAGGATTTTTGCGGTAAAAAATATTTTTTGTGATTAAAAACTTATGTTGTAAAATCCTACTAGGTATTCTCTCTCTCTTATTCTATAGACCTGTATTGTTATAGTATTATTTAATTATGAACTGAAATTACCCCTTCTATACTTTTTTTCTTTTTTTTCACTTCACTCTATTCATCTCTTCTTCCCAATCTTTTAAAGAAATAAATCTATTCTTAACTCTTTTTTCTTTAACCGCACCATGGCCACGGTTAAACACATATACCCATTATTGGTTATTTTTGGGTTTAACTTAACCGGTTTCTCCTAGAGGCTAATCCATCAAAATTGTTAAGAGATTGGAAAGATAACCATATACTAAGAGTGATGTCTGGTTAATTACAAACTAATTAATTAAAGGATAATAAACATAAAGCTATAATAACATAAAACTGTAAAAATATGGGTAATATCTAGAAACATAATTTAGATAAAGATAAGTAACTTACATGTTTACAGGAGAGAGATTTCCCTTTCGGGAAACCCCGAAAGAGTTTACTAGACTTGGGAATTAAAAACAAACACACATAAGCCTAAGGATTTATTTATTTTACAGGCTTGAAGGAGGAACTACTAAGGCATACATAAGGAAATATTTTACAAAGGTATAATACAAAGTGTTTGGAGAATGGTTGGTGATGGAGGAGGGTGTTTTGATGATTTTCTTCAGAGTGTTCTCTCTTGTACTTGTGTCTTTCTTTTCTTATTTTTTTCCCCTTTTTATAGCTAAGTTTTTTAAACAAATTTGAAAAATGGACTTCAAATATTTTCAGAAATCTTTCTTGTCTAGCTTTGTAGGGTACTTCATTGGGCCCCTGTAACACCTCAGAATTTTTTTGAAGTACTTAAGCTATTAAGAAAGTTGATGTGCGCTAATTATATTATTTTGTGCGCAAAGACGGATTATTAATATGATGGATATCAATTGGATATGATAATAAGCGTACGAAGTATATTATAAGTGATTTGGGGACTAAGGAGAAGCCTAAGTCTAAGCCAAGTTGGAAAATTTCAAGATAGGCTAAAATTTTAAATGAGCAAGCACAAGATCACACTTTGGACGAGCACATCTACATATATATAAGGTGTTATGTGATGAACAACCTATCAAATTAAAGGTGTTTGAGTCTAGTTTCTAATGCTTCAAACTGTTCATCATTTGGACATTTGTACAAAACGCTATGATGGATTTACTGAAGGCGAGTAATGCTATGTTCTGGGGCAGAGGCAAATCGCAGTTACCCAATGCGATTTATAAATCGTATTTGACACCTGCGACTTACCTGGACAGATTACAAAACACGAGTTTCAGCCATTTTTAACACATTTGGAGCTATGGAGCTCGGATTGAAGCATTTTGAGGCGATTTTCACCATATGGATTGGGGTAAGTGATTCTAACTCAATTTTGGTTAAAATACATGAATCTATTGTTGTTTTTATCATGAAATTAGTGAATTGAGTTGAAAATGGTAGAAATTCTCTATACCTTAGATTTAAGATTTGGAGGTCGATTTGTTGTTGGAATTTAGTAATTTTGGTATGGTTGGACTCGTGGTTGAATGGGCGTTCATATTTTGTGACTTTCGTCGGATTCCGAGACGTGGGCCCCACGGGCGATTTTTTATCTAATTTCAAATTTTATTGGAAAATTTGGTATTTTCACATGGGATTGATTCCAATAATCTGTGTTGATTGTATTGAATTATTTTTGGCTAGATTCGAACCATTCAGAGTTGGATAATCGAGGAAAAATGTCAATTATTGGGTTGAGATAGCGTGATTTGAGGTAAGTATCTTGCCTAACCTTGTGTGGGGGAATTTCCCCTTAGGCATTGAGTCTTATGTGGAATTTGTGTGATTGAAAACCATGTACGCGAGGTGACGAGTACGTACTTGGTTTATATGTGCAAACTATATCGGTTAAAATTCGTAGACAACCTTATGTATTAAATTAGAAAATTGTTGGGACTTATTAAATCTCTTATTTGTCATGTCTCATTCCTTATTTGTCTAGATTATTTTTATATGATAATTTGGTGCGATTGCTACTTGACTTTTATGTGAATTCTGTGTTTGTTTGAGTTGCTATTTTTATGGAAATAATTTTCATTATTGATTTTATCTACATACAATTTAAATGAGAAATTTAGTTAATAAGATGAATAAATCTATTTATTTCATGAAGTTGTGAATTAAAAAAAATTGTGTTGTCCCTTGATGAATTTCTTTTCAATTCATGTTGTTGAAATTGATATTGAGTTATAAAGGCTGTAAATCATATTGAGGCAAAGTGTTAAATTGTGAAATATTATTTTGTTGAGTTTTCACTCCCAGATATTTTGTTAGAATTTTTGTGCGCATTATGACCGAGCCGTGGGCTTCTTATTGTGGAAAAATAATGTATTGTTGATTCCTGTGACAAGTTGTAATATTTGGGCACCTGATGTGCAATATGTGATATGTTGTAATATTGGAGCACTTGACGTGAAATTTGTGATATGTTGTAGGATTTGAGTACTAGATGTGAAATTTATGATATGTTGTAATATTGGAGCACATGACGTGAAATTTGTGATATGCTGTAAGATTTGAGCACTTGATGTGCAATTTGTGATATGCTTTGATATGTGATTACTTGAGGTGCAAGTTGTATTATGTTGCGATAATTGGGCACTTGAGGTGCAAGTTGTATTATGTTGTGATATTTGGGCACTTGAGGTGCGATTTGTGAAATATTGTAATATTGATACGCATGCGGTGATATAAGGTTAGGGTGTTGAAACGCATGCGGTGAGATAAGGATGAATTGAAACGTGTGGCTAGTAGGGGAACTACTAGAAGTCATGCGGTGTGATAAAGGTGGCTAAAACGCGGGATGCTATTTTTGGGAAAATTGTTTTATTTAAAATTATATGTGAAGGCTCCCGCGGTGATATAAGAAAATGAGATATTGTGAATTTATTTATGATTTAGGACTACGAGGCGGTACCTCGGTAGTGCCCTGTTGATATATCTTTACTTATGTTCTTGTCTTTGGTGATTTTATTTCATTAATATGTAAATTCTTATCTTCTTCCGTGATGTACTAGTTGACATTATTATTATTATTATGTGTTTTGTGCTCCTTGTTGCATTGTGTTCGCTTTGACTTTTTAGTACGAGACTTTGAAGATTTATATTTTTGGTTTTTAGCGATTTTCAATGATTGAGTTGTTTTAAATAAAAGAAATTACTATTATGTTTTAAATTAATAAGTTTTACATCCAAATCAATAGTTTATATGATGCTTTAATTTAAGTGCAATGTCATTTTCTTCATTCAAACTATCTGTAAAGTAAATTGGTCGTGCATATTTTTTATATATTGATATTTTTGGCATGTGAGTTGTCCGTGCAGTTGTGATAGAAATATGGGCACGAGGTGTCGTGGAAATATGAAAGTGGGGTGATGCTCGTATTACGAAAAATATGAAGGTGGGCTGAGACCCGTATTTTTATGATTGTGAAATGAGGTGTCACAATGTGACTTTTATTTGAAAGAATTATATTCAAAATATTATTTCAAAGAATTAGATTTGAAGAATATTTATTTGAAGGAAGTATATTCGAAATATATTTATTGGTAAGTATTATATTCTAAAGATTATTATTTGGAAAACTTTTAAATGAAAGATGTGTAATTGAAGGACTTGATTAAATGGTTGTACTTGTAATCATAGTTTGTTGAGCGATATTTATGGTGCTCCTGTTGTCCTGTTGTTTATATCACTAGTTGATAATTGTTGGTATCATTGCTATTTGTTTCCTATTATTGTGGTATGCTATATTGCACAGGTTATTAGATGTGTCTTGACTGTACCTCGTCACTACTCCACCGAGGTTAGTCTTGATACCTACTGGGTACCGCTGTGGTGTACTCATACTACACTTCTGTACATTTTTTTATGTACAGAGCCAGGTATTGGAGATATAGGCCTCGGAAAGAGTTAGAGAGTGATCGCAAGGATTCAAGGTAGAGCTGCTTGGTCGTCGTAGTCCCTTGGAGTCTTTCCCTTTTATCGTACTATCATATATTATTCGAGCAGTATTGTATATTTAATTTCCTTCAGATCATTTCATGTATTCAGTTAGAGTTCGTGACTCAGTACTACCAGTATTGGGAGGTTGTATCTTTATTTTTGTTGTTGGTTTCGATTATCTATTTAAAAAACAAAAATGGCTTGAATTGTTATTATAATCGGCTTACTTAGTCTTAGATACTAAGTGCCATCACGACTCATATGGTGGGATTTTGGGTTGTGACAGCCCCATCTTCACATGGCTTGGGCAGAGATTCCCTTAGTGTTTGTAACTTTTTCTTCCACTCAAAAATTCAACTTGTCTTGTAGCACTACCTTTTGTCACATCTTCTTTTCTTTATATCACTTCTCCTTTTCTTTATGTCACTTCTTTTTTTTTTATGTCACTTCTTCTTTTTCAATTGACTCTCGCATTATTGCTCTTGGTTTTCTTTGTCTTTGATGCTCTCAATTGCTTCTGACTAAGATATTGCTTCTTTTTACGTATCTAAGTTATGTAGAGCTATTGAATCAAAACTCATTCCTGAATCATCTACGTATGGATCTTGAACATCTTGATAATTTAGGTGGTTTTCATCTTCGTAATTATGATCTTCTCCTGAGCTTTGAGACCTTTCTGGACTTGGATTAAGACTGGGATTTTTAATCATATGTTTGTCTTGTTTTCCTTTTTCTTGAAAGAAATTTTCTAATGTCTGTTTAATTATGTTTTCTATTTTCACATTTTTTCTCTTTTTAGAAATTATACCCTTCTTTTTTAATACTTCTCCATGTGTTAGTGTTCTAGGTAGTCTTCGTCTTGATGAACCTTCATCTTCACTTTTTGGCAAAGTGACAGGCATAAACGGATTTGATGTGTCTTTACCGGTCACCGTTTGAACCGGACTAGCTGTATCATTTACAGTAGATTTTGCTGCATTCATTGGGGAATGCACACCCTTCTCATCCATTTTTTCTTGAGATGGAGAACGATGTTTTGGACTACTCATCTCCGTGTCTTGTTGAGAAATAACTTGAGTCTGGGATTGTGTCAATTCAAATTTTAACGCATGTGCTCTCTGTTCTAGTACCTTCACTTGCTCCATAAGTCTTGTTTTTTTCTGTGCCAGGATTTCAATCTTCTGGTTTATTTATTTGAAGGCTTCTATCATTGATGAGCAATGATCACAGAATAATATCTTATCGTTGTCTTTTTGGATGTTATATTGGGGGGTTTTTTCTGAGTTTTGTCTGAGTGTTGGGAGATATACTAATTTGGTCCTAGTATTCCTCTTGCATAGTTTAATGCTTCAATGAAGTCATTAAAACCTTTGAAAAACGGTTTTTCTAAATCTTTAATAGAATCTAGTACTTCTAACCATGTCCGAAAAATACCATTTGTCTTACCATGTATAACTACATAGTATTTAAATCTTTTATCTTGATTTTTGTCTGTAAAATAATGTCCTAAGGCATTAAGAGCCGCTATAAAATATTTAGTGTCCTTTTTATTATATGTTATCCATAAGTTATCAATTAAACATCTTTGAGGTATATCTATGACACATTCTGGTAAAACTCTAAATGATATATTTGATGGTGGAAAGAATATTAAATTATATTTTCTAAAACTTATCCTATCCATAATAGTTTGTTCTGCAAAAGAGTGTGGCTTAAAATGAAGATTACCTAATACTGTCTGCAAGTATTTGTCTGAGGGTGAGGCTTGAATGCCCTTTCCCTTGTCTTCAGTCTTGGGAACGGTTGGTCTCATGTTGTACATGTAAAATGCTTTTATTAATTGACAGTAATTTTAAGCCTACTTAAGTGATCTGCTAAATTATTATCTTTTCCTTTAATATGTTCAAAAACCAAATTATATATTGATATAGTATCAATAAAATTTAACCATCTTCTTTTACTACTATTCTTTGCATTTATCTTTTGGTGAAACTTAACTATAGCTTCGCAGCCACTTCTAATTGTTACTTCTTGTTTATTCAATATATATAATTTAAAAATATCAGTAAAACTATTCAACATATTTCCTTTTTCTCTATATTTACCACTTTGGTAAGCACATATTTTTTCTGTATTCTTATCACTGTATTTATTTGGTTTTGCCTTCAAAACTGCTCCCTATCCTTCAAAGCTCCCGTTTGTTTCTATAATTAAGTAGTTTTTTTCTAATGACATATTTAAATCAAGAATATTTTTTGTACTAATTTCATGTCTTCTGTGTTGAAATGTTTTTGTCCTGTAGAGCCTGTCTTAGCATATAGTGGTCCTGCTATTTTTCCTAAGTCTTTTATAAAATTTCTTGCATAATTTACTATTCCTAAAAACTTTTGTAGTTCTTTAGTATTGTCCAATTTATCTGACATTTCTAGAGTTTTTTTAGCTATGCGGGGTTGTAATTTAATTTTTCCATCCCTTAAAATTAGTCCTAGAAAATTTATATAATTTTTACATAGTTCCATTTTCTTTTTAATAATTATTATTCCATTCAATACTTTCTTCATGCAATTTTACTTGCCAATACCCTGATTTACAGTCAAACTTACTTAACATCCTTTTTCTTTGTATTTATTTATTAGTTCTATTTTATCAGGTAACTTATATCAGTCTGTTCAAGTGTTATCATTAAGTCTCTTATAGTTTATTATCATTCGTGCTTTTCCTCTTATTATTTGACTATGATTTCTAACCATGAAGGCTGCTGACATATGTTTAGAAGTAGATCTCCTTATCACCCCTAAATTCATGAGTTCTTTAATTTGAATTCTAAGGTCTTCTAAATCTTGATTTGTTGCTTCTATTGACGTTGTTTTAATTATATATTCTGGATTTATTATATCTAATTTACACATAATTTTATTATTTTCCCAATGTTTTAAAGGTTTTTCTCCTATTATTTCTATTTCATCTAGTATTTCTATTATATTATCTTGATCCTTTTCATTTTTTGTTATTCCTATTTTTTGTATTCCTGTTTTAAAAATATATAATTATATTTCAATATCTATTAAAGTATAGTCTTTTTCTAATATATCTGTCACGACCCTAAAACTAACCCGGTCGTGATAGCGCCTCTCGTGAAGAAAAGGCCAGCCGACTCACTTCCAATTCACTTTAAGCAATTAAAATAATAACTACTAAGTCTTTAATTGAAAATAAAATCCCAAAATAAGCATTTAACAGTATAATTTGCGGAAATAAAAGTCAATACAGCCCGACATCGGGGTGTCACCAGTCATAAGCATCTAAAATAATACTACCAGTCTGAAAGTCTACTCCACTACTAAATAACTGAATCAGAAAAGAAATAAGATAGAGGGAGGTTGCACTGGGCTGCGAATCGCCAAGCAGCTACCTAGTAAACCTCCGAAGATCTGCTGGAATTGTCAACCCTTAGTAGCAGGACCTGTAGCACCCGAATCTGCACACAGAGGAGTAGGGAATAAAATGAGTACTTCCAACTCAGTGAGTAATAAGAATAAATGAAGACCGAATGATATAAAATCACGTTAAACACAATATTTAGCTATCAGAGGCATAACAAAATTAGTAACACAATTTAACGATGAAATCTCATAAAAATACCTTATTAAGCAATCAACAATAGATAGGAAAAACAACTAGGAATGGTAAACACATAAGAACTGTCCCTCGGGCACAATAATATCAAATCAGCCCCTCGGGAAATATCACAGAATAATACCAGCCCCTCGGGCTATATCTCATGTCACAATGGGTACCCGCGCTCACTGGGGTGTGCAAACTCCTGGAGGGACCCCTTACGGCCCAAGCGCAATATCAAGCCATCTCGTGGCATCATAAACAGGCTCTCGGCCTCATATCAATATCAAGCCACCACGTGGCGTACAATCTCAGGCCCTCGGCCTTATTATCATAATTAGTGTATCACTACTGCGGTATGCAGCCTGACCCAAAAATATCCTCACAATACAGGCCCTCGGCCTTACTCAGTCAGAATCTCAAAAGCCCTTCGAGCAATAGTAAAAATATACAACTCAGCTCAAAATATCTTTAAAACATCATTTAAGGTTTCTAAAATAGATTAACATAGCTGAGTTTTGAAAACATTGAAAGATTTGGCATGACTAAGCACAAGTATGAAATCAAATGTGAGGAAAGTATCATTAACGATCCCCTAAAGGATCAAACAGTTGGCACGAAGCCCAAATTGGAACAGATTACACTGTTTCAGAATATCCATAACTGTTGGAAATATTGCGGGAAAATTAAAACGGATTTAAAATAATCTGGGAAAAAAACGGGCCGGACCGAACCGAGTCGCGGGTCATGGTATATTCCGAATTGATTTTTTGTTAATTAATTTAATTAATTAATTAATTAATTGAAAAGAATTTTGTCCAAAAAGATTAATCAATCAATCTTTGACCAAATGCGAAGCCGAGCGAGAGACGACGACGACGACGTGAGGCTTGCCTTCTTCTTAGCTCTTTAAGAGATAAAAGATGAGATTCTCTATATATATACACAAAGATATTTTTTCTTTCTACCAATGAGGGACAAAGTGCATTAGTAAAGTGAACTAATTCAAAATTTCACTTCCCTCCATTTTTTTCCACCATTTTCATTCACACCTCTTTTATTATAAATAACAAATAATAACAAAAGCCCAACAATATATACCCCTGTCGTAATACTATTAGTTTAAATATATCTATTTTCCATTAATTTTGTCCAAAATAGATATTCAATCCTACGTGACAGTGACTGTCATGACCCGGATGTCCCACCCTCGGGAGTCGTGATGGCACCTACTAATGTGATCTAGGCAAGCCAATCCTCTAAACCAATTACTTCATTATCCAATTATTTTCTTTAAGCAAACATAAAACGATAATGTAAAGACAGCAAAAATTTAAATTTAAGCGGAAGAAAACAATAAAATAGTTGAGATCCGTATCTATTACAAGTGCTTAAAACTTAATTGCCCAAAATCTGGTGTCATAGTGTCACAGACGGTCTAAGATTTACTACATACAAGGTCTGAAGAAAATTATCAATACAATGTTTCTGAATTTAAGGAAAATGAAACAGGGAATAAGGGATAGAGGGAGACGTCAGGGCCTGCGAACGCCTGCAAGACTACCTTGGATCTCCGTGTGAGCTGAAGGTAGCCTCCAAACTACGGTCTAAGAGCTACTCCGGGATCTGCACATAGTGTAGAGTGTAGTATCAGCACAACCGACCCCATGTGCTGGTAAGTGTCTAGCCTAACCTCGGCGAGGTAGTGACGAGGCTAGAACTAGACTACCAAATAAACCTGTGTTGTTATATAATATACAACGGAAAGTAAAGCAGAAATAGACAAATAAAGTTGGGAGAGGGAAAAACTTGCTTCGGGGAATAACAGGTAAAGCAGAATATCAAGAGAATTATAAAGGAACCAAAAATCCAGCTACTAACAAGGATGTGGCAAACAAACTCAGATTTCACTTTCATTTCACATCTCGTGGCAGGCGTGCCACCTGCTCCCATTTCATTTATCTTGTGGTAGGCGTGTCACCCGCTCCCATTTCATCCATCCTATGGCAGGTGTGCCACTCGCTCCCATTTTATATATCTTGTGGCAGGCGTGCCACCCGCTTCCATTTCAATGATCTTGTGGCAGGTGTGCCACCCACTCCCATTTCAATTATCTTGTGACAGGCATGCAACCCGCTCCCATTTTATATATTTCTGTGGTGGCGTGCCACCCGATCCTAGTTACAAACCAACAATAATCATAAGGAATCCCAGCAAGGGAACAAGAGCAATATAACAACTTCCCGGCAAGGGAACAATGATATTTAAACAACATCCCAGCAAGGGAACAATAATATCAAAACAAACATCCCGACAAGCGAACAATACTATCAAAACAAACATCCCAGCAGGGAAACATTAATATCAAAACAAACATCCTGGCAAGGGAACAATGACGATATAACATATGAAGCGCAATAAACCACAACGGAGTCATAACAATTATAATACAAGACTCACGGACATTTTTGACACCGACGTATAGATACTCGTCACCATGCCTATATGTCGTACTCCACAATTAACACATAACAAATAAGACACGACTCTTGATCCCTCAAGCTAAGGTTAGACCAAACACTTACCTAGATTCCACGAACATAATTCACGTTTCAATTTTAGATTTACCCCTTGATTCCACTACCAATTCGCTCGAATCTAGCCACAAGTTACTTAATTACATCAATAAACACTAAATGAATCAACCGCAATGCATGAAAATGAGTTTTCCAAAGTTTTACCCAAAAAGTCAAAAATCGCCCCGGGCCCACTTGGTCAAAACCTGAGGTTCGAACCAAAACCCGATTACTCATTCCCCCATGAACCCAAATATATAATTTGTTTTGAAATCGGACCTCAAATCGAAGTCCAAATCCCCAATTTTTGAAAAACCTAGGGTCTACCCAAAACACCCAATTTCCCCCATGAAAATCATTGATTTTAAGTTGAAATCATGTTAAAAGATGTTAATGGTTGAAGAAAACTAGTTAAAAAATGACTTACAATTGATTTGGATAAAAAGAAGCCTTTGAAAAATCGCCCTAGTGTGTTTATGTCTTGAGAGGATATGAAAAATGGGTTAAAATTCGTCTAAGTATAAAAGTTGCAGGTCTCAGATGTGGGAATTGCGAACCCTGACCTCTGCCGGCTTGGGAATTTCGAAACAGGGCTCGCATTTGCGAACCCTTCAAGAAATTTGGGCTTTCGCATTTGCGATCAGAAATGTCGCATTTGCAACTTCAAGCATTTCCAGCATACGTCGCATTTGCGAAGGCACCCTCGCATTTACGAGGTCGGAATTGCGAGGAACATCTCACATTTGCGAGGAAGGGCAGGCCTGGTCTGGTTCACATTTGCGACCAAGCCCTCACATTTGCGATACCGTATTTGCAAGCCAGGCTTCGCAAATGCGAAGCTTGGAAGCCTGATGATACCAGCAAAAAATCCTGCAATTTTTTAAGTTCAAAATGCACCCCATGGCCTATCCAAAACTCACCCGAGCCCTAGGGTCTCCAATCCAAATATACACCCAACCTCAAAAATATCGTACAGACTTATTTGTGTAATCAATCACCAAAATAACATCATGAACATCGACTTAAACCTCAAGATCAATAAAATTTCTCAAAACTTCTTTAAACATCTATAACGACCCGACCGGTCGTTTTGAGATCTTACTCTTTGCTTGTCAGTTCTCGAGTGTTACCTACCCCGTGTGATGTATTATGAATTATGTAAATTGTTGGTTTTGGTTTTCAGGGTAATCGGATTGAATTTGGAAGAAAACAGTTTTCAGTTGAAGCTTGAAATTTGAAAGGTTTGACCAAGATTTGACTTATTTGTATATGATCTTGGATCGGAATTTTTATGTTTTGGTTAGCTCCGTTAGGTGATTTGGGACTTAGGAGCATGATCGGAATGCATTTTGGAAGTCCGTGGAAGGCTTAGGCTTGAATTGACGAAATTGAGATATCGGTGTTTTCCGGTTGGTAGGTAAGATTTTGATATAGGTGTCGGAATGGAATTCCGGAAGTTGTAGTAGTTCAGTGGTGTCATTTGGGATGTGTGTGCAAAATTTCAGGTCATTCGGACGTGGTTTGGTTGGATTTTTTTATCAAAGGTGTAATTTAGAAGATTTTGGGATTCTTAGGTTTGAATCCGATGCAAATTTGGTATTTTGATGTTGTTTTTAGTATTCCGAAGGTGGGAACAAGTTTGAATGATGTTATGGGATATGTTGGCATGTTTGGTTGAGATCCCGAGGGCCTAGGGTGAGTTTCGGGTGGTTAAACAGATCAATTTCATGTTTTAAGAGTTGCAGATTTTGAGGCTTCAGTTGTAGGTATTTTGTTCATTGCGATCGCGTACAAGGGTTCGCGATCGCGTAGAGCTTTCTGAGGGGTAGTCCATTTTTTTCAATACATTCGCGAAGGATGAGTTGCGATCGGATAGAGGTAAGGAAATTTGTTGATCGCGAATGCGTTGGGGAGGTCGCGTTCGCGTAGAGTTATTGGACCAGGGGTCTTGGCTTGATTTTTGTTCATTGTGAACGCGGTAGTGGGTCCGCGATCGCGTAATGTAAAAGGGGTGAGCATCGCGTTCGCAGGGTATTTTATGTATTCGCGTAGAGTAAATTTTGGGAGGTGAGTATTTGTGCTTCGCGATCGCGAAGGATTTTCCGCAATCGCGATGAAGGAAAAATAAGAGCTGGGCAGAATGTTTTAAAAGCTCATTTCCGTGAATTTGAGGCTAAGTTCCTCCATTGTTGGTCAATTTTGAAGATTTTTGAAGAGTATTAAAGAGGGATTCAAGAGGAATCACTTGGAGGTAAGATTTTTTAACTCAATACTCGATTCTTGTGTGAATTCTACCTAATTAATCATGGAATTAAGCCTAGTATTGAAGAATTAGGGCTTGGAATTGGAGAGTATAAATTGGGGATTTGAGGGGCCATTTGAGGTCCGATTTTGATGTTATTGGTATGTATAGACTCGTGATTTGATGAGGATTCTATTGATGTAATTTTTATCGGATTCCGAGACGTGGGCCCGGGGGCCGGGTTTGGGCAATTTCAGGATTTTGATGTAAATTGGATATTTTCGAGTGGACTTCATTCCCTTAGCATATTTTAATGATTGTGTACTGATTGTGGCTAGATTGGAGCATTCAAAGGTCGATTCGTGTGGGTGAGGCATCACGGGCTAGAGCTTGGACCGGATCGAGGTGAGTAATGATTGTAAATGATGTTCTGAGGGTTTGAAACCCCGGATTTTACATCGTAGTGCTATATTGAGGTGAGACACACGCTTGATGATGAGCATGGGGTCGTGCACTATTGGGGATTGTGACATGGTCCGTCACGATTGATGATTTTACTGCGTATTTGATTGAAAACTATTTGCTATCATCATTATTTGGGCTGAATGCCATATTTGGGCCTAGTGCCAGCTATGTGAACCCTTCAGGATTTTTGTTGATATTGCCTCACTGTTTTGACTTTATACTTGAACTCAGTCATGTTATTTTCCACTGTTTTTTTCAAAACTCAGTCATGTTCACTCAGTTCTAATACTCAAATAATATTTAAATGATGTTTTGGGCTGAGAAACATTATTTTACTGTTGCCCGAGAGGCTTATGTGATTTTTGACTGAGTAAGACCGAGGGCATGTATTGTGAGGATATCTTTTGCGTCGGGTTGCACGCCGCAGAGGTGATACACTGATATTGATTATGAGGCCGAGGGCTTGAGATTGTATGCCACGAGGTGGCTTGATATTGATATGAGGCCGAGAGCCTATTTATGATGCCACGAGGTGGCTTGATATTGCGCTTGGGCCGTAAGGGGCCCCTCCAGGAGTCTGCACACCCCCAGTGAGCGCGGGTACTCATTGTGATGTGAGATATAGCCCGAGGGGCTGATATTGTTCTATGTGATGTGCCCGAGGGGCTGGTACTGTTCTAAGATATTGCCCGAGGGGCGGATTTGATGACATTGTGCCCGAGGGGCGAACCTTATGTGCTTATCTTTCTTATTTTCCTGCCATTTACCTGTTTAATTGTGTATTTGTGCCCGAGGGGCGGATTTCTGTGCTTATCTGCACTAATTGTTTTGCATTCAATTGCGTAACTGTTGAAAAAGTCATTTTCAAAGAAGTTTAAACTGAGCTAAGATGTTTTAAGTGATTTTACAGCTTCATTGCTTTCTTACCTGGTTTTTGAACTGCTTCTATACAACACCTTGATATGCTTTACGTGATTTCTTATCATTCAGACTTTAGTTATGATTATTACTCACTGAGTTGGAGTACTCACTTTACTCCCTGCACCTTGTGTGTAGATTCAGGTATTTCTGCACCCGGTTGCGTGTATTGGCTGAGCTGAGGCAGAGTCATTGGAGTTTTAGCAAGGTAGCTGCCTGACGTCCGCAGCACAGCTTTACTCCCTCTTTATTTCATTAGTCTGTGTTTTGTACATTTCAGACTTTTTTAAACCTCTAGTAGATGCTCGTGACTTATGACACTCCGGTATTTGGCTGTGTTTGGGCTGTATTCCGCACATTATAAAATCTTTTGCTTAGTCTCTGGTTTATTTACTCATGTTTAGACTGTTTTATAGATGTTTAACTATTTTAAAAATTGAATTGGGACTAGTTGGCTGGCTTTGTCTTCACGAGAGGCGCCATCACGACCGGGTCCGGGTTTAGGGTCATGACAACATCAAATTTTGCATTCAAAATCTGAATCACGTCAAATGGATTCCGTTTCTTACCAAACTTTACCGACAACACATATAAATCATATTTAACCTGTCCCGGGCTCCGTAACCAAAATATGGGTCTGATACCACAGGTTTCACATAACATTTCACATTCAAAAACGTTTATATTTTTCAGAAAACAATTTCTTTCAAAATTCATTTCTCAGGCTTGGGACCTCGGAATTCGATTTCGGCATACGCCCAAGTCCCATATTTTTCTACGGACCCTTCAGGACCGTCAAATCACGGGTCCGGGTTCGTTTACCCAAAATATTGACCGAACTCAAATTAAATTCATTTTATAGTCAAAATTTATCATTTTTCACAGATTTTCACATATAGGCTTTTCGGCTACGCGTCCGGACTGAGCACGCAAATCGAGGTGATGCTAAAAGAGGTTTTTAAAGCCTCGAAACGCAGAATTCATTTTAAAAATAAGTGATGACCTCTTGGGTCATCACACTGACATTTGATGAGGTAGATGTCACATGGCTTGCCACCTCAGCGCTCCTAACCCATTTTACCTCTCCCTTATATTTTTCTCCACCACTAAAATTTTCTTCCCTACCACTATTGCCACCATTACTGTTATCATGAAAAATATTGTATTTAACATTTTAGTCTTTTATATATAGACTAGGGGCACTGAGATGGCATGCCATGTGGTATCCACCTCAAACTTAACAGAAGAAGGGTATATTTAAACCAATAGTATGAATGATACATTTGAACCAATAGTATTACGTCCGGGGTATATTTGAACCCAAAGTATAATGAATAGTATATTTAACTTTTTTCTCATAATACAAGGGTATATTTGGCCCTTTGTCGTTTTAGGAATAAAAATTTTGATGGAGATATTTACCCGATATTTATGCTCGTGGAAGATAACAAATACCTTGTAAAATTAGTCAAGACGTACACAAACTAAACTAGAAAAAAACAATATTAACATGATTGCATCAATCATTTATAGACACAGGGTAACTTTGCTCCTAAGGATCTTATACGTTAAAGAACTACTAGAATAGGTTCCTAACCCACATGTTATTTAATTTGGTATTTCTTTGTTCTGTAAAAAGGAAAAGGAAAAAAAGTCATGAGAGAAAAAGAAAAGGGACAAAGCACAAGCAATATGGTCACAAAATACCAAAATTTGGAAAAGTTAGTCTATAAGGGAACAATTAATTGTGTATTTGCTTCTATAATTTTATTTTCTCTTTATGCTAAATGTCCAAATTTGTAATCATAACATCACTATACGAAAGGAGGAGCATATTTACTTCATAATCACATATTTGTGAACTGCTAAAAGAGTAACATGATTCTAATTAATAAAGGTAGTTGATTTGTGATTTAAAAAAATAAGAGATGTTGTAATATTATGCACCTTCAACGGTTTTACATCTAATTCTTTAAAATTTGTTGTATGAATACTTTATTTAAAAGTTTAAGTTATTAAAAAAAAGCACGTACTTATTTATTTATTTAATTATATTTTCAACATACTCTAGTGAGTAGTTTTTTTTCCATAGGCTAAACATATCGAAATTCTTTTTGTTAATAGGCGAGAATGATCAGATTCGAATTTAACCTCTGTCTAATAATATATTAAATGTGTGACCGCATTATCAAAAAAAATATAATCAAATAAGGTCATTACTAGAAAGTGCTGAAACTATACTATTGTCTCTGTGGGGGCATCCGGTAAGATTGGAACGAAACTATACTATTCAAGTGACATACATATATTGTAATAAAACATATTTTAGTTCTCTAATACAACTTAAAATTTGAAACAAATATGAGAAATTATATGTCACTCATTCTAAGAGCTTGAATGCAAAACAAAAAATAGAGAAAAGTGAAAAAAATGTGATAATTAACTCAAAATTACAACATTTAATTTTCTCGTTTTTTATTTATTTTGCTCACTCATGCAAACATATCATCACATGAAATACATTTGTTTATATATATATATATATATATATATATATATATATATATATATATATATATACTACTTTCTTACTTAATAGTTGGTTCATGAAATCATGAAATAGAGATGGAATAAATTCTAGTCGAATAGAGTCTTTAGATTATAATCTTTTCTTAGATGGTATGATTGATGATATGATAATATTAAAATTATCAGATGCAGTTGTTTTCTATATATATCTGAACAAATACTACTATTCTGTTGTAGGTATATAAGATGTTCAGCTAAATCTATTATCGAATAAATTTCGGTTTCCACATCTAGTTTAAACTCTTTTAAACTTGAGGTAAGGTTTCTAACAAATATTTTTGGAATATTATTGTCACGACCCAAAATCCACTAAGGGTCGTGATGGTGTCGGATACCACTGTCAGGCAAGCCAACCAAAATACTTAACTAAACTCTCGTTTTTATTTCTGAAATCACCTTTTTTTACACGTTTAAACAATACATAGTAAATTCCACTGAATAAATAATGAAACATTCAACAACCTTTAAAAATTTCTCAATAAACCCATAGACATCCCAGAACCCGGTGTCACAAGTGTATGAGCAATTTCTAAGAAATAATATAATACAACAACCGTTCGGAATACAATGTTGGACAGAAAATAAACACAGTACTCTGAAAGAGACTTGCTGGTTGCGGGTCGTCTCGGAAAATGCAGCTCACCTAAGTCTCCGATCGACTATGCTGCTACGCCCACTAGGCCACTAGAGATGCATGTCCTGTGCAACAAAAATGCACAGAAGTGTGGTATGAGTATGAAAACAACGTGTAGCCAATGAGTATCCCGTCTAATCTCGAAAAGGTAGAGACGAGAGGTCGACTTCGCCACTTGCTAGTGGCCCAATAGTGTTATATCAATAATATATTAAATCGTGGATTTTTTATAAATATGATTGTAATTCAATAGGTTGAAGCAAGTAGACAATTCTTTCTTTTATAGGAAATTTTCAAATTTCTCTTTATCATTTAAACATATATTCATAAGCCGGGAAGAAGCAATAAAAACTTCAACAAGTTTCAAGACAAGCAATACAAGCATGCGCAAATCATGCCGAGGTCGTAAGGCCTGATCCAACAGAAATGTAAAGTGTGCACTGTCGAGGGTCGAACGACGCGAACCATAGATACATTTATTACCCCGCTCGCGAATCAAACATGCAACGCGGTTAACATAAATAAACAAACACCCTGCTCGCGAATCATACATGCGATGCAGGTACATATAGAAATACATGCTCAAACAGCAAATTAAGAATTTATCGGGGAACGTTTATCCAAATAAAAGTCAATTCTCTTTTCGCGATTTAATAAAAAAGAAGTTTAATCCTTTTAGAAATTCATTTACCAATTCGATAAGATTTAAGAAATTCAACTGCCAACACGATTACAGATATTCCAAGTATAGCATGTTTTTGGGTCCTAGTCTACCCGGACTTACACATAATAGTAGATACGCACGGACTCTCGTCACCTCCACAAATAGGAGCACATAACCAATTATATTACCTATGGGGACAATTCCCTCATACAAGGTTAGAAAGGAGACTCACCTCGCTCCGAAGATCCATAACCGGCATTTCACGCTCTTCCGAAGACTCGAATCGATGCACAATGCTCCAAAACTAGCCATTAATTATGCGAATCCATTAATATATGTTCAATTACTCATTAAAAACCAATTTATAAGAAAATTGCCCCCGGGCCCACATGCCCGGATTCCGAAATTTTTCCAAGATAAAGTTTACGCATAGCCTCACAAACTCGAATATATAATTTACTCTCAATTTCATGCCCAAAATCGTGGTCAAATTTCAAGAATATCAATTTTCTAGGTTTTCCCTCAAACCCCAAGTGTTCTACCAATTTACATGCTAAAATCCATACATAATCGATATATTTAACTCAAGATATGTGAGATTAGCTTACCTTATCATTGATGATGAAAATCCCTTCTTGAAATTCTCCAAGAATCGCCCAAGCCAAGAAAATATAAGAGAAAATGGCCAAATCCCGATTTTTAAAAGAACCATTCTGCCTCCAGCACTTCCGCACCTGCGATTCTGCAGGTGCGGCACTTCTACCGCTTCTGCGGATATCTCACCAGGCCCTCCCTTCCGCTTCTGCGACTCAACCACCGCAGGTGCAGTCTCGCTTTTGCGGCTGCTCGACCGCATCTGCGGTCCCCTTCACTTTTGGCCCAAACCGTATCTGCGGCTCCTTTGGCCGCTTCTGCGCCTCCGCACCTGCGGCCCAATTCTCGCAGGTGCGGTTATACCTGCAACCAGCAACTTCAGCCTTCCAAAAATTTCATTCTCGATCCGTTAACCATCCGGAATTCACCCGAGGCCCCCGGGACCCCAACTAATTATACCTACCAGTCCCAAAACACATTACGGACTTGCTCGAGGACTCAAATCATATCAAACAACGCTAAAACCATGAATCGACCTCCAATCCAAGCTTTATGAACTTTAGAATTTCAAACTTCCATATTCGATGCCGAAACCTATCAAATCATATCTGATTGACCTCAAATTTTGCACACAAGTCATATTTGATATTACGAACCTACTCCAACTTCCGGAATCGGAATCCGACCCCGATATCAAAAAGTCAACTCTCGGTCAAACTTCTCAAAAACCTTAGAATTTCTATGTTTAGCCAAATGGCTCCAAAATGAACTACAAACCTCCGAATTCACTTCCGATCGCGCTCCCAAATCCAGAATCACCATACGGAGCTACGCCCAGAGTCGAAATCCCAAACGGATATCGATAACACTAAAATACACTTCAACCCAAACTTATAAAATTTCTTCCAAAATGCTAACTTCCACAATAGGCGCCAAAACGTTCCCGGGTTTTCCAAAACCCGATCCGGACATACGCCCAAGTCTAAAATCATTATACAAACCTGCTAGAACCTTCAAATCCCGATTTCGAGGTCGTTTACTCTGAAATCCAATCTTAGTCAATTCTTTCAACTTAGAGCTTCCGAAATTATAATTCTCTTTCCAAATCAACTCCGAACTACCCGAAATGAAATTCCGACTATGCGCACAAGTCATAATACCTGAAGTGATGTTGCTCATGGCCTCAAATTGCGGAACAACGCGCTAGAGCTCAAAACGACCGATCGAGTCGTTAGAATTATTGTTACTTAAATTAATAGACATTAAAAATTTGTTTTTTATTTTTATGGTAAGGTAAAATTTGTAAGGTAAAAAGGTAAGGATTTTTTGCGGTAAAAAAATATTTTTTTGTGATTAAAAACTTATGTTGTAAAATCCAACTCAGTACTCTCTCTCTCTTATGCTATAGACCTGTATTGTTACAGTATTATCTAAATTATGAACTGAATTTACCCCTTCTATACTTTTTTTTTAACTTCACTATGTTCATCTCTTCTTCCCAATCTTTTAAATAAATAAATCTATTCTTAACTCTTTTTTCTTTAACCTCACCATGACCACGGTTAAACACATATACCCATTATTGGTTATTTTCGGGTTTAACTTAACCGGTTTCTCCTAGGAATTTATAGGCTAATCCATCAAAATTGTTAAGATATTGGAAAGATAACCATATACTGAGAGTGATGTCTGGTTATTTACAAACTAATTAATTGAAGGATAATAAACATAAAGCTATAATAACATAAAACTGTAAAAACAGGGGTAATATCTAGAAACATAATTTAGATAAAGATAAGTAACTTACATGTTTACAAGAGAGAGATTTCCCTTTCGGGAAACCCCGAAAGAGTTTACTGGACTTGGAAATTAAAAACGAACACACATAAGCCTAAGGATTTATTTATTTTACAAGCTTGAAGGTGGAACTACTAAGGCATACATAAGGAAATATTTTACAAATGTATAATACAAAGTGTTTGGAGAATGGTTGGTGATGGAGGAGGGTGTTTTGATGATTTTCTTCAGAGTGTTCTCTCTTGTACTTGTGTCTTTCTCTTCTTCTTTCTTCCACTTTTTATAGCTAAGTTTTTGAAATGGATTTGAAAAATGGACTTCAAACATTTCTAGAAATCTTTCTTGTCTAGCCTTATAGGGTACATTCATTGGGCCCCATCTTCACATGGCTTGGGCAGAGATTCCCTTAGTGTTTGTAACTTTTTCTTTCACTCAAAAATTCAGTTTGTCTTGTAGCACTACCTTTTGTCACATCTTCTTTTCTTTATATCACTTCTCCTTTTCTTTATGTCACTTCTTCTTTTTCTTTATGTCACTTCTTCTTTTTCAATTGACTCTCGCATTATTACTCTTGGTTTTCTTTGTCTTTGATGCTCTCAATTGCTTCTGACTAAGATATTGCTTCTTTTTACGTGTCTAAGTTATGTAGAGCTATTGAATCAAAACTCATTCTTGAATCATCTTCGTATGGATCTTGAGCATCTTGATAATTTAGGTGATTTTCATCTTTGTAATTATCATCTTCTCCTAAGCTTTGAGACCTTTCTGGACTTGAATTAAGACTGGGATTTTTTATCATATGTTTGTCTTGTTTTTCTTTTTCTTGAAAGAAATTTTCTAATGTCTGTTTAATTATGTTTTCTATTTTTTCATTTTTTTTTCTTTTTAGAAATTATACCCTTCTTTTTTAATGTTTCTCCATGTATTAGTGTTCTAGGTAGTCTTCGTCTTGATGAACCTTCATCTTCACTTTTTGGCAAAGTGACAGCCATAAACGGATTTGATGTGTCTTTACCTGTTACCGTTTGAACCGGACTAGCTGTATCATTATCCGATACAGTAGATTTTGCTGCATTTGTTGGGGAAGGCACACCCTTCTCATCCATTTTTTCTTAAGATGGAGAACTCTGTTTTGGACTACTCATCTCCGTGTCTTGTTGAGAAATAACTTGAGTATGGGATTGTGTCAATTCAAATTTTAATGCATGTGCTCTATGTTCTAGTACCTTCACTTGTTCCATAAGTCTTGTTTTTTCCTGTGACACAATTTCATTCTTCTAGTTTGTTCGTTTGAAGGCTTCTGTCATGGATGAGCAATGATCACTGAATATTATCTTATCGTTGTCTCTTTGAATGTTATATTGGGGGTTATTTTCTGGGTTTTGTCTGAGTGCTGGGGAGATATAGTAATTTGGTCCTAGTATTCCTCTTGCATAGTTTAATACTTCAGTGAAGTCATTAAAACCTTTGAAAAGCGGTTTTTCTAAATCTTTAATAGAGTCTAATACTTCTAACCATGTCTGAAAAATACCATTTATCTTACCATGTATAACTACATAGTATTTAAATCTTTTATCTTGGTTTTTGTATGTAAAATATTGTCCTAAGGCATTAAGAGCCACTAAAAAATATTTAGTGTCCTTTTTATTATATGTTATCCATAAGTTATCAATTAAACATCTTTGAGGTCTATCTATGACACATTCTGGTAAAACACTAAATGATATGTTTAATGGTGGAAAGAATATTAAATTATATTTTCCAAAACTTATCTTATCCATATTAGCTTGTTCTGCAAAAGATTGTGGCTTAAAATGAAGATTACCTAATATTATCTGCAAGTATTTGTTCATGTGAGGCTTGAATGTCCTTTCCCTTATCTTCAGTCTTGGGAACTGTTGGTCTCATGTTGTACATGTAAAATACTTTTATTAATTGACAGTAATTTTAAGCCTACTTAACTGATCTGCTAAATTATTATCTTTTCCTTTAATATGTTCAAAAACCAAATTATATATTGATATAGTATCAATAAAATTTAACCATCTTCTTCTATTACTATTCTTTGTGTTTATCTTTTAGTGAAACTCAACTATACCTTCGCAGTCAGTTCTAATTGTTACTTCTTGTTTATTCAATATATATAATTTAAAACTATTTAATCCGTAGATTACAGCTAAAATTTCTGCATCTATACTACTCATATTTCTTTTTTCTCTATATTTACCACTTTGGTAAGCACATATTTTTTCTATATTCTTATCACTGTATTTATTTGGTTTTGCCTTTAGAACTGCTCCCCATCCTTCAAAGCTCCCGTTTGTTTCTATAATTAATTAGTTTGTTTCTAATGGCATATTTAAATCAGGAATATTTTTTATTTTTTCTTTAAATTTTTGTACTAATTTAATGTCTTCTGTGTTGAAATGTTTTTGTCCTGTAGAGCATGTCTTAGCATATAGTGGTCCTGCTATTTTTCCTAAGTCTTTTATAAAATTTCTTACATAATTTACTATTCCTAAAAACTTTTGTAGTTCTTTAGTATTGTCCAATTTATCTGGCATTTTAGAGCTTTTTTAGCTATATGGGGTTGTAATTTAATTTTTCTATCCCCTAAAATTACTCCTAGAAAATTTATATAATTTTTATATAGTTCCATTATCTTTTACTAATTATTATTCCATTATCTACAAATAATCTAAATACTGTCTGTAGATGTCCTAAATGTTCCTTAATATCCTTACTAAATACTAATATATCATCTACATATACTAAAATAAATCTCTTATATTCTCCAAATATACTATCTGTCACGACCCAATCCCCGACCCCGGTCGTGATGGCGCCTCTCATGAAGACAAGGCCAGCCAGACCAAAACGGAACACCTCTTTAATACAGTTAATCATCATAAACAGTAATAACATATAATATAATACTCATAAATTGCGGAATTTTAACGTTAACAACAGCAGGAACCATCCCGACACAGCCCAAACTGGGGTGTCACAAGTCATGAGCTACTACAGAATCTGTTATAGGTCTACAAAGTACGGAATCCGATACAACAATCTGAAGAAAACATAAATGATAGAGGATAAGAGAGACAAGGGGTTGTGGGCGTCAACAGCTACCTCGTAACTCCAAATCACTGCTTAGCCTGGACGGAATCAGCGCTCAGGTGCGGACTCTGCTATACCTGAATCTGCACACACAGTGTAGGGAGTAATGTGAGTACTCCGACTCAGTGAGTAATAATTATAAATAATGGCTGAAAGTATGAAAACACGTAAAGGCACAAAGCAATTCCATATCAAGCAGTAAAAATCACTTAAAGCAGTAAATCAGTGAAGAAATCGAATGATATTCCTTTTGAAACAAGTAAAACCGGTAAATTAACAGGTAGATAACAAGTAGAAATCCGCACCTTGGGCACAGTATCAATCGCTCAACATAGTATCAGCCCTTCGGGCTCACTCTCAGTACAGTATCAACCCCTCAGGCTCAGTATCAATCACTCAGGACAGTATCAGCCCCTCGGGCTACCTCACAATCACTCATATCAGCCCCTCGGGCATAGTATCAATAACTCAGCATAATGGGTACCCGCGCTCACTGTGGGTGTGCAGACTCCGGAGGGGGCCCTTACGGCCCAAATGCTATATCAAGCCACCTCGTGGCATCATCACTCGGCACTCGGCCTCACATCACTCAAGCCACCTCGTGGCATATAAAGTATCTCAGGCCCTCGGCCTCATATCACTCAGCATATCCTCACATATGTCCCTCGGCCTCACTCAGTCCAAAAATCATCACAAGCCCCTTGGGCATTAGTAAAGCAGTAGTTCTCAACCCAAGATATGATGTAGACATATCATTTAAGTTTCAAATCTGAGTAAAAGTGGTTGAGTTTGTAAAACAGTAGATATCAACAGGACTGAGTTCAAATAATAAGTCAAGCAGTGAGAAAACAGTGATAAAAATCCCCAAAGGGTTCAAATAGTTGGCACAAAGCCCAAATATGGCAATCAGCCCAAATCATGATGATAACAAACGAATTTCAGTCAAATATTCAGTAAAATCATCAATCGGGATGGACCAAGTCACAATCCCCAGTAGTGAAAAACCCCACGCTCATCCTCCAACGCATATCTTGCCTCAATATAGCACTACGATGTGCAAATCCGGGGTTTCAAACCCTCAGGACATCATTTACAACCATTACTCACCTCAAATAGGCCGAAATCCTAGCTCGCTACTCCCTTTCCTCGCAAATCAACCTCCTCAGGTGTCGAATCTGATCAAAACCACAAGTAATACGTTACAATAGGCTAAGGGAATACAACTCAATCGAAAAGACTCGAAAAATATCGAAAATCACGAAGTTGGCAAAACCCGAGCCCCGGGCCCAGTTCTCGAAAAATCAAAAAATTGATATCACCAGATTCCTTATCTCGCCACGAGTCTATACATATCAAATTTACCGAAATCCGAGCTCAAATGCTCCCTCAAACCCCCAAATTTCTATTTCAAAAGTCAAGCCCTAATCCTTCCCCTTTTAATCAAATTTCCATGAATTTAGATGTTGAATCTACAATTAAATGACGTTTCTAGGCCATAGGACTCACCTCCAATCGATTCCCAATGAAAACCCTCTTTAATACTCGTCAAAATATCCCAAGTTTACTCAACAATGGAGGAAATGGGACTTGGTTCGCGGGTGAAATGATTATTAAAACCCTTCTGTCAGCCCAGATTTTACTCTATGCGATCGCATCCAAGCCTCTGCGATCGCATAGCTCAACTTTCCCAGGCCTCCAAAATGTCCTATGCGAATGCGACCCCTTAACTGCGATCGCACTGCTTCACCAATCAAACCTACGCGATCGCATTGAGCAAAGTACCCCTCAGAACCTCAGGTCCATTTAACGTTACGCGATTGCATTACTCCTCATGCGATCGCAATGAACAACCTCCTCAACCTATGCGATCACATACCCTATTTCGCGATCGCATTGAGCAATCAGAACGGCCTTCCCTAAACCTTCTATGCGATTGCAATTTCACTCTTGCGATCGTAGAGAACAAAAATGTTCGGCAACACTTAGCTGAAATCTGCAACTTCAAAAACCAAGATTGGTTCGATTGACCATCCGAAATCACCCCGAGGCCCCCGGGACCTCAACCAAAAGTGCCAACCCATCCTAAAACATCATTCAAACTTGTTCCAATCATCAAAACACCACAAACAACACCAAAACCATCAAATTACATCGGATTCAAGCCTAAATTTCTTAAAAACTTCCGAAATACGCATTTGATCAAAAACCCGACCAAAACACCTACGAATGATCTGAAATTTTGCACACACATCCAAAATCACCTAATGAAGCTACTGCAACTCTCGGAATTCCATTCTGACCCCTGTATCAAAATCTCACCTATCAACCAGAATTCGCCAAAATACCAACTTCGCCAATTTCAAGCCTAATTCTTCTCTACAACTCCAAACCCCATTCTGATCGTGCTCCTAAGTCACAAATAACCTCCCGAAGCTAACCGAACCATCGGAACTCACTTCTGAGCCCTCTAACACATAAGTCAACATCCCGGTTGACTTTTCCAACTTAAGCCTTCTTAAAGAGACTAAGTGTCTCATTTCTAACCAAATCCTCTCCGAACTCGAACTAATCAACTCGATCACATAAAACACGGATAACGAAGCATAAAGAAGCTAAAATGGGGGAAACAGAGCGGTAACTCATGAGACGACTGGTCGGGTCGTCACATCCTCCCCAACTAAAACAAACGTTCGTCCTCGAACGAGTCAAGAAACATACCTGAAGCCTCAAACAGATGAGGATATCTGCTCTGTATCTACCGCTCGGTATCCCAGGTAGACTCCTCCACGGGCCGACCTCTCCACTGCACTTTCACTTAAATTATATCCTTTGACCTTAACTTCCGAACCTGGCGACCCAAAATAGCTACTGGCTCCACATCAAAGGTCAAATCGACATCCAACTAAACTGTGCTGAAGTCTAAAACATGAGACGGATCCCCAATATACTTCTGGAGCATAGAAATATGAAATACCGGATGCACACTCGACAGGCTGGGTGGCAAAGCAAGCTCATAAGCCACCTCCCCAATCCTCTGAAGCACCTCAAAAGGCCCAATGAACCGAGGACTCAACTTGCCTTTCTTCCCAAATCTCATAACACCCTTCATGGGCGAAACTTTCAGCAAGACCTTCTCACTGACCATGTAGGACACATCTCGAACCTTCCGGTATGCATAACTCTTCTGACGCGACTGCGCTGTACGAAGCCTCTCCAGAATCACCTTCACCTTCTCCAAGGCATCCTGAACCAAATCTGTCCCCAATAGTCTAGCCTCGTCGGGCTCGAACCAACCAATCGGAGATCTACACTGCCTCCCATACAAAGCCTCATATGGAGCCATCTGAATACTCGACTGGTAGCTGTTGTTATAAGCAAACTCTGCAAGTGGTAGAAACTTATCCCATGAACCTCCAAAGTCAATAACACAAGCACGCAACATGTCCTCCAATATCTGAATAGTACGCTCGAACTGTCCGTCCGTCTGAGGATGAAACGTTGTGCTCAACTCTACCTGAGTACCCAACTCTCTCTGCACGGCTCTCCAAAACTGCGAAGTAAACTAAGTACCTCTATTTGAGATGATGGAGACCGGAACACCATGCAACCGAACAATCTCTCGGATATAAATCCCTGCCAACCGCTCTGAAGAATAGGTAGTACACACAGGGATGAAGTGCGCAGACTTGGTCAGCCGATCCACAATCACCTAAATAGCACCGAACTTCTTCAAAGTCCGAGGAAGACCGCTCACAAAATCCATGGTGACCCTCTCCCACTTCCACTCGGGAATAACCATCTACTGAAGCAAGCCACCTGGTCTCTGATGCTCATATTTCACCTGCTGACAATTGAGACACCGAGCTACAAATCCCACGATATCTTTCTTCATTCTTCTCCACCAATAGTGCTACCTCAAATCCTGATACATCTTCGCGACACCAGGATGAATGGAATACCGCGAGATATGGGCCTCTTCCAGAATCAACGCTCTAAGCCCATCCACATTGGGCACACAAATCTGGCCATGCATCCTCATCATACCATCATCACCGATGGTCACATCTTTGGCATCACCATGCTAAACTCTGTCCTTAAGGACAAGCAAATGCAGATCATCATACTGGCGCTCTTTGATGCGATCATATAAGGAAGACCGAGAAACCACACAAGCCAACACCCGACTGGGCTCTGAAATATCCAATCTCACAAACCGATTGGCCAAGTCCTGAACATCAACTGCAAGGGGTCTCTCCCCAACTGGAATATATGCCAAACTCCCCATACTCACTGCCTTTCGGCTCAATGCATCGGCCACCATGTTGACCTTTCCTAGATGGTACAGAATAGTGATATCATAATCCTTAAGCAACTCCAACCATCTCTGCTGCCTCAAATTAAGATCCTTTCGCTTGAACAAATGCTGAAGATTGTGATGATCAGTGAACACCTCACAAGATACGCCATACAAGTAATGCCTCCAAATCTTCAATGCATGAACTATGGTAGCCAACTCCAAACCATGAACAGGGTAGTTCTTCTCATGGGGCTTCAACTAACGAGAAGCATAAGCAATAACTCTACCCTCCTACATCAACACACAACCAATCCCAACTCTCGAAGCATCACAATATACAGTATATGAACCTGAAACTGATGGCAAAACCAACACTGGAGCTGTGGTCAAGGCTGTCTTGAGCTTCTGAAAGCTCTCCTCACACTCGTCCGACCATACAAATGGAGCACCCTTCTGAGTCAACTTGGTCAAGGGCGATGCAATGGATGAAAATCCCTGAACAAACCGGTGATAATAGCCTGCCAACCCAAGAAAGCTATGAATATCTTTGGCTAAGGACGGTCTGGGCCAACTCTGAACCGCCTCTATCTTCTTCGGATTAACCTGTATACCCTCGCTGGACACCACATGCCCCAAGAAAGCCACTGAACTAAGCCAAAACTCACACTTAGAGAATTTTACATAAAGCTTCTCCTCCCTCAATCTCTGCAACACAACACTCAAATGCTCTGCGTGCTCCTCCTGACTACGCGAGTATACCAGAATATCATCAATGAATACTATAACGAACGAATCAAGATAAGGCCGGAACACACTGTTCATCAAATGCATGAATGCTACTGGGGCATTGGTTAGCCTGAAGGACATAACAAGAAACTCATAATGACCATATCTGGTCCTAAAAGCAATCTTAAGAATATATGAATCCCTGATCTTCAACTGGTGATAACCCGAACGGAGATCAATCTTGGAGAATACCCTCTCTCCTTGAAGCTGATCAAATAAATCATCAATGCGAGGCAAAGGATACTTGTTCTTAATTGTTACTTTGTTTAATTGCCTATAATCAATGCACATTCTCATCGTGCCATCCTTCTTCTTCACAAATAAAACTGGTGCACCCCAAGGGGACATACTAGGCCGGATGAACCCCTTTTCTAGGAGTTCCTGAAGTTGTTCTTTCAATTCTTTCAACTCTGCTGGTGCCATACAATATGGCGGAATAGAAATGGGCTGAGTACCCGGCACCAGGTCAATACCAAAATCAATGTCCATGTCCGGCGGCATGCCCGGCAGGTCTGCAGGAAACACATCGGGAAAATCCCTCACAACTGGGACAGAATCGATACTAGGAGTCTCAGCTCCTACATCCCTTACAGATGCTAGATATAAAAGGCAACCCTTCCCCACCATACGCTGGGCCTTCCAGAAAGAGATCACTCTACTAGGGATATAATCAATCACACCACGCCACTCGATCCGCGGTATACACGGCATAACCAAAGTGACTGTCTTAGCATGACAGTCTAGAATAGAACAACATGGAGATAGCCAATCCATGCCCAAAATGACATCAAAATCCACCATGCTCAATAGCAATAGATCCACTCGGGTCTCCAGACCCCCAATAGTCATCGCACATGACCGGTACACATGGTCTACAACAACAGTATCGCCCACTAGGGTAGATACACGAATAGGTAAAGCAAGAAACTCACGAGGTGTACCCAAATAATGAGCAAAGTATGATAACACATAAGAAAAGGTGGAACCGGGATCAAATAATACAAAGGCATCCCTATGGTATACTGAAACAATACCTGTAATGATAGCATCCGAAGCAATGGCGTCGGGTCTGCCCGGGAGTGCATAGAAACGGGCCTGACCGCCCCCTAATCGACCTCCCCCTATGGGGCGACCCCTAGCTGCTTGATCTTCACCCCTAGCTGGCTGGGCGGGTGGTGAATTAACTGGAGCAGAAGTCGAGGGTTGACCCCTCTGCTGGGATGAACTAGCAACACGATAAGGATACTGCCTTCACACATGTCCAAACTCTCCACACTCAAAACAACTCCCAGGTGCTGGAGAAGGGGACCGAAGGGAACCCCTCGCACCGGAGTGACCAACTGATGCACTAGGCATAGAAGAACCCGGAGCTGACGGGGCACGAGATGAACTCTAGACTGGAAGGGCACTGAGTGATGACTGGCCCCGCTGAGATCCATGATGACCATGACTCGAAGATGCCCCGCGATACTTTGGGCGGGCTGACTGAGCATGCCTGAAAGAACGGACCCTACAAAGCTGAGACTGGCCCCTCGATGAAGCACCACTATAACTGCTAGATCCTCGAGACCTCTTGGCCTCCCTCTTCTCTCGATCCTGACGGCGAACCGTCTCAATATCACGAGCAATATCGACCACCTCCTCAAACATAGCACCCAACACCCTCTCTCGGGTCATAAGAATACGGAGGTGATAGTTAAGGCCATCAACAAATCTCCTGATCTTCTCACAATCTGCCGGAACCATCCAAATGGCATGACGAGCCAACTCAGAAAACCTCAACTCATACTCTAACATAGTCATATCCCCCTGTCGCAACTACTCGAACTGTCTACGCAGCTCCTCTCTGCGGGACAGCGGCACATACTTTTTCAAGAAGAGAGTGGAGAACTGCTGCCAAGTAAGGGGCGCTGCTCCAACCGGCCTACGCCTCTCATACGCCTCCCACCATGTGAAGGCAGCCCCAGTAAACTAAAAGGTGGTAAATGCCACACCACTCGTCTCAAGAATCCCTATTGTACGAAGCATCCGTTGACACTTATAAAAAAACCCTGGGCATTTTTGCCCTCGGCGCCACTGAATGACGGAGGCTGGAGTCTACCAAACCTCTCAAGACGACGCTGCTCATCATCCGGCATAACTGGCACAACAAACTCCTGAGCTGGTGCAACCGGCTGAGCTGGAGGTTCCCCTGGTGTTTGTAGTCCCTGCACTACCTACTCAGGTGTGCAAGCAGCGGGGGTCTGATTGCCTCCACCGGCCTGTGAAGTAACTGCTGTTGTAGTGGCTGAAACTGCCTGAGCCAGGCCACTGCAAACTGATAAGATCTGTGCCAAGGCCTCTTGAAGACCCAGAACCACGATGGGCACAGCTGGTGCCTAAACTGGTGCTGCTGGAGCATCCATAGTGGGAGCCTGATCCGGACCCAGGGTAGCTGGTGGGTCAATAGGTGTTGCCTTTGCTGCTCTGCCTCTGCCACGTCCACGACCGCGTCCACAGCCTCTGATGGCCTCAGTGGGTGGCACTGGTGGTCGTCCACCTCGTCCGGTAGCTCGCGTCCTCACCATCTGTGAGAGAATGGAATATCATAAGTTTAGTACTCGGACCAACAAGTTCGCACGACAAGAGTTTCAAGAATATGAAGTTTTCCTAAAGGTTCTGCAGCCTCTCAAGGATAAATACAGACGTCTCCGTACCGATCCGCGAGACTCTACAAAACCTGCTCATGACTCGCGAGACCAAGTAACCTAGGCTCTGATACCAACTTGTCACGACCCAATCCCCGAACCCGGTCGTGATGGCGCCTCTCATGAAGACAAGGCCAGCCAGACCAAAACGGAACACCTCTTTAATACAATTAATAATCATAAACAGTAATAACATATAATATAATACTCATAAATTGCGGAATTTTAACGTTAACAATAGCAGGAACCATCCTAACACAGCCCAAACCGGGGTGTCACAAGTCATGAGCTACTATAGAATCTGCTATAGGTCTACAAAGTATGGAATCTGATACAACAGTATGAAGAAAAGATAAATGATAGAGGATAAGAGAGACAAGGGGCTGCGGGCGTCAACAGCTACCTCGTAACTCCAAATCACTACCTAGCTTGGACGGAATCAGCGCTCAGGTGCGGACTCTGCTATACCTGAATCTGCACACACGGTGCAGGGAGTAGTGTGAGTACTCCGACTCAGTGAGTAATAATTATAAATAATGGCTGAAAGTATGAAAACACGTAAAGGCACAAAGCAATTCCATATCAAGCAGTAAAAATCACTTAAAGCAGTAAATCAGTGAAGAAATCGAATGATATTCCTTTTGAAACAAGTAAAACCGGTAAATTAACAGGTAGATAACAAGTAGAAATCCGCACCTTGGGCACAGTATCAATCGCTCAACACAGTATCAGCCCCTCGGGCTCACTCTCAGTACAGTATCAGCCCCTCAGGCTCAGTATCAATCACTCAGGACAGTATCAGCCCCTCGGGCTACCTCACAATCACTCATATCAGCCCCTCGGGCATAGTATCAATAACTCAGCATAATGGGTACCCGCGCTCACTATGGGTGTGCAGACTCCGGAGGGGCTCCTTACGGCCCAAGCGCTATATCAAGCTACCTCGTGGCATCATCACTCGGCACTCGGCCTCACATCACTCAAGCCACCTCGTGGCATATAAAGTATCTCAGGCCCTCGGCCTCATATCACTCAGCATATCCTCACATATGGCCCTCGGCCTCACTCAGTCCAAAACTCATCACAAGCCCCTTGGGCATTAGTAAAGCAGTAGTTCTCAGCCCATGATATGATGTAGAAATATCATTTAAGTTTCAAATCTGAGTAAAAGTGGTTGAGTTTGTAAAACAGTAGATATCAACAGGACTGAATTCAAATAATAAGTCAAGCAGTGAGGAAACAGTGATAAAAATCCCCGAAGGGTTCAAATAGTTGGCACGAAGCCCAAATATGGCAATCAGCCCAAATCATGATGATAACAAATGAATTTCAGTCAAATATTCTGTAAAATCATCAATCGGGATGGACCAAGTCACAATCCCCAGTAGTGAAAGACCCCACGCTCATCCTCCAGCGCGTATCTTGCCTCAATATAGCACTACGATGTGCAATCCGGGGTTTCAAACCCTCAGGACATCATTTACAACCATTACTCACCTCAAGCAGGCCGAAATCCTAGCTCGCTACTCCCTTGCCTCGCAAATCAACCTCCTCGAGCGTCGAATCTGATCAAAACCACAAGTAATACATTACAATAGGCTAAGGGAATACAACCCAATCGAAAAGACTCGAAAAATATCGAAAATCACGAAGTTGGCAAAACCCGAGCCCCGGGTCCACTTCTCGAAAAATCAGAAAATTGACATTACCAGATTCCTTATCTCTCCACGAGTCTATGTCACACCTCCTTTTTCCGCCCCCGCGAGGGGTGAAGGAGTTTTTTTCAATTAAAGGACAATCGAAACGGGATTTATTTATTTATTTCAGAGTCGCCACTTGGGAGATTTAGAGTGTCCCAAGTCACCAATTTTAATCCCAAATCGAGGAAAAGCATGACTCTGTATTACAGTCCGCGAACCAGAAATCCGGATAAGGAATTCTGTTAACCCGGGAGAAGGTGTTAGGCATTCCCGTGTTCCGTGGTTCTAGCACGGTCGCTCAACTGTTATATTCGGCTTGATTATCTGATATAATACGTATTATAAACTTATATGCAAATTTTATCCTTTAGCCGCTTTTATTATTTTTTATTTATTTATTTTACGAAGAATTGCAACATTGTGAAAACGTATTTCAAACCACGTCGCAATCAATGCACCCGTGGTTATCGACACATTTCGACTCCGTTGAGATTTGGATTTGGGTTACATAAATGCACACCCGTATTTAAGAAAAATAACATTATTAAATACGCGCCTAAAGCGACTAGCGTATCATTATTTTGGGTAGGGCCGTGAAATTTGCTAAAACGGCTCCTCCCTAATTCTAAGCAATTAAATGTACATTTATTGAGGGGCCCGCAATCTATACATTTTATTAAGCGAGGCTCATCTCATTTATTTTAAATGGACAAATCTTAAAGCGACTACATTTTTCTATAAAAGTTAGTCTCTAAAATAAAGAAAGAAAATCCTAATTAATTACTAGCTTTTTTATTATTTTAAGAAAACATGACATGCTAATTGCTAGATTAATACAAATATTGATGAAAAAGGAATTTTACTCTTAATTTTCGAAATTATAAATAAAATAAAAGTTCAACAACTAATATCCAAAAGAATCAAATACAACTCAGCATTGTTATATAAAAAAAACTATTGATATTAATTATTCACAACCATTTGAAACTAGATTTAACTATAATTACTAAAGCTTATTAGAAAGTTTATTAGACTTAAACGTTCTTCTAATCTTGCTTGAACTCAAATCATGCATTAATGCCTAATTTACGAAATTTAATTTAAATTCATGCCTTAGCTAAATTTTGCTACTTATTCATGATTAACCTACTGTTGATAATCTTGAAACCTTCATAACTTAATTAATTAACCCATTTTGCCAAACCGATTAAAGACTAACTTATGTTATTTTTTCTTATTCCAATTATTATTCAGTAATACATGAAATAGCTTAAATACAATCAACAAAAGGAAAAAGCGAAATTAAAACTTCAAAATTTCATTCTTCATATGTATTCATGCTTCCACATTATTAGCTTGCAATAGCTAGTATTACAGTCGTGTACCTGGTATTGGAAACAAAAGAAGATGAAGATGAGAATCAGCAGCAGTAATAATAGTACAGCACAGCAATAACAGCCCAGCAACAGTAACAACCCAGTAACAGACCGGTGGAGTAGTAATCCCAAAACAAATGCTTCCAACTTTTATGAAACAACAACAATTAATGCTGATTTCAAACAATGAAAGAAAGCAGAAGATTTTTTTTTTGTTTTTTTTTTATTTGAAAGTTTGAATATTTTTCGGAATTTTTCTCTCTCTTAAATATTCAGCTCTTTTTTCTCTCTGTTTGTGTTTTAATTCTCTCTCTTATTATTCTCTCTATTCTTATTCTCTGTATTCTCTTATCTGTTCTTTTTTTCTCTTATTCCCTCTATTTCTGTATTCCCTTGTCTGTGTTTCTCTTCTTATTCTCCCCTCAAAATCTGATTCAAGACTTCTATATATATCACATCCCCAAACCCTTAAATCAATTAATAAATCAACATTTTCTCCTACCAAACCCATTATCTTCCCACTCATCCCCATTACATTAAATGAGTATATCAACCCCACCCCATTATATTTTGTCCCCCATGCCTACCATAAACAATTACCATATTTTCCTCCACTATATTTTGTCTTGTCCCCCATTTATATTAAACAACTATATCACCTACACCCCATTATTTTTGTCCCCCATGCTTAACATAAACAATTACAAAATGTACAATTCCTAAACTACCCCTCCGACCTTATTGCAATTACTATTTTACCCCCGATCGTACTACAATTTACCAAACTATCCTCATCAGCTATAACCAATCAATTAATCAAACTTAACCAAAATATAGCCAATATGACCAATTTCTACACAAATTCAAACAACAAATAACATGAACATGATTTCTTCAACATTTCAACAACAAATCACATGAACACAAATTGAACAACAAAGAACAACTAAAATTTGATTGAACAATATTTTTAGCAACAAACAAACCTATTTTCAGATTCAACAACAACAACAACAACAAACAAGTATATTCAGATTTCAAAATTCAATAATATTGAACTTAATATCAACTCTAACAACATTACAACCAACAATTCCTATATTAAACTTAAACAAGATTATGAGACAAATTCAAGAAATAATCATAAATGATAAACAAGAAATCAAACTATACAAATTTCGGATTCAAGATCAACCAAACAAAGTATGAACATGAATGAAAATATTCAATAACAATAACAAACAAACTTTGTTCAAACTTCGAATTAAACTTAAACAAAACAAATAAACATATTCAAATCACTAATCTTCAAATAATCAACTAATCTTTCTTAAATTAAATCCAACAAAACTTATAACAAAGATGCATGATCCAAAAATTACAACCAAAACATAACTTCGCATTAAATTACTAAATTTTAAATGAACTTCAAACAAGATGAACACGAACTAAATCTATATTAACAACAAACAACGGATTTGAACGATTTAAACTAATACCTTTCTATATTAAAACTAAATCCTCTTAAAATTAATAAAACAAGCTGAAAAATAATTAAATTGAATCTTCAACTTAAATCTAACAACAATATAATTAAACTAACAATTTTTATCTAAAATAAATAAGAAAACTAAAGCAAACTTATACTAATTCCAAATCTGAAAATATCAAACAAATTATGGACGAAATAAAACTTAGAACAACTAACCGTAAATGACCAACGACGAACATCGAACGAACTCTAAACGAAACCAACGAAACTTGGACATAAACGGACTTGAAGACGACGAAGCAACAAGCATCAGTCGAGGTGAAAGATGAAGAAAAATGAGCAGCAACACAAAACAGTAGCAGCAGCACGGAGATGAAGACGGAGTAGAAGCAGCCACGCAGCAGCCATGGCGGAGTAGCAGCGACGAAGGAGAAGAAACAGCAACAGCACGAGCTGAAGAAAGCAGACGACGCAGCAGCAGCATGGCGGAGAAGCGGGCAGCAGCAGCATGGTGGAGCAGCGGGCAGCAGCAGCAGTGGAGCAGCGGGCAGCAGCAGCAGTGGTGGAGCAACGGGCAGCAGCAGCAGTGGTGGAGCAACGGGCAGCAGCAAACGCAGCAGCACTGCTGCTCGTCAATGGCGGACAGGGAGGGGCGTTGTTCGTTTGACGAAGATGAAGGAGCTTGGGCAGCAGCTATGGCTGCTTGGAGACGACGCGAGGTGTGTATGTGTGTGTGTGGTGATAATGGAGGCTGGGGAGGAAAGGCAGCTGCCATGGGAGGTGTGTTCTCAAGTTTGGAGAAGAAGAAGCAAAGAGAGGATGGGGCGGATGGGTAGTGTCTAGGGTTTTCTTCTTTTTTTGTTTTGTTTTTTTTTTTGTTTTGTTTTGTAAAATGTAAGATAATAGGATGTTGGGTTATGGACTGGGTCGACCCAGTTCGAAATGGACTGGGTCGTTTGGGAAGATTGGGTCTCTTTGGACCTATGACTTAAATTTGAGCCCAATTCCGATTTTCTTTATTTTTTGCTCTCTTTTCTTCTTTTATTTTTCTAAAACTAAATAATAAAAATACTTAAACAATTATTAAGAACTAAATTAAGTTATAAAAGCACAAATTAACTCCCAATAACAATTAACGCACAATTAAGTAATAATTAAGCATAAAATTGTATATTTGGACATTAAATGCTAAAAATGCAAACGATGCCTATTTTTGTAATTTTTATATTTTGTAAAACAAACTTAATTACTAACAATTGTAGAATTAAATCCTACATGAAAAATGCGACATATTTTTGTATTTTTAATAATTTAACAAATAAACATACACATACAAACATACAAATAATTACACAAAAATACCACAAAATTGCACACCAAGGAAAATCATTTTATTTTTGAATTTTTGGGAGTAATTCTCATATAGGGCAAAAATCACGTGCTTAAAGTCTATACATATCAAATTTTACCGAAATCCGAGCTCAAATGCTCCCTCAAACCCCCAGATTTCTATTTCAAAAGTCAAGCCCTAATCCTTCCCTTTTTAATCAAATTTCCATGAATTTAGATGTTGAATCTACAATTAAATGACGTTTCTAGGCCATAGGACTCACCTCCAATCGATTCCCAGTCAAAACCCTCTTTAATACTCGTCAAAAGCTCCCAAGGTTACTCAACAATGGAGGAAATGGGACTTGGTTCGCGGGTGAAATGTTTATTAAACCCCTTCTGTCAGCCCAGATTTTACTCTATGTGATCGCATCCAAGCCTCTGCGATCGCATAGCTCAACTTTCCCAGGCCTCCAAAATGTCCTATGCGAACGCGACCCCTTAACTGCGATCGCACTGCTTCACCAATCAAACCTACTCGATCACATACACTACTCCGCGATCGCATTGAGCAAAGTACCCCTCAGAACCTCAGGTCCATTTAACGTTACGCGATCGCATTACTCCTCATGCGATCGCAATGAACAACCTCCTCAACCTATGCGATCGCATACCCTATTCTGTGATCGCATTGAGCAATCAGAACGGCCTTCCCCAAACCTTCTATGTGATCGCAATTTCACTCCTGCGATCGCAGAGAACAAAAATGTTCCGCAACACTCAGCTGAAATCTGCAACTTAAAAAACCAAGATTGGTCTGATTGACCATCCGAAATTACCCCGAGGCCCCCGGGACCTCAACCAAAAGTTCCAACCCATCCTAAAACATTATTCAAACTTGTTCAAATCATCAAAACACCACAAACAACACCAAAACCATCAAATTACATCGGATTCAAGCCTAAATTTCTTAAAAACTTTCGAAATACGCATTTGATCAAAAACCCGACCAAAACACCTCCGAATGATCTGAAATTTTGAACACACATCCAAAATCACCTAACGAAGCTACTGCAACTCTCGGAATTCCATTCCGACCCTCGTATCAAAATCGCACCTACCAACCGGAATTCGCCAAAATACTAACTTTGCCAATTCAAGCCTAATTCTTCTCTACAACTCCAAAACTCATTCTGATCGTGCTCCTAAGTCACAAATCACCTCCCAAAGCTAACCGAACCATCGGAACTCACTTCCGAGCCCTCTAACACATAAGTCAATACCCGGTTGACTTTTCCAACTTAAGCCTTCTTTAAAGAGACTAAGTGTTTCATTTCTTGCCAAATCCTCTCCGAACTTGAACTAATCAACTCGACCACATAAAATACGGATAACGAAGCGTAAAGAAGATGAAATAGGGGAAACGGAACGGTAACTCATGAAACGACTGGTCGGGTCATCACACTATCCATTTTTCGTTGAAAAATTGGTGGAGTTATTTTTAGTCCAAACGGCATTACTTAACCATTCAAAATGATCTTCTGGACAAGTAAATGTTGTCCATTCAACACTTTCTTCATGCAATTTTACTTGCCAATACCCTGATTTACTGTCAAACTTACTAAATATCCTTTTTCCTTGTATTCTATTTATTAGTTCTGTTTCATCATGTAACTTATATCCGTCTGTTCTAGTGTTATCATTAAGTCTCTTATAGTTTATTACCATTCTTGCTTTTCCTCTTATTATTTCACTATGATTTCTAACCATGAAGGTTGCTGACCTATGTTTAGAAGTAGATCTCCTTATCACTCCTAAATTCATGAGTTCTTTAATTTGAATTCTAAAGTCTTCTAAATCTTGATTTGTAGCTTCTATTGACGTTGTTTTAATTATATATTCTGGATTAATTATATCTAATTTACACATAAATTAATTATTTTCCCAATTTTTAAAGGTTTTTCTCCAATTATTTCTATTTCATCTAATATTTTTATTTATATTATCTAGATCCTTTTCATTTTTTATTATTTCGATTTTTGTATTCCTGTTTTAAAATTATATAATTCTGTTTCGATATCTATTAAAGTATAGTCTTTTTCTAATATATATGTCACAATCCTAAACCCAACCCGGTCGTGATGGCGCCTCTCGTGAAGACAAGGCCAGCCGACTCACTTCCAATTCACTTTAAGCAATTAAAATAATAACTACTAAGTCTTTAATCTGAAATAAAATCCCAAAATAAGCATTTAACAGTATAATTTGCGGAAATAAAAGTTAACATAGCCCGACATCGGGGTGTCACCAGTCATGAGCATCTAAAACAACACTACTAGTCTGAAAGTCTACTCCGCTACTAAATACCTGAATCAGAAAAGAAATAAGATAGAGGGAGGTTGCACTGGGCTGCGAATCGCCAAGCAGCTACCTAGTAAACCTCCGAAGATCTGCTGGAACTGTCAACCCTCAATAGCAGGACTTGTAGTGCCCGAATCTGCACACAGAGGTGTAGGGAGTAAAGTGAGTACTTCCAATTCAGTGAGTAATAAGAAATAAATGAAGACTGAACGATATAAAATTACGTTAAACACAACATTTAGCTATCAGAGGCATAACAAAATCAGTAACACAATTTAACAATGAAATCTCATAAAAACACCTTTTTAAGCAGTTAATAATAGATAGGAAAAACAATTAGGAATGGTAAACACATAAAAACTTGTAATGACCCGGCCTGTCGTTTTGAGAGTTATAGCCCCATTTCCCCCAGCTATGCTTCTTTATGTATTATTCAGTTGTGTTGAGTTGTATCGAGTTGGTAGGTTTGGGTTCGGAGTAGTTTTGAAGTGAAATGAACACTTAGTCTCTTGGTTAGAAAGATAAGTTAGAAAAGTCAATCGGAAGTTGACTTATGAGTAAACGAATTCAGATTTGGATTTTTATGATTCGATTAACTTCGTTGGGTGATTTTAGACTTAAGAGTGTGTCCGGAATATAATTTGGAGGTCCGTGTGTTACAACCCATATCCACACGCGTTAGTTCATGCCATATATTAGTTAACATAAATCCAAGAAGGAATTATCTTTGAGATGATAAGAAGTTAATCATATTGGTCTTAAGTGATACAAGAGTGTATAAGGGTGATTAAAAAGTATTAGAAGTTAAACGAATCAAGGATGTTGTAACTCGTATTTTCAGGTAAATCTAGCAGTGCTTAATACACTCAAGAGGTCATGTATTAAGGTATTTTAATCATATAATATCCGTATCATAAGTCTTGAAGTCAAACGAATTATGAAACAAAAGTCGACAAAAGTTGTCGCAACTTAGGTTCATAATTTTACTTAAACATTAGGTCAAATGTTTCTAATATTTTCTCCTAATTTACAAGGAATTACGGGGTGATCTACACACAAAATTAAAGATCAATGAGTCTAGTTTCTAACGCATTAAACCGTTCATCGATACAATCTCGGAGTAGAGAGATATTCGCGTTTTCGCGAGACCGCGCCAAACACCTATCTATAGGGCCCACTAAGGCGGTTTAAGATATTTGGACCTATATAGGATGCCTCCAACCCATTTTAAGTCATTTATTTTCACTATTTTCAGAACATAGAACCCTAGTAACATCCTCTCAAGGTTCTCTCAAGATTCAAGACCCAAAAAAAGGGCAAACAACACAAATCTAGTGTCGGGAATTCCGTGGCGCTAGTAAGTCTCTTGTTCTTCTTGTTGTTGCTTATTTTTGTGTTGTTCCAGCTCGTGTGGGAGGTTGTTTTAAAGGGTTTATGTTTTGTAAATACTCCCTCATGTTCTTAATATCAATCCTAGGTGATTTCAAGCCTTCTAAAGTGATTCTAGTGCCGAAAAACACTAATTGATCGCTAGTTTTGCTTTCTTGTTGTTGTGGCAGCATTGGAGGGATATTTCATGGAAATTTAAGGTCAAATTGGAGTTGTTATTTCTGTATAAAGGTAAGTAACCTCTTACTCTATATGTATTTAAGATTATCCAAGTTGCGGCTAAGCCATTGAAGCTAGAACTTGTGAAATATATATCGAAAGGCTTGGTAGTAATGTTATTATTTTGTGGACTGTTTTGCGTTGCTATTGGGATGCATATTTTACTACTGTTTTGTGGAGTTTTGGAAGAGGAAGGGTGTGGAGAAACACCATATATATATGTAGTGTTGTGGGCTGATAGTTATTCGTAACATTTCCGAGTCGTTTGACACGACTACGGTGGTCGTCGTATGTATGAAGTGATTAGGCTGTGCGTGGACTATTTTGGGAAGCTCAATATGTTTATTATTGATATTGTTTGGGTTGTTTGATGATTGTTTTGAATGGTATGAAGTCATATATATAGGGGAGGTGCGGTCTGTTTCATCGTAAAATAGGTTGTAGTCGATACATAATAGTTATGACGCTTAAATGATAACGATAGTATCGTTTCTCTTATTGTAGACTAAGGAGTTATGACAATTGCATAACTTGAGATTTGGGCAATATATACAAGGTATGTGAGGCTATCCCTTTTCTTCTTTTGCACGACTCCGATTGTACATAATGTAATGAACGAGCTTCCAAAGATACTCTACTCTTAGAAGCTAGCAGTACTTACATTGCTTTCCCTCTTATGGAACGATTGATGTTAATGTTGCTTCTCTTATTCTTATGTTATCAATGATGTTGGTACTTCCTGACTCTTATAAGGTTCGTAATGAAGAGTTGGTCCTAATAACGTGTACAGAGGATACCGACCTTACGTCACTCCGAAAGGTTTAGAATGTGATTCTATGAGTCGAGCATGAATTATATATATATGCATCTATTTTACTTTACCAAGACGCACTATAGTCGGCCGGGTACGGCACCTATTGTGCAACCATTGATCAGTTGAGTTTTACCGAGCTCCACGTGGCCGGGTACGATACTACCGAGCCTTATGATGGCCGGGTATGTTTTTTTTACCGAGCCTATTACGGCCGGGTACGATATGATGATGATGATGCCCACATAGGCATATGGTTTAAATGTTTATGTAATTATGTATATGTATCATGCATTTCATGTCAGTAGCCCTCAGAGGTAATCAGATGTTACAGGTTGTATATTCTCTATCCCTGCTTACATTACTGTTTGTATTTATGGTTCCCTGCCTTACATACTCAGTATTTTATTTGTACCAATGTCCTTTTGTTTGTGGACGCTGCATGTCGTGCTGCAGGTCCTGATAGACAGGCAGGCGCAGCTCCCCCACCACAATAGGCAGTCCAGTTCACCGGTGATTGGCGAGATCCCTTCTTCGGACTTGTCGTGGTCTTGGTATGCATTTTTGTTATAGACGTTATGGGTATGTCGGGGCCCTGTTCCGGCTATGTTGCAGTACTTATGTTCCTTTAGAGGCTCATAGACAGGTGTCGACTCATGTATAGTTTGGTATGCCTTGTCGGCTGGTTTTTGTTGTATAGTCTTTCATGGTAGCGTGGTAGCTCGTACCATTTATATATAGTTTCTTGATTGTCTGGTCATCCCATGTTATGTATGTTCATACCATCATATTTTATGGTTGGTTGTCCATGATCCATGTCTACCATTTATATTGATCTCATCAGCCTTAAAAGATAACAAAGAAGGTTATATAAAATGTACTTTGGTGCTCGGCAAGTATGGTCGGGTGCTAGTCATGGCCCTCCAGTTTGGGTCGTAACAAACTTGGTATCAGAGCAAGTCTGTCCTAAGGGTTGTCTATGAGCCGTGTCTAGTAGAGTCTTGATTATGGATGTGTAGCGCGCCACATTTATAATCAGGAGGCTACATGACATCTAGGGTTGTTACCTTCTTCATGAATCTAGATCGTGTGTAGAGTTGAGTCGTAAGTGTTCGTCTCTAATATTCACCTTGTTTTCTTTCAGTAATGCCTTCGACTAGGAAGCAAACAATTAGTAGATGGCTTGATATAGCTGCGGGAGAGGGTACCAATCAGGTGCCCCAAGCCAGAGCAGGCCAAAGTGAGGCTCAGAGTGAGATGTCATCTCATACCTCATCTACTTCGTCTCCTCCAGAGGATATTAGGAGGCACCCAGCACCTCCAGTTCCTTCGTCTAGCACTACAGACCAGGATATGCGGAGTGTTTTGCAGTTATTGACTAGCTTGGTAGTTGCTCAGGCTCAGAGGCAGAATACAGGTGTTGCTGAGAAACCAGTTAGTACGAGAGTTTGTGATTTTATTAATTTAGACCCTCCAGTGTTTACCGGATCAGACCCCAAGGCGGACCCGCAGACTTTTATTGACCAGGTTCATCGTACACTTCGAGTTATGCATGTTAGTGATACAAAGGCAGTAGAGTTGGCTTCGTATCGGCTATGGGATTTAGCGGTTCTCTGGTATGATAGTTGGGAGAGATCCAGGGGTTCGGACGCTCTTCCAGCTGTGTGGAAGGAATTTTCTGAGGCCTTTCTTCGTCACTACTTGCCAGTTGAGATACGATGAGCTATAGCTGATAAGTTCTTGAACCTTAGACAAGGTAATATGAGTGTGCGAGAGTACAGTATGCAGTTCGATTCTTTAGCAAGATATACTCCCCATATGGTGGCCGAGATGAGTGATAGGGTGCATTTGTTCGTGAACGGATTGGGACCACATCTGATAAATGAGTGCACGATAGCCTCCTTGGTGGAGGGCATGGATATTTCCCGTATTCAGGCTTATGCCCAGATCCTAGAGGATCGTAAGCGCCAGCAGAGGGCAGATAGGGAGCAGGATAGGGGCCAGCATAAGAGGGCGAGATTTCCAAGGTATTTTAATGACTTCAGAGGCAGCATCAGGCCCCAGTCTTCGAGGAGTTCGGCGCCACCTGTAGCTAGTGCTCCTCCATAGTTTCAGAGGCCTCGATATGATCGATTTACCTATTCTGGTCCAGGTTAGAGTTTGCAGACATCAGGTTCGCAACACCACAGGGATACTAGTCAGACGAGACCCCCAACACCACGATGTGATCAGTGCGGTAAGGCCCACTTTGGACTGTGCCGTCGAGGTTCTGATGCGTGTTATTCTTGGGGATAGCCTGGCCATATGATGCGGGATTGTCCTAATAGAGGAGGTGATGGTATGGCTCAGCTGACTGGATCTGTGTCAGGTTATTCCTCATCAGTTCGACCTCCAGCACGGGATTTTCAGCAGTCGACAGGTCGTGGTAGAGGTAGAGGTGTAGTGCCGAGTTCGAGTGGTGGTCAAAATCGAACCTATGCTCTAGTAGGTTGACAGGATCTCGAGTCATCTCCAGATGTTGTTACAGGTATATTGTCTGTGTTTTCTTATGATGTATACGCGTTGATCGATCCGGGATCTACATTATCATATGTTACACCCTTTGTGACTAATAAGTTTGGCATTGAACCTGAATTGATAAGTAAACCCCTTGCGGTATCAACTCCGATAGCAGATTTAGTGATTGCTAGAAGGGTATATAGAGGTTGCATTGTGATGATTTGTAGTCGTCAAACCTTGGCAAATTTATTTGAGTTAGAAATGGTTGATTTTGATGTGATAATGGGAATGGACTGGTTGGCCTCATGCTATGCAAATGTTGAGTGTCGTACGAAGATGGTTAGGTTTCAATTTCCTTGTGAACCCATCATTGAATGGAAAGGGAATATTGCTACACCAAAAGGTAGGTTTATTTCCTATCTTAAGGCAAGGAAAATGATCTCAAAAGGTTACATTTATCATTTCGTTCGCATTAGGGATGCGGAGGCGAAACCGCCTAATTTACAATCAATCCCCGTGGTCAACAAATTCCCAGATGTTTTCCTAGATGAACTCCCAGGCCTTCCTCCTGAAAGGTAGATTGAGTTTAGTATTGATGTGTTGCCTGACACTCAACCGATCTCTATCCCTCCATACAAAATGCCCCCGGCAGAGTTGCGAGAGTTGAAGGTGCAGTTAAAGGACTTGCTGGATAAGGGCTTCATTAGGCCTAGAATTTCACCTTAGGGTGCACCAGTCCTATTCGTGCGGAAGAAAGATGGGTCGTTACGGATGTGTATCGACTATCGATAGTTGAATAAGTTTACTATAAAGAACAAGTATCCACTTCCAAGAATTGATGACCTGTTTGACCAACTCCAGGGTGCCAAGTATTTCTCCAAGATTGATTTACATTCAGGGTATCATCATGTGAGGGTTAAGCAGAAGGATATTCCAAAGACGGTCTTACGGACAAGATACGGGCACTTTGAGTTCTTGGTGATGTCGTTCGGGCTAACAAATGCCCTAGCAGCTTTTATGGATCTCATGAATACTGTATTTAGGCCCTATCTTGGTGTGTTTATGATTGTATTCATTGATGACATTCTAGTGTATTCTCGTTCGGAGGCGGAACATGCGGGCCACTTGCGGATAGTATTACAGACGCTTCAGGATCGTAAGTTATATGCTAAGCTCTCCAAATGTGAATTTTGGCTGAACTCAGTAGCGTTCCTTGGCCATGTGATATCTGACGAGGGTATTAGTGTCGACACTCAGAAGATCGATGCAGTAAAGAATTGGCCGAGACCTACAACACCATCAGAAGTCCGTAGCTTCCTGGGGCTAGCAGGATATTATAGGTGGTTTGTAGAAGGGTTTTCCTCTATGTCATCACCATTGACTAAGTTAACACAGAAAGATACCAAGTTCCAGTGGTTTGACACTTGTGAACGTAGTTTTCAAGAGCTGAAGAATCGATTGACATCCGCACCAGTGCTCACTCTCCCTGAAGGAACAGAAGGTTATGTGGTATATTGTGATGCCTCAAGTATAGGTTTGTGGTGCGTATTGATGCAGCGTGGGAAGGTGATTGTTTATGCATCAAGACAATTGAAGAAGCATGAAAAGAATTATCCAACCTATGATTTGGAATTGGCTACAGTAATATATGTTTTGAAGATATGGCGGCACTACTTATACGGCGTCCATGTTGACATCTACACATATCACAAGAGTTTACAATACATCTTCAAGCAGAAAGAGTTGAATTTGAGGCAGCGTAGGTGGCTTGAATTATTGAAAGACTACGACGTCGAGATATTGTATCATCCCGGTAAAGCCAATGTTGTGGCAGACGCTCTCAGCCGTAAGTCCATGGGAAGCTTAGTACATATTGAGGCAGGTAGATGGGGATTGACTAAAGAGCTTCATCAGCTAGCCAATATGAGAATCAGATTGTTAGACTCTGATGACGGAGGTGTTACTGTACAGAATACATCAGAATCATCTTTGATAGCCGAGGTAAAAGCACGACAATATGAAGATCCTATCTTAGTACGATTAAGAGAGAGCATTCAGCAATGTAAAAGTATGGATTTTGAGATCAGAAAAGATGGGGCACTAAGATACTAGAGCCGATTATGTGTGCCTAATGTGGTAGGATTGCGAGAGAAGATTATGAATGAGATTCATCAATCCCGATATTCCATCCATCCCGGCTCGACAAAGATGTATCATGATGTCAAGGAGCAGTATTGGTGGGATAACATGAAGAAGTCTATTGCAGAATTTGTAGCCCAGTGTCCTTATTGTCAACAAGTAAAGATAGAACATCAGAAACCTGGTGGATTGCTTCAGAATATAGAGATTCCGACCTGGAAATGGGAGGTGATTAATATGGACTTCATTATTGGATTACCTCGCTCTTATCATAAGTTTGACTCCATCTGGGTGATAGTTGATCGACTTACAAAATGTGCCCATTTTCTGCTAGTTAAGACAACTTACACAGCTGAAGATTATGCAAAGTTGTATATCAAAGAGATTGTTAGGATTCATGGTGTGCCGGTATCTATTATATCAGACCGAGGAGCTCAATTTACAGCTAACTTTTGGAGGGCTTTTCAAAAGGGTTTAAGCACACAAGTGAATCTCAGCACTGTATTTCATCCGCAGACTGACGGACAGGCTGAACGTACCATTCAGACACTGGAAGATATGCTACGAGCATGTGTTCTAGATTTTAAGGGAAATTGGGATGACCCATCTTCCACTCATAGAATTCGCCTATAATAATAGCTACCATTCCAATATTAAAATGGCCCCATACGAGGCGCTATACGGGAGAAGATGTAGATCACCAGTTGGATGGTTCGAAGTCGGTGAAACGGAACTATATGGGCCAGATTTGATTCACCAAGCTATTGAGAAGGTGAAAGTGATACATGAGCGATTGAGGACGGCAAAGCAGGCAAAAATCTTATTCTGATGTCCGACGTCGTGATCTGGAGTTTGAGGTTGGTGATTGGGTTTTCCTGAGGATCTCACCAATGAAGGGTATTATGCGTTTTGGGAAGAAAGGTAAGCTGAGTCCAAGGTATATCGGGCCGTATAAAATTCTTCGACGGATTGGACAGGTTGCTTATGAGTTAGAATTGCCATCCGAATTGGAATTTGTCCACCCGATATTCCATGTATCTATGTTGAGGAAATGTATTGGAGACCCTTCTCGATTTGTCCCTATCAAAGATGTACAGGTTACATAGGACCTATCATATGAAGAAGTGCCAGTGGCTATATTAGATCGACAAGTTCGCAAGTTGAGAACAAAAGATGTAGCTTCCATCAAAGTATTGTGGAGGAACAAGAATATGGAAGAAATAACATGGGAAGCAGAAGAGGAGATGAAGTCTAAATACCCGTACCTATTCCAGAATAAAGATAACAAGGATGTTGGTGGAACACATGGTACATTGGAAGGTGAAATGGCTCTATGAGGTAAGCAATAACTTGAGAATACTCCTCCTTAATACAAAATGGCGATATACAGATAATGTACATGTCCATAATGCTTTGCATACTCTTGTAAGGCCATACGTTGAGTTAACCGCTTGCAAGTTTATCCTCTATTTATGGGAGAAAGTTGACCGGAATCCATGATGATTTAAACTCCCCATGAACCCTTACATTCGAGGACGAATGTTCCTAAGGAGGGAAAGGTGTTATAATCCATATCCACACGCATTAGTTCATGCCATATATTAGTTAACATAAATCCAAGAAGGAATTATCTTTGAGATGATAAGAAGTTAATCATATTGGTCTTAAGTGATACAGGAGTGTATAAGGGTGATTAACAAGTATTAGAAGTTAAACGAATCAAGGATGTTGTAACTCGTATTTTTAGGTAAATCTAGCAGTGCTTAATACACTCAAGAGGTCATGTATTAAGGTATTTTAATCATATAATATACGTATCATAAGTCTTGAAGTCAAACGAGTTATGAAACAAAAGTCGACAAAAGTTGTCGCAACTTAGGTTCATAATTTTACTTAAACATTAGGTCAAATATTTCTAATATTTTCTCCTAATTTACAAGGAATTACGGGGTGATATACCCACCATATTAAAGATCAATGAGTCTAGTTTCTAACATATTAAACCGTTTATCGATACGATCTCGGAGTAGAGAGATATTCGCGTTTTCGTGAGACCGCGCCAAGCACCTATCTATGGGGCCCACTAAGGCAGTTTAAGATATTTGGACCTATATAGGATGCCTCCAACCCATTTTAAGTCATTTATTTTCACTATTTTCAGACCTTAGAACCCTAGGAGCATCCTCTCAAGGTTCTCTCAAGATTCAAGACCCAAAAAGGGCAAACAACACAAATCTAGTGTCGGGAATTCCGTGGCGCTAGTAAGTCTCTTGTTCTTCTTGTTGTTGCTTATTTTTGTGTTGTTCCAGCTCGTGTGGGAGGTTGTTTTAAAGGGTTTATGTTTTGTAAATACTCCCTCATGTTCTTAATATCAATCCTAGGTGATTTCAAGCCTTCTAAAGTGATTCTAGTGCCGAAAAACACTAATTGATCGCTAGTTTTGCTTTCTTGTTGTTGTGGCAGCATTGGAGGGATATTTCATGGAAATTTAAGGTCAAATTGGAGTTTTTATTTCTGTATAAAGGTAAGTAACCTCTTACTCTATATGTATTTAAGATTATCCAAGTTGCGGCTAAGCCATTGAAGCTAGAACTTGTGAAATATATATCGAAAGGCTTGGTAGTAATGTTATTATTTTGTGGACTGTTTTGCGTTGCTATTGGGATGCATATTTTACTACTGTTTTGTGGAGTTTTGGAAGAGTAAGGGTGTGGAGAAACACCATATATATATGTAGTGTTGTGGGCTGATAGTTATTCGTAACATTTCCGGGTCGTTTTACACGACTACGGTGGTCGTCGTATGTATGAAGTGATTAGGCTGTGCGTGGACTATTTTAGGAAGCTCAATATGTTTATTATTGATATTGTTTGGGCTGTTTGGTGATTGTTTTGAATGGTGTGAAGTCATATATATAGGGGAGGTGCGGTCCGTTTCATCGTAAAATAGGTTGTAGTCGATACATAATAGTTATGACGCTTAAATGATAACGATAGTATCGTTTCTCTTATTGTAGACTAAGGAGTTATGACAATTGCATAACTTGAGATTTGGGCAATATATACAAGGTATGTGAGGCTATCCCTTTTCTTCTTTTGCACGACTCCGATTATACATAATGTAATGAACGAGCTTCCAAAGATATTCTACTCTTAAAAGCTAGCAGTACTTACATTGTTTTCCCTCTTATGGAACGATTGATGTTAATGTTGCTTCTCTTATTCTTATGTTATCAATGTTGTTGGTACTTCCTGACTCTTATAAGGTTCGTAATGAAGAGTTGGTCCTAATAACGTGTACAGAGGATACCGACCTTACGTCACTCCGAAAGGTTTAGAATGTGATTCCATGAGTCGAGCATGCATTATATATATGTATCTATTTTACTCTACCGAGCCGCGCTATAGTCGGCCGGGTACGACACCTATTGTGCAACCACTGATCAGTTGGGTTTTACCGAGCTCCATGTGGTCGGGTACGATTCTACTGAGCCTTATGACGACCGGGTACATTTTTACCAAGCCTATTATGGCTGGGTACGATATGATGATGATGATGCCCACAAAGGCATATGGTTTAAAAGTTTATGTATTTATGTATATGTATCATGCATTTCATGTCAGTAGCCCTCAGAGGTAATCAGATGTTACATGTTGTATATTCTCTATCCCTGCTTACATTATTGTTCGTATTTATGGTTCCTTGCCTTACATACTCAGTACTTTATTCGTACTAACATCCTTTTGTTTGTGGACGCTGCATGTCGTGCTGCAGATCCTGATAGACAGGCAGGCGCAGCTCCCCCGCCACAGTAGGCAGTCCAGTTCACCGGTGATTGGTGAGATCCCTTCTTCGGACTTGCCGTGGTATTGGTATGCATTTTTGTTATAGACGTTATGGGTATGTCGGGGCCCTGTTCCGGCTATGTTGCAACACTTATGTTCCTTTAGAGGCTCTTAGACATGTGTCGACTCACGTATAGTTTGGTATGCCTTGTCGGCTGGTTTTTGTTGTATAGTCTTTCATGGTAGCGTGGTAGCTCGTACCATATATATATATAGTTTCTTGATTGTCTGGTCATCCCATGTTATGTATGTTCATGCCATCATATTTTATGGTTGGTTGTCCATGATCCATGTCTACCATTTATATTGATCTCATCAGCCCTAAAAGATAATAAAGAAGGTTAGATAAAATGTACGTTGGTGCTCGGCAAGTATGGTCGGGTGCTAGTCATGGACCTCCAGTTTGGGTCGTGACACCGTGGTAGAATTAGGCTTGAATTAGCGAAAGTTGAAAGTTTAGAAATTTTTAAGCTTGAATTCGAGGTTGATTTAGTGTTTTGGTGTTGTTTTGGGGGTTACGGAGGTTCGACTAAGTTTGGGTAGTGATATATGACTTGTTAGGAATATTGGTTGAGGTCCCGTGGGCCTTGGGTGAGTTTCGAATAGGTTTGGGTTGTGTTGCGCTCGTTTTTCTTATGTTTCAACACCGTTTCTTCAAGCATAAATGATATCATATTGAATAAATAAGCTCCGGTTTCTTTTTTTGATTGAATCATTAGATCTGTATCATAATTACGGACCCGTAGCAAAAAGAATCATCAAATTTGGACATCGTATGAGGATTTTATGGTTATTTTACTAAGAATTAGGTTTCCAGATTTTTCAGAGTAATTACGAAATTGCCCCTGACAGCGTATTTAAAAATCTGCACTAATTGTAAATATTGAAACCAACATATCTCATTCATTATAAGGTCAAATTGAGTGATTCAAAAGCCTAACTTGACTAGAATTTCACAAGGAATCTATTGAAGGCATAAAAGGCGAGTTTCGAGATCATTTGGCAAGATAAACAAGTCAGAATAGCTGGCAAAAAATATATAAATTAAGGGGTTTGTTCATTCGATCATATTTTGAGTTGGGGATCTCGAATTTGGGCGATTTTGGGAAGTTATTTTCACCATATGGATTGAGATTTGGAGCTTTTGAGACCGAGTCCAGAGACGAGGGCAACCCGGAGTAGGATTTTATGCGGTTAAGGTAAGTAACAGTTTTAACTCTGGCTTTGAGGGTATAAACCCAGAGAATTTGATATCATGTGATTGTTTGGAGGTGCTACCTTTCACACCTCCTTTTTACCTACACCCGCAAGGGCATAAGGGAGTTTTTCCAATTAAAGGACAATCGAAACGGGATTTATTATTAAAGATTTAGAGTCGCCACTTGGGAGATTTATGGTGTCCAAAGTCACCGGTTGAATCCCGAATCGAGGAAATTGACTCTGTATTACAGTCCATGAACCAGAAATCTGAGTAAGGAATTCTTTTAACCCGGGAGAAGGTGTTAGGCATTCCCGAGTTCCGTGGTTCTAGCACGGTCGCTCAACTGTTATATTTGGCTTAATTATTTGATTTTAACAATTATGAACCTATGTGCAAATTTTAACCTTAACCGCTTTTATTCATTTTTAAAGAAAAATGCAACGTCATTAAAACAAGTCTTGAACCACGTCACATAAATGCACCCGTGGTTTTTGGACATACTTTAACATCATTGGGATTTGAATTTGGGTCACATAAATGCGCACCCGAGTTTAGGGAGGTAATGTTATTAAAATACGCGCCTAAAGAGACTAACGCATTATTATTTTGGGGAAGGCCGTGAAATTCGCTAAATGGCCCGTCCCGAAATCTAAGTATTTTAATATATATAATTATCGATGGCCCCGCAATTTATGTGTTTAGTTTAGTGAGGCTCATCCCGTTTTATTATTTTAAAGTGCAAACCTAGAGCAATCTATAGTTTTCTACTTAATTTGTCTCTAAAATAAAATAAAAGCCTTAATTAATTTGTTACTGGACTGATGCAAACTAAGTAATATTTTTGCACCAACATCCGACCATTGGGCTCCGATGTAAGCCCAACAGAGGGAATTTAAAACCAGATATACACCATAAAATCAGTCAAAACAGACCTTGGCCCAGGCCTAAATGAGAAATGGGCCAAAACTGGCCTGGGCCGTGCATCAATTATCCTGAGGCCCAAACGTTTAGGGACTAGCCTGTTAAGCCCTGTCTTTTACACTAAATGGAATTTCAATTTAATTAAGAACACAAATCTGATGAATCTACTACTAAAATTAACTAGCCAGTAAAATAAATTCAATGCAACATTAAACATGAGTTGGAAAGCAACTGATTTCAGATTTCATGACCCACGTAAACTGCCTATGATCACAATTTCAAACATGGTGCATACTAGTTCAAATTTCAAATTCCCTACTATGACTCATTTTTATTAAAATGCTACCTCATGAACTTTGATTAAACACTAACGTGACCACATATGAGAATTGAAACTCGAGAATTAAGGATGCTGGACGAAATGGATTGCCTAAATTAACCTTACAAATTACATATCTTATATCTACTTTTAAATTTCTGATTTCGAACCCACACACAACCACTCAAACTCAGAATTATAAATTAACTCACATCATCACTACTAAATATAAAGCTCCCATGATCAGAAGAAGTATCACACTACTTTAACAGTCTACAGCCTAATTAATCACAGCTTGAAAATACCATTTATACAGATCTAGGAAAACCGGAAATTAACTAAACTAATAGAAACTATTCTGTTAGTCAAGCATGGAATTATTACAATGAATACTCAGCTAAACTCATATGCATTTCTAAATATCTAACACACACTTAAAACAGTACATCAGTATGGTTATTACAGTATAATGAAAGCAGTAAATCAACAATAAGCCTCCACTTCAACAACAATAGGCCTCCACTTCATTCATTTTCAACTGGATATTTTCATACATCGAGTTTCAGGACATGTACCTGGTATGTAGAACAGAAAAATGGGGTAAGCAATCAGCAACAGCAAACAGCAAAATACAGCAGCAGAAAGCCCAACACAGTAGCTTCAACACCTCAATCCAGAAATCCCAGCAACACGGAGAAAACCAGTAAAAATGGAGAAGAGAAATAGTCCGAAAATCTCTCTTTGTTTTCTCTTTATAGCTTTGAACTTTCTCTGGTGTTCTTCCACTCTCAATATTTCAGAAAATTTGGTTCTTTCTTTTTTACTCTCTCCAAAATGAATTCTTCCCCTGTATATCTAGTGTATATCGAGTGTATACCGCTCTCTCCGCCCCCTTATTTTTTTGATTTTCAGCTCCCTTAAATGGGCATTCAATTAGTGCATTTTTCACTACCAACTTAACTTTTCATTTCTTTAATCCTCCACTCCATTGTCCACTCAATTACCCACTTAATTATTTAATCCATTAGTGCAATCCTAACCCTATTATCCACTAGAAACTTCTTAAGTAGGTAAACTCTTGAATTACTTATATTAATCAGTTCTTATTGACACAATTAAACAAGAACTTAATACCAAACTTACTAAACTAATCCTACTTATTTTGACTAAGTGATTAACGAGATACAATTTCACAGTCTTACAACAAGCTGATATCCTAATTAAACGAAACAAATCTATAAAACCAAAATCTTAAAGAAACAATAGTGAATAGAAATAATTCATACCAAAGAACTGATCGAATTTCAAATGAAATTGACCAGAAAAAGAAAAGAGACGAGGAAGACGAATATTAGAATAACACTAATGAAAATAAACAAAAACTAGGAAAGAACTCATTGGATAGGCTCGAACTTGGATTTGGCACTAAGAATCAGCCCAAAATAATACCAAACGTTTGTTCCTGATGCAGAACAAACGAGCGTTATTATTTTGTGATGAAACAAGTTTGAATAAGCCCAGAAATCCTACCAAACAATCTTTCATACACTAGTCGGAATTTTAAGGTTCTAAGGCTCGAACTCAGATTCGATATTAGAGGAGTTCTGGATACATTCGAGGGAAACTAATGATATATTGGGTCTAAGGGGGTTGTGGAGGTTGTGTGGTGTTAATTTGGGAGGGATTAGAGTCGGCGCCGCCACCGGAGAAAGTTAGGACGGCGCTAGGGTTCATCCTTTTGAATCGATATTCGAAGGGATTCAGGCATGTTCGAAGGTAAAGGGTTACAGATCCGGGAAGAGGGGATCGAGGGGGTTCTGGGGTGTAGCCGGCGCCGCCACCGGAAGGCGGTGGGGAATGGTGGCGGCTGGTCTCTAGGGTTTGGGTGAGGAAGATGAGATGGGGGTTTTGAGGGGGGTGGGGTCTGTTTGGTCAAATATATGCTGGGGTGAAATTGGATCCAGGTCGTTAGATCAAACGAGATCAACGGCGTGGATCATCTGACTAATTGGAACGACGTCATTTGAGTGATTTAAAGACCGGATCGGTCTCAGATGAAATGGACCGGGGTCGGGTAATGGGCAAAGCTTTGGGGTCGTTTGATCAAATGAAATTGATGGCCCTGATCAAAACGTGTCCAAACGACATCGTTTGGATCTGGTAGGGGTGGAGCGGGTATGGCAGACGGGTCTGGGCTAGTTTGGGGTGGGTTTGGACGGGTTTTGTTTTGGGCTTGGGGATCTTTTGGCCCAAATTTGATTTCCTCTCTTTTATTAACTCTTTTTCTTTTCTTTTCTTCTTTTTCTTTCAAAAAAAAATTAAAACTAAAATCCTAATTAAATTATAAAACACCAAATTAACTTAAAAATACTAATTAACTCTAAATAATAATTATCATAAATAATTAAATGCCAAATTAAAAGAAAATCACACAATTTCACTAAAATTACAAAAATATGTTATTATTATTTTTTGAATTTTCATTTTTGTAAAACACCTAATTATTAATTAATTCCAAAAATGTAAAAATTAAATCTTAAATGCCAATGCTATATTTTTGTATTTTTAATGCATTAATAAAATTAAACATGCCCACAAATGTATGCAAACAATCGGAAAAATCACACATAATTAAAAACAAGACCTAATTTTGGAAATTATTTTGGAGTAATTCGTATGAGGCAAAAATCACGTGCTCACAGCTGCCCCTCTTTGTCCGGAATCACGAAGAGTTTTCGTGCAAAGATAAAGTGAGCGGATACGAGCGATTTTTGCCTGTTTGATATTCCGTGGGAAGCATTTTTTGAAAGATTTGACCGAACCTCTGCTTCAAAGGTTTCCTACATATCCTTGGCTATAAAGGAATCAAGTCAATGTAGTTCGGGAAGTTTTGGCGGCTGGGACTACCATGAAGCTGCGGTTTTGCTGTTACTGTTGTTGCTGTTGTTGATACTGCCTACTGACCTCCTTATTACACCATGACAAATGAAGAAACTAGACTAAGCTATAATCTATACTTTATAAAGATTTATTTTCAAACTTGATCTTGTGACCGATGTTGCCTCGTTGACTTGTATTTTCCTCAGAAGTTCCTTTGTGGCTGACTTGAATAGTATTCTTTGAAATGTTTTCCCTTCTTATCCAGGTGGGCACGTGACTGTTGAACCCCTTTAAATGTCTTCATTTGACTATGTTTCCTTTCCTTTGTTCTCCAGGCGGGCTCCTGATTATTTGAAATTTGAATTGCTTCTTCCCTTCGTTCTCCAGGCGGGCTCCTGACTACTTGAAATTTGAATTGTATTCCCTTGTTCTCCAGGTGGGCTCCTGATTGTTGCGACTCGAAATGTATTCCCTTGTTCTCCATGTGGGCTCCTGATTTCAACAAAATAGACAAAAGCAAAGAAAACTTTCTGCCCTAGTTTGGTAGATGGGTATATATAATCATGTTACCAAATATCAGTAAGAACTTGAAAGTGGAAACTTGAATTGTACTCCCTTGTTCTCCAGGTGGGCGCCTGATTGCTGAAACTTGAATTGTTGTTCTTTGTTCTCCAGGTGGACGCCTGATTGCTGATACTTTAACTGTTGTTCCTTGTTCTTCAGGTGGACGCCTGATTGCTGATACTTCAACTGTTGTTCCTTGTTTTCCAGGTGGATGCCTGATTGCTGATACTTCAACTGTTGTTCCTTGTTCTCCAGGTAGACGCCTGATTTCAACAAAAATAGACAAAATAAAAGAAAATTTTCTGCCCCAATTTGGTAGCTGGGCGCATCTGTGAGTGTTAAACTGAATCATATTACCAAATATTATTAAGAATTTGAAAGCTATGTCCCATTATCCAGGGGGTCCTGACAACTCTTAACTAAATGACAATTTTAAATCTAAGCTATATCTTTTAAAGGCATGACTTCTGCTAAATCTTGTTATCTAAACCATTTTTAAACTATGTCCCATTATCCAGGAGGGTCCTGATAACTCTTATGCGAACTTTGAAACCAACTTATATTCCTTTTGGTGCCTATTTGTCCTATATTTACTACTTATGATTGTTTTAGGGTTTAACCTAGGTCCCATTTTCCAGGAGGGTCCTGAAAACTCTTAATTAATGACTATCCTAACAATAAAAGCTTTAAATCCAACTTATATTCTTTTGGGGTACATTTATACTAGATCTTGCTACTCATGATTGTTTTGAATTTTTAACTGGGTCCCATTTTCCAGGAGGGTCCTGATCAAACCTGCATGGTACTTGCTTTCCTCACAGGGTACTTCCTGAAACAAATGCCATCTTTGCCCCTGTTTCAAATCAAAGAAAATCTTGTCAGTTTAAAATGTGGTGGTTAGTTGCGGCATTCTTGCTGGGGAGGGTTTTCTCTTTGCCATGCTTTGCTTCAACAAACTGCCTTGAACCGGTCGAAAGGACTATTTTGACCTCATGATTGATCCTTAACTGCAGGATCCCCAACTGTTGTTTTCACTTCTGACCCTTCTGTCTGAACTTGTATATGTCCCATGACATTACTGAACCATTCCACCGATTCCACTTTTGCTTACACCCTATGTCTCATTTTTTATCATATTATCTCCAGCATATTCTAGCCGTATTTTGCGTTGTGCAATTTTGAATCTTGGTAGTATACTTCGACATTCCTTCTTATTTGTCGGAACAATGCTAACTTTGGAAGAGTTTTAGGGGAGTAAAAATTAACAGCAATGAAATACGACGATTTTGAGAATTAAGAATAAAGAAGAAAATCCAGATTTGGATGACTGTTGGAAATAGGAAAAAGGAACCTATCTGAGTGGAGTCACTGGCACCAATGATCATGGTATGCATTTTGGATTAATCAGCCCAGTCTATTTAACCAATCTCCTTTCCAACTATTTTACTTTGTTCTCCAAGATTTCCACAATCCAATTTTACTTTCCGCCAACTTACGGACCTTGTTTGACTTGTGGTGCCCTGAAGGGTTTTCACCGACAAACCTCTCTCATTTGTTTGTTCCTCAATTCCTTGTCGCCTTATGGTGCCCGTGAAGGTTTTCACCGATAAGACTCCCTCATTTTTACTTTCTCTCAGCTTTTGTCGCCTCATGGTTCCCGTGAGGGTTTTCACCATTAAGACTCTTTCATTTTCATTACTTTTCCTGCTTGGACCAGAGTGTTATCCTGATATGAATCACCTCTATTTGCTCAAATTGGCATCTCTCGAAGACTGATCGGAAGGTCTTTATTTGGACCGTAATGTGGGCTTTTGGATGGGGTTAGAAAGAAAAGGGTATCGAAGGCTCAAAACAATTTGACATGGGTTTAAAATTACAACTCTTGGAATCACATTTCTTATTACAAGTACAACTTCTGCCCCAGTTTCTTGCTTGGGGATCTTTTGATATTTTATTTTACTATGACCGAGCTGTGAGGCTGCCTACGTATCCTTAACAGGAATCAGGTCAAACGTAGTTCACACCTGAATTTCCTTGTTGTTATACTTTCTCTTTTCACTTCTTTTCTTTTCTCTTTTATCTTTTTCTTTCTTTTCCTTTTCTTTTTGTTATTGATTCCAAAGAGGGGTATGAAAGAAACAAATGCGGCTCAAGAAGGGGTAACAAAGGGTAAAGTGTTTAGATAGCAGAATAAATTGCCTTCGTCATTTCAATCTTTGAAACAATGCCAAGTACAAACAATCAACAATTATAACAAAAAAATCATACATAATATCTCTTGACCGCGTCGGAATTGATGGCCATGTCTATGCATTTTCCTTCGATGTCTGTTAAACATAGAGCGACATTGGATAATACTCTGGTCACAATGAATGGCCCTTGCCAATTCGGGGCGAACTTGTCTTTTGCTTCAACCTGATGTGGAATAATACGTTTCAGCACTTGCTGGCCCACTTCAAACTTTCGGGGACGCACCCTTTTGTTGTATGCTCTTGCCATTCTTCTTTGATATAACTGGCCATGACATACTGCTGCCAATCTTTTTTTATCAATCAAGTTCAACTGCTCCAGACGGGTTTTGACCCACTCATTATCATCAATTTCAGCCTCAGCAACAATCCGAAGGGACGGGTTTTCAACTTCCGCAGGTATCACTGCTTTAGTTCCATATACCAACAAATAAGGAGTTGCACCTACTGAAGTACGGACAGTAGTGCGATAACCCAGCAACGCAAACGGTAATTTTTCATGCCATTGCTTGGAACTTTCTACCATTTTCCGAAGTATCTTCTTTATGTTTTTGTTGGCTGCCTCGACTGCTCCATTCGCCTTGGGACGATATGGGGTAGAATTGCGATGTGTAATCTTAACTGTCGACATACCTCTTCCATCAAGTTACTGTTAAGATTAGCACTATTATCTGTGATGATCACCTTGGGGATTCCGAATCGACAGATGATATTTGAGTGAACAAAATCGACCACTGCTTTCTTGGTTACCGATTTGAAAGTTTTGGCCTCAACCCACTTGGTGAAATAATCAATGGCTACCAGAATGAACCTATGCCCGTTGGATACTGTTGGCTCAATTGGTCCAATGACATCCATGCCCCAAGCAACGAAGGGCCATGGTGCCGATATCGTGTGCAATCTCGATGGTGGAGAATGAATCAAATCTCCGTGTATCTGGCACTGATGATATTTGCGCACAAAATTGATACAATCTCGCTCCATGATAAGCCAATAATAGCCTGCTCGGAGAATTTTCTTTGCCAACACATATCCACTTATATGTGGTCCGCAGACTCCTGAATGTACTTCGGACATGACAGTCGTAGCTTGTCTAGCATCTATGCATCTTAATAATCCAAGGTCTGGTGTTCTCTTATACAAAACTCCTCCACTTAAGAAGAATCTGTTTGCTAACCGTCGAATTGTTCTCTTTTGATCCCCCGTGGCTTGCACTGGATATATCTCAAATCTAATGTATTCCTTGATATCGTTGAAACATGGTTCACCATCAAGTTCTTCTTCAATCATGTTACAGTAAGCATGTTGATCTCGGACTTGAATATGCAGAGGATCGACATAAGCTTTGTCCGGATGGTGCAACATTGATGCCAGGGTAGCCAAAGCATCGGCGACCTCATTATGGACCCTTGGAATATGCCTGAACTCTACTGATCGAAACTGTTGACAAAGATCATGTAAACATTGTCGGTACGGTATGAGCTTGAAGTCTCGCGTTTCCTATTCTCCTTAAATTTGATGTACCAGAAGATCCGAGTCCCCCAAGACCAAGATTTCCTGGACATCCATATCTTCAGCTAGCCTTAGACCCAAAATACAGGCTTCATACTCAGCCATGTTGTTGGTGCAATAAAACTGAAGCTGAGCCGTAACAGGATAGTGATACCCTATTTCAGAAATAAGCACAGCTCATATCCCGATTCCTTTCATGTTGGCAGCCCCATCAAAGAAGCGTTTCCAGCCTGGTTTTTCAATTTGCTCCAGTTCATATATATGCATCACTTCTTCATCTGGAAAATAAGTTCTCAATGGCTCGTACTCTTCATCGACCGGGTTTTCGGCCAAATGATCGGCCAATGCTTGGGCTTTCATCGCAGTCCGAGTCACATAGATGATGTCAAACTCTGTGAGCAATATTTGCCACTTCGCAAGTCTCCATGTCGGCATAGGCTTTTGAAAGATATACTTCAACGGATCCAAGCGCGAAATGAGATAAGTAGTGTAGGACGACAAATAATGTTTCAATTTCTGTGCCACCCAAGTTAGGGCACAACATGTCCTTTCCAGCTGAGTGTACTTAACCTCATAAGCCGTGAACTTCTTGCTAAGATAATAGATGGCTTGTTCCTTTCTGCCGGTGATGTCATGCTGTCCCAGTACACAACCAAATGAATTTTCCAAGACGGTCAAGTAAAGAATCAAGGGTCTTCCTGGTTCTGGCGGAACCAGTACGGGTGGGTTTGACAAGTATCCTTTTATCTTATCAAATGCTTCTTGACACTCATCAGTCCACCTGACCGCAGCATCCTTCTTCAGCAATTTGAAAATAGGCTCACAAGTTGTCGTGAGCTGAGCAATAAACCTGCTGATGTAGTTCAACCTCCCTAACAGACTCATCATTTCAGTCTTGTTCCTCAGAGGTGGCAACTCTTGGATGGCTTTGATCTTTGATGGGTTCAACTCGATGCCTCGCCGACTGACTATGAATCCCAACAGCTTTCCGGATGGAACACCAAATGCGCACTTGGCAGGGTTAAGCTTGAGGTTGTACCTGCGAAGTCTCAGGAAGAATTTCCTCAAATCCCCAACGTGGTTGGCCTGATACTTTGATTTTATGATCACATTATCCATGTATACCTCAATCTCCTTATGTATCATGTCATGAAACACTGTAGTTACTGCTCTCATGTAAGTTGCCCCGACGTTCTTCAAACCAAATGGCATTACTCGGTAGCAATAAGTTCCTTACGGCGTGATGAATGCCGTCTTTTCTGCATCTTCTTCATCCATTAAAATCTAATGATACCCGGCATAGCAATCCACAAAAGATCATATCTTATGCTTGGCACAATTATCGATCAAAATATGGATATTGAGTAATGGGAAGTTATCCTTCGGACTTGCTTTATTGAGATTGCAGTAATCAACGCATACTCTGATCTTGTCGTCTTTCTTTGGCACAGGCACAATATTAGCCAACCAAACAGGATATCGAGTGACCCGAATGACCTTTGCATCCAACTGTTTGGTGATTTCTTCTTTAATTTTCACACTCATATCAGTTTTGAATTTCCTCAACTTTTGCTTGACGGGAGGAAACACTGGATCGGTGGGCAATTTATGGACCACTAAATCAGTGCTCAAGCCCGGCATGTCGTCATATGACCATGCAAAAACATCTTTGAATTCGATGAGTACTTTGATTAACTCTTCCCGGATCTTTGGCTTGAGGTGGACACTTATTTTAGTCTCTCGGATATTATCTGTGTCTTCTAAATTGACGGCTTCTGTATCATTCAGGTTGGGTTTGGGTTTTTCTTCGAAGTGAATTAACTACTTACTAATCTCTTCGAATGCCTCATCCTCATCGTATTCTGATTCGTAATCACAATCTACTTCTTGAATTATTATTTCGGAATCAGATTGATTTTTAAGACTGGGCTGAGGATTCCTTATGCATGCCATATCACTAGAGCCAGCGTAAAAGGAACTGTACAGAAAAGAAAAACAAAAGAAAAACTATCAGGAATGATAAAGAAAGGGAAATTGCATATCATTGAATGATGAAAAGATAACAAGGTTTGCACACTTCACACAGACTGAAAGATAAAAATCTGGATTACAATCTTGGAATGATCCAGACAATCTGAAGGAAAATCAAAATAAACTACCAAGACTCCTTTCGAATGGGGAGAGGAGTGGCTTTCCAATTATTAAGCTTTGTTTCTGGCCCAACGAATTGAATTTCTGCGTTGCTAGGACCTTTTCCACTTTCCACCATGTTCACACCATCAAACAACTTTTCAAACCTTTCAATTAACTCCTCGTCAGGATTAATCATAGAGCTGGGAATTGTTGTTATCGGGCGACTTCTGGTATCGGACTTGACAAATAATTTGGAAAGACGTGGGACTGGCTTTGGAAGGACCCATGCCTTCTGTTTTAGCTTTCTGGCCTTTTTTATGTCTGCGGCAGTGGGCTTGAATCCCAAACCAAATGTTCCCAAGTTTTCGGGAAGAGACACCGGCTGTATGATGCCTTGCAAAGATGAGCCCAAACCTTTACCTAGTACAAAACCATTCTTTAACATCTCATAGGCTACCATGACTGATGTGGCGGTTATCTTTGGATTGGAATGTATTTCCCCTCCGGAACTTTCTCTACCAACATCGTGTCTCAAACCTGGTAGACCCATGGTCCCTGGTCATCTTCCACTTCAATGACTGGTACAATGGCATTGTTGCGAGCACATAAGTTGTCTTCCTCATGCACAACTATTTCTTGTCTATCCCATTCAAATTTGACTACCTGGTGTAGTGTTGATGGGACTACTTTGCGGCGTGGATCCATGGTCGACCCAACAGTAAGTTATAGGAAACAGCTATATCCAGCACCTGAAACTCTATTGTGAACTCGATCGGCCCTATCGTCAGCTCCAGCACTATGTCCCCAACTGAATCTTTACCTCCGCCGTCAAATCCGCGCATGCAAATACTGTTCTTATGGATCCTCTCCTCTTATATTTTCAACTTGCTTAGAGTGGAGAGAGGACAGATGTTTGCGCTTGACCCGTTGTCAACCAATACCCGGGTCACCACAGAGTTTTCACATTTTAATGTGAGGTAAAGATATTTGTTGTGCTCAGTACCTTCTACAGGCAATTCATCATCAGAAAACGTGACTCTGTTTGCTTCGAAGATTTTGTTGGCTATTTTTTTCCAAGTGATTCATGGAGATCTTATCGGGAACGTGTGCCTCATTCAAGATCTTCATTAAAGCTTGACGGTGCTCGTCCGAATGGATCAATAATTACAATAGGGAAATTTGAGTGGGCGTCTTTCTTAATTGTTCCACGATAGAGTAGTCATGCAGCTTCATCTTCCTCAAGAATTCTTCTGCTTCTTCTTCAGTTACGACTTTCTTCATTGGTGCTGGATTATTTTTAGCTCTTCTTAACTCCTCGGGAGTAAAACATCTTCCCGAGCGAGTCAAACCCTGTACTTCACAGATTTCTTCCTTGACTTCTTTCCCTTTGTACATCACTGTTACCCGTTCGTAATTCCATGGAATAGCCTTGTTGTTGATTACTGGTAACTGGGTTACTAGCTTGATAATAACCCGATCTGCGTAGGCTCCTTCCACGATTATGATGGGTTTGTTGGCTGCTTCCGGTACAATCACCCTTACCCCTTCCTGTTTCGTTGCAACTTTGCTTAAAGACCCATTCTCTACTGCCATAGATGGCTCAACACTCTTTTTGCTCTACTTGAGTACCAACTTCTCATCTGCTGATTGTTCATCTGTCTTGACTCCACTAGACCGAATCATCATGACGGTCTGTGATGGCTTCTTGGGTTCCCCCTCCGCATGCACTATTTCGATCATATTTGCCTCCTGATGGGCTGGCATCGGATTCCTATTGATATTGGGTGCTTCGAGAGCTTGAACTTCAATTCTATTGGTATCAATCAGCTCATGTATCGCACTTTTCAAGTGCCAGCACTTTTTTGTATCATGACCCCGGGTACCAGAACAATACTCACAGCTGATAGTATAGTCAAGATTCTTTGGAGGAGGATTTGGCAGTTTGGACTGTATCGGCCTTCGCATATCTAGTTATTTTAGCATGTGGAACAAACTAGTGTATGATTCTCCCAACGGAGTAAAGGTTTTTTTTTCTGCAACCTTTCACCCTTGAGTGCTTGATTCGGCCTGAAACTTGGTTCGGGAGTGTTTTCGTAGGCTCGTGGATGTGGATAAGTATTTGGTAGGACGGGAGAACGAGCATGCCATTGAGCATAGGCAGGAGGTTGGTTGTATGCTTGTGCATGGAGGACGGAAAAATGAGGTTCTTGTGGGGATAGTAGTGTTGGGGTGGATTGTGGTGATAAGTTTGCTGGTGGGGTCGAGGTTGATTGTAGTGGTAAGGTGAACCTCTGGATCCGGACCAAGTTCTTGAATCAACCATTGCCGCTTCCTCTCTTTTCTTCTTCCCAATCCCTCTTATGCCACCTTGAATAGCCTGAGTAGTCGCTTTGATAGCCGAATAGCTCATGATTTTATTCGACTTGAGGCCTTCTTCTACCATGCCCCCCATCTTTACTACTTCGTTGAATGACTTTCCCAAAGCTGCGACCAAATGGCCATAGTAAGTAGGTTCCAAAGCCTGTAGGAAATAATCTACCATCTCACTCTCCTTCATTGGGGGATCTACCCTTGCTGCTTGTTCCCTCCACCGGAAACCATATTCTCTAAAGCTTTCACTATGCTTCTTCTCAAGTTTAGTCAAGGATAGTCGATCTGGAATGATCTCAAGATTGTATTGGAAATGACAAGCAAATGCTTGCGCCAGATCATCCCATGTGTACCATCTCCCATGGTCTTGGCGGGTGTACCATTCCAATGTTGATCCACTCAAACTCTGACTGAAGTAAGCCATTAACAATTCATCTTTTCCTCCAGCTCCCCTCATCTTGCTGCAAAAACCCCTCAAGTGGGCTACTGGATCGTCGTGCCCGTTATATAGATCAAACTTGGGCATCTTGAAACCTGCTGGTAATTGCACATTCGGGAACACACATAGGTCCTTGTAGGCCACGCTGACTTGACCTCTCAACCCCCGCATGTCTCAGAACGATTGTTCTAAGCTTTTAACTTTCCTGAATATTTCCTCATGTTCGGTATTTTTGATTGGTTTATCAGCTTCTATTGGGAGGTCAAAGCGAGGAGTATATGAATGGGTTTCCGAAGCTTTGAAAGTGGGCTCCGAAGGGTAGTATTGGTTGTCCTGGACCTGGAACATAGGCTCACTAGGAGATTTGTGGAGTGTAGCTGGTGGAGGTGCTACGAAGACAGGAGTTACTGGTGAAGGAGGGTATGGAATTGGTTTAGGGGGCAGAGATTGTGGTGTATGAGAAGTGGTGCCCCAGTAGTGCTGGTAAATGGGAAAGCTCGGGGATAGATCGGTGGCATGATGATCCTGAGTTTGAGCCGGAGGTGGGGTGGAAGCAGGGTTAGCAGGGTAAGCTGGGGGTGATTATCCTTTAGACTAGGCCTGATACATCTCGGCCATCTGTTGCTTAAGTTTGAGCATCTCCTTTTTCATTTTACTGACGTCCAGCTCCTCTACCTCAACATTTGTGTCGACATCCGGGATAGACATGATTTCTGGTATTGGTCCTTTTGATCTGGTTTGGTAATGATAATGTGCCAGTATACTCTAGATAAACTAACTGCTTGAATTCTCTGGAAACAAACTTGTTAGTTTTTAGAGTTTAACACATATATAATTACACGTTGGGATGCAATGCACCTAGGCAATTAACCATTTTCTATCATGTATTTGCTCGGTTGCTTGTGTCATCCCAGCTTTTCCTGATCTTTCCTTTTATTGTCACTCACGCCTATCTTTATTTCCCTCCCTTTTTTTCATTTTTTTTGTTGTGGGCGAATCTTATGAAGATTGCCTACGTATCATGACCCTGCATGAATCAGACCGAGCGTAGTTCTGGCGGACACAATTATTTATTACTTTAACAAACGAAACAGTACAAAGACAGAAATGACATTACATCTGGACAACACTTTAAGAAAATGGTTTAAAAGACTCAACATGGACTTAAACTAAAACATGACTATTATATGAAAAGTTCCAACAACTATGACTACGCTTCACTTCCACAATCTTCTACTTTCAATCACTGGATCACCTGCCCACGGTGGGGCTTGACCCGGTTGACATCCTAGTGTACAGTACATCCTCTCTATCTCCATTGCAAGATGACTGGCAAAAGTAGGTGCATGCTCTAGAAACCTTTCATAATCCATCCCTTGGCAGTTTACGTAACTTTGAGAAGTATAAACGGCCAAATCATGGATTTGTGCTCTGAAATCTTGGAGATTTTGGTCTTGGTTTTGCAATTGCTATTGGCGAGTGGTGGCTATATCTCTTATGTGGTCTTCGTGATCTAAAGCTGACTCCAATTGAGCTCGAAGTCTGGCCTGATCGAGTCTTGCCTGTGCTCTCTCCCTATTAATATCCGCGTGCTGATGTTCTCTATTGTACCTTCTCATTTCTTCCAACTGTGCATGGAGTTGAGCTTCTGAATGTATCCAATGGTCCTTCTCTTTCTAGAATTGAGCCATTTCTTCTTCAAATCTCATTACTTGGCATTCCTCACTAGATTTGGCATCCTCATTTAACTGTATGATTTTTTCCTTAGCTTTGCCTAATGCCTTTTCAGTCTTTGTCAAGATGGAGTCATAATCTTGCATTTTTTCCATCAGATTGGCAATAATTTTCTGATCTTTCCAACTTCTCACTGGCGCTTTAGAGGCTTTCTTTATCTGTTGAAACTGAGCGCGGAGAGTTTTATTCTCGCTAATCAGACTCTTCTTTTCCCCTTCTGCTTCTTATGCTTGTAAGCCTCTCTCCAAATAGAGGCTCCTCAGGCTTTCTTCTAAGGCACGAATAGTTGCTTTGTACCCCTTATCATTTTCACTCCAAGCCAACCTTTCTTGGATTTTGTCATCAAAGGCTTGAACATGCGGTCTTTTTATGGGCCTTCTAGGATCAGGTTCTGGTGCATCATCCACACGGAATTTTTTCTCAAACCACCTAGCATAACCCGAATTTATCTCGCCTTTCGCAGGATCTGGAACTTGGGTATCATCTTTCAAGAATCGACAACCATTCCAAATCTGCTGGATTAAAGCCTCAGGGAGAGTGGCTTTGGGGTGTAGTTCGATCACTTGCAAACTTAAATCTTCATCATCAGGCACCACTTGGTATCTTCCTAGCTGTCTTAGAACTCTCTGTGGTGCATACGGCTGGATACTTCTTAAACCCAACAACAGCAAATAACTCTTTGAGGTTGACATGTGTATCACCTCTCTTACCGGGAGCCACCCCAAAATCCACTCAATTTGACTCGCTATTAAAGATCTTAAGTGGGATATCCAGGCTTCCACCCCTTCTGGAGATTTATAATCTTTTATTCTTTCTTCATAACTCTCGATGAAATTGTCCTTGCTTGGACCATACTGCATGAACTTGGGGTGACGTCGGAGATGTTCAGTCAACCACATTTGCAACAAAATATTCCAACCTTCGAAGAATATTGCCCCGGATTTACACAAAATCAATGCCCGATAAATGTCTGAGAGAATGATCGGGGCAAGAGTGTGATGTTCTTTGGTAGTGAGGACTTGTACGACTCTGGCTATGCGAATATCAATCGTCCGCTCTTTGTTTGGGAAAACCATGATTCCTAGAAAAGCCACCATGAAAGCGAAGCGTCGGTGAATCTGCCAGGTGTCTTTGTTTTGTTTGTTAGTAAGGCCCTTTTCATGAATTTCAAACCCATCCGGCTTTCCGAACCTTGAATATAGGAAGTTGAAAGAACAACACCCTTTGACAACGTTGCTTTTTCTTATTTGATTATTGATATTCAGAAGACCAAAAAATCGGTGTACAAAGGGAGCCTTTGGGAATATAAGATTCTAGTTTCTCAAATCTCCGTCAAAACCGGAATATCCAGCTATTTCTTCTAATGTGGGAGTAAGCTCGAAATCAGAGAAGCAAAAGACATTGTGAACAAGGTCCCAAAAAAGTCACTAGCGCCGTAATCAAATCATCGCGTGGTTAAACTTTCATAATATCTGTGAGAGGTCCCAAATACTTAATGACCCATTTCTGACCATCTCCTCCTAACTCATGCCACCACATCTGAAGCCGAAATAGAAACTCATCTACATCTGTGAACGGTGGGTTTTGGATGGTGCTCATTTTGTACTTGTGAGTGATTTTAATTTTAAAAAAAACAAAACAAAATCAAGACTCAATTTGAAAAGAAAAAAATCATTATTATAAAAAAAATATTCGTATAAAGAAAAAAATGCTTCGATGAAGCAGATTTAAAGGTCGTGTTTACTAGCACGCAATTTTTTTTTTTGAAAGAAAAAAAAAGACCAAAGGCGGTTGTTCTTGCAAAAACAGCCTTCCGGCGCCCTTTTGGGGACATTCGGCATATTTTGGACAAGAATGGTATCACCTTACTTATAACAAAACGACATTTATGTACCAACATTTTTTATTTATTTATTATCTATTTTATTTTATTTTAATTAAAATAGTTGGCCCCGATGTGGGTTACCTACGTATCTCACATCCGACGAGAATCAAACTTACGTAGGGTTGCCTACATATCTCACATCCGGCGAGAATCAAACTTACGTAGTTCGAAATAATAAAACCATTTTTTTTAAAAGAAACACGACATTTCCTTTCCTTTTCAGGATTTCAAAATATTTTGGAAATTATTATTATTATTTTCGAGAACAGCCAATTTTCTTTCTCGGTTCTCACATTGATTTTCCCTTTCTAACTTTTTCCTATAAGCTGGTCAACATGCAGATCCGAAACAAATGAATGCACAAGTAGCAAGTAAGATGCATCATGATGGTCTTTTCATTTCAGGTACACCTGTCCTAGACACACCCAACCCTTATGTTGAGTCTCCGAAGTCAAATGCACATGATGCAAACAAACGTTCCTACTAGGGATCCGGCATGAAGCTGAGTTATTCTAAGTGTAAAACCTGGGGTATATTGTTCTAGACCTGGCTTACCCAAGCGGACAGCTCGAGCCGAAGTGGGGGCAACGTACCGGGAGCACGAAAGTCTACCCGGCCTAGTTACTTGGCCCATCATCGTTCTATTTGGTATGACTTTTAACATAAAGGTGGGCCACGCGCACGTGTGCACCATAAATTCAGAAGACTCAGAAAGAAGAAGGGTTTCGTAGCAGTTTAATATACAGTTCAGATATTATCAAAGCGGTAAAACGCAACATTTAGCACATTAGGCCCAAACATGTGAGTAAAACAGATAATAAATAAAGCCAAATATAACAATTATTCTAAGCTCAAATTCTTGAACCCTGAACCAGAGATTCTGGGTTCGGTCCCCAGCAGAGTCGCCAGAGCTGTCACACTTCCTTTTTACCTACACCCACAAGGGCATAAGGGAGTTTTTCCAATTAAAGGACAATCGAAACGGGATTTATTATTAAAGATTTAGAGTCGCCACTTGGGAGATTTATGGTGTCCCAAGTCACCGGTTGAATCCCGAATCGAGGAAAAGATTGACTCTGTATTACAGTCCGCGAACCAGAAATCTGAGTAAGGAATTCTGTTAACCCGGGAGAAGGTGTTAGGCATTCCCGAGTTCCGTGGTTCTAGCACGCTCGCTCAACTGTTATATTTGGCTTAAATTATCTGATTTTAACAATTATGAACCTATGTGCAAATTTTAACCTTAACCGCTTTTATTCATTTTTAAAGAAAATTGCAATGTCATTAAAACAAGTCTTGAACCACGTCATATAAATGCACCCGTGGTTTTTGGACATATTTTAACATCGTTGGGATTTGGATCTGGGTCACATAAATGCGCACCCGAGTTTAGGGAGGTAATGTTATTAAAATACGCGCCTAAAGAGACTAACGCGTTATTATTTTGGGGAAGGCCGTGAAATTCGCTAAACGGCCCGTCCCGAAATCTAAGTATTTTAATATACACAATTATCGAGGGCCCCGCAATTTATGTATTTTGTTTAGCGAGGCTCATCCCGTTTTATTATTTTAACGTGCAAACCTAGAACAATCTATAGTTTTCTACTTAATTTGTCTCTAAAATAAAAGAAAGGCCCTAATTAATTTGTTACTGGACTGATGCAAACTAAGTAATATTTTTGCACCAAGATCCGACTATTGGGCTCCGGTGTGAGCCCAACAGAGGGAATTTAAAACCAAATATACACCATAAAATCGGCCAAAACAGACCTTGGCCCAGGCCTAAATAAGAAAGGGGCCAAAACTGGCCTGGGTCGTGCATCAATTATCCTGAGGCCCAAACGTTTAGGGACTAGCCTGTTAAGCCCTGTCTTTTATACTAAATGGAATTTCAATTTAATTAAGAACACAAATCTGATGAATCTACTACTAAAATTAACTAGCCAGTAAAATAAATTCAATGCAACATTAAACATGAGTTGTAAAGCAACTGATTTCAGATTTCATGACCCACATAAACTGCATGTGATCACAATTTCAAACATGGTGCATACTAGTTCAAATTTCAAATTCCCTACTATGACTCATTTTTATTAAAATGCTGACTCATGAACTTTGATTAAACACTAACGTGACCACATATGAGAATTGAAACTCGAGAATTAAGGATGCTAGATGAAAAGGATTGCCTAAATTAACCTTACGAATTACATATCTCATATCTACTTTTAACTTTCTGATTTCGAACCCACACACAACCACTCGAACTCAGAATTATAGATTAACTCACATCATCACTACTAAATATAAAGCTCCTATGATCAGAAGAAGTATCACACTACTTTAACAGTCTACAGCCTAATTAATCACAGCTTGAAAATACCATTTATACAAACCGGAAATTAACTAAACTAATAGAAACTATTCTGTTAGTCCAGCATGGAATTATTACAATGAATACTCAACTAAACTCATATGCATTTCTAAATATCTAACACACACTTAATGATTCAAATGCACAAACTTATAATTAACAGTCCATCAGTACGGTTATTACAGTATAATGAAAGCAGTAAATCAACAATAGGCCTCCACTTCAACAACAATAGGCCTCCACTTCATTCATTTTCAACAGGAAGTTTTCATACATCGAGTTTCAGGACATGTACCTGGTATGTAGAACAGAAAAATGGGGTAAGCAATCAGCAACAGCAACAACAAACAGCAAAATACAGCAGCAGAAAGCCCAACACAGTAGCTTCAATACCTCAATCCAGAAATCCCAGCAACACGGAGAAAATCAGTAAAAATGGAGAAGAGAAATAGTCTGAAAATCTCTCTTTGTTTTCTCTTTCTAGATTTGAACTCTCTCTGGTGTTCTTCCACTCTCAATATTTCAGAAAATTTGGTTCTATCTTTTTTACTCTCTCCAAAATGAATTATGCCCCTGTATATCCAGTGTATCCAGAAAGTATATCGAGTGTATACCGGTCTCTCCGCCCTTTTTTTTATTTTTTATTTTCAGCTCCCTTAAATGGGCATTAAATTAGTGCATTTTCCACTACCAACTTAACTTTTCATTTCTTTAATCCTCCACTCCATTTTCCACTCAATTATCCACTTAATTATTTAATCCATTAGTGCAATCCTAACCCTACTATCCACTAGAAACTTCTTAAGTAGGTAAACCCTTGAATTACTTATATTAATCAGTTCTTATTGACACAATTAAACAAGAACTTAATACCAAACTTATTGAACTAATCCTACTTATTTTGACTGAGTGATTAACGAGATACAATTTCACAGTGTTACAACAAACTGATATCTTAATTATACGAAACAAATCTATAAAACCAAAATCTTAAAGAAACAACAGTGAACAGAAATATTTCATACCAAAGAACTAATCGAATTTCAAATGAAATTGACCAGAAAAAGAAAAAGAGACGAGGAAGACGAATATTAGAATAACACTAATGAAAATAAACAAAAACTAGGAAAGAACTCACTGGATAGGCTCGAACTTGGATTTGGCACTCTGAATCAGCCCAAAATAATACCAAACGTTTGTTCCTGATGCAGAACAAACGAGCGTTATTATTTTGTGATGAAACAAGTTTAAATAAGCCCAGAAATCCAACCAAACGATCTTTCATGCACTGGTCAGAATTTCAAGGTTCTAAGGCTCGAACTCAGATTCGATATTCGAGGAGTTCTGGATACATTCAAGGGAAACTAATGATATATTGGGCCTAAGGGGGTTGTGGAGGTTGTGTGGTGTTAATTTGGGAGGGATTGGAGTCGGCGCCGCCACCGGAGAAAGTTAGGGCGGTGCTAGGGTTCATCCTTTTGAATCGATATTCGAAGGGATTCAGGCATGTTCGAAGGTAAAGGGTTACGGATCCGGGAAGAGGGGATCGAGGGGGTTTTAGGGTGTATTTTTGGGAGTGATTAAAGCCGGCGTCGCCACCGGAAGGCGGTGGGGAATGGTGGTGGCTGGTCTCTAGGGTTTGGCTGGGGAAGATGAGATGAGGGGTTATGAGGGGGTGGGGTCTGTTTGGTCAAATATATGCTGGGGTGAAATTGGATCCAGGTCGTTAGATCAAACGAGATCAACGGCGTGGATCATCTGACTAATTGGAACGACGTCGTTTGAGTGATTTAAAGACCGGATCGGTCTCAGATAAAATGGGTCGGGGTCGGGTAAGGGGCAAAGCTTTGGGGCCGTTCGATCAAATAAAATTGATGGCCCTCATCAAAACGTGTCCAAATGACGTCGTTTGGTTCTGGTAGGGGTGGACCGGGTATGGCAGACAAGTCTGGGCTGGTTTGGGGTGGGTTTGGACGGGTTTTGTTTTGGGCTTGGGGATCTTTTGGCCCAAATTTGATTTCTTCTCTTTTATTAACTCTTTTTCTTTTCTTTTCTTTTCTTCTTTTTCTTTCAAAAAAAATTAAAACTAAAATCCTAATTAAATTATAAAACACCAAATTAACTTAAAAATACTAATTAACTCTAAATAATAATTATCATAAATAATTAAATGCCAAATTAAAAGAAAATCACACAATTTGACTAAAATTACAAAAATATGTTATTATTATTTTTGAATTTTCATTTTTGTAAAACACCTAATTATTAATTAATTCCAAAAAATGTAAAAATCAAATCTTAAATGCCAATGCTATATTTTTGTATTTTTAATGCATTAATAAAATTAAACATGCCCACAAATATATGCAAACAATCAGGAAAATCACACATAATTAAAGACAAAACCTAATTTTGGGAATTATTTTGGAGTAATTCGTATGAGGCAAAAATCACGTGCTCACACTACCCACACTAAGTGACGGGCGTGTAGGTGTATACCTCGAGGGAATGAGACTTGGTCCGTCCCGTGAGGCTGCGAGGCCTAATAGCTATTATTTGTGGTTATGTGTTTACTTGTTGTTAAACTTGTTTGCCTTCATGTTAGAGATCATGCTTAGGCTTTATTCATGCTCACATTATTTGTACTCAGTCATAAAAATTATTGTAAATGTTTACCTCAGTCTCTATTATTTGCTAATATGCTGTGATACTTGATGTGGACTATGTCCCTTTATTTGTTGATGATGGTGAGGCTAGTGAGATACACGATTGAGTGAGGCCGAGGGCCTGATTGTGAGGATATTAATACCATAGCGTATGAGTTATCCGCGTAGCACGTGAGTTGACCGTACGAGTCCAGGTATTGATACCATAGCGTGTGAGTTGTTCGTGTAGCACGTGAGTTGACCGTGCAGATCCAGGTATTTATATGATGGCACGTGAGTTGTCCATGCTTAGCGCTTGGGCTTTGGGAGCCCCTCCGGTGTCTGTACACACCCTAAGTGAGCGCAAAGTGTTGAGTGTTGAGTGTTAAGTGCGAGTGCTGAGTGATGGAGTGACATTGCTGTGAAGTTGCATTTACTTTTGTTGTTGCTGCATTTATCTGTTAAATTTCTTTATTGTATTTACTGAGTTATGGAATTTACCTGTTTATTCCTGTTATTTTTAAAATTGTGAAAAATAAATAATTGGATTGTTTTACTTAGCTCGTCAATACTACTCAGTTCCTTAGTTATTTGTCTTACTACTGAAGTGGTTGTACTCATACTACACCCTGCACTTTATGTGCAGATCCAGGTGAATTAGAGCGCGGCGATCATTGAGTTCAGGCCGGCTATCTGTGGAGATTGCAAGGTAGCTGCTAGTGTCCGCAGGACCTTGTTACTCCTCTTGTCATTTCTTCTTTTGGACAGTTAGACAGTTTGTATATCTTAGTTTATTATTTTAGACGCTCATGACTTAGTAACACCCCGATGTTTAGGACTCGTTTTCGTATTTTATATTAATTATATTTAGAGGTTATTTAGTTTATGAGAAATTCAAATGGTGAAAATATTTTATTAAATTCTTATAATCGATTTAGTAGTAATATTTTGGGAAGTAGGATTGCCTTGTAACACGATAGGCGCCATCACGACCATGGTTAGATTTTGGGTCGTGACAAGGTGATATCAGAGCCTAGGTTACATAGGTCTCACGAGTTATGAGTGGGTTAAGTAGAGTCTGGCGGATTGGTACGGAGACGTTTGTACTTATCTTCGAGAGGTTGCAGAACCTTTAGGAAAACTTCACCTTCTTGAATTCTTATCGTGCAGTATTGATCCATCTTGAAGTGTAACTCTTTGAATTCTTTCAATGCATTCGTATGTGCACATGGGTGCTCGGTATCAGTTGTGCATCGACGGATTGTGATTCCCTGGATGAGGTGCGAGATGTGATTTCTGTGTGTTGATGTTGGGCCAGTCTGGAGGATTTGAGGCTGGGTTTTGACTGTAGCTTGAGCACTAAGGTGTGGATTGTGTGAGCGCGTGCTTGTAGACTTATATGTTTGGTAGTGTCCCTATTAGTGAAAATAGTGGCTGGATGGATACATGATGAGTATGATGTGACCGCGAGATGAGTTCATATGATTTGAATGTGACGAGAAGGTATAGCTGAAGGTTTCACCTATTCAGGTATGTTTTTAGACTCGTTTGAGGACGAACGTTTGTTTAAGAGAGGGAGGATGTAATGACCCGGCCTGTCGTTTTGAGGGTTATAGCCCCATTTTCCCCATCTATGCTTCTTTATGTATTTTTCAGTTGTGTTGAGTTGTATCGAGTTGGTAGATTTGGGTTCGGAGTAGTTTTGGAGTGAAATGAACACTTAGTCTCTTAGTTAGAAAGCTAAGTTAGAAATCAATCGGAAGTTGACTTATGAGTAAACGAATTCGAATTTTGATTTTTATGATTCGATTAGCTTCGTTGGGTGATTTTAGACTTAGGAGTGTGTCCGAAATATAATTTGGAGGTCCGTGGTAGAATTAGGCTTGAATTGCCGAAAGTTGAAAGTTTAGAAATTCTTAGGCTTGAATTCGAGGTTGATCTGGTGTTTTGATATTTTTTTCGGAGGTTCGACTAAGATCGGCAGTGATATATGACTTGTTGGAATTATTGGTTGAGGTACCGTGGGCCTCAGGTGAGTTTCGAATAGGTTTGGGTTATGTTGTGCTCGTTTTTCTTATGTTTCGACGTCATTTCTTCAAGTGCTGAGTGATGGAGTGACATTGCTGTGAAGTTGCATTTACTTTTGTTGTTGCTGCATTTATCTATTAAATTTCTTTATGGTATTTACTGAGTTATGGAATTTACCTGTTTATTCCTGTTATTTTAAAATTGTGAAAAATAAATAATTGGACTATTTTACTTAGCTCGTCACTACTGCTCAGTTCCTTAGTTATTTCTGTTACTACTGAGGTGGTTGTACTCATACTATACCTTGCACTTTATGTGCAGATCCATGTGAGTTAGAGTGCGACGATCGTTGAGTTCAGGCCGGCTATCTGTGGAGATTACAAGGTAGTTGCTAGTGTCCGCAGAAACTTGTTACTCCTCTTGTCATTTCTTCTTTTGGATAGTTAGACAGTTTATATATCTTAGTTTATAGTTTTAGACGCTCATGACTTAGTGACACCCCGATGTTTGGGACTCGTTTTCGTATTTTATATTAATTATATTTAGAGGTTATTTAGTTTATGAGAAATTCAAATGTTGAAAATATTTTATTAAATTCTTATAATCGATTTAGCAGTAATATTTTGGGAAGTAGACTTGCCTTGTAATATGATAGGCGCTATCACAATCATGGTTAGATTTTGGGTTGTGACAGAACTCCCCCTCGGGCACAATAACATCAAATCAGCCCCTCGGGCAATATCACAAAACAATACCAGCCCCTCGGGCTATATCTCATGTCACAATGGGTACCCACGCTCACTAGAGGTGTGCAAACTCCTGGAGGGGCCCTTTACGGCCCAAACGCAATATCAAGCCATCTCGTGGCATCATAAACAGGCTCTCGGCCTCATATAAAGATCAAGCCACCTCGTGGCGTACAATCTCAGGCCCTCGGCCTCATTATCATAATTAGTGTATCATTGTGGCAGCGTGCAGCCCCACCCAAAAGTATCCTCACAATATAGGCCCTCGGCCTTACTCAATCAGAATCTCATAAGCCCTTCGGGAAATAGTAAAAAATATGCAGCTCAACTCAAAATATTTTTAAAACATCATTTAAGGTTTCTAAAATAGATTAACATAGCTGAGTTTTGAAAACATTGAAAGATCTGGCATGACTGAGTACAAGTATGAAATCAAACAGTGAGGAAAATATCATTAACGATCCCCTAAGGGTTCAAACAGTTGGCACAAAGCCCAAATTGGAACAGATTTGACACTGTTTCAGAACATCCATAGCTGTTGGAAATATTGAGGGAAAATTAAAACGGATTTAAAATAATCCGAAAAAGAAAATGGGCCGGACCGAACCGGGTCACGGGTCATGGGTTATTCCAAATTGAATTTTGTTAATTAATTAATTAAATATTTGAAAAGAATTTTGTCCAAAAAGATTAATCAGTCAATCTTTGACCAAATGCGAAGCCGAAGACGAGTGAGAGACGACGACGACGGCGCGAGACTTGCCTTCTTCTTAACTCTTTACGATCTAAAAGATGAACTTCTCTATATATATACAAAGATTTTCTTTCCTTCTACCAATGAGGGACAAAGTGCATTAGTAAAATGAACTAATTCAAAATTTCACTTCCATCCATTTCTTTTCCCACCATTTTCCATTCATACCTCTTTTGTTATAAATAACAAATAATAACAAAAGCCCAACAATATATACCCCCGTCGTAATACTATTAGTTTAAATATATCTATTTTCCATTAATTTTGTCCAAATTGGATATTCAATCCTACGTGACACTGACATTTGATGAGGTAGATGTTACATGGCTTGCCACCTCAACGCCCCTAACCCATTTTACCGCTCCCTTATATTTTTCTCCAACAGTAAACTTTTCTTCCCTACCACTATTGCTACCATTACTGTTATCATGAAAAATATTGTATTTCAAATTTTAGTCTTTTATATATAGACTAGAGGCACTGAGATAGCATGTCACGTGACATTCACCTCATCAAACTTAACAAAAGAAGGATATATTTGAACCAATAGTATGAATGATATATTTGAACCAATAGTATTATACCCGGGGTATATTTGAACCCAAAGGATAACGAATAGTATATTTAATTTTTTTCTCATAATACAAGGGTATATTTGGCCCTTTGCCGTTTTAGAAATAAAAATTTTGATGGAGATATTTACCCGATATTTATGCTCGTGAAAGATAACAAATACCCTGTAAAATTAGTCGAGGCATGCACAAACTAACTTGGGAAAAAACAACATTAACATGATTGCATCAATCATTTATAGACACAAGGTTACTTTGCTCCTAAGGATCTTATACGTTAAGGAACTACTAGAATAGGTTCCTAACCCACACGTTATTTAATTTGGTATTTCTTTGTTCTTTAAAGGGGAAAAAGAAAAAAAGTCACGAGAGAAAGAGAAAAGGGACAAAGCAGAAGCAATATGGTAACAAAATGCCAAAATTTGGAAAAGTTTGTCTAAAAGGGAACAATTAATTGTGTATTTGCTTCTATAATTTTATTTTCTCTTTATGCTAAATGTCCAAATTTGCAATCATAACATCACTATACGAAAGGAGGAGCATATTCATAATCACATATTTGTGAACTGCTAAAAGAGTAACAAGATTCTAATTAATAAAGGTGGTTTGATTTATGATTTAAAAAAATAAGAGATGTTGTAATATTGTGCACCTTCAACGGTTTTACATCTAATTCTTTAAAAATTATTGTATGAATACTTTATTTAAAAGTTTAAGTTATTAAAAAAAAGCATGTACTTATTTATTTATTTAATTATATTTTCAATATACTCTAATGACGGATAAATATTTTGGCGAAGGCGTATTTTTTTGGGGAGGGTGGCCATGATTTGTGAAAGATGGGAAGATAGAAGAAGGTAAATATTTATGAGCGTCCAACAAAATTGCCAGGTCTTGAAATATATATCGATTTAATGTAAACATTATGAGTGCGTAAAATTTTCTTATCAATTTGTAGATGTCAATAACATGACATTGGACACTCAACGCTTATCATCAGTCCTCCTACTACAAAAGCAAACCACAGAATTGAAAATATTAGACCTTAAAATTTTGCAAAATCAAACATAAGTCATTCGTCAACCTTTGATTATGAATTATTCATTTATTTGACAATGAAAACTAAGGGCCCCACGAGGCTGAATTTTTTCTATACAAGACTAAGGACCCCTTTGCCCGATACACAAATTTCATTTTGTGAATTCTTTTTTTAGAAAAAAATGTGTTTGTTCATGAATTTTTGCAAGTTTTTAGAAATTTTTTGAAACTGAGTTTTTCGAAAAGATCACTTTTTTAAAAAAATAATTTACAAAACTGTAATATTTTCTCAAGTAAAATGCATGTGCAAATATAACTCCAATTTTTGAATACCGATTTTTAACTTAACTCCAAATATTAATTATTATTTTTTCAAAAATTATAATTTTTATGTCCAAACGCCTTCTATGGCTATCATCTGAATTAACGTTTGATCCAGTTTCGTAGCCCAACCCATCTAGATGTTTATTGTCCCCATAATGTAGCACTTTTATTTGATTTTATTTTATTTCAAAAACAGGTTGTTCTTAGTTTTCGAATTTGGTTTATAGTTGGTTTCAGAAAACGTTTAATTTAGACTTTCGAAGACTAAGGTCTTAGTTGTTAATGAAAACGCCACTGGTTTGATACCTTTTAAAAAGAATAATTATTTCTGTCAATAGCTGCTAAATAATTATAAATTAAATTTTTGCTTTCACATGCACTGGCCGACACCCGACTTAAAAATTGATATAGCTGTAATTGCCCCCTCATTTCCTTGGTCTTTTTTTATTTATTTTTTTATTTTTAATTTTCGTCACATGCATACCGGGAGCCTTGATGTAACTGGTAAAGTTACTGTTATGTGACCATGATGTCACGAGTTCGAATTATAGAAATAGCCTCTTGCAGAGATTCAAGGTAAGGTTGCATACAATAGACCTTTGTGGTCCGGTCCTTCCGCGAACAGCACACATAACGGCACCTTAGTGCACCCGGTTGCCCTTTTTTTTTCCCTGTCATATGCATACTTTCTTTATGTTAATCACAATCATTATAAAATTTCACTTTGTTTATAAAAGTTTGTCATTTCACTTTTGTTTTTAGTTTTTAAATTAAAAATAAAAAAATGAAAAGATGAACTCAATAATATTTTTTTTCTTTTAGATGCTTTTCCATAACGTTGATCTTTGTATACGTTAATGCTTATTGAATCCTAATAATAATAATAATGGGATTCAAAAAATGCAAACTTGCATAGTTAGTGAAAAATTTAATTATTTAGGGATTCAACAATTTATATATATACCAAAATTTTGATTTTATCATATTTGTACAATATAATTTACAAAATAAGTGAATTCAATTGAATCTTCTTCAACACACTTGGCAGGCGTTTGGACATAAAAATTCTAAATTTTGAAAAAAGTTGTATGCAAAGTTAAATTGAAAAATGGTATATTTGAGATTTGAAATTATGTTTGGACATGCATTTCACTTAAAAATGAGTGAGAAATTTTTTTTTTTCTGAAAATGACCACTTTTGCGTTTTTGAAAAATTTATTTTCGAAATTTTTTAAAAAATTTGCAAAATTTCTTGGACAAACATATTTTTGAAAAAAAAAATTATGGACAAGCGGGGCATTAGTTCTGCCACTGGATCTCGTACAAAATTATTCTTAGGATAGAATGCTAATCAAATGCAGATTAAATAATACTCCCTCTGTTTCAGTTTATGTGAACCTATTTCTTTTTTGGTCCGTTCCAAAAAGAATACCCCTTTCTAAATTTGGTAACAATTTAGCTTAAACTTACAATTCTACCCGTAATGATAAGCTTTTATAACCACACAAATACTCTGGGTCCTTTTTTGACTTGTTTAGGACCATAAATTCTAAAAGTCTTCATTTTTTCTTAAACTTCATACCCAGTCAAATAAATTCACATAAATTAGAACGGAGGGAGTACTGAATTTTATATAAAAATTATTTTCTAATCGGAATAATCAAACGAAAACGTGATATTTGGTTTTAGACTTTACCGGGGGGAAAATGGTTTTAGACATCAAACACTACTAGATTTCTAGTGGTAGAAATATAACAAAAATGGTCTAAAATGGATGGCCGTGTAACGTCAACCACTCATTTTATGACTTTTTGGCCTACCCCTTGATTTCTTTTCAATTCAATCTTGATGGCCCCAAATCCTCATCATAATCGGTCCCACTTGTCTTGACCTTTTGGTACTTGACATGCATCAACACCATACATGATCTTAGGACCTTGAAAAAAAACTTATGTTTTAGAAGGAAAAAAAAAACAATTTATACGTTGATTAAGATTTGGTACCAACAATGATCCAAAAATTAAAATTGATACTAGTAGGTAGTAAAATTGAGAAATTTGAGAAAAGAACTTGCTTGTCTTATAATTCATCAAAATCAAGAAATCAATTAGAAAATACAAATTTAGAATTTATTAAAAAAAAAAATATATATTATATGTGTGATACGTGGTCCTCTTCTCAATATATATATATATATATATTGAAAAGAGAAAATATAATGCCGAACTCGTAATTTTATTCTTGAACATATAATTAAAGGGATTGGGGGAAAATTAAAAGAATATAGGGTCTTCCTTAAAAAAGAAATAAAGTTGTTATTATCAAGATTTTGACATGTATTCTAGAATTCTTTTAGGTACTTTATTCCTTGTGTTGGAAACTTGGAATACCAAATGGTTACTATTTCTTTATGTGGATAGAAAGTGGCATCGTATTTGAAGTCATTTTAAATTAGTCTGCCATTTTAATAAGGAGTTTCATATGTAATGATATAGATTATTTTAGTTTAAATTATTAATAACTTGATTTGGTTAATTGATTAATTTCCTAAGGAGCTAATTTTCATCCAGAAGAAACTATCATTAATTAAAATCGGTTCAATGCATGTTCAGTTTTTCAAAGTAAAGAAGTTCAATTGCGTATCGAGAAAAATAAATATACATTCTAGAAAATGATACATCTCTCGTTGCCTAATATTGCCTAGGCGTTTAAAACATTTATTCTTTAGCTATGCATTTTCTCAACTTTTTAGACATGGATAATAAACCAAATTGAAAACGTTATGAGTTTTAATTCTTTCCTTAATTATGCAAATTAAGCTTAAAAGGGAAATAACTTAATGCCTTACAAATTTCTCTCCTCAAACTCATGAATTTTAAGGAAATAGGTAAAAAAAATTATGAGAACGAGTTACCAAATTTTAGGAGATACGCTAGAGGGAAAGCCAGGATTTCAAGTTTATGGGTTCAGGATTCTAGTTCATTTAAGTTACTGGGTTCTAAATTAAAATTTTGTGTATATTAAATAATTTTTTAAGACAAATATACGGTTTGAACCAAAACTATTAGGTTCAACGGAAGGGCTGGCTCCGCCCCTAAAGACGCATAATTGACAACAAGATTATTTAGTCCAATATTTTCATTTAGTTTAACGAAGTATAGGATATTGTATATCAGGTTAATAATTTATGTACCAAAGTATATTGTTACGTCCCACCTATTTATTCTTTAGTCCATAAACTTTAGTGTTTCAAGGAAGTGTTATAATTTAATACGAATCCTAAATTTTCCCTTTTAAACATTTATTCAAACTAAAATGTTTTTGAGAATCAAGTTATAATTCACTGGTAAATAATTACTATTTCGTGTTCTATTTGCACAAGATTCAAGTATTCCTAATCATTCGATTTCTTTTTATTTTTCAATCTCTGATTTCCTTAATTATGTGAAAAAGGAAAAAAGTGGGGTTTTCAAGCACAACAAAGCCGGTAATAAGCTTTACATAGTAGTAATTATTGTTACGGTTTGGAATTGACAGGAAATGCTATTTATTCATTACAAATCATGCATACCAAGGCATGTTATTATGGCTATGAGGAATGAAATAGAGCTTTTTATTTTTCCGCCAACCAAAATTGAGGTACCAATATATACTTTTAACTTTTTATTTTTACTTGGTCTTCCCAATATATACTTGTCATTAGAACATTAACTGTTGTATGTCTAGTGTTAGTAGTCAAGAACTCATACATTTAAAAGATGAAAGTAATTAATGAAAATGAGAATGATTAAATAATTGATGTGTGGATATATTAGGAGACAAAAAATTAGGAACGAAGATATACAATGTAAGGTGGAGTAACCTTCGTGTGGTGGACAAGATGAAGAAAGCGAGACTAAGGTGATTTCGGCATATGAAGAGGAGGGGCACCGATACCCCAGTGTGGGATTCGACATGTTGGCAATGATAGGTTTAAATAAAGGTTGAGGTAGGCCGAAGAAGAATTGGGGGAGATATGATTAACTAGGACATGACACACCTTTAGCCGATCGGGACATAATCCTAGATAAGAGAGCATGAAGGTTGAGTATTAAGATAAAAAGTTAATAGGTAGTCCAAGCGATTTTTTTCTTTTCCGAGGGAGGTCGTGGCTCTAGTTTAGATACCTTTTATTATTATTATTATTATTATTATTATTATTATTATTATTATTATTATTATTATTATTATTCATTTTTGTTACTATAACTTGCGTTATTCTACATACAATACAAAAAAGTACCCAGAAAGGACAATAAAAAAATAACTCTTTTGGTAGAATTAGAGGAGAAAGAAAAATCAAAGTTTTAGGTAATCAATTTCACCGTCCTGTATCAAATATAATCATCAGTCTCTTTATGTCCCTCTAATTACATAAAATGTTATCCAAGTAAAATTTAGTTTAACAAGTTTTACATATGATGACATAGATACAAGTTAGTAATTATTTTATATCTGCAAATTGAACTGGTACTTTCTAATCTTCAAATTTTCTTTTATATCTTATGCACATATTCTAATAATATTTATATAATTTTTAAAAATTTATATTGATCACATAAAATACATGTGTAACATATCAACAGACTATTCAATACTTGTCGTTTGATATTGATTATGAAACAAGTTATTTCATAATTATCTCAAAATAGTTATTTTAGAATTGTTATTTCAATTTTCTAAAAAGATAAAAATAATATTACAATATCGTGATAATTAATTATATTACAATTACAATTTTTTCCCTCATTCCCCGTACAAGATGAGAGCTCTACCCTGATAATTTTTTATCCAAAGCCATCGCAAATCAAAGAGACAGCTTCTTATATCACTATCCTATGATTATTAAATTGAAAACTTCTCTCTCTGCAACTGTCCTTTCTCTTTCTCTTTCTCTATCTAGAAACTTTTTTTTTCTCTTTCTCTATCTAGAAACTTTTTTTTTCTCTCTCTACACATCAACATAGAGTAAAATTGATAGAGAGAAGACCATTACATTAACCCCAAAAAACTAGTCAAAAGGCGTGGGTTCATATCCCACAGTAAAAAAAAAAAATTCTTCTTTGATGATACACCTGGCAACTGTTTGACACAGTTTCAGAACTCCTGGTTTACACCTGTTGGATCCTCTCAATGCTCGATAGCTAAAAAAATAAAATATATGCAATAAACCCAAGAAAAAGCCCCACAATATTCTTTGATTAATTTCTATATACCCAGAATTGAATTTTGGGGAATCCCAAAAAATCCCACCTTTATAATACTACTGGGTTTATCATTATCTGGTCTAATTTTGGCTCTGTGTTTGGTTTTTCTGAGATTTTGGGATCAAACTGAATTTTGATCAAAGTTTTGTAGTGTAGTTGAAGAGAAGATTAGTAGATTGCTTATTTGTTGGGGTTTTCTTGGAAAACTTGAAGCCAAGTTTGGACTTTCCCCCCTTGTATTTGTTGGCTTAAGGCACTGTTTGGTAAATGGTTTTGAGGGTATTTTGATTGGAGAAAGGTTTGGTCTTTGAGTGTTTTAATAAGGCGAATAAAAATGGTGAGTGGAACTTTGTTTCATTGTAGAAAGAACTCATGGCCACCTGAAGAATATATCAGTAAAGCAACTTTACAATTGGTAAGTTCTTCTGATGATGGGTTATCTATCTAACTAACTACCTTGTTAATTAGCTGGTGATATATATATTTTTTGTAAGGAACAAATTCTTTTTGTTGTTTATAGCTGACCTCAACTTGTTAGTTGTTGCAACAAAATTTGTTGTTTTATGCTATGGAAAATAAAAGGGGAGCCTTGGAGCGGCGGTAAAGTTGTCTCCGTGTGATCTATGGCTCACGGTTTGAGCCATGCAAGCAGCAATAAATTGCTTGTATTAGGGTAGGTGGTCTACATCACACCACGGTCTTTCACCGGATCCTGTGTGAACGCTCGATGTCTAGTGCATCAGGCTGTGCGTTTATGCCACGGAAAATAATGAGACCAGTTGAATGTAATTGTGAATATATGCTGAACTTGAAAGCTAAAAGACATGCTTCACTATGCCAGGGAAAATGTTGTTAATGACGTTTGAAGTTGTTTTGAAGTTAATTGTTTTTCTTTCTTGTATGTCTTAATATTGGTCCTGCAACATAGTTCCAATTTTATCTCCTTTATTTTTGTGTTTTATTTTGTTTGTTTGTTTTCATATTGTAGGGAGTTGCTTTTTGATCTTTCACTTTAATGATGTTCAATTTTTTAAAATAGTTTTAATGATCTTGTGTTTTGCTTGCTGCAGTTTGATTTTGATAGTGCTGCACCACCATCTCAAGCTTGGAGAAGGAAACTAAATAGTCATGCTAGCAAGTTAAAAGAATTTAGTGTAACATTCACGGAGGCAATAAAAATGGTATGCATGTCTGTTTTAGGCTTTTACCACTATTGTCATATAGGAAAATTCTCCTGGATTTTGACTTGTTGCTTTGCCTTGTAATCTTTGTTTATTTTTTTTAGGTTCGGCTTGGTATACGTCTATGGTCATATGTAAGGGAAGAAGCATCCTATGGAAGGGTAACTTTCTTGGTCTCATCTATACAGTTACAAGTATAATTTCATGCTTTGAATGAGTGCTGTGATTTCTGAAAGGTCCTACCATTCTCTTACATGTGCAGAAAGCTCCAATTGATCCCTTTACACGAGAACGCTGCAAACCATCAGCATCTCAGGGTGTTCCACTTGGAGGGATGGGGTTAGTGTATAGAGTATAAACTAGTGAACAGCTGTTCTGCTGTATTGGAATTCTTTTATTGATCTGATGAGATATCAAACTTATAACATCACAGGAGCGGCAGCATATCCAGAGGCTTCAGAGGCGAGTTCAAGCACTTCCAGATTCTTCCTGGAACATGTGAGACTTCTCCAATCATGGCCAATCAGTTCTCAGTAATGCTCTATCCTTCAACACTATATTCTTTCAGTTCATATCTTTATTTGGATATTATGAACGAATGAGGAGCACTCAGTGTAAGCTCAAGATGTATGAGCTAGAGTTATACCACTTTTATCTACAAACCACATCTTATATTTCACTAACAAAAGATTATCTTAGGACTAAAAGTAACATTGACACTTTAAACTTTATATTCTAATAACCTTTTCAACCACAAGATAGTGTAACCAACCTATGTTTGATTATTTATATAGAGAAAAGTAACCTTCCAAAAAGTTACCACAAGACCTCTGGTCAGAAATGTTTTGGTCACTGAATCTTGTCCAAAAATTTCCGGCCACTGGAAGCTTGTTGAGAGTGCCGTCATTAATATCTTGGCGCAAAAGTTGCCGCTGGAACAATGGCCAGAATAGTGGCCAGAAGATGATGAAAGGTAGCAGTGTTGCTGACTGCTGGAATTGTCAATAGAGGTAAGAATAGCATAATTACGAAAAGAAGGAAAAACTTTGGCTGGACCGGCAATCAAGAGTTATAGCATGTGAGAAAATTAGATGAGAGAAGAGACAAAAGATAACTCAATGATAGCGGAGTACAATACGCTATCCACATCTTATATTTAACTAATGAGGAACTAATTAATACCAAGTCTAACATTCTATGACACTATCAAATGGCTTTTAAAATAGCTCATCGTTGCTGGTATTTACCGTAATCTTGATACTTTAAAAGTGAGTCAAATTTAGCCTTATCATGGTAAACATAATGTTTAAGCACTCATAACGAAAAACTTGGCGGGTTGATAACTCGCTCGTAAGAATCATCATTCAAGAATTTCTACTAATTAAGCAGTTCTTGAACATTTAGCATATGCCTTATTTGAAGGTTGGCGTTTGAGTAGTTAATGAGCTGTAATGCTGCTCCCTTTTGTCTTTTTAGAAATTGGCTAAAATTGGTGTAATAATGTTTACTGAGAGGTATTTGTTTTCTATGAGATTTTCCATGGGGCGAGTGGCATCCAAAGGGCCTCATTGTTCTATGAACATATGGGAATTGAACAAATGCAACCACCTGTCTATCCTCATGCCTCATGGAGTAGTTGACTACCTAAGTTGCTTGGACTCGGGTGTGGGTATCCGATATGGGGACGGATCGGCAAAATCTAAATTTTAAGATTCGGGGGTGCGGATCCGGATATGGATACGGGTGCGAGGATTCAGCTGATAAAAAATAGAGCTATAAAAATATTGTAAATTTTGAGAGATATTATGTGAAAAACTTACATGAATATTGTAAAATTCAATCTCTCTCTCCAATAACAACAACATACCCAGTATAATCCCACTAGTGGGGTCTGGGAAGAGTAGGGTGTACGCAAACCTTACCCCTACCCAGAAAAGGGTAGATAGGCTGTTTCCGGGAGACTCTCAGCTCAACAGAAGAGACAATAATATCAGAAAAAGACCTGTAACAAAAAAGATGCCAGAAAGAAAATAACAGCAACGAAAGGACAATAACACAAAACTATGCAAAACAACAATGTGAACACAACATAGACCGCTAACAAACCTAAACAATATTCATGTAAGTTTATCTCTCCAAGATGGACATTATTCTTTCATTCTCCTAAATCTGTTTTATTTTTGATTTTGAGAAATCAAAATCTCAATTTTTCTCCCAAATTTGTTGATGGACTCTGGTCAAAGTGTCTGAAGTCAATTGACCGAATCCGGGACGTATCCCGCTCCCGTCCCGTCTCGTATCGAGACGGGGACGACACCAAAATCGAAGAGTCCGCGCAACTTAGTTGACTACACAGAAGAGGGGCTGGAAAAACAAAAATGAAAGAATTGTCCCCACTGATATAGACGAGAGTAGTGAGTCAGAAATCATGTTGCTTAGATTGGAATCTTTCATCTTGAAGTTAGTACATGTGATGTCGGCAGGTACTATATATTGTTTTAAGATGTACGGAAGGTGTAGAGATTATGGTGTTTTATGTGTTAGTCGAACCAATGACCAATCACAGTTTCATTATTGAATCAAATCCATATCGGGTTTCAAAGGAATTTATGATAAAACTTTGTTGGAGATGAATCGTTACAGAGCAATACACACTTGAAGGACACGATTCCATTGCAGATCTGTAAGTTGGGGCTAGCCGATCCAGCTGGTTTTCTAGAGCGATTATATGCATTTGGTAGAGTTAACAGTTCTGTATCGTGATATGCTTTCAAGTACCTAAAAAAAGAAGTATTTGAAGCAGTTAGTTATAACAAGGCCTGTGATTTGTTGCTTGGGAAGACTTTTTTTTTTTGTCTTGGATGTATGATTAAAGCACTTAATTTATCATGATTTCTTTTTTAATGCAGATTTTTATATCCCGGGATGGAGGAAACAAAAAGTATGCATCCGTTTTATCTCCGGGAGAACATGAAGGGCTAGGGTAAGGAACTAAGTGTCTGAGGAGTAATTTCAACTTCATGCCGACTGATAGTAGATTTCTTCATCTATTTTTTTGGGGGGTGGGGCGATGGGGGAGTGGAGGAGGGCGTTCTGAGAACACTTATGTTCCTTAACATCCATCTTCCTTCAGTTTCTGATATTTTTGATCCATTTCTTGCATTCATTAGCTAGATCACTGGAATCTTCGAACTAAAAGAAAAATCAACTTCCAAACTCGATCACATACCATATTTAGCGGCAAAAAAAAAAAGAATCTTCTGTCGAAATAAAGAGAAAGTTTAGTAGCTGATGGACCAACTTGCTGAAATTTGTCTCGAAGATAGAAAATGAAAAAAGTCCCTTTGGTGCCATACTATTGGTAATTCAATTAAACTGGCACCGGTAGCTTTTGTGCTAATGCGTACAGGAGGTGTACTATGTTGAAACGAGGTGCGAATTGATTTGTTTATCATGAAGTAAATAAGCTTCACTCTGAAACACCCTGACCTGATAGCTGAATTCCTTTACATTTCAAGAGGGAATAGAAAAGGAGGGAAAGGTAAAATGAGAAGATTCTTATGTCTATATTTTCTTCCTCTTACAGGAAAGTAAGTGATCATGGTATATCGTCGTGGGGCTGGAATCTGAGTGGACAGCATTCTACATATCATGCACTCTTTCCTAGGGCTTGGACAGTATATGATGGTACTGTGCTACTCAGCTAGAGTATTTCTTTTCTGATATGTTGACTCAGTTCTATAGATTTCATTTTGATTTTTCCTTTCATATCCAGGTGAACCAGACCCAGAACTGAAAGTTTCTTGTCGGCAAATATCACCATTCATCCCACATGACTACAGAGAGAGCAGTCTTCCTACATCTGTTTTTGTTTACACTGTATGCATACTTTAAAGTCCTGCTATATAACCTTTCTATGCTGCTTCTCGTTCTCTAGAATCATGTGATACCTTAATCTGATGAAGTAACTGTAATTCAATGACTTAGAAAATAAAATTGCCATTCTTATGATTCATGACTTCCCTTTGACCATAATATAATTCATACATCTATTGCATGATCACGAAGTGAAACACAATTGAGGATGCTAAATGCAACTTTGCAGCACGAGCTATCATTTATGAAGATCTTGTCTTGTGGTGGAATTAAAAGTCACGTTAATGGTTCATCCGGATCAGTATTTTCATAAATGCTATCTTCAATACTCAGAATCGTAAATGCCAATTATCACTTTTTGCGTTCTTTATTCACTGTTAGCTGTTTCTTTTTGCAAGAAAGTCAATTGTGTCATTTGAGGAAAAGTAAACATATTTGTCTCTCTGTTAGGGGGGAATACTCCTATTGTGCAGTAGGAGTATCTGTTATTTCTACTGTTATCCCTGTGTTATTGTCGCAGAATTTCGTTGTCACTTCTTTGAGCTATTTTACAACCCGATTTGAGTGTTCGGTATGAACTCTGCACAATTAGAGATCTTGTCTAACGACGTTCTTTATTGTTTGTAATAGACCATATTTTTTATTGACGTAGACAAATGATAGAGCTATAGAAAGTTCTATTTATGCATGATACTTGTGATGTATATCAAGATTAGTTGATAAGATTTTATCTATTTTATCAACAAAAAAAATCAAGATCAGTTGATAAGATGATGACAAAACTTCAACAAATATCTTCCAACATGCTGTTTTTGGACTTATTAGATCCATAAAATTTTTGTAAAATGCAAGCATGCTTAACTCTAATGCAAGAAGTCATAATTCTTTTGGAAATTAATGAAGTGATGTTACCTAATATCAGCATTAAATTTGATCTGAGGGACTTAATTAACTGCTCCTCTTGTGTGCTTATTAGCGTTTTTCTTTTGTTTCTTTGGTAGTTGGTGAACACTGGGAAGGAAAGGGCACAAGTTAGCCTTCTTCTTACATGGGCGGTAAGTGGTTCCACACTTCTGGTTGTTGCGATTGTGTTCGATTCAGTAAAATACTATGGGATTATTCAATATTCAGTCACAATTATTTGTTTTATACAGAATTCAATTGGAGGTGTCTCACACCTATCAGGAGATCACGTGAACGAACCATTTATGTGAGTATTTATCATTCAATCTCTATTTTCTTCCATATACTTGTGGTTTTGCAATTGATTTTCAACCCTTATTTATCTTCCTTTTGACAGAGGTGAAGATGGAGTCTCTGGCGTACTCCTACATCACAAGCAAGTCATCAAACCTTATTAGCTAGATATGACGGTTGGTTTGCAGATGTTCCTTGGTATTTTCAGTTTTCTTGTAAGGAAAGGTTGTGACTGGAGAAGTGAAAAAGGGCAATTGTGGATCTCTAAGATGTCAAAAGTTACAAACAACTTCCAGAGAGACACTAAATATGTCTTCTTTTATACTGACGATTTGACTAGTCAATAAAATACAAGATCTAGGATTAAGTTGGAGAATAGTGTTTCATAGTGCTATCAAAATATCCTTATATTTCTGGGCTCTTAAGTCTTAGTTGATCCCTTCTCTTGAGCTAAGAGCTGCTCTTAAAACAAGGGACGGGCTTAATTCTTTCAGCCGTTATAGAATAATCATCTATTATTCTTTTTTTAGTATAAACTTTTGACCATCAAAGAACTCATATTGGTTTTGGACAATTTTCCTCTGTTTTAACCATACGAGATATGAGGGACTTCGAAACTTTTCTCATTTGAACATTTACTTTAATGAGAAAGTTAGCCACTGTGAGGTTTTGAAGCACGTGATTGAACTCGAAGCGGCAAGGGGATGTCTGTGTACAGTATTAACTAATCCATATGACAGACTGACTTTTGCGTAGAGCAAAAGATTAAAATGATAACAAGCTTATATTTTCTTTCTGGTTTAGCAAGCTAGTGCTTTGTTACTTATTACTGTAGTGCCGTGATTTGGCGGTTTTCCCTTGGTGATGTTCGGGAGTTGCATTTAGTGAGGATAAGAACATGGTGTTAATTGCTAGTAACAATTATTGACCTTTCTGAGGGGCGTCCCTCTGGGGAAACTGATATCTTTGGTCATTACAAAAGGGAAAATGACTTTTATTCCATGCATCACGGTCGGGGTTTTCCCCTCTTTTGTGGGCCCACTTTTGTGAGTTGAAATTTTGAGTGTCATGTTAATTGTTGTGTTGTTGGCTGGGCTGCAGGACAAAAGAAAATCCTCCTGTTACTTTCGCTGTAGCTGCATGCGAAACTCAGAATGTCAGCGTTACTGTTTTACCCTGTTTCGGCCTGGCTGAGGGAAGCTGTGTAACAGCAAAGGATATGTGGGGTAAAATGGTTGAGGTAATAGCTTAAACTATTTTCTGATAGTTAAGACTTTTCGGTGCGTCATTGAACCTTGAACAGATGGTCCATTATCGTCCTTTTTATCGTATCTGGAGACAAGTCCTGCATCAGTCTATAGGGGTTTAAAATTTCTATCAACACTAGTTCTATTTGGCTTTATTATATATGTTTCTCATGATTGCCTTGTATGTTTTTTAAGGATGGGCATTTTGATCGAGAGAACTTCAGCAAAGGACCAAGCATGCCATCATCACCTGGGGAGACACATTGTGCTGCAGTTTCTGCAACCGCATGGGTTGAACCACATGGAAAATGTACCGTGGCATTTGCTGTTGCTTGGTCATCTCCTCAAGTTAAATTCATGAAAGGAAAGTCATATTATAGGTAATATTTCATGTTTGGGTTACTCCTCCTGAATGTTGGACGTACACTCGATTGTGTTCCCATATTGTTAAAATTTAGGATTTTTGAGACTACTGCATATTTACCTTTTGTCTAAATTCTAAAACATAAGTATTTTGATTATAAATGTGTTCAGCACAATTATCCTCGAAAATGTAAAACATAAGGAGGTGAATAGGCAACAAGAAAGGAATCTCCGTCATCATTATATCAGGAGTTCGTCATATTTTAGAGTCAAATTTGTCAAGCTATTATCATATTTTAGAGTCGAGTTTGTGAAGCTATTAATTTTCCTTGAAGTCCTATCTGTTAGGGGATACTTGTCTTATTCTTTTTCTTTCTTTTATTTTCCTTCTCCTGGGTGTTGGGGTTTGCTACAGGAGGTACACACGGTTCTATGGAACTTCTGAAAGGGCTGCTGTAGATTTGGTTCATCATTCTTTGACAAGTGAGTGTCTCCTTTTCTGCTTAGGCTCCTGTTTAATTTCTTAGTTGTGCTTACTAATTGATGGCGTTATTATTCTCTTACATTGATCAGATTATAAGCTGTGGGAAGAAGAAATTGAAAAATGGCAGAATCCTATCCTTAATGATGTTAGGCTACCAGAATGGTAAGTTTGAATGTTTAATAGAGTTTTTGCATTAGTTATCATCGCGAGCATGTGCATAATATGAGAAAGGAAGGTTAAAATAAAATTAACATGAACAACTTTGCGATAAGATCTGTACGACTTATCAACACTGCATACATCCAATTACATAGAATTTTTACCAAGATTTTATCACATAATAAATTATATATACTCCTTGCTTTCTGTGTTCCTGCTTGTGGAAGATTCAAATAATTCCACATATGAGTGGTCCATTTGAAACAACTATATTGTGCGTAATTAAAGTAGTCCGGCAACATTTCATAATTTTCTTATAAACCATAGAACTAGTTGTTCATCAGTGTTATTTTGAAGTCAAACACGGTACGTGAAGTGAGGTTGGAAAATACATGCTAGAGCCTATCATGGTTGACCATTATTTTAGTCTTTCCTTTTGACACATGCCATTCGAGTGGTCAGACATGGAATGGGACAGGTGAAGAATGTGAAGGGAGAACCGCTGTGGCCTTTTCTTTTAAGGCCCGAATGATAACAATTTTGAAGTTAGTTGTTTTGACAATTTACTTGTATTTTTAAATTGCTATTACTTTTATACTTTTTCCTCTTGGAATCCATGCAGACTTAGGGCTCAATGGAAGAAAAAAAAGTATGTAGGCGATACCGAATAGTTGGGACTTGAGAATATGTTTTAGTCATGTTAGTACATTTACTTTAGGTCCTAAGCTTTTTAGGAATTTTTTAGCCTTGTCAGAGATTTCTATGCCGGTAGAAAATATTAAGGATTTCTTCTAATACTTTTTATGCTTATTTGTATAAATTTGGTTCGAGTTTAAATGGATAAACATGATTACTAAGGATTGATATAGCAGACTCCAACTTGTTTGAGACTGAGGCTTCGTTGTTGTATTACTTTTGTACTTTTCGCTCTTTCTTCTAGCTATTGGTAGCTTGTTTATATTTACTGCCATTTACAAAGTTCATATTTCACTATTTTGTGTTTGTACGTTTTTATGAGTTGTAGCTGAATATTAGTATTTTATATGCTCTGTTCACATAGCGATCGAATGTATGTCTGGTGGAGTGCTGAACTATTACGACTTCTGAATTTTACAGGTACAAGTTTACACTGTTTAACGAGCTGTATTTTCTGGTGGCTGGTGGAACATTGTGGATTGGTATTCTTCTTTTCATTCATTCTACAATATAAGCTTATTATTATCTTAATTTCTTGAATGAATCCCACATTATAAGTGCTATATTAAATCTCTCATTTTACCCCTTGAAACGCCTATTGGTTCTGAATGGATGATTGGGTGTACTTCCTAGTCTACACAGATGAGTAGAGGTTTTTGTGGGCTGAGGGAACACACGTGATTGCTTCTGCTGCTCTCTTCTGTTATTCTTTTGAACCTTGAGTGGAATTCTTCCAAAGTCGGCAGCATCTACTAAGTCAATAGTTTGTGGGACTCTAGGTGGAGTGGCCACGCGGTCTGAGCCTCTCAAAATTTTACTTGCAGAGGTGTAAGGAGGAGATGAAAATGTCCTATGACTTAATCGTATTTTATTGATCTTTATTATTTCATGGATAATTGGGTAGTTATATCTTAGCAGTGGATAGGATTTTGTGGCATCTTCTGAGTCTCCTGTATTTTCCGCCACTACTTCAATCACTTTCCATAGTGGGGTTACCAAAGTCTCAGGATATCATGCTTACCTTGATTAGAAGGTCTCCATAGGAAGTCTCTTGATTCATAAATCTCTCTCTCTCTCAATATTCTACTCTGTCCTTAAAATGTCACAATGTTATTTTACTCAGCTGAATCAGATATTTCAGTATAAGCTCTAGCAGATTTGTATTATGTACGTACGTCAAATAGACAATTTCATGGAGAGAATTGGGTTTCATCACTCATCTGTTGCCTGGATATACTACCTGTTCAACATGTTGCTCTGGAACAAAGAGTGGCTCATTATTATCTTTAAATTCGTTAAATCATTAATTTGTTGATCTTGTCTTTACTCTCACTTTTGTAGACTCTGGTGTTCCTTCTTCAGACTCGGTTAGTACCAGAATAAAGAGACCGAGCAATGAAGTCAAAGTAACTAAAGTCAAATCGAATTATAAAAATGGTGTACAAGTGGAACAGACGGCATATAATGGTTATGGGGAAGACAACCATTTCTCAAGTTCTGATAAGATTTCAGAATCAATTATTACTGACAGTGATGATGTGGGTAGGTTTCTATACTTGGAAGGTGTAGAATATATTATGTGGTGTACATATGATGTGCACTTCTATGCCTCTTTTGCACTTCTTGCTTTATTTCCTAAAATTGAGCTCAGCATCCAGCGGGAGTTTGCCAAAGCAGTCTTGTGTGAAGATGGAAGAAAAGTGAAGTTTCTGGCGGAGGGTAATTGGGGAATACGGAAGGCGAGGGGGGCTATTCCTCACGATCTTGGAATGCATGATCCTTGGCACGAAATGAATGCCTATAACATACATGATACTAGTAAATGGAAGGATCTAAATCCGAAGTTTGTGCTTCAGGTATATAGGGACTTTGCTGCAACGGGAGATTTCTCCTTTGCTACAGATGTCTGGCCTTCTGTATGTGCTGCAATTGAATATATGGATCAATTTGATCGTGACAATGATGGTCTAATTGAAAACGATGGTTTCCCTGATCAAACGTATGATACATGGACGGTTCACGGAATAAGTGCTTACTGTGGTGGTTTATGGCTAGCTGCACTACAAGCTGCAGCTGCAATGGCCATGCACGTAGGTGACTACGCCTTTGCAGAAAAATGCAAAGGTAGATTGATAAAAGCCAAGACAGTGTTTGAGGCAAAATTGTGGAACGGCTCATATTTTAACTATGACAGTGGATCTAGTAGCAACAGTAAGTCAATTCAGGCCGATCAGCTCGCTGGACAGTGGTACATGGCTTCATCCGGCTTGCCCGATCTCTTCGATGGCGTAAAGATCAAGAGTACTCTTCAAAAAATTTATGACTTCAATGTCATGAAAGTTCGTGGTGGCAGAATGGGTGCAGTAAATGGAATGCATCCAAATGGAAAGGTGGATGAGACTTGCATGCAATCCCGCGAGATATGGACTGGTGTCACGTATGGTTTGGCTGCCACCATGCTTCATGCTGGTATGGAGGAGCAGGCGTTCACTACAGCTGAAGGCATATTCATTGCAGGCTGGTCAGAGGATGGCTTTGGGTACGTTGCTATATCATTCTTCCCGTGTATCATTTGGTGAACTTTTACATGATAAATAGCTGGATGATATGCAAGTAAACATTAGGCAACTCCATGAGTTAATTTTGCTACTCCTGTTTATCAACATGACATCAGACTCGGACACCTAAATGTTTGAAGCATGAGGGACACTACTTTTAAGTAGAAGTACTATACATATGCTTTAAGAATAGCAAGTGAACACACTGATAACAAGAAAGAGATCATACAGTACATATTTGATCGATTAGTTAGGCATAACTCTTGATTCATAACAGCATTATTTTTTGATAAATCCATAACATATCAAGTAATCCATCACATAAAACAACTACATTGCATTTTATCCGATCTTGTTGTGGAAATTTCCGGCACTCTCTCGTCTAATTTAACTGTGGCATATGCCCTTCTATTGCTTGCACCAAGTCTGGCCAAACAATGGAGAGATATTGAAACCTAGGATGTCTCTCACCAACAAATTATGTACAGTACACCATACCAAAAGTGCCTTTTTTGATTGATAACCTTATATGTTAAATCCAGCAGCTGTGCAGAAGTAATTTCATTCATCAATACGTTTCTCTCTGTACTGCAAATGTCCTTTAGCCTCCTAAAGTGCTAAAGGACAGTGATGCCGGATGATATTTCTTACCTTCATCACAACACTCCAAAAGAACCTGGCCACCATTCCTCCAATCTGTTTTGTCCCATGAACGGTGGCAATGTTGAAGATAAAAGGATTGCTTATGGGAGAATCCATTTTATTTTATCAACATTTAACCCTATCGCTTTTGACTGATTCAAACATCTTTTTATTCTGTGACTTAATTAACTTGCCAACATATAAGCTAACAGTATAATTTGCTAGTTTGTGCTCTTTGCTTTAGGTTTCTTATGTGGCTTTATCTTTCCATTTTATCATGCAGATACTCATTTCAAACGCCTGAAGGTTGGACGATGGATGGACATTTTCGATCTCTGATATATATGAGGCCTCTCTCAATTTGGGGCATGCAGTGGGCGTTATCGATGCCTAAGACAATCCTTGATGCCCCCAAGATCAATATAATGGACAGAATTCAAGTGTCCCCCTACACTCCTCAGGAGACGGGCGTCCGGAAAATAGTAGAAAAAGCTAAATGTTTCAACGGTTCTATCTTTCGCTGTTCTTGCTAAGAGTTTTTAATCTTTTGTAGATATTCATTCCCTTACTTCCGTCTAGGGGAACAGCGAAGGTGGCTGTTCGACAAATCTCTTAACACCAAAGGCAATAAAGCAATCTCCGGTACTAGGACTCGATATAGATATAATGACGAAAGTTAGTATGAGAATTTGGTTTTTGTTTATCAATGAGCTTAACTTTGTAACAGACTTCTTCTGGTGTATATTACACGAACAATGAAATTTTCTTGGTGCATAGGTGAAACTAAGTTTTTACAGTACTGGACTGAGACGGGTTTAAATGGAGCAATACGGAGTTGCGTCGGGTTGAGGCATAGTTGTTTTCTCCGATGAAATCATTTGTTCAAATTTATGTAGTGATCTCAAATTTTGTCAACTATATTCTAGCGTTAGGTCATTTCTAGCCAAGTACGAAAGGCATTAAAACGCTGAAGGAAGATCCCGCTAAGATTATACACCAAGTATTTGCCACGGCAGAAGTATAATCGACTCTGTTTCTCAAATAACACCCCTTTCTTTTCTAACATTTTGCTTCTTAGTCTTTTATAACATTTTCAGAAAGTACAAAAGACAGTATTAACGATTTAAAGTGTTGATGGAAGATTATACACCAAGTTAACATGTGATTTTGTGCAGTTAGCTTTGGGAAAACGCCCTCGGATCTAAGAAATAAAGTCCTCGTTTGGCCATACATTTTGGCAAGTTTTTTTCAAATTTTTTTTGAAAACATTGTTTGTGCATAGATTAGTGATCTGTTTTTGAAAAATTTTTGAAAATATTTTTCAAGTTTTCAAAATCTAGTTTATGGTAGATTTTGGGTGAAAATCAAGTTCCTACTCACAAAACTTCAAATTTTTTTCAAATAAAATGCATGTCCAAACATAATTTCAACTTCCAAAAATTATTTTTCAAAACTACTTCAAAAATTATTTTTTCAAGTTTCAACTCAATTTATGTCCAAACGCTATGGTCGATTCCGTTTTTCAAATAGTAACTTTTTTTCCATCATTTTGTTGTTTAGTCTTTTCTAATGTTTTAAAATAACTTTCTTTTCCAACACTTTTATGTGGATACTGATGTAATATTAATATGATATTGCTTAATCTTCTCCCTAAAAGTTTATTGTACCAATTACTCAAGTTCGCTTACAAAAGTGATTAAAAGAGTTCTAAGACAAAACAATCCTCATAAATTTAGCACAGGAAGGTTTTCAACACGTTGTTGTGACTTTATTGCTCTCTTTTTTTCATCAGTCTTCGCATGCGAAATTTTTAATTGGACTATAATATTTCTTCCTAATTAGTTGATGCAAAATCCACAAAAAATAGAATTTTCCAGGAATACTCTTTATCATTTTAGCCTACAAATTCGAAGTGTTCATTTTTGGTATATCAACAATCAAAGTGCTTCAATGGAAAAACATGAGAGGGAAGTGAAACTTTCATGGAGAAACAAAGCTACATTCACACAAGTCCATGTAAAAAGATATATCAAAATGGTTGAGAAGAACACAATGCTTCTGATCCCCTGCTCAGAGGCGGATCCAGGTTTTGATGATTATGGGTGCCACTATTTTTAATGCAAACCTACTACTACCGAAGGAGATTGAATTAGGGTATACATTTTGTCGGTTAAACCCATATTGATTTAGTTCGGTTCGGTACGATCCATTTAGAAATAATTCAATTTAATTTAGCAGATTTTTGGTGCATATAAATACGTGATCACCAAACAGAATAAGTTTTGTCCAGCTCGATCTAATTCGCTCAATTCAAATTCTATTAAATATGAATAAAAACATAAAAAAAAAATTAAGTTAGCAAATACACTTATTTAATCTACATAGAGCTAGATTAATATCATTTTTATCGTTGTCATCACTTTAAAAATAAATTGTATAGTAAAGAAAATATAATATTGGGTGAATACAACAACAACAACAATAATAAATTCAGTATAATCCCAAAAGGGGGGGATTAGCGTGTACGTAATCTTACCCTTTCTTTCCAATAGACCTTCGATTCAATAACCTTCATTCAATATTTCAGAATAATTTTTTGCTCTAAAAATAAAAAGAATACATACGCAAAACTATAAATTAAAAAGAAAAGTAGATTTTAGAAGAGAACAAATATAAAAAAGAGTAGATAAAATACAAAAATGAAGAAGAAAGTAAGAAGAGAACTAAAACGACAAGCACCAGCTACAGAATGCGTTTAGTTTCGATCCCGAGTCACGTGTCTGGAAATTGGGCAGCTTACCCGTGGCACCCACAATCAATTGTGACTTTGGGGTGCTATTCTTTTAATATTTATATTTTTTTAGTAAAACATCAGTACATAAATAAAATTTTATGAGTGTCCGGGTGCCATACCACCCCTAATCTCCTAGGTAGATCCGCCCCTGCCCCTGCTTCATTTATTCGTCGCTTGCTTCACCCCCCATGATATCCACGAAACTTTAAACTCCTAGCGGAAGCTTGACTCCTTTTGCGACGTCCATGGGACTGGTTTTGGATCAAGGAAGAGCTAGTATTTATATACAGAGGCAGATTCAGGATTTCAATTTTATGGGTTCAACTTTTAAGGGTTTTAACATTGAACCCATTATATTTTTAAAGTTATGGGTTCATACCTACTATTATTATAATTTTAATAAATTTTTACATATAAATTTTTGCTCCGCGTCGAAAGTTATGGGTTCAACCTGCTAGTAAGACATTGCATCCGCCCCTGTTTATATAGTATGATATGATGCTGATACAACCGGAGTTCCAAATATATAGTAGTGGTGTTGATGCCATACGTAAAATTAGAAAATGACTTTGAATTGCTAATGGCTTGTCCCATGACCTCATTCATCACTCATCAGAGCAATAAACCAATTTATGCTAAACCATTCTGCATGGTGTTTGGATATAGTATGTTTGTTTATATAGTGGTTTAAAAATATAAAGATGAAGATTTCATTCAATTATGTAATTAAGTGATGCATATATAAAGGTGTAACTGAATTTTTTTTGGAGAAATCCATGATTGCATAAAGCTGTAACTGAAAGAACAATTAATTTCAAAACCGAAACTTTATGTAAAGGATTTAACATCACAAGCGAAAATGAATAGAAGAAGGGAAAAAAAAGGAAAAAGTTGTGAAAATTTGAGAAAAAAAGATAAATAAGAATGGTGGTCTAACAGGGACGACTCAAGTATATGCGGAGCCTAAAACCAAAGTTTAATATGATGCTTAAATTTTTAAAGAAAGTTATACCTAAATTTTTGAGATATAAAGTTGTAATAATTCTTTTTGTAATATTGTACAACAAACACTTTAATAAGTGCATATTTTATTCTAGCAATATCACCACTCAGCTTCTGTGATGGCTAAGCAGTAAGCATGACATGTCTTCTATCAAAATCTCAAAAAGAAAAAAATTAGTCCTATATATACCTATGGAAAATGACATATTTTGTTCAATTATTAAGTCCACTAAACTCCATATTTCCTCTAAAAATAAGATATGAGAAGTTTCATTATAACAATTAACAACCAATCAACCATACCTAAACAAATGGAATAGTTGTACTTTAATACTTTATGTAGTTCGAAATTTATTCAAACTATAAAGTACTTGAGAATCTCGAAACCAATGCGTATTAATTAAGAATAGAATACAATTAAAGGAAAAAACGATGAATACAAAATATAATGAACTAATCAGTCCTCTCTTCGATCCATATTATTTGTCTTTTATAATTTTTCTACAATTCTTAAGGAAGACATTTAATAGTCTTAATCATAATACAATTTCTCTAAATTATGTTTCACTCAATTAACACTACTAATTGGAGCACTAAGTCTAATTTGAAAAATAAGGTACTATAAATGACTTTTTATTTTCCTACAATATTATATATTTTAATCTAAATTTAATTTTGATAAAACTACTACTATTTGGGACTGGTTTGGTTAATTTATTAGTTGGTTGTCATACGATACGAAAGGAAATTAGTTTTTCAAAATCTATTACTAATATACTCTAATTATCGTACTAATCATCAATTCCGGTCTTTGCATGCTCTCGTAGCTGAACCGGTCAGTCCCGGTTCATCCGATTTTATAAATACGGATTCTCCTTTCTCAGTCACAGGTTTTCTACACTCTGCAGCAAAGCAGCACTTACAATTAATTCTCTGTTGAG